>NC_134358.1:155178093-155841965 GCF_048569485.1 Anomaloglossus baeobatrachus
ATAAGTCTCTCAATGCCTTTTTGGTAGCTAACAAAGTTTCGTTACATTCATTTTCAATTATTTTCATTATGCAATGCTTAATTTATTGACGAATAATGATCCCCTTAAAGGAGGCATCAAACTCAAGTCCAAAATCCTAACCAAAATAAGCACAAACAGTTAATTTTTTTGACATTACGATTGATAAACTATTATACCTTATCATTCAAGATATGGTATTTTTAAATAATAGCTATTTTTTAGAAATCAAATAGAAAAACAATTACCTAAATATTTATCAGAATTTATGGCATTATCCTTATGTATGATGATTCATGTTTCATGAATGTTTATACAAAAGATGTCTATTGCTTTTCATTTATGACTGTTATGTTCTCCACTACAATCGCACAGACCAGATGCTGCTTCAAATATTTGCATAAATATTCAGAATTTTTTAAACAATATACATGTTGAATTACTTCAGGCTTAATGCTGGCATGCTGGCAGAAAAACAACAATACTATATATATACTGTAACATCAAAACAATGCAATTGAAATGTTGCATACAAAAAAAACAAGCTCAGAACAACTTTAGATATAGATGGAAAATAATTGTATATGCTGCATATATATATATATATATATATATATATATATATATACTCTGTGTGTATGTATATATATATATATATATATATATATATATATATATGCAGCTGTACACACATATATATATATATGTATATATATATATATATATATATATATATCATATAAACAAAAAAATGTATATAGAGAAAAAATGAAAAGCACCTAATAGCAAATAAAGCTAGAAAAATAATATATTGAAAAAGGTGCAAGGCCAAATAATACTAAAAGTTAAATAATATATCTATTAAATCTAAAATTAAAAATCTGAAAAATGTACATACATACATACGCAATAGTAACATCATAGGAAAACAAAACTGCTGCACAAAGGTACCTAAAATAAGCAAAATATATTATAAACTCATGGAAACTTGAAATACATAAAACAGAGAGTAGATTTAGCATAATAAGGTTTATGTATAAAATATGCTTAAGTAAAGTGCAAAAAACACATAGGAAATATATTAAAGATGCTGGAAGAAGGCTCAGAAGGTAAAATAATATATATAATTGTTCAGTAGTCCATCCTATTAAATGTAAGACAATAAATCCATCATGAGCATCTGAAAAATGAAGCCTGCACGATGCTCTTGTGATATTATAAGGCTATTACAAGGATTTTAACCTTTTAAACCATGAGCGACTTTTCATTTTTACATATTTGTTTTTTCCTCCCCTTCTTCCAAGAGCCTTCCACATAGCCATATTAGGGTTTTTTTCTGCATTAAAAGTTGTACTTTTGAATGCAACCATTTAATATGCCACATATTGTACTGGAAGATGGGAAAAAAAATTAAAGTGCATTGAAATTGCAAAAAACTATTATTCCACAACGGTTGAGGTTTTTTTAGTTGCCAAATTAATTATATGGTAAAATTGAGCTTTCAAGATCATTATCCAGGTCTGTATGAGCAAGCAGATACCAAACATGCCTAGCACTTTCATTTGAAGGGTGAAAATCAATTCTGAAATAAAATATACATTATATATATATATATATATATATATATATATATTGCTTTTGTTGCAATATTCCAAAACCCATAACATTTTAATTTTACAAGATATAGGGCTATATAAGGGCCTAAGCTGCCATTTTTACTAATAATATTTCAGGGCAGATACAATATTTTGATGGCCTTTTATTGCATTTTATTGCACTGTTGTGGTGGTCAAAAAATGTAATACTGTCGTATTGATTTTTTTCTCTATACGCTGCTTACTGGTCAGATTAATTTACGCTATATATATATATATATATATATATATATATATATATATATCCAAAAATTATGATCACAAAGCAACATATACTTCAATAAAATCCTTTATTTAATTAATAAGATATTAAAAACAAAATTATTTTCTTGAAAGGAGAATTAAGTAAACTGACCAGGATCAGGGAATAACAATAGTACAAAACAGCCTATAAATTGTTTTAGGGCTCATACAAAATTTCCTATGATATGATTATCCACATTATATATCAAAGGAGATACTTCAAAAATGTTTGATGTTGAATACCAAAAAATTCATAACTATCATAAATATGTACTAGTTATATAGTGATAAATAAGTATAAAGTGCAAATGCATTCACATAAGCCACCACATAATAAATCTAAAGTGCCAATGCTTCAATATAAATTATTACATATCATCATTTGAAGATCTCAAAAACTAATGGATTTCAACAATTCATCATGTTCAAACACTTTAAAGCCCATTATAATCCTGTATATTTAATACATCAAGTGCAGCTCTTGGCCTGCCATCACAGAGTAACACTACTCAGTTATATTATATTTTATTATATTATATTATATCAATTGCTCACTAGGACATAACAATTCTTTATAAAAAGAGAAGTTTCTCAAATATATGCTACTGGCATCAGTATACCATTACTTCACTGTTAGGTCCATTGAAGCCTGAGGCTTCTTTCTCAAGGCTGGAGGTCTATAGCAATTCAACAGGGCAGTGTACCACAATAATTACCACAGTGCTTGTAATCCCTGGAAATCCACCAGTGTCATACTTGTTGATTTCTTGATGAAGAAGTGGAGTTACACTTCGAAACGCCCTGAATTAAACCACCTCGTATTTACTTCTCCTGGATGTGTGTCGTATCTCCAGCAGTGCAGTAATGGTTACACATTTAAAGTGTTCCCGAGTGATCTTTGGCTTCTTCAGCAGGTGGACTCTGCAGCAGCTGGTTACAGGCTTTACTTCTGGTAAATAAGGTGAGCACATTCCCTTATTATTTTTATTCCTTCTTACTGGGTAAGACCCTATTGCACTCTTTTCCCTCTAGCTTTTTCCAAATGTAAGAGGAAAGTATAATGGCCTTTAAAACAATTACAGGAACCTAGGAGAGAAGCTGAAGTCCAGAAATGCTACCAGTGACATGAACGTCACTAGACAGACAACGGGAGCTTAGGAAGATAAATAAGTTGGCAAGAAATTGGTGCCTGAACAAAAGGATTGCATTCATGGAAAACCGGGCTGATTTCTCTGTCGGATTCAGGCTCTACAGTAGGAAGGAGCTGCACCTCAAAAAAGAATAAAAGCAATCGCATCACAACAATGTGAGCCCATAAAAATTGTGCTAGCCTGTCTCTAATATTAAAACTTTATCATGTGTCAAACAATGTCAATGTGAATAATGTGGGCACAGCAGAACCGTGTCCAAACTGATATACCAATCCATGGGAAGGTAGACAGATGGAATCCTGAACTCAGAAAGGGGACCACGCCTCTATTAATATAAAGTACAAGAGTTTGCAGCAAAACCAAACAAATCAGCTGGACTATAAACTGGTATATGTACGAAGTCTAAAAGCACATTCACACTCTGGCTGTTTCATAGACATAAGCCAAGAAAAAACATAAAAACAAACAAAACAGAATGAGAATATACCCTACAGAAAGTAAATAAGTAAATAGTATTAACCCCTTCACGACTGGCCGTTTTTTCGCTTTCCGTTTTTTTTTTTCGCCATTCTTTTTCTGAGAGACGTAACTTTTTTATTTTTCAGTCAATATGGTCATGTGAGGGCTCATTTTTTGTGGAACGAGCTGTACTTTTAAATAAAACCATCAGTTTTACCATATAGTGTACTGGAAAACGGCAAAAAAATTCCAAATGCTGAAAAATTGCAAAAAAAGTGTGATAGCACTATTGTTTTTGAAATATTTTATTCACTGTGTTCACTATATGGTAAAACTGATGTGTGGGTGTGATGTCTCAGGTCAGTGCGAGTTTGTAGACACCAAACATGTATAGGTTTACTTTTATATAAGAGGTTAAAAAAAATCGGAAATTTGTCTGAAAAAAGTGGCGCACGTTTTACGCCATATTCCGTGACCCGTAGCGTTCTCATTTTTCGGGATCTATGGCTCAGTGATGGCTTATTTTTTGCGTCTCGAGCTGACATTTTTAACGGTACCATTTTTGTGCAGATGCTACGTTTTGATCGCCTCTTATTGCATTTTGCGCAAAAGTTGTGACGACTAAAAAACGTCATTTTGGCGTTTGGAATTTTTTTGCCGCTACGCCGTATACTGCTCAGATTAATTGATTTTATATTTTGATAGATCGGGCGTTTCTGAACGTGGCGATACCTAATGTGTGTATATTTTTAATTTTTTTTAACCCTTTAATTTTCAATGGGGCGAATGGGGGGTGATTTGAACTTTTAGGTATTTTTGGTTTTTTTTTAATTTTTTTAAACTTTTTTTAACTTTTTTTTTTATTTTACTAGTCCCCCTAGGGGACTATTGCGATCAGCAGTCCGATCGCTCTGCACTATCTGCTGATCACAGCTACATAGCAGATACGCTCACTTTCTTTTTCACTGTGCCGCGGGCAAAGCGAAAGTGAAAGCAATTCATGTGTAGTACAGGAGTCATAACATGACCCTGTGCTACCATGACAACTACCGGAAGTCACGTGATCATGTCACGTGACTTCCGGTATCGGGCGGTAAGTAAAAGTTTACCGCGATCGCGCTTATAATGGCGCTGTCACATATTGACAGCACCATTTAAAGGGTTAAACGGCACGAGCAGATAACGATTCTGCTCGTCCCTAGCAGGCACACATCTCAGCTGTGAAAATCAGCTGAGATGTGTGCCGATCGCAGGATGCTGCCGCCGGCAGACCGCTGGCAGTAACGTTATGACCACTAGGACGTAATTTTACTGCCCACAGTCGTTAAGGGGTTAATACATGTAAATACCTTAGGGTACTTAGTTAACGGTATATTTATTAAAAAGAATTGAAGAAAAGTCATCCCAGCATTGACAAGGTGCACCCATTGAGACGATCTTAACTTGTTTCTAGGATTAAAACTTTACCATTTGTCAAAAAATGACAATGTGAAAAAGGGTAGTTTAGGACAGGGTCCCCAATGAGACACCCATCCACGGGAAGCTATACAGATTAAATACTTAGCTCAGAAAGAGGGAATACCCCCCTGTTTGTACAAAGCACATGACATTACAGCAAAATTAAAGAAAGGAGCCAGACTAAAAGCTGGTATATGTGGAAAGGGTAAGAGCACATTCGCACTGTAGCCATTTCACGAATGACGAGACGAAACCTTTGCAAAAAAAATCAGAACAAAAAAATGATGATATAACCCACAGCAAGTAAATAAGTAAATATTAATAGTACATGAAAAAAACATGACATGCTTAGGAAACGCTATTTTGATCAAAAGAGCATAAAGGTCATTCCATCTCTACAAGGTTGACCCATTGGGATGGTCCAAACCTGCCTTTAGTATTAAAACTTTGTGTGTCAAACTATGTCAGGGTCAATAAGGGCAGAGAAGGACAGAGTCCTGACTGAGTACTTCTCTTCTAAAAGCTACAGAGGTCAGAAAGGGAAACTACATTCCTCTTTCTGCAAAGTTGAAGATATTTCAGAAAATACAAAGAAATGAGGAGGACTATAAGCTGGCATACATGCAAAGTGTAAGAGGTATTAATTAGTGTAGTTTATTTATGTACCTACATTTTAAACATATATACTATGATGATTGGTGATTTGTAAACTATGATCACGGATCATTCAAATCTATTGTATTTTTAAATAATAACCAAAAATATTATTAGGAAAACTTTTAACTAAATATTTCTAATAATATATGGCACAATCTTTGTGTATGATGATTCATGTCTCATATATGTTTATACAAAAGATAAATAATGCTGTTTATCTATGTCTCTTAAGTTCTCCACTACAATCGCACAGACCAGATGCTTCTTCAAATATTTGCATAAATATTCAGAACTTTTTCAAAGAATATACATGATGAATTGCTTCAAGCTTTTAATGCTGGCTGGAAAACAACAATATTTTATCTAAATATACTGTAACATAAATGTAATGCAATTGAAATATTACATACAAAAAATAAAAGCTTAGAACAACTTTAGATATGTATTGATTTTTCTTTTTGGTCTCAACTCTTCAGCTCAAGAAAAAAAAAGGAATAAGCAAAATATATCAGTGAGTTCTGAAAGATATATGTATTGAATCCCATATACATATCTTATAAATGCAGTTCATATTGCCAGCATTACTTATGTACAATTTTGGTCTTTGTTTAGCAACTCTCAAGCTGGCAGCCAGTCAGACTCAGGCGTTATATATTTGTAGTGATGGGCAGATTTGCACATAACCATGACAGGCGGATCCCGGTGATCAAGTTTTTAAAATCCAGTTCCAGGCAAGATTCCGGTCACCCATATAAGTCTATGGGGACCAGAATCCGGTAATTAGAAATGTTGGTAGAAGTGATAGGGTAGATAGGAGCAAGCACACTGTACTTACCGAGATTCGGCACAGCTGTACACTGCTCCTTCTGGGGCTGTACATTAGGCTAATCCATATGCACTGGTTTTTCCGCCCACCGGTATCTGTGATTGGTTGCAGTCAGATGCGCCCGCACCCTGAGTAACAGTGTGTCTGACATTTCCAATCACAGACGCTATGTGCATCTATCCTGGTATAAAAAAATAAAATATTTGGCGTATGGTCACCATTTTATGATACCCAGCACAGATAAAGCATATGGCTACATGCTGCAGTCCCCAGCTTTGTATTAAAATAGGAGAAACCGCATGTGTTTTTTTTTAATTATTTAAATAAATAATTTTAAAAATGGCGTGCGGTTCCCCCTAATTTTGATACCCAGCCAAGATAAAGACCAATAACTGAAGGCTGGTATTCTGAGACTGTGGAGGCCCATGGTTATTGGGCTGCCACCGAGCGTAAAAATAGCAGCCTGCAGCCACCCAGGATTGTCGCATCCATGCACTTAATCCTACTCTTCTTGATTGCCCTGGTTCGGTAGCAATCAGGGTAATATAAGAGGTTAATGGCAGCCCACAGCTGCCACTAAGCCCTAGATTAGAAATGGCAGGCATCTATGAGACCACCATATTACTAATCAAAAAGTGAAAAGAAATAAACACAAATGACAAAAAACCTTTTCTTTGAAATAAAAAACAAAAAAAATACCCTTGCAGGTCCGACATAATCCACATTAGGTCCCATGGTGATTCCAGCTCTGCTACATCTGAAGTCACAGTCAGTGGCCATAGAACAATGACTGCCAGCTGTGAACTTTAGGCAGAGACTTAAGCTGGGTTCACACATAGCGACAGCGATAACGACATCGCTGTTACGTCACCATTTTCTGTGACGTAACAGCGACCTTGTAAGTCGCTGTTATGATCGCTGCTTAGCTGTCAAACACAGCGATGCAGCAGCGATCATAACGTCGCTACATGTGCAGAGAGCAGGGAGCCGCGCACACTGCTTAGCGCTGGCTCCTTGCTCTCCTAGCTACAGTACACATCGGGTTAATTAACCCGATGTGTACTGCAGCTACATGTCACAGTGCAGAGAGCAGGGAGCCGCGTACACTGCTTAGCGCTGGCTCCTTGCTCTCCTAGCTACAGTACACATCGGGTTAATTAACCCGATGTGTACTGCAGCTACATGTCACAGTGCAGAGAGCAGGGAGCCGCGCACACTGCTTAACGCTGGCTTCTTGCTCTCCTAGCTACAGTACACATCGGGTTAATAAACCCGATGTGTACTGCAGCTACAAGTCACAGTGCAGAGAGCAGGGAGCCGCGCACACTGCTTAGCGCTGGCTCCTTGCTCTCCTAGCTACAGTACACATAGGGTTAATTACCCGATACGTACTGCAGCTACATGTGCACAGAGCAGGAGCCGGCACTAGCAGCAAGAACGGTGGAGGCTGGTAACGAAGGTAAATATCGGGTAACCAGGGAAAAATCTTCCCTTGGTTACCCGATGTTTACAGTGGTTACAGCTTTCCGCAGTTGCCAGACGCCGGCTCCTGCTCCCTGCTCGCTTCATTTCATCGCTCTCTCGCTGTCACACACAGCGATGTGTGCTTCACAGCGGGAGAATGATGACGAAAAAATGAAGCAGGACATTCAGCAATGAGCAACGACCTCACAGCAGGGGCCAGCTCGTTGCTGGATGTCACACACAGCGACAGCGACGGGACGTTGCTGCAACATCACAGAAAATGATGACGCAGCAGCGACGCCGTTGTCGTCGTCGCTGTGTGTGACACCACCTTTAGCTGCAGCTATGAGCAGTGACAACACTTAAGGTGGTGTCACACACAGCGACGATGACAACGACGTTGCTGCTACGTCACCATTTTCTGTGACGTTGCAGCGACGCCCCGTCACTGTCGCTGTGTGTGGCATTCAGCAACGAGCTGGCCCCTGCTGTGAGGTCGTTGCTCGTTGCTGAATGTCCTGCTTCATTTTTTCGTCGTCGCTCTCCCGCTGTGAAGCACACATCACTGTGTGTGACAGCGAGAGAGCAACGAAATGAAGCGAGCAGGGAGCAGGAGCCGGCGTCTGGCAGCTGCGGAAAGCTGTAGCCACTGTAAACATCGGGTAACCAAGGGAAGACCTTTCCCTGGTTACCCGATATTTACCTTAGTTACCAGCCTCCGCCGTTCTTGCTGCTAGTGCCGGCTCGTGCTCTGTGCACATGCAGCTGCAGTACGCATCGGGTAATTAACCCTATGTGTACTGTAGCTAGGAGAGCAAGGAGCCAGCGCTAAGCAGTGTGCGCGGCTCCCTGCTCTCTGCACTGTGACATGTAGCTGCAGTACACATCGGGTTAATTAACCCGATGTGTACTGTAGCTAGGAGAGCAAGGAGCCAGCGCTAAGCAGTATGCGCGGCTCCCTGCTCTCTGCACTGTGACATGTAGCTGCAGTACACATCGGGTAATTTACCCGATGTGTACTGTAGCTAGGAGAGCAAGGAGCCAGCGCTAAGCAGTGTGCGCAGCTCCCTGCTCTCTGCACATGTAGCAATGTTATGATCGCTGCTGCATCGCTGTATTTGACAGCTAAGCAGCGATCATAACAGCGACTTACAAGGTCGCTGTTACGTCACAGAAAATGGTGACGTAACAGCGATGTCGTTGTCGCTGTCGCTATGTGTGAACCCAGCTTTAGGCTATTTGCATCACATCTGGAGGTTCCCATAGTCCTCCGTCTGTGATCTTATCTGAGGTGATGTCATTAAACTGAGTGATGTCAGGTGAGATTACCTGTGATCACAGGTGGAGGACAATAGGATCCTCCACCAGTGACCCCAAATCACCTGAGTGACGTCACCGCTGACCACGCCGCTCCTTTATTTTATGCCTGAAGCTCACAGTGGGCCGTCAATGTTCTATGGCCACATGCTTTGACTTCAGATGTAGACTTCAGTATTCTATCATCTTAGGGTGACCAATCAAGAAAACGGCAGCTCACCTCCAATGATGTGGTGGGGGGGGTTGCCAGAAGATGTGGCTTTAATGCAGGAATAGGATCTACAAATTTCAGCACCAAATGGTTTGCTGCAAGGAGATGAAAGTCTGTGAACTTAATGAGGTCATCTGAGGTCAATTTGCCTGTGGGGTATTGTGGGAACCTCCAGCTGTGACCACCAATAAACTGAGTGAGGTCATGCCTGAAGCCCACAGCATGTGGACATGTTTTGTGCCCACGCAATGTGACTTCAGTATATAACAAAGCTGGAATCTTCATGGTACTTCATGTGGATTATGTCAGAAATGGGTGTTTGGGGTAAATAAAGGGGTGAAAGAGGGTGGGGTTTTTGTATTTTATTTAAAATAAAGGATTTTTTTGTTGTTTGGGCTTATTTCTCTTCACTTAAAGATTAGTAATGGGGGTCTAATGGATGCCTCCCATTACTAATCTAGGGCTTAGTGGCAGCTGTGAATTGTCATTTATCCCTTACTACCCCGACTACCACTGCACCAAGGCAAACAGGATGAGCAGGGTAAAATTCAAGGATTGTTACATCTAATAGATGCGACATTTCTGGGCCGCTGCTGCTGTGAATACATTTTCCAGTTTGGGGCTCCCTCTTGTGGTCAGTGCTGGCAGTTGACAGGTGGAATGAGAGCCACAAACCTGGGGAGATCTGGCAATCAGGTCTTTCATATTGGGCCATATAACTGAGTAGTTTTCTCCTGTTACTTGCTGGTGCTCAATTGATTTATTGTGTGTTAAGGACATTCTGAAACCAGCCCCGCTCTCTACCAGAACTCCTCTCAGATAAGTTGGTATTCGTTCTTCTGCTTATTGTTTCCACTTTCTTGTTGTTTTATACTGTTTTGATACTATTGCTTGATTCCTATTTTGCCTGTGTGAAGTTCCTGGTGGAATTGGATCATTCCCACTGGGAGTGTCTGTATATTTAGCTCCATGATTCTGCAATGTATTGTGTTTTGTCAAGCTTGGTATTAAATTCAGTCCCTCATCTATATTAGTGTTTTTGGATCCCAGTAACATTAGAGTACTGATATAGGGAGGGAGAGGCCGTGTAGTCTAAGGGTTTTTCCATGTCAGGCATGCTGAGATTTTTTACGGTTTTTACGGCTGCAGACAGTGCTCTTTCCTATCCATTCCTATAAAGATAGTTTGGGCCTCAGCTTTGCTGAATCTGTTTTCTAGCTTTGTACTGTGTCTTCCTATATCACCATAGTCTTTACATGTGGGGGGCTATCTATATCTTTGGGGATTTCTCCAAGGCAGATTAGCTTTTCTTATCTTTCTATCTGTAAGAATATTTAGTTCTCCGGCTGTGTTAAGACGACTAGGTCATCGTAGGCACGTCCAACGGCTACTTCTAGTTGTGTGTCAGGATTAGGTCTGCAGTCCATTAAGGTTCCAGCCACTCTGGTTACTTTTTGGGTTTCCGCATTTGTTGATCCTCCTTGGTCCCTGAATCATAACAGGCTGAAGTCTGTTATTTTTAGCCTGGGGGACCCAATAACCATGGGCCTCCATAGCCTGAAAATACCTGCCTGTTATTTTTTTATTATTTATTTATTTATTTAAATAATTTAAAAGAAAAGCCACATGGGGTCCCTCTTACTTTGATACACAGCCAAGATAAGCATAGGGCTGGGTGCTTCTGTCACCATAGCAATTATGGTTATAATGCAAGTAAATGAAGACAGTAAAAATTTTAACAGGATTGATTTCAGAGATTCTCCACAGACCAACAATTTAAAAAAGGGCCCTTACAGACCCTGCATTTCCAGTTCACAACCACAGTCAAGATTGCCAGACATCCACCACAGAGGAACAAGTTTAACAAATTTCCCTTATGTAGTCTGTATTCCCAATTCACCCACACAGTCAAGATAGGAAAAATGGATCCACAGAGCAACAATTTAAAAAAAAAATGTCCACAGTCAGTCCATTCACAGCTTCAGCTTGGTGGGGAATTTCAATCCCACACAGATCAGTCTCAGAGCAGCCTGCTGTTGTTTCCCTCTGGCTTTACTGAACTGAGATTGGTGGTACAGATTTTACACTCACCGGATGAGGAGGAAGTGGACGAAGCATGATAGCAGTAAATGGACAGACAAATATGCACCAATCCTCGGTGGTGTTAAGACATTACCAAAATATTTTCTGCATAAGACACAGCCCACATTACAGTATATCACATGCAGCAGAGGAGAGTTCTGCACCACTAATCCACCTTAGTTACCTTGTGCATTAACCCACGTGCGTGGAATCCAGCTTCAGCGTTAGAAACTACCCGTCTCAGCGTGCTGGTCAGGAAAGGAAAACGCGTCCAACTAGTCCATGAAAGAAAGAAACCTGACCGCAATCAGCTTCAGTGCCGGGGATACTCTATTTAAAGTTCATAGGTGCAGAGTAAAAGGGGCGAGAGGAGACCTGGATGCGGGGTCCCTCACCAGCGAAATGGCCGTCGTCATGGCCACATTACATTATACCCTGCCAACAATGTTTTTTTAATTTCACCATCACAGTCAGGATAGTCAAGATTGGACGGATATCCTTAAAGAACATAATTTTTTAAAAAAGACCCGAAACCCTTTTTTCCATGTTCCCCCTACAGAGCCTTATTTTCAGCTCCTGTTGTGTATAGTATAGCTGTTGCAGTTAAAAATCTCATAGTTGTATTTGGAATTGAGCTAAAAGGGTACTTTACCTGCTGCGATATCGGTATCGATATCGCTAGCGAGCGTATCCGCCCCCGTCGGTTGTGCGTCACGGGCAAATCGCTGCCCGTGTCGGACAACATCACTTACACCCGTCACACGCACTTACCTGCCTAATGATGTCGCTGTGACCGGCGATCCACCTCCTTTCTAACGGGGCGCTAACATAGCGACGTCACTAAGCGGCCATCCAATAGTAGTGGAGGGGCGGAGATGAGCGTGCCAAACATCCCGCCCACCTCCTTCCTTCCTCCTTGCTGGTGGGAAGCATGTACGGGGAGTTTCCTCATTCCTGTGGTGTCACACACAGCGATGTGTGCTGCCGCAGGAATGACAAACAACCTCGTTACTCACCAGACAATGATATTTGGTTTTTGGACGACCTCTCCAAAACCAACGATTTTTACCATTTTTGCAATCATTGATGGTCGCTCGTACGCCAGATGTGCGTCACAAATAGAGATGAGCGATGTTCGAGGTTCGCCAATTTCATGTTCAAGTGATTTTGGGGGGTGTTCGAGTCGTTCAACGAACTCGAGCTTTTTGCTAAAAGCTCGACAATTCCAGTTACATTCGAGAACGGTTCGATCAACAAAAAGCTTAGCTAGTTACTACCTGGCTTTTCACTGTAATAGTGTGAGTCATTGTGAATCACGCTATTATCAAAATTCAGCGTATAGTGTGCGGAGAGACAGGGTTTAGATCAGTGCTGCTGCTGAGTGCTGAGAGAATACCGATCGCCTTTTTTTTTTTTCCCTAACCGCGCGTACAGTGGGGCGGACCAGGCTGTCAGCAAATCACCAAGACACACACTGCAAAGTGGATTTTTGCCAGACAAGCAAGGGCATGTGTCATAGGCTGTACATGTCACATGTCCTTGCCTTATAAGACACGGCCATTTTCCCCGTCGCCGCCATTATCTCTCTGCTGCATGTGGGTGACAGTCACCGCTCCCGTTGCTGCTGCTGTGTGCGCTAAAGAGATATAGTGCAATCTACACAGCACTTTAGGGATTAGGGACTACTCATTATTTCAGCCCTTTTCTGGGCTGATTTACAGGCGTTCATAGCCATAGCTGCTAGGCAGGTCCGTGCAAACGCTGTGTAGGGCTTTATTTAACAGCATCTGGCTACCTCAGATCAGGCAATTCCTTGCTGCATTTTTTCATTAGCAGGGATAGAAAGTGAGGCTTCCTTTGCTTTCCACTGACCCAAAGAACCTGTTCATTATACCCACCTGCCCATTGTTGCCACGCTATTTTATTTTCCCAAAGAGCTAACACTTTTTGTGGCATCCTTAAAAGTGTCTGGAATACTAAGCTAGTGTTCCTTTGCTGTCCACTGACCCACAGCACCCGTGCATTCTACCCACCTGCCCATTTTTGCCACGCTATTTTATTTCCCCAAAGAGCTGACACTTTTTGTGGCATCCTAAAAGTGTCTGGAATACTAAGTTAGTGTTCCTTTGCTGTTCACTGACCCACAGCACCCGTGCATTCCACCTGCCCATTTTTGCCACACAATTCTAATTGCAAACTGTGCTGCCACTGTTAGGGGCATACTCCAGTTGTCAGGGATACTACCTTAGTGTTCCTTTGCTGCCAAGCAAGTACAGCACATGTGCATTCTACACTCCTCTCCATTTCTGCTATGCAATTTTAATTTACAAAAGTGCTGCCACTGTTAGGGGCATACTCCAATTGTCTGGGATACTACCTTAGGCTATGTGCGCACTTACCAGATTTTGCCGCGGATTTTCCGTGGATTTGCTGCATGTTTCGCTGCAGAAAATGTTCATAACTAGAGTTGAGCGCGGTTCGTGGTTCGTGGTTCTCCAGTTCGCGGCTCGAGTGATTTTGGGGCATGTTCTAGATCGAACTAGAACTCGAGCTTTTTGCAAAAGCTCGGTAGTTCTAGAAACGTTCGAGAACGGTTCTAGCAGCCAAAAAACAGCTAAATCATAGCTTGGTTTCTGCTGTAATAGTGTAAGTCACTCTGTGAATCAAACTATTATCACATTTCAGTGTATAGTGTGCGTGAACAGCGCCTTCAGATCACTGCTGTTTCTATAATGGCGATCGCCATTTTTTTTTTTTTTTTTTCTTGTCTTCCTTCCCTAAGCGCGCGCGTCTTGTGGGGCGGGCCAGCATGTCAGCCAATCCCAGACACACACACAGCTAAGTGGACTTTGAGCCAGAGAAGCAACGGCATGTGTGATAGGATCTGCATGTCACATGTCCCTGCATTATAAAACCGGACATTTTCTTCACGGACGCCATTATCTGCCTTCTGCGTCTTTGGTGTCAGACATCACTGTCGCAGCTCCGTCTTCCTGAGTCCTATAGCCGATACAGCTGTATGCGCTGCATACACAGCGTTAGACAGCTTAGGGAGAGCACTTTATAGCAGTCCTTTTAAGGGCTCCAACCGGCAGGGTCAGAGAGCCATAGGTGACAGGTCCTGCAAACAGCAACAGCGTCTGTGTAGCCCAGGTCAGGGATTTCCTACCTGCATTTCACCATTAGGAGGGAATAGAAAGGCAGTCTTCCATTCCTCTACCCAGAGCACCACAATCCTGCCACTGTACCCTCTTGTCCTCTGCACACTCCAACTGATAACTAAGCCATTATACTAGCAAACACTCAGTGTACCTAGTGGCATCCTATACGTGGCTATTGGACTTTGCTATAGTCCCACTAGTGCAAAGACATTTGCAGAGCGCGTCTGCCTGCATTGCACACTACAACTCATTCTAACCAAGCCATTATACTAGCAAACACTCAGTGTACCTAGTGGCATCCTATACGTGGCTATTGGACTTTGCTATAGTCCCACTAGTGCAAAGACATTTGCAGAGCGCGTCTGCCTGCGTTGCACACTACAACTCATTCTAACCAAGCCATTATACTAGCAAACACTCAGTGTACCTAGTGGCATCCTATACGTGGCTATTGGACTTTGCTATAGTCCCACTAGTGCAAAGACATTTGCAGAGCGCGTCTGCCTGCGTTGCACACTACAACTCATTCTAACCAAGCCATTATACTAGCAAACACTCAGTGTACCTAGTGGCATCCTATACGTGGCTATTGGACTTTGCTATAGTCCCACTAGTGCAAAGACATTTGCAGAGCGCGTCTGCCTGCGTTGCACACTACAACTCATTCTAACCAAGCCATTATACTAGCAAACACTCAGTGTACCTAGTGGCATCCTATACGTGGCTATTGGACTTTGCTATAGTCCCACTAGTGCAAAGACATTTGCAGAGCGCGTCTGCCTGCGTTGCACACTACAACTCATTCTAACCAAGCCATTATACTAGCAAACACTCAGTGTACCTAGTGGCATCCTATACGTGGCTATTGGACTTTGCTATAGTCCCACTAGTGCAAAGACATTTGCAGAGCGCGTCTGCCTGCGTTGCACACTACAACTCATTCTAACCAAGCCATTATACTAGCAAACACTCAGTGTACCTAGTGGCATCCTATACGTGGCTATTGGACTTTGCTATAGTCCCACTAGTGCAAAGACATTTGCAGAGCGCGTCTGCCTGCGTTGCACACTACAACTCATTCTAACCAAGCCATTATACTAGCAAACACTCAGTGTACCTAGTGGCATCCTATACGTGGCTATTGGACTTTGCTATAGTCCCACTAGTGCAAAGACATTTGCAGAGCGCGTCTGCCTGCGTTGCACACTACAACTCATTCTAACCAAGCCATTATACTAGCAAACACTCAGTGTACCTAGTGGCATCCTATACGTGGCTATTGGACTTTGCTATAGTCCCACTAGTGCAAAGACATTTGCAGAGCGCGTCTGCCTGCGTTGCACACTACAACTCATTCTAACCAAGCCATTATACTAGCAAACACTCAGTGTACCTAGTGGCATCCTATACGTGGCTATTGGACTTTGCTATAGTCCCACTAGTGCAAAGACATTTGCAGAGCGCGTCTGCCTGCGTTGCACACTACAACTCATTCTAACCAAGCCATTATACTAGCAAACACTCAGTGTACCTAGTGGCATCCTATACGTGGCTATTGGACTTTGCTATAGTCCCACTAGTGCAAAGACATTTGCAGAGCGCGTCTGCCTGCGTTGCACACTACAACTCATTCTAACCAAGCCATTATACTAGCAAACACTCAGTGTACCTAGTGGCATCCTATACGTGGCTATTGGACTTTGCTATAGTCCCACTAGTGCAAAGACATTTGCAGAGCGCGTCTGCCTGCGTTGCACACTACAACTCATTCTAACCAAGCCATTATACTAGCAAACACTCAGTGTACCTAGTGGCATCCTATACGTGGCTATTGGACTTTGCTATAGTCCCACTAGTGCAAAGACATTTGCAGAGCGCGTCTGCCTGCGTTGCACACTACAACTCATTCTAACCAAGCCATTATACTAGCAAACACTCAGTGTACCTAGTGGCATCCTATACGTGGCTATTGGACTTTGCTATAGTCCCACTAGTGCAAAGACATTTGCAGAGCGCGTCTGCCTGCGTTGCACACTACAACTCATTCTAACCAAGCCATTATACTAGCAAACACTCAGTGTACCTAGTGGCATCCTATACGTGGCTATTGGACTTTGCTATAGTCCCACTAGTGCAAAGACATTTGCAGAGCGCGTCTGCCTGCGTTGCACACTACAACTCATTCTAACCAAGCCATTATACTAGCAAACACTCAGTGTACCTAGTGGCATCCTATACGTGGCTATTGGACTTTGCTATAGTCCCACTAGTGCAAAGACATTTGCAGAGCGCGTCTGCCTGCGTTGCACACTACAACTCATTCTAACCAAGCCATTATACTAGCAAACACTCAGTGTACCTAGTGGCATCCTATACGTGGCTTTTGGACTTTGCTATAGTCCCACTAGTGCAAAGACATTTGCAGAGCGCGTCTGCCTGCGTTGCACACTACAACTCATTCTAACCAAGCCATTATACTAGCAAACACTCAGTGTACCTAGTGGCATCCTATACGTGGCTATTGGACTTTGCTATAGTCCCACTAGTGCAAAGACATTTGCAGAGCGCGTCTGCCTGCGTTGCACACTACAACTCATTCTAACCAAGCCATTATACTAGCAAACACTCAGTGTACCTAGTGGCATCCTATACGTGGCTATTGGACTTTGCTATAGTCCCACTAGTGCAAAGACATTTGCAGAGCGCGTCTGCCTGCGTTGCACACTACAACTCATTCTAACCAAGCCATTATACTAGCAAACACTCAGTGTACCTAGTGGCATCCTATACGTGGCTATTGGACTTTGCTATAGTCCCACTAGTGCAAAGACATTTGCAGAGCGCGTCTGCCTGCGTTGCACACTACAACTCATTCTAACCAAGCCATTATACTAGCAAACACTCAGTGTACCTAGTGGCATCCTATACGTGGCTATTGGACTTTGCTATAGTCCCACTAGTGCAAAGACATTTGCAGAGCGCGTCTGCCTGCGTTGCACACTACAACTCATTCTAACCAAGCCATTATACTAGCAAACACTCAGTGTACCTAGTGGCATCCTATACGTGGCTATTGGACTTTGCTATAGTCCCACTAGTGCAAAGACATTTGCAGAGCGCGTCTGCCTGCGTTGCACACTACAACTCATTCTAACCAAGCCATTATACTAGCAAACACTCAGTGTACCTAGTGGCATCCTATACGTGGCTATTGGACTTTGCTATAGTCCCACTAGTGCAAAGACATTTGCAGAGCGCGTCTGCCTGCGTTGCACACTACAACTCATTCTAACCAAGCCATTATACTAGCAAACACTCAGTGTACCTAGTGGCATCCTATACGTGGCTATTGGACTTTGCTATAGTCCCACTAGTGCAAAGACATTTGCAGAGCGCGTCTGCCTGCGTTGCACACTACAACTCATTCTAACCAAGCCATTATACTAGCAAACACTCAGTGTACCTAGTGGCATCCTATACGTGGCTATTGGACTTTGCTATAGTCCCACTAGTGCAAAGACATTTGCAGAGCGCGTCTGCCTGCGTTGCACACTACAACTCATTCTAACCAAGCCATTATACTAGCAAACACTCAGTGTACCTAGTGGCATCCTATACGTGGCTATTGGACTTTGCTATAGTCCCACTAGTGCAAAGACATTTGCAGAGCGCGTCTGCCTGCGTTGCACACTACAACTCATTCTAACCAAGCCATTATACTAGCAAACACTCAGTGTACCTAGTGGCATCCTATACGTGGCTATTGGACTTTGCTATAGTCCCACTAGTGCAAAGACATTTGCAGAGCGCGTCTGCCTGCGTTGCACACTACAACTCATTCTAACCAAGCCATTATACTAGCAAACACTCAGTGTACCTAGTGGCATCCTATACGTGGCTATTGGACTTTGCTATAGTCCCACTAGTGCAAAGACATTTGCAGAGCGCGTCTGCCTGCGTTGCACACTACAACTCATTCTAACCAAGCCATTATACTAGCAAACACTCAGTGTACCTAGTGGCATCCTATACGTGGCTATTGGACTTTGCTATAGTCCCACTAGTGCAAAGACATTTGCAGAGCGCGTCTGCCTGCGTTGCACACTACAACTCATTCTAACCAAGCCATTATACTAGCAAACACTCAGTGTACCTAGTGGCATCCTATACGTGGCTATTGGACTTTGCTATAGTCCCACTAGTGCAAAGACATTTGCAGAGCGCGTCTGCCTGCGTTGCACACTACAACTCATTCTAACCAAGCCATTATACTAGCAAACACTCAGTGTACCTAGTGGCATCCTATACGTGGCTATTGGACTTTGCTATAGTCCCACTAGTGCAAAGACATTTGCAGAGCGCGTCTGCCTGCGTTGCACACTACAACTCATTCTAACCAAGCCATTATACTAGCAAACACTCAGTGTACCTAGTGGCATCCTATACGTGGCTATTGGACTTTGCTATAGTCCCACTAGTGCAAAGACATTTGCAGAGCGCGTCTGCCTGCGTTGCACACTACAACTCATTCTAACCAAGCCATTATACTAGCAAACACTCAGTGTACCTAGTGGCATCCTATACGTGGCTATTGGACTTTGCTATAGTCCCACTAGTGCAAAGACATTTGCAGAGCGCGTCTGCCTGCGTTGCACACTACAACTCATTCTAACCAAGCCATTATACTAGCAAACACTCAGTGTACCTAGTGGCATCCTATACGTGGCTATTGGACTTTGCTATAGTCCCACTAGTGCAAAGACATTTGCAGAGCGCGTCTGCCTGCGTTGCACACTACAACTCATTCTAACCAAGCCATTATACTAGCAAACACTCAGTGTACCTAGTGGCATCCTATACGTGGCTATTGGACTTTGCTATAGTCCCACTAGTGCAAAGACATTTGCAGAGCGCGTCTGCCTGCGTTGCACACTACAACTCATTCTAACCAAGCCATTATACTAGCAAACACTCAGTGTACCTAGTGGCATCCTATACGTGGCTATTGGACTTTGCTATAGTCCCACTAGTGCAAAGACATTTGCAGAGCGCGTCTGCCTGCGTTGCACACTACAACTCATTCTAACCAAGCCATTATACTAGCAAACACTCAGTGTACCTAGTGGCATCCTATACGTGGCTATTGGACTTTGCTATAGTCCCACTAGTGCAAAGACATTTGCAGCACGTCTGCCTGCGTTGCACACTCCAACTAATTATAACTAAGTTGCATTGTCAGGGATATTTATTCTTTATTATTCTGCTGTTAATAAAGCTAGACCACCACTGCAATCTTCACCACCTCTCAATTTTTACTACCACATTTTCAGTCCACAATCTTGTCGCAATCAACATGAGTGGCAAAATGACAGATGCTGGTGGAAAGGGGAAGAGGCGTGGTGGAAAAGGCAAAAAAGGTTTTGTCCGTGGGGAAGGTGGCAAAGCTCCATTATCATCTGCTGAAGATAGACCATCTACCAGCAAAAGTAAGATGTCTACTACTTACCGTGGACAATCCGATGTGCTCCCTTTTTTACGGACACGAACAACAGGAAGAAAGGTAGATGATGGGCAAAAAAGGAAAATGCTTGAATGGATCTCAAGTGGTCCAACAAGTGCCCTCTCAGCCACTTCAAGTACCGCATCCAAAAAACACCAGTCCTCTGAGTTGTCATCCCAATCACACTTGATTTCTCCCAGCTCTGAAGTCTCCATCAGCCCTGCACAGTATGGTGGAACTGAGATGGCTGAGTCTGCAGAGCTGTTCAGTCACACTATAGCCTGGGAATCAGAGGTCTGCTCCCAAGCTACAGTGAGTACAGAACAGGAAATGGTCTGCAGTGATGCCCAGAACCTTTGTGACTCAGATTCAGGCCGTGAGGACCAAGTTTCTGAGCATAATGTTGACCCTTTGTCACAAACTGTAACACCTGTGGTTATAGACAATGAGGAACATACTGATGAAGATGAGACGCAGATACCCGATTGGGATGACAACTTAAATATTCCGTCAGGGCAAGAAGAGGCTCGGTCTGAGGGGGAGGGGAGTGCAAACACAACAATTGATGATGACGTTCTAGATCCCACCTACTGTCAACCCCCAGTCAGGCACTCGAGGAGGTCAACAGAGGCGGTGGAGGAGGATGCAACCGACGACGAAGTTACCTTGCGCCTTCCTGGACAGAGTCGGAGCACTGGTAGCACGTCTACAACTGCATCCTCAGCCACCACTCTGCCTATGAGCATTATTCGGGGTGGATCAACAGGTCGCATGGCCTCTAAGCCTTGCCTAGCCTGGTCCTTTTTTCACATCGAAAAAGATCGCCCAACTCATGTGATATGTAACATTTGTCATGATTCTCTTAGTAGAGGTCAAAAGCTCAGCAGTTTGACAACTTCTTCCATGAATCGTCACATGAATAAATATCATAAGTCCCGGTGGGAAGCTCACCGTGCTGCAATGCGGCCTAGCGGAGCGAACCATCCACCGCCCGCCCCTTCCACTGCATCCGCGCGCTCTTCATCTTCTAGGACTGTGGGGACAGCTGCCACACCTGTTTTTCCACGCAAAACTTCCACCACTGTAACCGCAACAGGCAGTTTGCTTGTAAGGTCGTCAGTTGGTTTGGAAGGGGAAACAAGTGAGTGTGTACAGCTCTCTCAGACATCGATAGCACCAACGTTGGATGAAGGCAACATCATGTCTCCGCCTGCACTTTCCTCACAAACCTGCATTTTTCCAGGGACACCCTACTCAACACCGTCTACACACAGCAGCCAGATCTCTGTCCCTCAGATGTGGTCAAATAAAAGGCCACTTCCTCCGACCCATGACAAAGCTAAGAGGTTGACTCTATCCCTCTGTAAGCTGTTGGCTACCGAAATGCTGCCTTTCCGCCTAGTGGACACACAGGATTTTAGAGACCTTATGTCTGTCGCTGTGCCCCAGTACCAGATGCCTAGTCGCCACTACTTCTCTAAGAAAGGTGTGCCCGCGCTACACCAGCATGTCGCACACAACATCACCGCTTCCTTGAGAAACTCTGTGTGTGAACGGGTGCATTTCACCACCGATACTTGGACCAGTAAGCATGGACAGGGACGTTACATGTCACTGACTGGGCACTGGGTAACTATGGTGATAGATGGTGAAGGGTCTGCTGCACAAGTCTTGCCGTCCCCACGACTTGTGTGTCAATCCTCTGTCTGTCCAAGTTCCGCCACTGCTTCTGCATCCTCCACCTCATCTGGGTCCTCCACCTCCGCCCCAAGCCTGCCTGGTCAGGCCACCAGCGTTCTCACTGCGCAGAAGGAATCACGCACCCCTCATTACTATGCTGGCAGCAGAGCGCAACGGCATCAGGCGGTCTTTAGCTTGACATGTCTTGGTAATAAGAGTCACACAGCTGAGGAGTTGTGGTCAGCTTTGCGGTCCGAGTTTAATAAATGGTTGTCTCCACTCAAACTGCAGCCTGGTAAGGCCGTGTGCGACAATGCTGCAAACCTGGGTGCGGCACTTCGCCTGGGCAAGGTGACACACGTACCTTGTATGGCTCACGTGTTGAACCTTGTCGTGCAGCAATTTTTAACACACTATCCCGGCCTAGATGGCCTTCTGAACAGGGCACGAAAACTGTCAGCTCACTTCCGCCGTTCAAGCGCCGCAGCAGAGCGACTTGCATCGCTCCAGAAGTCTTTCGGCCTGCCGGTTCATCGCCTGAAATGCGATGTGGCGACACGCTGGAATTCAACTCTCCACATGTTACAGCGACTGTGGCAGCACCGCAGAGCCCTGGTGCAATACGTCATGACGTATAGCCTGGGCCAACGAGATGCAGAGGTGGGGCAGATCACCCTGATGGAGTGGTCTCAGATCAAGGACCTATGCACCCTTCTGCACAGTTTCGACATGGCGACGAATATGTTTAGCGCTGACAATGCCATTATCAGCATGACGATTCCAGTCATTTACATGCTGGAGCACACGCTAAACACTATTCGGAGTCAGGGGGTGGGACAACATGAAGGGGAGGAACTACAGGAGGATTCATATGCGCAAGGGACAACAACATCACCAAGGTCCAGACGTTCATCATCACCAACGCAGCAGGCATGGGACCATGGGGGACAGGGATCGACAAGGGCGCATAGTAGCAGGCGAAATGTTGAGCAAGGTGCAGGAGAACATGAAGAAATGGAGGACGAACTGTCCATGGACATGGAAGACTCAGCGGATGAGGGAGACCTTGGTCAAATTTCAGTTGAAAGAGGTTGGGGTCAGATGTCAGAGGAAGAAAGAACGGGTAGCACCTCTATGCCACAAACACAGCATGGACTTGGTCCGCATGGCTGCGCAAGACACATGAGTGCCTTTTTGTTGCACTACCTCCAACATGACAGTCGTATTGTCAAAATTAGAAGTGATGATGACTACTGGATTGCCACACTATTAGATCCCCGGTACAAGTCCAAATTTTGTGACATAATTCCAGCCATAGAAAGGGACGCACGTATGCAGGAGTATCAGCAGAAGCTGTTACTAGATCTTAGCTCGGCTTTTCCACCAAACAACCGTGCAGGTGCAGGGAGTGAATCTCCCAGTTGTAACTTGACAAACATGGGACGGTCTCGTCATCTTCAACAGTCTACCCGTACCAGTAGGACCTTTTCTGGTGCCGGTAACAGCAATTTTATGGAATCTTTTCATAATTTTTTTAGACCCTCTTTTGCAAGGCCACCAGAGACAACAAGTCTGACACATAGTCAACGGCTGGAGAGGATGATACAGGAGTATCTCCAAATGAACATCGATGCCATGACTGTGCAACTGGAGCCTTGCTCCTTTTGGGCTTCAAACCTACAAAAATGGCCAGAGCTCGCAACTTACGCCTTGGAGATTTTGTCGTGTCCAGCTGCCAGCGTTGTCTCTGAACGTGTATTCAGTGCTGCTGGGTGTGTGCTGACAGATAAGCGCACGCGTCTGTCCAGTGACAATGTGGACAGACTGACGTTCATCAAAATGAACAAGTCATGGATCCAGAAGGAATTTACTACCCCTGTGTCATCCTGGGGAGAGTAAATGCTTGTGGATTTGGAATGTGCTTGATGCAAATCAAAACATCCTGTTTGCAACTAGGGCCCAAGTGCTGCCACTGATGGGGTGGGTGTCTGTGTGGCCCAATTTTTGGAAAAAAGGGAGACTCCGCTTGGAGTAACCCTTGCTTGCTGTGTTTTTAAAAGAAGCCAAGATGAACAGAGCTGGGATCAGGAAAGACTTTGCTACCTACCCCGGTGTCATCCTGTGGACGGCTAAGAATAGCGTATTTTTGAATGTGCTTGATGCAAATCAAAACATCCTGTTTGCAACTAGGGCCCAAGTGCTGACACTGATGGGGTGGGTGTCTGTGTGGCCCAATTTTTGGAAAAAAGGGAGACTCCGCTTGGAGTAACCCTTGCTTGCTGTGTTTTTAAAAGAAGCCAAGATGAACAGAGCTGGGATCAGGAAAGACTTTGCTACCTACCCCGGTGTCATCCTGGGGACGGCTAAGAATAGCGTATTTTTGAATGTGCTTGATGCAAATCAAAACATCCTGTTTGCAACTAGGGCCCAAGTGCTGCCACTGATGGGGTGGGTGTCTGTGTGGCCCAATTTTTGGAAAAAAGGGAGACTCCGCTTGGAGTAACCCTTGCTTGCTGTGTTTTTAAAAGAAGCCAAGATGAACAGAGCTGGGATCAGGAAAGACTTTGCTACCTACCCCGGTGTCATCCTGTGGACGGCTAAGAATAGCGTATTTTTGAATGTGCTTGATGCAAATCAAAACATCCTGTTTGCAACTAGGGCCCAAGTGCTGCCACTGATGGGGTGGGTGTCTGTGTGGCCCAATTTTTGGAAAAAAGGGAGACTCCGCTTGGAGTAACCCTTGCTTACATTGTTTTTAAAAGAAGCCAAGATGAACAAGTCATGGGTCAGCAAAGACTTTGCTACCTACCCCGGTGTCATCCTGGGGACGGCTAAGAATAGCGTATTTTTGAATGTGCTTGATGCAAATCAAAACATCCTGTTTGCAACTAGGGCCCAAGTGCTGCCACTGATGGGGTGGGTGTCTGTGTGGCCCAATTTTTGGAAAAAAGGGAGACTCCGCTTGGAGTAACCCTTGCTTGCTGTGTTTTTAAAAGAAGCCAAGATGAACAGAGCTGGGATCAGGAAAGACTTTGCTACCTACCCCGGTGTCATCCTGGGGACGGCTAAGAATAGCGTATTTTTGAATGTGCTTGATGCAAATCAAAACATCCTGTTTGCAACTAGGGCCCAAGTGCTGCCACTGATGGGGTGGGTGTCTGTGTGGCCCAATTTTTGGAAAAAAGGGAGACTCCGCTTGGAGTAACCCTTGCTTGCTGTGTTTTTAAAAGAAGCCAAGATGAACAGAGCTGGGATCAGGAAAGACTTTGCTACCTACCCCGGTGTCATCCTGTGGACGGCTAAGAATAGCGTATTTTTGAATGTGCTTGATGCAAATCAAAACATCCTGTTTGCAACTAGGGCCCAAGTGCTGCCACTGATGGGGTGGGTGTCTGTGTGGCCCAATTTTTGGAAAAAAGGGAGACTCCGCTTGGAGTAACCCTTGCTTACATTGTTTTTAAAAGAAGCCAAGATGAACAAGTCATGGGTCAGCAAAGACTTTGCTACCTACCCCGGTGTCATCCTGGGGACGGCTAAGAATAGCGTATTTTTGAATGTGCTTGATGCAAATCAAAACATCCTGTTTGCAACTAGGGCCCAAGTGCTGCCACTGATGGGGTGGGTGTCTGTGTGGCCCAATTTTTGGAAAAAAGGGAGACTCCGCTTGGAGTAACCCTTGCTTGCTGTGTTTTTAAAAGAAGCCAAGATGAACAGAGCTGGGATCAGGAAAGACTTTGCTACCTACCCCGGTGTCATCCTGTGGACGGCTAAGAATAGCGTATTTTTGAATGTGCTTGATGCAAATCAAAACATCCTGTTTGCAACTAGGGCCCAAGTGCTGCCACTGATGGGGTGGGTGTCTGTGTGGCCCAATTTTTGGAAAAAAGGGAGACTCCGCTTGGAGTAACCCTTGCTTACATTGTTTTTAAAAGAAGCCAAGATGAACAAGTCATGGGTCAGCAAAGACTTTGCTACCTACCCCGGTGTCATCCTGGGGACGGCTAAGAATAGCGTATTTTTGAATGTGCTTGATGCAAATCAAAACATCCTGTTTGCAACTAGGGCCCAAGTGCTGCCACTGATGGGGTGGGTGTCTGTGTGGCCCAATTTTTGGAAAAAAGGGAGACTCCGCTTGGAGTAACCCTTGCTTACATTGTTTTTAAAAGAAGCCAAGATGAACACGTCATGGGTCAGCAAAGACTTTGCTACCTACCCCGGTGTCATCCTGGGGACGGCTAAGAATAGCGTATTTTTGAATGTGCTTGATGCAAATCAAAACATCCTGTTTGCAACTAGGGCCCAAGTGCTGCCACTGATGGGGTGGGTGTCTGTGTGGCCCAATTTTTGGAAAAAAGGGAGACTCCGCTTGGAGTAACCCTTGCTTGCTGTGTTTTTAAAAGAAGCCAAGATGAACAGAGCTGGGATCAGGAAAGACTTTGCTACCTACCCCGGTGTCATCCTGTGGACGGCTAAGAATAGCGTATTTTTGAATGTGCTTGATGCAAATCAAAACATCCTGTTTGCAACTAGGGCCCAAGTGCTGCCACTGATGGGGTGGGTGTCTGTGTGGCCCAATTTTTGGAAAAAAGGGAGACTCCGCTTGGAGTAACCCTTGCTTGCTGTGTTTTTAAAAGAAGCCAAGATGAACAGAGCTGGGATCAGGAAAGACTTTGCTACCTACCCCGGTGTCATCCTGGGGACGGTTAAGAATAGCGTATTTTTGAATGTGCTTGATGCAAATCTAGCTGTGAAGTGTACAACTGGGGCCCAAGTGCTGCCACTGAAGGGGTGGGTGTGTGTGGGGCCCAATTTTTGGAAAAAAGGGAGACTCCGCTTGGAGTAACCCTTGCTTGCTGTGTTTTTAAAAGAAGCCAAGATGAACAGAGCTGGGATCAGGAAAGACTTTGCTACCTACCCCGGTGTCATCCTGGGGACGGATAAGAATGGCGTATTTTTGAATGTGCTTGATGCAAATCTAGCTGTGAAGTGTACAACTGGGGCACAACTGCTGCCACTGAAGGGGTGGGTGTGTGGGGCCCAATTTTTGGAAAAAAGGGAGACTCCGCTTGGAGTCACCTTGCGGTGTTTTACATGACTTTAGAAGGGCGTGCCATGCCTATATCTGTGTGTCCTCCTCTTTTTCCTTGTCCAGCTGTTTTGTTTTCGCATGAGTACATGTCCTTGTCACTTTCCCATGTGTTTGTGTTGTGTTGTGAGTTGTTTGTCACCTTTTGGACACCTTTGAGGGTGTTTTCTAGGTGTTTTACTGTGTTTGTGATTGCCTGCCATTGTTTCCTATGGGCTCGAGTTCGGTTCGTCGAACGTTCGACGAGCCGAACTCGAGCCAGACCCCCCGTTCGGCGAACCGCCTCGAGCCGAACCGGGACCGGTTCGCTCATCTCTATTCATAACATCTCTGCAGTGAATCACCAGCAAATCCTATGGAGAAAAAAAATCCTGTGCGCACTGGGCGGAATTTGACAGCTGCATGTTTTGCTGCGGGAATCCCGCAGCAAAAACAAGTGCATGTCCCTTCTTTTCCGCACAGCGCTGCGGGATTTCACTCCATTGACTCAATGTTAATCATGAAATCCCGCAGGGAATAACGCAGGCAGCAAATTCTGTGCGGTTCACTGCGTTTTCCTGCGTTATTCCCTGCGGTATTTCGCGGTTTACCTCCGGTAATGTGCATCGCTTGTCTGCGGTTTTGCAGGGAAGTGATGTCATTACAGGAAGAGGAAGCCGTGCAGAGAGTAAACACACACACAGACATCACAGACATAGAACACATCACAGACACATAGAACATAGACACAGACACATAGAACACACATAGAAAGAAAACGGAAATATAGGAAAAAGAGAACGTGGGCTCCGCTGCATATTTACCTTCCAGCCGAGGTAAGCACACAGCGGCGGCCCGGTATTCTCAGACTGGGGAGGAAGAGGGGCAGGGATAATGTCCCCCGCCTCACTCCCCCTCCGGCAACCGAGAATATCAGCCGCAGCTGCCCCGGCATTGTCGCATGCATTATGCGACAATATCGGCGTGTCCTTGGCTCTTCTTGCCACCATGTAGCAGTGGTGGCAAGGTAATACAAGGGGTTAATGGTGATGGGGGACCACCGCCATTAACTCCAGGCTTGATCATGGCAGCGTCTATGTGACAGCTGACATGATCAACCCGTAAGTAAAGTGAATAAAACACAGACACCGAAAAATCCTTTATTTTAAATAAAACCAACAAGCCTCATTCACCATTTTATTAACCCCCCCCGAAACAAAGCTCCGGCGTAGTCCACAGCTCCGGCTCCGGCGTCCTGCACTGCTGACATCCAGCCACGACTGTCAGACACAGGCTGAATGCAGCAGACAGCAGAGGTAATTACCGGTCATTTCCCATGGCCGGTAATGTGAACTCACTGCCGACCGTGGGAAATGCAGCGATCTGTCCTCTATCTATCTATCTCTCTATCTATCCCTCTGTCTGTCTATCTATCTATCCCTCTATCTATTCTTCTGTCTATCCACTATCAGAATTAAATGTATTTTTTTTTTTTTCTTCAATGTGCTTTATTGCATTGAATGCAATAAAGCACATCCCAACCCGCACGCGGCAAAACCGCGGCAATACCGCGAACAATACCGCGGTAAAACCACGGCAAACCGCATGCGGTTTTCGGGTGCGGTTTTCCGCGGTTTTTTACCGCGGGTGTGGTAATCTTTGAGAGGATGCGGAATTTTCTCAAGAAAATTCCATTTCCCAGTGCGCACAGAGCCTTAGTGTTCCTTTGCTGCCAAGCAAGGTACACCACATGTGCACTCGACACTACTCTCCATTTCTGCTATGCAATTTTAATTTAAAAAAGTGCTGCCTCTGTTAGGAGCCTACTCTAATTGTCTGGGATACTACCTTAGTGTTCCTTTGGTGCCAAGCAAGGTACACCACATGTGCATTCTACACTCCTCTCCATTACTGCTACGCAATTATTAACTGCAGGTAGTCCAGCCAATCTGTGACGAAAGTGCAGGCGTGGTTATAATGTTGCCTTCATCCAAAGGTGGTTTTCTCAATGTCTGACAGAGCTAAACACCACCAGCTGTTTCCACTTCTAAAGCAACTGACAACCTGCCAATCACACTCCCTGTTGCGGGTAAAGGGTTGGAAGGTCAGCGCGAAAAAGCATGTGTGACTTCTGTCCCCACAGTCACAGAGGATGAAGAGCACGCAGATGCACTTGATGGGGCAGACAGTGGTTGTACAGCCCCGGTATGCCGCATTGTAGCACAGTGAACTTCCCATTGCGACTTATGCTTCATTTAAAGTCATGTACAGGGTGGGCTCCCCAGTATACATCAAAACCATGCAACAGGAAAAGGACTCTAGGCAGTTGGGTTGATAAATGATTGTTTAACTTTCCCAAAACAAACAATAAGAAGCATGCATAAAATTGAAAGAATAGAACAATCTATTCACAATTCCAAAAGTCTACACCCCTATGCTGTGACACTCGTAATGGCGATTTTTTCACCCTGCTCACCAAATTTGGACTAACCAAGGGACTGTGCAAACCGTTGCCTACTACCTGGAATTCCCCCTGGCACATCACAAGAGCTTACAACTTACCTACCTAAACATAGACAAAACCCATTACCCCCCTTAATACCCTTGTTAGCTGCAGCCTCACAGATAAGGCAGATGATAACAGTGTGAATGCAAACCACACAGCTCAGCAACACAGTCCTGGAAATCTTATAAAGCAACAGTCAATGCAAACATGTGTTGCTGTCCCTCTATGATTTTAACTGTAAGTAACAAGGCAGCAAGTCTTATTGTCTATATAGTCAGCGTAACCAGAACAGATATGAGTTTTGCTAATAAAACAAAGTGTTGCGTGCACGCATTACTGTATGGGCCCACCCTACCGTACCCGTGTACTGTGGTGTCCAGTTGCCATAAATACAGACTTTACGCTCCTCTTACGGAAAACAGTATAGACAAAACCGGAAGAATGTTGGTCTCTGGCACAGGATGCTGCTCACAGGCGTTACAGTCCTCCTCCCCAAACTCCAACATGACTCACCTCACAATTGACTGAAGTGTTTCCGCGGTGGCTCCTTGCTATAACACACACCTTTAGATTTTCCTTCTGTTCATAGACAGAATCTCTTCCGCTCTCCAAATCCACAGCCGAAGACCGTTTTGCTATTGCTATAGTGACCAAACAGACAAAGGCAGATGCAAAAAAAAAAAAAAAGCAGCCCCTTGTGTGTAGTCTGCAACAATGCATGCAATGAACAGCAAATAAGCATGTTGCATTGACATTGGATAAAGCTGATCAATACACCCTCACGCTATCAATTCATATCCATGTGACACTTCATGGACGAAGTACTCAAAGTAGTGAGTTTTTGGCCTCTACTTAGAGATTGGTGACAAATCTTACAGAATACATGACTTGGATGATCCTTTGCGATGTCAAAAAAGCCCCAGGCTAGGCAAGGCCTAGAGCCCATGCGACCTGCAGAGAAACCACGACTTCTGCTCAGAGGCATAGTTGTGGCTGAGGATTCAGTTCTTGACGTGCGTACAGTACTTTGTCTCTGTCCAGGAAGACGCAACGTAACCTCATCATCAGTAGCATCCTCCTCCACCTCCTCTGCTGACATCTCATCGACTGGGTGACTTTGGTTTGACAGTAAGTGGGGTCTCCAACCTCATCATCACCATGTGTGTTTTCACTCCCCTTGTCCTGAGTCCTCCGAGACAACCTCTTCCTGTCCTGACCGAATAGTAAAGTTGTCGTTCCAATCAGGCATCTTAGTCTCCTCAGCATGTTCCCAATTGTCTCCACCAGGAGGATTTACAGTTTGGGAATGACGGTGTACATTATGCTCACCACGTTCTTCATTGGGGTCTGGATCCGACTCACAAAGCTTCTGGGCATCAGTGCAGATCATTTCTTTGTCTGGACTCACTGCAGCTTTGGAGCAGACTTCTGATTCCAAGGCTATAGTGTGACTGAACAGCTCTGCAGACTCAACCATCTCTGTTACCCCATACTCACCAGGGCTGGTGGAAACTTGATAGCTGTTTGGAAGCAAGTGCGATTGGGTTGACACCACAGAGGAATGGATTGTTTGGGATATTGAACTTGAGGTGGAGGAGAGGCCACTTGATGGAGCACTTGAGATCCATTGAAGCAGCTGCTGTTTTGGTGCCTCATCTACATTTGGTAGCGAAGGTCGTGTCCGTGAAAAAAGGCATCATATAAGATTATCCACGGGAAGAAGTACACCTGTCATTTTGGCTGGTAGTTAGTGTTACGAATTAGTGCTGCCGTAGATGCAAGCAGCTTGCTGCGGTTCCAGTTGTTACCAGGCATCAGCTGCCATTTTTGGCTGTACCTCGGGTCGTCCAGCTGGCTTATTTCTCCTCCACGTCTAAGTGTGGAGAGGCGGCTAGTGCGCATGCGTGTGCCAATTTACCCCAGCCACAGCCTAAGTACAGTGTTTCGCCTAGTGAGTATGCTCAGCCTGACTTTGCCATTCCTGAGGCTAAGTCCTCAGTTCAGGCTACAGCGCATGCTCCCACACTTTGTACAGGTACTTGGACTCCATGCCGTGTCTAAGTCCTGTGTTGTGCCTAGAGAGCATGCTGAAGCTGATAGTCTTTTTTCTGAGACTGTTGTTCAGGCTACTGAGCATGCTCAGGCACTTAGTGCATCAGAGGCTAGGGCCCGTAATGAACTCTTTGGCCCTGTCCATGACGTGGCAGGCCCAGATAGGCTACAGGGCATCAGGTGTCCTGACGATGTGGCCAGGCCACTCCGGACTGGCTTGCAGAGGCCCGCCCCTATGACTTGTCACCTCATTATTGTTCGTCAGAAAATGACTGGTGAGGTGTTTGGGTCGTGGCTGCCATGAGGTCACCATGGAAGTGGCGGTTCCGAATAGGCCGCTGGTTATGCCACTGATGACGTGGCACTCTGCTTTTGTCTCTAGGAGGTGCATTGTGGTCCACCCTGGGTTGAGGCGGACCCAGGTTATAAAAGGGGCTGTAGACAACAAGGAGGTACGCTGTCTTCTATTATGCTCCGAAAGAGCACACCTCCATGTGTTGAACCCATTGCGGCTCTAGGCCAGAGGTAGGCAGGGATAGGGCGTCGGTGCAGGCCGCCACCACACTTGGTAACATAGAACGGTTATGACCAGCCCCTGTCCTACCAGTCCTGCTAGTGCAGCTCAGTGGCATTAACTGGGCTGCTGCTGCTGTGCCTGCTGTCCACAGGTGTGCCCCCTACGCACACGGACAGCATACCCAATGGCCCCTGTGTTGTTAACAGGGAGTTCCTGGGCTGGGTGGGTGTGTGGACCCTGTGACACTAACAGGGTTCCCAGTCTCCAGATCCGAGTGTCGTCTAACTCGGTTCAGGCTACTATTAGTTTCAGAGCCACCCAGCTCTGTATCCTCCGCCTAACCTTCGTGTTGCCAGCATCTCCTTTTCCATCTGTGAGCACGGTGAACCCGGAATGGCGATTGGGATATATACCACCTTATCCTAATCTGCCAGTCCCCCCATAACAGATGGTGTTTCTTCAGCAGATGTTACTGTTGCTTAACCACCAAACCCATGGACACAAACCTTTTTCTCCTTTACAACACACCTGTTCCCCTTTCCAAAAGCATATGGCCTTTTGCCACTCATTTTGTATATTTACTAATTTGCAACTCTGCAGGGACACGCCGTCTCAGCACAGCAGCCAGCCCTCGGTCCCTCAGATGTGGACAAGTAAAAGACCATTGCCTCCTAGCCATGACAAAGCGTTGAGATTCACTCTGTGCAGCACTGGTGTTTAGTGGAAAAGCAAAGCTAAGATTGCGTACCTGCTTCTGCTGATACTCCTGCATAAGTGCGTCCCTTTGTATGGCAGGATTTATTTTGCCAAATGTTGTCTTGTATCGGGGATCTAACAGTGTGGCAACACAGTAGTCAGCATTACTTCGAATTCGGACAATCCGAGGGTCATGTTGTATTTAGTGCAGCAAGAAGACGCTCATGTGTCTTGCGCATCAAGGAAGACCAAGTCCTTGCTGTGTTGGTGACGGAGAGGTGAGAATCATGGATCCTTCCTCTGCCCTCTCCCCCCAACCTCACACAACTGAAATGTGAGCAAGCTCTCCCTCATCTGCTCTGTCTTCCATGCCCATCGACAGTTCGTCCTCCATTTCTGGGCTCCTGCACCTTCCTCAACAGTTAGGCTACTATGCGCCCTTGTTAATCCCTCTCCCCCACCGCCCCATGCCTGCCGCCTTGATGCTGCTGACCATCTGGTCCTTTTAGATGTTGTTATCCCTTGCACATATGACTCCTCCTGTACTTCCTCCCATGCCTCTTGTCCCACCACCTTACTATGAATGTTGTTTAGAGTGTGCTCCAGCATGAAGATGACTGGAATTGTCATGCCGATAATGGCAACGTCAGCGCTAAACATCTTTGTCGCCATTTTTAAACTTCGAAGAAGGGTGCATAGGTCCTTGATCTGAGACCACTCCAGCAGCGTGATCTTCCCCACCTCTGGATCTCTTTAGCCCAGGCTATAAGTCATAACGTATTGCAGCAGGGCTTGCCGCTGCTGCCACAGACGCTGCAACATGTGGAGAATAAAAGTCAAGCGTGTCGGCACATCGCATTTCAGGCGGTGTACTACCAAACCGAAAGACTTCTGGAGCGATGCAAGTTGTTGAGCTGCTGGGTGTGAACAGTGGAAGAGAGCACAAAGCAAGGGTGAATGCTGCAGAAGGCCATGTAGGCCGGGATGGTGGTTTAAAAATTGCTGGACAACCAGGTTCAACACGTGAGCCATACAAGGCACGTGTGTCACACTGCCCTGACGAACGGCCGCACCTAGGTTTGCATAATTGTTGCACACGGCTGTTAAGTCACCACCGGAGTCCGCTCCATTAATTTGTACTCCGATCGCCAGGTGACACCGTGTTCCTTTCATAGATAGTAATGATGATGGGAGAGCAGTCGATGCCAGAGGCGCCGGTGGCCGCAGGTTCCGCTCACCCACTGGGCTGGGTTACCTTGAGATATGCAGAACCACTGGCTGACTGTAGGTGGGGGGGTGTCTCACAGCTGAAGTACCATCATTCAGCTACAACCAATGGGAAGACACCACACCCTTTTTTGAGCCCATCCTGTCTGCTGACCACTGCCAAACATAGCTCTGAACCTCTGGTTCCTGTTCCGCCCAGTTCTGTTTTGTGATTTTGTGTGCTGCCTACGGCTTGTTTCCTGACTACGTCTCCTGCCTGCTGTTTATGTACCTCATTGCCCGATCCGCATTTGGCCTCTGCTTGTTTTCTGATTAGGTCCTGGCCGTCCCATTCTGTTCATGTTCCTCAATTCATGGTTTGACCCTGCCTGACTACTACTCTCTCGGACTGCAGTCTTCCACAGGTATTGATCACCTTAGGCCCTGTGTAATTCCAAATCCCTGTATAGGGGTTAAAGGGTTTTGGGGTTCTTTGGGTCCTGCTTGGTGAGTGTCTTCCCTCTAGCCTATCCTTTACAGCCCGTCTGAGTGTGTGGATCAAGGCAGGCGTTACACCGTGCTCTCTGCAGAAGGACATGTAGGCCGGGATAGTGGTTTAAAAATTGCACACATGAGCCATACAAGGCACGTGTGTCACATTGTCACGGCGAAGGGCCGCATCCAGGTTTGCATAATTGTCACACCCGGCCTTCCCTGGCTGCTGGTTGAGTGGAGACAACCATTGATGAAACTCGGTCTCACTCTTCAGAACTTACCGTCCACAACTCCGCAGCGGTGTGACTCACATTTCCCAGACATTTCAAAGTAAAGAGTCGACCACCTGAAGCCGTTGAGCTCTGCTGCCAGCATAGTAAGGAGGTGTGCGGGATTCCTTGTGCAAAGTTACAATGCCGGTGATCTTACAATACAGGTTTTGAGTGGAGGTTGAGGACCTAGACGAGGTTGAGGAGGCAGAAGCAGTGGAGGAACTTCTACATACAGAGGAAGGATTGACACACAACTCGTGGGGACGGAAAGACTTGTACAGCAGACCCTTCTCCATCTCTCCATAGTTACCCAGTGCCCAGTCAGAGACATGTAACGCCTCTGTCCATGCTTACTGGTCCAAGTATCTGTGGTGAAATGCACCCTGTCACACGCAGAGTTTCTCAAGGAAGCGGTGATGTTGTGCGTGACATGCTGATGTAGCGCGGGCACGCCTTTCTTGGAGAAGGAGTAGCGACTGGGCATCGGCTCTTGGGGCACTGTGATGGGCATAAGGTCTCGAAAATCCTCTGTTCAAAAGGTTGGAAAGGCAGCATTTCTGTAGCCAACAGTTTGCAGATGCTGAAAGTCAACCTCTAAGCCATGTCATGCCCTTCGAAAATCATGTAAAACACAGCAAGGGGACTCCAACCACAGTCTCCCTCTTTTCCAAACATTGGGTCAAACACACACACCACTTCACTGGCATCAGTTGTCCACCAGTTGCAATCTTAATAAGATGCTTTGAATGAAGCACTCTCAAAAATACACCAGACTTTCACCTCTATTGGATGACACAGGGGTAGAAAAGTCCTTTTTGATCCATGACTTCTTCACCTTGGTTCATTTTTTTAAAAAAAAAGGGGACTTTAACCACAGTCTCCCTCTTTTCCAAAAATTGGGCCACACACACACCACTTCACTTGCATCAGTTGTCCCCCAGTTGCAATCTTAAAAAGATGCTTTGCATGAAGCACTCTCAAAAATACACCAGCCTTTCGCTTCCCCTGGATGACACAGGGGTAAAAAAGTCCTCTCTGATCCATGACTTCTTCATCTTGGTTCATTTTTTTTAAAAAAAGGAGACTCCAACCACAGTCTCCCTCGTTTCCAAAAATTGGGCCACACACACACCACTTCACTGGCATCAGTTGTCCCCCAGTTGCAATCCTAAAAAGATGCTTTGCATGAAGCACTCTCAAAAACACACCTGCCTTTCGCCTCCCCTGGATGACACAGGGGTAGAAAAGTCCTCTGTGATCCATGACTTCCTCATCTTGATGAACATTAGTCTGTCCACATTGTCAGTGGACAGATGCGTGCGCTTATCTGTCAGCACACCCCCAGCAGCACTGAAGACATATTCCAAGAGAACGCTGGCTGCGGGACACAACAAGATCCCCAAGGCATAAGTGGCGAGCTCAGGCAATTTATCCAGATTGGAAGCCTAAAATGAGCAAGGCTCAAGTTGCACAGTAATGGCATCGATGTTCACTTGCATATACTCATATATCTGTGTCTCCTCCTCTTTTTCCTCGTCCAGCTGTTTTGTTTTCGCATGAATATATGTCCTTGTCACTTTCCCATGTGTTTTTGGTGTCTTGGGAGTTGTTTGTCACCTTTTGGACACATTTGAAGGTGTTTTCTATGTGTTTTTATGTGTTTGTGTTTTCCTCCCATTGTTTTCAATGGGGTTCGAGAGGTTCGTCGAACGGTTCGTCGAATGTTCATCGAACAGGGCCTCCGTTCGACGAACCGAACCGAACTCGAGCCTTCAGGCGTTCGCTCATCTCTAGTCACAAACACCGTGACCCCGACGATAAATCGTTAGCTTTATCGCAGCGTGTAAAGCACCCTTTAGGTACACCAGGTAGACTTGCTATTGTCTGTCCCAGCCATTTAAGGGTGCTTTACATGCTGTGAATTGCTAGCGATTGCTAGCAATGTCGAGCGCAATAGCAAACGCCCCCGTCGTTCATGCGACATTTGGTGATCGCTGCCGTGGCAAACATTATTGCTACAGCATCGTCACACGCACATACCTTGTCAGCAACGTCTCTGTGACCGTCGAACAATCCCTCCTTCAAGGAGGAGGTGCGTTCGGCGTCATAGTGACGTCCCTGCAGCGTCACTAAGCGGCTGGCCAATAGAAACGGAGGGGCGGAGGTGAGCGTGACGTAACATGCCACTCACCTCCTTCCTTCCACATTGCCAGTGGACGCAGGTAAGGAGAAGGTCATCGTTCCTGTGGTGTCACACATAGCGATGTGTTCTACCGCAGGAACGACGAACAAGGAAAAGAGCAACGTGTCAACGATCACCGTTTTTGAACAATTTTGCGATCGTTGATCGTCGCTCCTTGGCGTCACACGCTGCGATGTTGCTACCCGCACAGGATGTGCATCACTAATGACGTGACCCCGGCAATATATCGATAGCAATGTCGCAGCATGTAAAGCACCCTTTAGACTTGAAGCGGCTCACCAATGCTGCTCTTTTCCTTCCTCTTGGGAAGACAAAGCATTTATTTTGAAAAAATTATTGTTCAAAGCAGGCAAACAACTCTGGAATAGGTTAGGCAGACAGCAACAAATATTTAATAAATAATGCTCCCTATATAGCCAATATTCTTAGTTTACCCACACAGCCAAGATTGACAAAGTTCTTCCTCAGACCACTGAATTGTAAAAAAGAGCCTGAAACAGTCTGTGTATCCTTGTTGACCCACACAGCTCTCATTGCCCGAGTTCCACCTCACAGCACCCAATAAAAAAGAGGCGGACTACAGAACCCCATTGTAATGCTGCCAAAAGGGGGAGCCAGAGCTCTGCAGCAGACAACACTACACAGAGCAATGAGAACCAGGAAGGAAATGCACAGCGTTCTCATGCACTGCCTAATCAGCACAGCTGAGAGGCAGAACTGCAGGGTATGTGAGGAATAGTCAGGCAGGCTGGGTCAAACACCGTACGGGCAGAAGCAGGACCGGAGGAGCGAGCAGAAGCAAAGTCAAAGTCAGGCTAAGGTCAGTACCGGAGGAAGCAACCGAGTGGGGAAATAGGAGGGGGGACACAGGACAGGAGGGACAACCAGGGTATGGAACACAGACAAGGGCACAGGAACAGACAGATTAGAATTAGAGATGAGCGAACTCGCCGTGGTTCGGCTCGAGTTCGGTTCGCCGAACGGAGGTCTCGTTCGAGTTCGGTTCGTCGAACGTTCGACGAACCAAACTCGAACCTATAGGATCTAATGGGAGGCAATCACAAACACATAAAAATGCATGATAAATGTACACAAACAGTTAATAAACATTGCCATAACACTTACCGGTCCCCGCAATCCCTCCTGCACTCTGTCTCCTGCCGCTATTCCATCCGATGATCGCTGAATCCTCCCGGTCACCAGCACTGCCAGCAGTGATGCAGGACCTATCGTGACGTCAAAATAGCCATGTGACCAGTCATGTGGCTATTATCTCATTGGCTACAGATTGGTCACATGACTATGACGCGTCATGTAGGACCTGCGAGTGCATCTCTCCGGTACACGGTGCACATTTGTGTATCGCCGTGTACCGACGACATGCTCTAGCACACGGTCGACTCCCCGTTCCGTTAGGGACCGGCTGACACAGCCGGTCATTAATGGAGATCACCGTTGCCATAGCAACGCAGTTAGCGGTGACGTCACCGCTAACCGCGGCTCCGGGAGCACCGTTGCTATGGTAACGCGTCTGTCAGCGTTACCGCTGACAGCAAGCAGCACTGATCACTCACGGAGTGAAGGCTGCACGCTGCTTCCCGTGCAGCCTTCACAGAGTGAAGGCTGCATGAGGAGCAGCAGCATCTTCCCCCATGCAGCAGTGATGGAGCAGAGCTGCATTTGTTGAACGAGAAAGACAGAAAACCATGGATCGTGGAGGGCTGACAGGGGGTAATAAAGAGAGAGTCTCTAATGTGTCTGTGTATTTATTTCTATTAACGTATTTTTTCTCTGTGTGGTGTCTTTTTTTTAACCCTTTATTGGAGATTCTTAATGGCCGGGTCAAACGTGCCTGACATTAAGAATCTCTGGCTTAATACTAGCTAGTAAAACAAAGCTAGTATTAACTCATTATTATCCCAACAAGCCATTCGGCTTCAGGGCTGTTGGAAGAGTTGGATACAGCGCCAGATGATGGCGCTTCTATGAAAGCGCCATTTTCTGGGGCGGCTGCGGACTGAAATTCGCAGCAGAGGTGCCCAGAAACCTCGTGCTAACCTGTGCTGCGGATTCCAATCTCCAGCTGTCTAGTTGTACCCGGCTGCACACAAAAATGGGGCAAAGCCCACGTCATTTGTTTTTTAATTATTTTATGAAATAAGTGAAATAATTAAAAAAAACGGGCTTCCCTATATTTTTGGTTCCCAGCCGGGTACAAATAGGCAACTGGGGGTTGGAGGCAGCCCGTGGCTGCCTGCTGTACCTGGCTAGCATACAAAAATATGGCGAAGCCCACGTCATTTTTTTGGTGGGCAAAAACTTCTGCATACAGTCCTGGATGGAGTATGCTGAGCCTTATAGTTCTGCAGCTGCTGTCTGCTCTTCTCCATACAGACAGACAGCAGCTTCAGAACTACAAGGCTCAGCATACTCCCTCCAGGACTGTGGAAAAAAGGTTTTTTGCCCAGCTCACCTGTGCAATGGAAGCCAGTAATCCTGGGCTGTGCACGGAGAAGAGGTTTGGAGAGCCAGTCCATGTGCATTGAAAGTGTTTAAGGGATTTCACCAGCACAAAACTCCAGGCACTTTGTTCTTTAAAATAAAAACTTCTTTATTTTCTTGTCATTAAAAAGTCCATGCTATAGTGGTTAAGCCCATGTCAGAGAGGACGCGTTTCGAACATCCAGTTCTTATTCAGTCTCTAAACCATCTAGTCACAGAACTGTTTAAAAAGGGCTGGACCCAAACATGTGATCAAATGCAAGGAGAGAGCAAGACAATTACAAAAACATTAACCCCTTAAGGTGGATCATTCCATATAATGCCATAACACTTATATATGTTAAATTTGTTTCAAAAAGGAACATTACATTGGGATCCATGTTATCACCTAGTGATCACATGAATAGGTGCGGTTCCCCTAAAAAAGAAAAAAATACCGGCAATTGGTTACCCAGCACAGGCTCTTTTAAATGTGGCCACAGATCGTGTGGACTATGCGGTTATATGTTAAATGTGAAGGATTTTTCTTCATTTACTGATAAAAAAACTTATAAAATAATGTCACTCATAAACTGCGGTTCAGACCATGTGGTTTATTTAATATCTTGTACTATTTGTCAGTTACAATATATAGGCAGCACTTGTCGTTCTCTCAGAAAGAGGATATCTGAACACATTTATGATGTGAATAATGCCACCACAAGAAAATTATCAGGAGTGTCTCAACATTTTCGCGACGCACATGCAGGTGATTTGAAAGGCATGAAAGTCAATGCCATTGAAAAAATCAAACTACCTAGAAGAGGTGGAAATTTGAAAGATATCCTTTTTCAGAGAGAAATAAAATGGATGTTTTTAATGGGCACAAGATCTCCTAAAGGTCTAAATAAAAGAAATGAATTGATGTTTGCGTATTAATCTTGCTTAAATACTATCTATATATATAATTGCCTTATTCTGTCTGTCTGTCTGTCTGTCTGTCTATCTGTCTGTCTGTCTGTCATGCTCCAAAATTGTGTCCTTACGGTGACACAAAGCTGATTGGCCGCTGGGCTCGCCATGGCCCCGCCCCCCCACACGGATTGGCCGCTCGCCCAGGCTGCGCCCCCACACGGATTGGCCAGCCGCTCGCCCAGGCTCCGCCCCCCCCACAGATTGGCCTCTCGCCCCGGCACCCTGCAGGCATTGGCAATTCGGCCACACCACGCCCCGCCCCCCTCACGCAATGCACGTTAGCTCTGGCCCCACCCCCTCCCTCCTCCCGCGCATTTCTCGAACTGACACGGCTGTCACGGAGGTGAGTACGGTACTCCCTGCCCACCCCCCCCCCCCTCCCCCCCCGCCCCCCGCCCCCGCTCGCACAGGACTGGTGTGGATACGTTGCTAACCATGCTCGCATGGTTACAAGCGCTGTCACGGAGGTGAGTACTGTACTCCCTCCCCCCCCCCCTCCCCCCCCGGCCCCCGCTCGCACGGCAGTGATGGGAGTGGTGTGGATACGTTGGTATCAAGCCCATCAAGGTCCTGCTGCGCCAGAAGATCCACACGCACACACACAAACATACACACACATCAGATCACACTCACACTCACTCTTACACACACCTCACACACACCTCACACACACCTCACATCGCATCCACATACTCACAACATCCTGGGATATCGCTTGCTTCTCGGCGGCGAAAATGTGCTGTTGTGATCTTCCAGGACCTGACGGAGGATCACATGGCCAGAAGCATGTGATATCCCCGGATGTTGTGAGTATGAGCGCGTAAGTGCGATATCGTCAGTGTCTGTGTGTGTGAGTGGATGCGATCGGGTGTGTGTGAGTGGATGCGATCGGGTGTGTGTGAGTGGATGCGATCGGGTGTGTGTGAGTGTATGCGATCGGGTGTGTGTGAGTGTATGCGATCGGGTGTGTGTGTGAGTGGATGCGATCGGGTGTGTGTGTGAGTTGATGCGATCGGGTGTGTGTGTGAGTGGATGCGATCGGGTGTGTGTGTGAGTGGATGCGATCGGGTGTGTGTGTGAGTGGATGCGATCGGGTGTGTGTGTGAGTGGATGCGATCGGGTGTGTGTGTGAGTGGATGCGATCGGGTGTGTGAGTGTCGGCAGAGGACCAGGCCGTGCTGGAGGAGGCTGGGAGCAGAGAGGCTGATCATGGGGAAGAGGGGAATGCTGATGCTGAAGGAGGCTGGGATGGGAAGGCTGGGAGGAAGGAGGCTGGGACGAGAGAGGCTGATCCTCAGGAAGGCTGAGGAGGGGAGGCTGATGCTGAGGGAGGCTGGAAGGAGAGAGGCTGAGCAAACGTGCTCCATCCGCCATACTGCGCACTCCCCATCGTGCTGCATCCCCCATGCTGCGCACTCCCAAACGTGGTCCATCCGCCATGCTGCGCACTCCCAAACGTGGTCCATCCGCCATGCTGCGCACTCCCAAACGTGCTCCATCCGCCATGCTGCGCACTCCCAAACGTGCTCCATCCGCCATACTGCGCACTGGAGCACGTTTGGGAGTGCGCAGCATGGCGGATGGAGCACGTTTGAGAATGCGCAGCATGGCGGATGGAGCACGTTTGGGAGTGCGCAGCATGGCGGATGGAGCACGTTTGGGAGTGCGCAGCATGCCGGATGGTGCACGATCGGGAGTGCGCAGTATGGCGGATGGAGCACGTTTGGGAGTGCGCAGCATGGCGGATGGAGCACGTTTAGAAGTGCGCAGCATGGCGGATGGACCACGTTTGGGAGTGCGCAGCATGGCGGATGGAGCACGTTTAGGAGTGCGCAGCATGGCGGATGGAGCACGTTTGCAAGTGCGCAGCATGGCGGGTGGAGCACGATGGGAGGTGCACACCTCCCCCCAACACACACACACACGCGCACTGCACAACACACACACACTAGGAATCACAAACAACGCCCTACACAGACACCCACACAGACAACGCTGCACACACAAATATACGCACATACTGCACAACACACACATTGCTCAAAACATACCTCCCCCCAAAACACACCACACCCACACAAACCGCACAACACACACACACAACGCTACAGACACACAGCGCTCCACAAACAACGCAACACACGCAACACACATACAACACCGCTCTCACCCCCCGCGACACTCAGAACATGTACAGCGCCCTACACAAACACTTGGTAACTACACACAACAACATCTATATATATATATAACAAAAATCATACATGAACTACACAATACGTAAATTCTAGAATACCCGATGCGTAGAATCGGGCCACGTTCTAGTGTATGTATATAAGTGTTATGGCATTATATGGAATGATCCACCTTAAGGGGTTAATGTTTTTGTAATTGTCTTGCTCTCTCCTTGCATTTGATCACATGTTTGGGTCCAGCCCTTTTTAAACAGTTCTGTGACTAGATGGTTTAGAGACTGAATAAGAACTGGATGTTCGAAACGCGTCCTCTCTGACATGGGCTTAACCACTATAGCATGGACTTTTTAATGACAAGAAAATAAAGAAGTTTTTATTTTAAAGAACAAAGTGCCTGGAGTTTTGTGCTGGTGAAATCCCTTAAACACTTCCCTCCAGGACTGTATGCAGAAGTTTTTTCCCCCCTGAAAAACTTATGTGGACTTCGCCATATTTTTGTATGCTAGCCAGGTACAGCAGGCAGTTACGGCTGAACCCAACCCCCAGTTACCTATTTGTACCCGGCTGGGAACCAAAAATAAAGGGAAGCCCTTTTTTATTATTTCATGAATTTCATGAAATAATTAGAAAACAAATGACGTAGGCTTCGCCCCATTTTTGTGTCCAGCCAGGTACAACTAGGCTTACATTAAGGAATAACGTTTGGAACTCCATTCTATGTCTGAACTGGGTGCAAAAAACCTAAAAAACATCACTATGGGGAGATAAGGTATGCACACCAGTGACTATGGAAGGGGAATACATGGAATAGCAGAAACTGCTGTGTGAATACTGACATGAAAAATTCAATAGCTATTTGTAAGAATGAAATGTGAAAAATGGAACCTGCATTACTGCCATGAATATATGAATAAAGAGAAATTTAGCTACTGAATTGATCAATGCAGAAGAGCCCCAACACTACGCCAAAGTATTTCTCTACATTGGGGTCCCTAGCTTGTGTGTGTCCTCTCATGCAGTTAAAAAACTTACCGTGTATGGGACGCTGAGACCCAGGCTATATATGCGTATAATGTGGATTGGCAATAGGTGTGTATGGGGAGGGTTCACAAACGAAAAACTACTAACATTAAGGAATAACGTTTGGAACTCCATTCTATGTCTGAACTGGGTGCAAAAAACCTAAAAAACATCACTATGGGGAGATAAGGTATGCACACCAGTGACTATGGAAGGGGAATACATGGAATAGCAGAAACTGCTGTGTGAATACTGACATGAAAAATTCAATAGCTATTTGTAAGAATGAAATGTGAAAAATGGAACCTGCATTACTGCCATGAATATATGAATAAAGAGAAATTTAGCTACTGAATTGATCAATGCAGAAGAGCCCCAACACTACGCCAAAGTATTTCTCTACGTTGGGGTCCCTAGCTTGTGTGTGTCCTCTCATGCAGAACTACAAGGCTCAGCATACTCCATCCAGGACTGTATGCAGAAGTTTTTTGCCCCCTGAAAAAATTATGTGGCTTCGCCATATTTTTGTATGCTAGCCAGGTACAGCAGGCAGGTACGGCTGCCCCCAACCCCCAGTTGCCTATTTGTACCCGGCTGGGAACCAAAAATAAAGGGAAGCCCTTTTTTCATTATTTCATGAATTTCATGAAATAATTTGAAAACAAATGACGTAGGCTTTGCCCCATTTTTGTGTCCAGCCAGGTACAACTAGGCAGCTGGGGATTGGAATCCTCAGCACAGGTTGGCCTGAGCTTTCTGGGCCCCACTGCTGCGAATTGCAGTCTGCAGCCGCCTCAGAAAATGGCACTTTCATAGAAGTGCCATCTTCTGGCGCTGTATCCAACTCTTCCAGCACCTGCCTGCTATACCTGGCTAGCATACAAAAATATGGCGAAGCTCACGTCCTTTTTTTGTAGTTTTTTGACAAAAAAAAAATTCTTCCCTGGATTTTCCATTGCCAGTGAAGGTAACACCAAGCAGTGGGGGTTAGCAGCCAGTAGCTGCTTGGATTACCCTTAGCTAGCAATACAAAAAATGCAGCGGGAGCCCATATATATTTTTTTTAATTATTTATTTAAATAACTAAAAACAAAATTGGCTTCCCTGTATTTTGATTGCTGGACATCCCAGTGCTGTAAAAATAAATCTTTAAAAAAAATGACGTAGCGTTCCGCGGTATTTTTGATTCTCAGCGCAGATAAAGCAGACAGCTATGGGTTGCCACCCCCATCTACCTGCTGTTACCTTGGTTGGCAATCAAAATACAGGGAAGCTCATTAATTTTTTCTATTTAAAAAATAGTTAAAAAAAAAATGACGTTGGGTCCCCCCATTTTTGATAGCCAGCTAGGGTAAAGCAGACGGCTGTAGCCTGAAAACCACAGCTGGCAGCTTTACCGTGGTTGGGGATCCAATGTGGAGGTCCCCCCAGGCTCTTTTTTTATAATTATTTTATAAATATTAATAATTACACAATATAAGTAGGGTCCCCCTCAAATTGGATCACCAGCCAAGGTGAAGCGGACAGCTGTGGTCTGGTATTCTCAGGGTGGGAAGGTCCATAGTTATTGGGCCTTCACAGCCTAAAAATAGCAGGCCGCAGGCACCCCAGACGTGGCGCATCCACTAGATGCGCCAATCCTGGCGCTTCACCCCAGCTCATCCCGTGCCCTGGTGCAGTGGAAAACAGGGTAATAAATCGGGTTGATACTAGCTGTAAAGTCACCTGAGATCAAGCCCAGCAGTTTGTGATGTCATGGCGTCTATTAGATACCTAACATCGTAAACTGTCAGTACTAACAAAAAAAAAAAATCGACAAAAGAAATTCATTTGAAAAAACAGTCCCCAAAACATTTCTTCTTTCACCAATTTATTGTAAGAAAAAAAATAAAGGGGTCCCACGACGACTCTGGACCGTTTAGAATATGGGGGGAGACACTCAGGGAACGTATCCCCCATTTTCTAGGAGTGCGGACCCTTCATGTGAGGAGTGTGGGTGCAATGAATCTGCACTCACTCTCCCCGGGTCCACAGCAGCAGAGTCCATGTCGTAATGGTTGCTACCAAAGCTGCAATGCCCTGCTCATGAGGTAAGGGCATGCCTAATCAGGAGAACTATTCTACATTTCCAAATATTGGTATTTGCTGATATTATTGCTATTCCACCTACTATATATTGGAGATGGAATACCCCTTTAAGTCCAGTTATCCAGCTGAATGAATACTTAACAACAGAGCTCGCTATTTAGATATGTTTTCTTGTGGCGTATAACGGGCTCTCATGTTTGGTAGTCGTTCAGCAGGGAAACTATAAAAGCAAATCTCTCCATTTGGAAATGTAGTATATAGCTCTCCTGATCAATTATGTTCCTTACCTCATGAGCAGGGCATTGCAGTAATAATAATAATTTATTCATTTATATAGCGTTATTAATTCCATAGTGCTGTATGTCTTTGGAGTGTGGGAGGAAACCGGAGTACCTGGAGGAAACCCACGGAAACACAGGGAGAACATACAAACTCCTTGCAGATGGTGTCCTTGGTGAGAATTGAACCCAGGACCTCAGCGCTGCAAGACTGCAGTGCTAAACACTGAGCCACCGTGCCGCCCATTTAGCTTACAGATGCATAACCACCACTCACTGTGTCTGAACACAGGAAGCTGAGCTGACAGCCGCTCTGTGCATGCGGCAGCGTCTATTGTGAAGGAGAGGGCCGTGGGGGGATCAACGCTGCACAGGTACCGTGGGACACCGGGGAACAACGGTGGGGTTATAGGGGGTGACCTGGCAGGGCCTGGGGAGGAGTTTTCTGTCGCATGTGTCGTGGCACATGCAACAGAAATCAGAGGAGTAGGGTGAATGCGTCCGGCGCGCTGCTGTGCGCGCGGCCATCTTGGATTTCTGGGAGGTCATCAGGGGGGGCACTTTGGCAACAACGGGGGACCGGAGGGAACCGGAGAGGAGATTTATCATGTTTATTCATGCCAGATGGGAGATAAATAATTTTTTACAGGCGCTGTCATTTACTGTAACGTGATCATCGGTGTACGGTGTATACCTGTGATCATGTGAGCGGGGACCGGAAAAACCGTCCTGAATCATGATCTCCAGGGTCTCAGCTAGCCCTGAAACCCCGGAGATTTTCTGACGCTGGGGGGCGTTATTCACTTATTTCTGCCTGCTGTTTATAAACGGCAGATCAGAATAAGGCTACATTAACACGACCGATCCATTTTTGCGGTCTGCAAAAAACAGTCCATTTTTTTCACGGGTGCATCCGTGTGGCATCCGTTTCTGTTCCGTAGACGGTCCGTATGTCATCTGTTTGTCATCCGTGTGCCTTCCGTTTTTTTTGTGTACTGCAAAAAAACTGAAGGAGGGTAAATGCATAAATTTACCCAGGATCCTTAGCTTCATCCTACATGAGGCGGTCACATGTTCACTCCAGTGCCATTTTCTACTGCTTTTCACAGCGTAGAGCGCTCTGGTGATTTTCTTGTGCTTGTGCACTTCATATCAGTCTTTTCTGTCATTATAATGGCAGAAATACACATAATGTCCCACTCTCCTGCATTTTGAAATTTTGCACCCTTTGGTGCCTTTCATGTGGCACTAAGGGGTGCTTAGCTTTGTATTTAGCCAAAAAATGAAAAAAAAAATGACGTAGGGTTCCTTCTATTTTTGTAGCCAGCTAGGGTAAAGCAGACGGCTGCAGCCTGCAGACCACAGCTGGCAACCTCACCTTGGCTGGTAATCCAAAACTGAGGGCACCACATGCTGTTATTTTAAATTAAATAAATAATTAAAAAAAATACGTAGGGGTCCCCACAAAATTGGATCACCAGCCAAGGTAAAGCAGACAGCTGGGGTCTGATTTTCTCAGACTAGGGAGGTCCATGGTTATTGGACTCTCCCCAGCCTAAAAATAGCAGGCCGCAGCCGCCCCAGAAGTGGCGCATCTATTAAATGTGCCAATCCTGGTGCTTCGCCCCAGCTCATCCCGCGCCCTGGTGCGGTGGCAAACGGGGTAATATATGGGGTTAATACCAGATGTGTAATGTCACCTGGCATCAAGCCCTGGGGTTGGTGAGGTCAGGCGTCTATCAGATACCCGACATCACCAACCCAGTCAGTAATAAAAAAAAATAGACGACAAACACATTTTTATTTGAAAAAATACTCCCCAATACATTCCCTCTTTAACCAATTTATTAGAAAGAAAAACAAATCCAGGTCTGGTGTAATCCAAGGGGTTGCCATGACGATCCACACTGTCCCAGTCAATGAAGAGCAGGATGTTACCCATTGGCTGGGAGAGCAGTGCAGTGACCTGAGCTAACATCAATGGGTCAGCCCAGGTCACTGCAGGGCATGACAAGTGCTGCTGTCAACGAGGTACATTACCTGCGCTGATCTCCTGCACTGCCGACAGCACCTGTCACTGAGTTCAATGACCGCCGCCTTCACAGCCAAGTATCGCGAGAGGCCCGTGACGTCACCGTTAGTCAGTCTCGGGTCGGAAGCGAGAGAAGGTGATGTGACAAGCGGCGGCCATGGAGGACAGTGACAGCGCTGAGGTCGGGACTTCATCACCACAGGTAAGCCGAGCGGGACCATGTGTGCAGAGTGCCAGGAGGACGTCAGTGTCGTGGACTGCATGGCTGGGGACGTGTATGTTTGTGTGTGTGTACATGCCGTGTGCAGGAGGGGGCGGAGCGAGCTGAGCGGGGAAGTGTGGACTTCCTGCACGTAACTAGGATAAACATCGGGTTACTACATCGCGTGTGTTACTACATCGGCGTGTGTGTACATGCCGTGTGCAGGAGGGGGCGGAGCGAGCTGAGCGGGGAAGTGTGGGCTTCCTGCACGTAACTAGGATAAACATCGGGTTACTAACCAAAGCACTTTGCTTGGATACCCGATGTTTATCTTGGTTACCAGCTTCTGGCAGGCTGCCAGCGATGGCTCCTGCACACTGTAGCTATAAAAAGCCCTGCTTTTTGCTGCTAGAACCGTTCTCGAACGTATCTAGAACTATCGAGCTTTAGCAAAAAGCTCGAGTTCTAGTTCTATCAAGAACAGCCCCAAAATCACTCGAGCCGTGAACTGGAAAACCTCAAACCGCAAACCGCGCTCAACTCTGATCAGGATATCACTCACAGGACCAGCAATCACAGGCAAAGCAGAGCTAAGCTTATAGCCGGTGCTGGTTCACTGGAAGTGTCAGCTTTTAAGGCATCCAGGGGCCGGAAGTGAGGCCCGAGAGAAGGCTCCGTCTCCTAGCCATGTAGATAGGGAGGCGAATCATGACACCCATCCAACAGAGTGCTCAAAAACCAGAGGTGACAGGTGCTTGACTTATTGAGGTTCCCATTGCTTTGCTCATGTTCAAGAGGGTGACGAACGATGCCCATGCTCTTCAAGTGCCAAATCTGCGATTTCAGCAGGGCACTGATTCTTAGACTGTCTAGTTTAACAGTTCCTACACGGGAGCTGCTGCTGCGTGATGCAGCACTGCATTTGATTTTGAAATACATGCACGTATCATTGTTCCTCACTTCTACAGCGTCCTACCTCTTTAATGTTTTTGGGGTTTTTTAACTGCACCTATCACTGTCCCTCACTCCAAAAGCTTACCCTCCCTATTATAGTCAAGGCATAATGGAAGCACAGCCCATGATCCTGCCTGTATACAGGCTGAGTCACGGGGTGCACCAGCCAATTTCAACCATGCCAATACTTGTCATGGCTACGGTAAATCTGGAAGTGTCCACACCCCAAAAGCTTAATGATTGACTGCTCTGCAACCTTTCAACAAGCTTTATTTATGTGGCAAGCCCAACTGGACATACAGTTATAAGTCTGTGTTTGGGGTTTAGTACAGGATACAAGGTAACCGGCATGGACCCCGAACTTCTCATGAGATCTGTACAGATGGAAGAAGGGTTCATTAGCTGACCCTAAGACTCGGGCCCCTGCACTGTCCCTTAATTCGAAGGTAGACTCTCTGATAGCCAGATCAAGCCCTCAGCATGACCTTGTCTCCTGCCTGAGCCCTGATACTACTCCGCCACCCTGGGAGCGGGCCAGAAGCCCAGTAACCAAAACTCCACAAATAGGCACAGAAGAGGATAAGTGAAAACTCATACACACTGCTCTAAAACATGAAGGAGGGACAGTATGTGAACTTGGGAGTAGAGTTGAGCGATGTTCGAGGTTCACCAATTTCATGTTCGAGTGATTTTGGGGGTGCTCGAGATCGAACTTGAACGTGAGCTTTAGTGCTAAAAGCTCGATAGCTCGAGTTACATTCGAGAACAGTTCGATCAGCAAAAAGCCTAGCTATTTACTAGCTGGCTTTTCACTGTAATAGTGTGAGTCACTCTGTGATTCACACTATTATCTAATTTATGTGTATAGTGTGCAGGGGCAGCACATTTAGATCAGTGCTGCTGGGATAATGGCGATCGCCATTTTTTTTTTCCCTAAGCGCGCGTGCAGTGGGGCGGGCCAGCATGTCAGCCAATCCCAGACACACACACAGCTAAGTGGTCTTTTTTGCCAGACAAGCAAGGGCATGTGTCATAGGCTGTCCATGTCACATGTCCTTGCATTATAAATACGGGCATTTTCTCTCACGGTGCCATTATCTGCTTTCTACGTGTAGGTGACAGTCACTGCTCACGCAGATCCTGGCGCCGCTCCAGCTATGTACGCTATACACACAGCGCTCTACAGATTAGGGACAGAAATGTATTTCAGTCCTTTTCAGGGCTCATTTTCTCGGGCACAGAGCCATAGGTGACAGTCAGGTCCGTGGAAACGCTGTATACAGCTTCAGATAACAGCGTCTGTGTACCTAAGCTCAGGGAATTCCTTGCTGCATTTCACCATTAGGAGGGATAGAAAGTGAGGCTTCCTTTCATGTCCACTGACCCAGAGAACCCGGTCACTGTACCCACCTGCCCACTTTTACCACGCTATTTTAATAGCAAACAGTGCTGGACATAATAGGCATCCAAAAAGTAGCTGCTATACTAATTTTGGGTCCCACTGGTGCCAAGCATTTACCAGCACCTCTGCATTAAACCCTGATGCACATTTTGCTACGCTATTTTTATAGCAAACATTGCTGAACATAAGGGGCATCAAAAAAGTGGCTGCAATACTAATTTTGTGTCCCACTGGTGCCAAGCATTTTCCAGCACCTCTGCATTCAACCCTCATGCACATTTTGCTACGCAATTTTTATAGCAAACAGTGCTGAACATAAGTGGCATCAAAAAAGTGGGTGCTATACTCCATTGCTGTCCCACTGGTGCCAAGCATTTTCCAGCACCTCTGTATTCAACCCTGATGCACATTTTGCTACGCTATTTTTATAGCAAACAGTGCTGAACATAAGTGGAATGCAAAAAGTGGCTGCTATACTAATTTTGTGTCCTACTGGTGCCAAGCATTTACCAGCACCTCTGCATTAAACCCTCATGCACATTTTGCTATGCTATTTTTATAGCAAAGTCTGGGAATTCCTTGCTGCATTTCATCATTAGGAGGGATAGAAAGTGAGGCTTCCTTCACTGTCCTGGAACCCACAGAACACGGCCACTGTACCCACCTGCCCACTTTTGCTACGCTATTTAATTTGCCCAAAGAGCTGACTCTTTTTCTGCAATCCTAAAATTGTTTGGAATACTAAGTTAGTTTTCCTTTGCTGCCAAGCAAGGTACAACACATGTGCATTCTACACTCCTTTCCATTTCTGGAATGCAATTATTAACTGCAGGTAGTCCAGCCAATCTGTGACGAAGGCTCAGGCGTTCCTTCATACAATGGTGGTTCTCTCGCTGTCTGACAGCTCAACAATACCATCTGTTTCCACTTCCAAAACAAGGGATGACCTGCCAATCATAGTGTGAAAAAGCTTGTGTGACTGCTGTCCCCACAGTCAGAGGATTTAGAGCACGCAGATGCCCTTGATGGGGCAGGCAGTGGTTGCACAGCCCCGCTAGGCCGCATTGTAGCACAGTGAAATTCCCATTGCGACTTATGCTTCATTTGAAGTCTTGTACTTGGTGGGCTCCCCAGTATGCAGCCAAACGACACAACAAGAAAAGGACTCTAGGCAGTTGCGTTGAAAAATGATTGTTTAACTTTCTCAAAACAAACAATAAGAACCATGCATAAAATTGAAATAATAGAACAATCTATTCAGTTGCCTACTACCTGCTAATCCCTCTGCGTAGCAGCAATAAATGTGTGTTTGTGCGTGTGTGTGTGTGTGTGTGTGTGCGCGAACACGACTTACCAGTGGCGAATCACAAGAGCTTCAAAGTTATCTACCTAAACATAGACAAAACACATTATCCCCCCTGAGTACCTTTCTTAGCTGAAGCCTCACAGATAAGGCAGATGATAACAGTGTGAATGCAAACCACACAGCTCTGCAACACAGTCATGTAAATCTTGAAAAGCAACAGTGAATGCAAACATGTGTGGCTGTCCCTCTATGATTTAAACTGTACGTGGCAATTTGACAGTGCAGAGGCAGCAAGTCTTATTGTCTATATAGTCGGCCAACACAGAACAGATCTGTTTTGCTAATAAAACAAAGTTTTGCGTGCACGCAATTACTCTCTAGGCACAGTCTACCGTACCCGGGTACTGTGATGTCCAGTTGCCATAAATACAGACTTTACGCTCCTCTCACGGTAAACAGTATAGACAGCACCGGAAGAATGTTGGTCTGTGGCACAGGATTGCTGCTCACTGGCGTTACGGTGCTCCTCACCAAACTCCAACACGACTCCCCTCACAATTGAATGAAATGTTTCCGCGGTGGCTCCTTGCTGTAACACACACCTTTAGCTTTTCCTTCTGTTCATAGACAGCATCTCCAAGTCCACACCCGAAGACCAATTTGCTATTGCTATACTGACCAAACAGACAAAGGCAGATCCCAAAAAAAAGCAGCCCCGTGTGTTACGAGGGGGACCCGGGGAAGCGTGCCAAGATGGGAAATGGACTGCTTCCGCCGGTCAAGGTCCACTGTGCGGTGTAAGGGACCGCCGCTATGGTGGGTGAAGAGTGAGCGGGTTGCTGCTAGCGATCGTCTGGAATGTCACAGACGATCTATGTACACCGATCTGCCCTAACCCGTGAGGGTTGTATGGCACAGATCTCACGGCTCGGTGTACCTGTTGCACGGGGAAGCACAGAGGTGCCCACGCACTTGTGCCAGTGGAAGTCACGAGAATATGGCACGAGGGTAGCACAGAGGTGCCCACACACGTGTGCTTTCAATAACCAGGTGAGTCCAATGGAGAATTGAGGAGCTCACCTGGGACAGGAACACGGCCTGTTGACGGGGGTACTGCCGGAGCAGCAAGGCAGGAACACGGCCTGCAAACGAGGTACTGCCGGAGCAGCAAGGGCCAAGCCCACAAGAGACAGTAATGCCTGAGTAGTGGCGTGGCAGCACGCTGCCAGACATCCAAACATAGAAGGACGGTCGCGCGCCGCCATGATGGCAGGGGGAGCTTTTAAGGAGGTGCAGCTCCACCCGAGGGCGGGCGCGAGGCGGAGATGACGGACTTGACCCAATCAGGGTCCACGACGTCCCAGCCTGGCCAGTCAGGATTCACCACGTCACCAGCCTTGTCATCAAGCCGTGTGACGTCAGTGAGCGAATCAGGACCCACCACGCATTGCACATGCTCACCCTCCTGCCTCTGGGAAATAGAGGCGGGATCCTCGGTCTCACAATGTGCAGAGATAACGGGAATCTCACTGCTTCCCTGAGCAGTAAACCTCTGCACATTGCGCAGCCTCGCAGACCTTCGGGGCCGCTGAGCAGGAGAGTCTGCGGCAGGCCAGGAATGGGAGACCGCTTCACTCCTTGTAACAGGAGAACCACTAGGTGTCACCCTTCTGCTGCCTCTCTGAGAAGGTATCTCCTGCACACTGCGCAGTCTGGCAGACCTTCAGCGCTGCTGAGCAGGAGTGCTCGTGGCAGGCAAGGAATGGGAGACTGCCTCAGTCCTTGCCTCAGGAGAGCCACGAGATGTGACATTACCCCCCCGTCTAGGCCCCCCCCCTGTCTGTGCTCGAAGGCCGCTATCAAACCCGGGGCGCGGATATGATCCTCCAACTCCCAGGATCTATGCTCGGGACCACGGCCGGCCCACTCCACGAGGTAGTACCTCTTGCCCTGTATGACTTTTGTCTCCACAAGTTTTGCCACCTCATGGTCGTCGGACGGGGAGTCGGTTTGAGCCGGCAGGGACCCCGAGAATTTATTAAGTTGTACGGGTTTCAGGAGGGACACGTGAAAGGTGTTGGCTATAGCCCAGCGTGGAGGGAGCTGGAGTCGATATGCCACTGGGTTTACCTGCTGTAGTACTTTAAATGGACCCAGATACCTAGGGGCGAATTTGGCTGCCTGTACCCGTAGGTTAACATTCTTAGAGGACAGCCATACTAGGTCACCAGGGGCGAAGGATGGTGCAGGGCGGCGGCGAACATCAGCCGTTGTCACCATCCGGTCTTTAGCCCTTTTAAGAGCCTCTTGGGTGTCATCCCAGATCTCCCAGGCCTTGGTCGCCCAATCCTCCACTCTAGTATCGGGTGACGTAATGGGCATCGGAACCGGGATTCTGGGATGTTGTCCGTTATTGAGTAGGAACGGAGTCTGGCCAGAGGATTCATGGACCGAATTGTTAATGGCAAATTCGGCCCAAGGAAGGAGGTTAGCCCAGTTGTCGTGGTGCGCGGAGATAAAATGGCGGAGGTAAGTTACCAAGGTCTGATTAGTCCTCTCCACTAGTCCATTGGTCTCGGGATGGTATGCGGAGGAGATGTTCAGCTCTATCTGCAGGAGCTTACAGAGCTCTCTCCAGAAGCGAGACGCGAACTGGGGACCCCGGTCGCTCACCACCTTGTCAGGCATGCCATGCAACCTAAATACATGCCGAATGAACAAGGTGGCGAGAGCACGTGACGTCGGGAGTCGTGGGAGAGGCACCAAGTGGACCATTTTAGAGAAGTGGTCCGTGATGACCCATACGACCCTGTGCCCTGCTGACTTGGGCAGATCTCCCAGGAAGTCCATCCCTACCACTTCCCAGGGACGATCCGGCACTGGCAGTGGGTGAAGAAGACCTGCCGGTCTCTGCCGGCACGGCTTATTCCGAGCACACGACATACAGGCTCCCACATATTCCTGTATGTCCTGGGGTAGTCTCGGCCACCAATAATGCCTGGTCACCAGGTCTCTGGTCCTTTTGACCCCGAAGTGACCCCCGACCTTGGAGGCATGGGCCCACGATAGCACCTCGTTCCGTAGTTCAGGGGGAACGAGGGTCTTGCCAGGTGGCACCTGGTCCAAAGAAGTGGGAGTGACCATCCTCAAGCTGTCCGGGGGTAGTATAAGACGAGGCTCCTCCTCGTCCTCCTCCAACACAACCATACAACGTGACAAGGCATCGGCCCGTACGTTCTTCTCACCGGCCAGGTGGCGGATAATAAAGCGGAACCGGGAGAAGAATAAAGACCAACGGGCCTGCCTTGGGTTCAGGCGTTGTGCTGTCTGGAGGTATGTGAGGTTTTTGTGGTCAGAAAAAACCTCAAATGGATGCTTCGCACCCTCCAGGAGATGCCGCCATTCCTGGAATGCTAGTTTCATCGCCAGTAACTCCCTATCCCCTATGGAGTAGTTCCTCTCGGCCGGAGAAAAGGTCTTGGAGAAAAAGAAACACGGATGTTTCCTTCCTCGTTCGTTTTTCTGGTACAGGACTGCACCTGCACCGACCGAAGAGGCGTCTACCTCCAGTAGGAAGGGTTTGGAGATGTCTGGACGATGAAGGATGGGAGCTCTGGAGAAGTGAGTTTTGAGAGTGTGAAATGCCTCTACCGTTTCCCGTGTCCATGCTTTGGGATTAGCGCCCTTGCGGGTAAGGGCAATGATGGGTGCTGCCACCGTCGAGAAGTTGGGAATGAACTGGCGATAATAATTGATAAACCCCAAGAATCGCTGGATCGCCTTCAGCGAGCGGGGCTCAGGCCAGTTCATCACTGTCTCCAACTTCCCCGGATCCATTGCTAACCCCTGACTGGACACTATGTACCCCAGGAACGGCAAGGATTCCTGTTCAAAAACGCACTTTTCCAGCTTAGCATATAACGAATGGGTGCGGAGCCTCTTAAGTACTCGGATGACATCCCTCCGATGGGTGGTAAGATCCGGGGAGAAGATAAGAATGTCATCCAGGTATGCAACCACGGAAAGATACAAATCCCGGAAAATGTCATTCACAAAGTCTTGAAATACGGCGGGGGCATTGCAGAGTCCGAAGGGCATTACTAGATACTCGTAGTGACCGTCCCTGGTGTTAAAGGCGGTCTTCCACTCATCGCCCTCTCGGACTCGCACTAGATTATACGCCCCGCGTAGATCCAGCTTTGTGAAGACCTTTGCCCCGCGGAATCGATCAAATAGCTCAGTAATGAGGGGCAAAGGGTATTTGTTCTTGATTGTGATTGCATTTAATCCCCTGTAATCGATACAGGGGCGCAGATCCCCTTCCTTCTTCTGCACAAAAAAGAACCCTGCACCAGCCGGTGAAATAGACTTGCGAATGAACCCCTTCGCCAGGCTGTCCTGAATATATTTGGACATAGCCTCCGTCTCTGGAGCAGAGAGTGGATACACTCTGCCCCTAGGGGGCTCGGAGCCTGGCTTCAGGTCTATTCGGCAATCATATGGCCGGTGGGGAGGAAGAGTATCTGCGGCCCTTTTGGAAAAGACATCCCTGTAGGCCTCATAAGGTGTCGGTAAACCCGGCCCCTCAGTATTCCCTGAGGACCCAACCGACCTAATGGTAGCGGGTGGTTCGGTAGTCACGAGGTGCTCTCTACAGGATCCTGCCCAGGATGAGATCTCCCCTGTTGCCCAGTTGAGTATAGGAGCATGCTGTCTAAACCAGGGAAGGCCCAGTAGGATCTCATCCGTCCCCCCTGGAAGCACCAGGAAGGACACCTGCTCATGGTGTCCCGGTGGTACATCCATCCTGAGAGGGATGGTGATCTGGGTGATAGGATCGAGTAGTATGGACCCGTCGACTACCCGGACCCTGAGTGGCTTGGGCAACAGAACCAGGGGAACTGAGTATCGGGTTGCCAGGGAGGTCGAGATGAAATTGCCTTCAGCGCCTGAGTCCAAGCAAGCCAGGGCAGAGAAGAGAGTAGTGCCGAACTGCAACTGGGCGCTGATAGTCAACCTAGAGGGAGAAGTAGCGTCTAGAGTCCCCCCTCTGATAGAAACTAGACGCTGTCTTTTCCCGACGGTTTGGGACATAGGGTAGCTATGTGTCCCCTCTGCCCACAGGAAAAGCAGATGACACAAGACCGAGAACCTGGAGCAGAGGAGACCACCTTGGACACCTCCATTGACTCCACGGAGTCGCCTACAGGACTGGCTGGGGGACCTGTCTGATGGAAGACGGGAGTCAGACGCTTTTTAGGCCGAGAAGACGTGGGTGCTGAAGAGACCTCGAGCCTTCGCTCCGCCTGGCGGATGTCTATGCGAGAGGCAACCTGAATCAAGGACTCTAAAGTGGCAGGCACCTCACGTGTGGCCAGTGCGTCTTTGACAAACCCTGCCAGGCCCTCCCAAAACACAGGGACAAGGACCTTATCCGGCCAGTCCAGCTCTGCGGCCAGTGTCCTAAAGTGTACAGCAAAGTCCCCGACTGAAGCAGACCCTTGCCGAAGTCGTAGGAGGCGCAGCGCGGAATCGTGGGTGACTTGAGGCCCGAGGAACACCATTCTCATGGCCCCAAGATAAGCTGCTAAGTTATTCACCACACGATCTCCGCGCTCTCACAATGGCGTGGACCACTTCAGCGCTCTCCCTGTGAGCAGGGACTGGACGAAGGCTACCTTCGCCTTCTCGGTAGCGTAAAGAGTCGCGGACAGCTCTAAGTAGGTGGTAACCTGGTTTATAAACCCACGGCACTCAGAGCTGTTGCCGCTAAAGCGCTCTGGAAGCGCAAGGCGAGGAGACCTTCCGCCCAATAGCACAGCCTGGGTAGCCGCCTGGGTGGCGACTGTCGTCAGAGTAGTCTTATCGGAGGAAGACTGCTCCACTGCTGCCAATCGTGACTCCAACTACTGCACATAACGCAGCAACTGCTGCTGCTCTTCAGCCATAGCCAGACCTTTGGCGCGACCGTAATGTTATGAGGGGGACCCGGGGAAGCGTGCCAAGATGGGAAATGGACTGCTTCCGCCGGTCAAGGTCCACTGTGCGGTGTAAGGGACCGCCGCTATGGTGGGTGAAGAGTGAGCGGGTTGCTGCTAGCGATCGTCTGGAATGTCACAGACGATCTATGTACACCGATCTGCCCTAACCCGTGAGGGTTGTATGGCACAGATCTCACGGCTCGGTGTACCTGTTGCACGGGGAAGCACAGAGGTGCCCACGCACGTGTGCCAGTGGAAGTCACGAGAATATGGCGCGAGGGTAGCACAGAGGTGCCCACGCACGTGTGCTTTCAATAACCAGGTGAGTCCAATGGAGACTTGAGGAGCTCACCTGGGACAGGAACACGGCCTGTTGACGGGGGTACTGCCGGAGCAGCAAGGCAGGAACACGGCCTGCAAACGAGGTACTGCCGGAGCAGCAAGGGCCAAGCCCACAAGAGACAGTAATGCCTGAGCAGTGGCGTGGCAGCACGCTGCCAGACATCCAAACATAGAAGGACGGTCGCGCGCCGCCATGATGGCAGGGGGAGCTTTTAAGGAGGTGCAGCTCCACCCGAGGGCGGGCGCGAGGCGGAGATGACGGACTTGACCCAATCAGGGTCCACGATGTCCCAGCCTGGCCAGTCAGGATTCACCACGTCACCAGCCTTGTCATCAAGCCGTGTGACGTCAGTGAGCGAATCAGGACCCACCACGCATTGCACATGCTCACCCTCCTGCCTCTGGGAAATAGAGGCGGGATCCTCGGTCTCACAATGTGCAGAGATAACGGGAATCTCACTGCTTCCCTGAGCAGTAAACCTCTGCACATTGCGCAGCCTCGCAGACCTTCGGGGCCGCTGAGCAGGAGAGTCTGCGGCAGGCCAGGAATGGGAGACCGCTTCACTCCTTGTAACAGGAGAACCACTAGGTGTCACCCTTCTGCTGCCTCTCTGAGAAGGTATCTCCTGCACACTGCGCAGTCTGGCAGACCTTCGGCGCTGCTGAGCAGGAGTGCTCGTGGCAGGCAAGGAATGGGAGACTGCCTCAGTCCTTGCCTCAGGAGAGCCACGAGATGTAACACCCGTGTGTGTGTAGTCTGCAATAATGCATGCAATGAACGGCAAACAAGCATGTTGCATTGACAGTGGCTAAAGCTGAGCAATACACCTTCACATTATCAATTCATATCCATGTGACACTTCATGGAGGAACTACTCAAAGTTGTGATTTTTTTTGCCTTCTACTTAGAGATTGTTGACAAATCTTACAGATTACATGACTTGGGTGATCCTTTGCGATGTCCAAAAATTCCCAGGGTAAGCAAGGTTTACAGCCCATGCGACCTGCATAGCCAACATGACTTATGCTCAGAGGCAGAGTTGTGGCTGAGGATTCAGTTGTTGACGTGCTTCCAGTACTTTGTCTCTGTCCAGGAAGACACAACGTAAACTCGTCATCAGTAGCATCCTCCTCCACCTCCTCTGCTGACGTCAGCGACTGGCTGACCTTGGTTTGACAGTAAGTGGGGTCTCCAACCTCATCATCACCCTGTGTGTTTTCATTCCCCTCGTCCTGAGTCCTCCGTGACAATCTCTTCCTGCCCTGACTGAATAGCAGAGTTGTCATTACAATCAGGTATCTGAGTCTCCTCATCATGTTCCCCATTGTCTCCACCAGGATGATGTACAGTTTGGAAATGAGGGTGTACATGGTGCTCAGCACACTCTTCATTGGGGCCTGGATCTGACTCACAAAGCTTCTGGTCATCTGTACAGATCATTTCCCCAGTCTCCTGGAACTCGCTGCCTCAGTACGTCAGATTATCTGCTACACCCGCAAGCTTCAAACGGAAACTGAAAACTCATCTGTTCAGAAATGACTATAACCTTCAATGACCCCACCACCGTGCGTAGCTGCTGCCCAACCTACACCCCACCTACTGTCATCTCCCCAAAATCCTTTACAATATAATCCCGCAAGGGCAGGGCCCTCTTCCCTCTGTACCAGTCTGTCTATTGTTACTTGTATATGTATTCTGTATGTAACCCCCTTCTCATGTACATCACCATGAAATCAATGGTGCTCTATAAATAAATAATAATATTAATAACTTCTTTGCTTATGCATTATGCATTATGCTCACCACCTTCTTCATTGGGGCCTGGATCCGACTCACAAAGCTTCTGGGCATCAGTGCAGATCATTTCTTTGTCTGGACTCACTGCAGCTTTGGAGCAGACCTCTGATTCCAAGGCTATAGTGTGACTGAACAGCTCTGCAGACTCAACCATCTCTGTTACCCCATACTCAGCAGGGCTGGTGGAAACTTGAGACCTGTTATGAAGCAAGTGCGATTGGGTTGACACCACAGTGGAATGGAGTATTTGTGATATTGAACTTGAGGTGGAGGAGAGGCCACTTTATGGCGCACTTGAGATCCATTGAAGCAGCTGCTGTTTTGGTGCCTCATTAACTTTTGTTAATGATGGTCATGTCCGTGAAAAAAGGATCATATCAGATTATCCACGGGAAGAAGTACAATTGTTATTTTGCCTGTTATTTGTTCTTATGAATCGGTGCCGCCGTAAACGCAAGCAACCTGCTGTGGTTCCAGTTGCGCCCAGGCGTCAGCTGCCATTTAGGGCTGTGCCTCGGGTTGTCCAGCTGGCTGCTTTCTCCTCCACGTCTAAGTGTGGAGAGGCGGCTAGTGCGCATGCGTGTGCCAATTTACCCCAGCCGCAGCCTAACTCCAGTGTTTTGCCTAGTGAGTATGCTCAGCCTGACTGTGCCATTCCTGAGGCTAAGTCTTCATTTTGGGCTCCAGCGCATGCTCCCACACTTTATGTGAAAAGCCTCTTTGCACAGGTACTTGGACTTCTGGCCGGGTCTAAGTCCTGTGTTGTGCCTAGACAGCATGCTTAAGCTGATAGTCTTTTTTAGGAGACTGTATTTCATGCTACTGAGCATGCTCAGGCACTTACTGCATCAGAGGCTAGGTCCAGTAATGAACTCTTTGGCCCTGCCTTTGATGTGGGGGGCACATATAGACCACAGGGCATCATGTGTCCTGACGATGTGGCCAAGCAACTCCCAACTGGCTTGCAGAGGCCCGCCCCTATGACTTGTCACCTCAATATTGTTCGTCAGACGATGCCTGTGAGGTGTTTGGGTTGTGGATGCCATGAGGTCATCATTGAAGTGGCGGTTCCGAATAGGACGCTAGTTATGCCACTCATGACGTGTCACTCTGCTTTTGTCTCCAGGAGGTGCATTGTGGTCCACCCTGGTTTGGGGTGGACCCAGGTTATAAAAGGGGCTGGAGCCAACAAGGAGGTGCGCAGTCTTCTATTATGCTCCGAAAGAGCACACCTCCATGTGTTGAACCCATTGCGGCTTTAGGCTAGAGGTAGGCAGGGATAGGGCGTCGATGCAGGCCACCACCACAGTTGGTAACGCAGAACGGTTAAGACCAGCTCCTGTCCTACCAGTCCTGCTAGTGCAGCCCAGTGGCATTAATAGGCCTGCTGCTGCTAATGCGCCTGCTTTCCACAGGTGTGGCCACTACACACACGGACAGCATACCCAATGGCCACTTTGTTGTTAACAGGGAGTTCCTGAGCTGGGTGGGCGTGTGGACCCTGTGACGCTAACAGGGCTCCCAGTCTCCAGATCCGAGTGGCGTCTAACTCGCTTCAGGCTACTATTAGTTTCAGAGCCATCCAGCTCTGTGTCCTCCACCCAACCTTCCAGTTGCCAACCTCTCCTTTTTCATCTGGGAGCACGGTGGACACTGACTGGCGATGGAGATATATACCTTTCTCTTTCTTTTCTTCTTAATTTTTTTATATAGCGGTAACATACTATATACCACTTTATCCAAATATGCCAGTCCCACCATAACAGATGTTGTTTCTTCAGCAAATGTTACTGTTGCTTAACCACCAAACCCACGGACACAAACTTTTTCCCCTTTCCAACACACCTGTTCCCCTTTCCACCAGCATCTGTCCTTTTTCAACTCATTTTGTATATGACCAAAAGTGCAACTCTGCGGGGACACCGTACTCAACGCCATCTCAACACAGCAGCCAGCCCTCGGTCCCTCAGATGTGGACAAGTAAAAGACCATTTCCTCCTATCCATGTCAAAGCATTGAGATTCACTCTGTGCAGCACAGGTGTTTAGTGGAAAAGCAGATCTAAGATTGTGTACCACCTTCTGCAGATACTCCTGTTTACGTGCGTCCCTTTCTATGGCAGGAATTATTTCGCCAAATTTTGTCTTGTACCGGGGATCTAACAGTGTGGCAACCCAGAAGTCAGCATTACTGCGAATTCATACAATCCGAGGGTCATGTTGTAGGTAGTGCAGCAAGAAGGTGCTCATGTGTCTTGTGCATCCAGGAGGACCAAGTCCTTGGTGTGTTGGTGGCGGAGAGGTGAGAATTCTGCCTCCTTCCTCTGCCCTCTCCCCCCAACCTCGCACAACCGAAATGTGAGCAAGCTCTCACTCATCTTCTGAGTCTTCCATGCCCATCACCAGTTTGTCCTCCATTTCTTTATGGGCTCCTGCACCTTCCTCAACAGTTTTTGCTGATACTATTCGCCATTGTTAATCTCTGTCCCCCACCATGACTGCCGAATATGTGCCGCTGACCATCTGGACCTTGTAGATCTTGTTATTCCTTCCGCATATGACTCCTCCTGTACTTCCTCCCCTTCCTCTTGTCCCAACACCTGACTCCGAATAATGCTTACATTGTGCTCCATCATGTACATGACCAGAATTGTCACGCTGAGATTGGCATCGCCAGTGCTAAACATCTTCGTCGACATTTGTAAACTGTGTAGAAGGGTGCATAGGTTCTTGATCTGACACCACTCCAGCAGCGTGATCTGCACCACCTCTGGATCAAGTTAGCCCAGGGTATACGTCATAATGCATTTCAGCAGGGCTCGGCGGTGCTGCCAGAGACGCTGCAACATGTGCAGATTCAATTCCTGCGTGTCGGCACATCGCATTTTAGGCGTTTAACTACCAGACCTAAAGACTTCAGTAGCGATGAAAGTTACTGAGCTGCTGTGTGCGAACAATGGAAGTGAGCACATAGTAAGCGTGCCCGCTGCACAAGGCCATGTAGGCCGGGATGGTGTTTTAAAAATTGCTGGAGAATCAGATTCAACACGTGAGCCATACAAGGCACGTGTGTCACAAGCCCTGATGAAGGCCCGCAGCCAGGTTTGCATCATTGCCACACACGGCTGTTAGGTCACCACCGGAGTTTGCTCCATCAATTTGCACTCCGGTCGCCAGGTGACAACGTGTTCCTTTCGTGCATAGTGCTGATGATGGGAGAGAAGTCGATGCCAGCGGCGCAGGTGGACGCAGGTTATGCTCACCCACTGTGCTGCGTTACCTTGACAGATGCAGAACCACTGGCTGAATGTAGGTGGTGGGTATCTCACAGATGAAGTACCATCATTCAGCTACAACCAATGAGAAGACACCACACCCTTTTTTATGCCCATCCTGTCTGCAGACCACTGCCAGACATAGCTATGAACCTCTGGTTACTGTTACCCCCAGTTCAGTGTTATGATTTTGTGTGCTTGTTACCTGTCTACTTTTCCTGCTTGCTGTTTATGTACCTCGTTGGCCGATCCGCATTTTACCTCTGCTTGTTTTCTGATTAAGTCCTGGCCGTCCCATTCTGTTCCTCTTCCTCAATTAATGTTTTGACCCTGCATGACTACTATTCTCTGGAACTGCAGCCTTCCACAGGTATTGATCACCTTGGGCCCTGTGTAATTCCAAATCCCTGTATAGGGGTTAAAGGGTTTCAGGGTTCTGGGGGTCCTGCTTGGTGAGTGGCTTCCCTCTAGCCTATCCTTTACAGCCTATCTAAGTGTGTGGATCAAGGAAGGCGTTACACCGTGCTCTCTGCAGAAGGCCATCTAGGCCAGGATAGTGCTTTAAAAATTGCTGGACAACCAGGTTCAACACGTGAGCCACACAAGGCACGGTTGTCACATTGTCACGGCGAAGGGCCGCACCCATGTTTGCATCATTGTCGCACCCGGATGAAACTCGGTCTCCAGAGCTAACCGTCCACAACTACTCAGCGGTGTGACTCACATTTCCCATACATTTCAAAGTAAACATTTGACCGCCTGATGGCATTGAGCTCTGCTGCCAGCATAGTCAGGAGGTGTGTGGGATTCCTTTTGCGCAGTTACAAGGAAGGGTGGCCTGCCCGCACAGGGTTTGGGCCGAGGTGGAGGACCCAGACGAGGTTGAGCAGGCAGAAGCAGTGTATTAACTTCTACATACAGAGGAAGGATTGACACAACTCGTGGGGACGGCAAGACTTGTACAGCAGACCCTTCTCCATCTCTCCCCATAGTAACCCATTGCCCAGTCAGCGACATGTAATGCCCCTGTCCATGCTTACTGGGCCAAGTATCTGTGGTGAAATGCACCCTGTCACACAGAGTTTCTCAAAGAAGAGGTGATGTTTGGTGCGACATGCTGGTGTAGCGCGGGCACGCCTTTGTTGAAGAAGGAGTGGCGTCTGGGCATCAGCTCTTGGGGCACTGCAATGGGCATAAGGTCTTGAAAATCCTCGGTTAAAAAGGTTGGAAAGGCAGCATTTCGGTAGCCAACAGTTTGCAGATGCTGAAAGTCAACCTCTAAGCCATGTCATGCCCTTCGAAAATCATGTAAAACACAGCAAGGGGACTCCAACCACAGTCTCCCTCGTTTCCAAAAATTGGGTCAAACACACACCCCACTTGACGGGCATCAGTTGACCCCCATTTTATAGATGATAAAGATACTTTGCATGAAGCACTCTCAAAAATACACCAGCCTTTCGCCTCCCCTGGCTGACACAGGGGAAGAAAAGTCCTCTGAGAGCCATGACTTCCTCATCTTGGTGAACGTTAGTATGTCCACATTGTCAGTGGAGAGACGCGTGTGCTCATCTGTTAGCACACCCCCAGCAGCACTGAAGACACGTTCCGAGAGAACGCTGGCTGCGGGACACGACAAGATCCCCAAGGCGTACATGGCGAGCACAGGCAATTTATCCAGATTGGAAGACTAAAATGAGCAAGGCTCAAGTTGCACAATAATGGCATTGATGTTTCCTTGCATATACTCATACATCTGTGTCTCCTCCTCTTTTTCCTTGTCCAACTGTTTAGTTTTCGCATGAGTATTTGTCCTTTTCACTTTCCCATGTGTTTGTGTTGTCTTGGGAGTTGTTTGGCACCTTTTGGACAACTTTGAGGTTGTTTTCCAGGTGCTTTTAGGTGTTTGTGATTGCCTCCCATTGTTTCCTATGGGGTTCGAGAGTTCAACGAACGGTTCGACGAACGGCTCGTCGAACGGGGCACCGTTCGACAAGCCGAACTGAAATCGAACTCTAGGGGGGTGGCTCATCTCTACTGGGGAGTAAAGCAAAAAGGGGTAAGAAATAAATGCACAACTGGGATACTCACACACCACACGAAACTTCAACTTGTAGATCACTATTGAACAGGATAGCCACAGGAACCAAGGAAACAAAGCTATATCTGGCACTTGGCACCCAGTACACAGAGTTTTACATTGGGTGAAGGCAGCTGTGATCAGCCGCCTGACCTCGCAGCAGATGATTACACGCCAGCAAAAATTAACACCTGCTGTACTGGAGAGTAGTGAAGCCAGAACCAGCCGAGGCCCATGACAGGCTGCACAACTAAATGATCTGAGGCTAATTGTCAGACTCTTCATTGTGAACAGAGTCTGATGTCGCCATGACACCCAATGAGTGCAACGCTGAACACTGCATGACAGAACCTCTCCTTCTACGAAGGGCCTCTGGCCCTCAGAGACCATTCTGTCTGACTATTAGACTGTGAATGGAAAGCAGATGAATGTGACAATTTAATGCCCAAGAGAGAACAGAATGCCTTCCAAAAATTAGTGATGAATTGTGTACCGCTGTTAAAAACTATATCGGATGGAACACCATGGAGCGTGACAACCTTCCATATGAATACCTGGACTAATGTCTTGGCATGAGGTAAAGAAGGCAAAGCCATAAAATGGGTCATTTTGGAGAATCTGTTAACCACTACACCATATTACTAGTGTTCCTTACAGTATTGGCTCTACTTTATGATGTCCTGAGACCTCCAATCAACTACTATAGTAGGTTGTGTAGCAAAAGCAATGGGAACCCCAACAAAATGGACACAGGAAGATTTTTGAGCACCTGACAGGTGTTACATTCAGAATTTAGAACCCCAATGCGGAGTTGCAGATCACGTACACATTCTTTGAATACCCCCTGAGACAGAGGTGACGAGTCAATGGTAACAATCCAGACCAGATTGGGCAACTCTGTACCTAGAGGGGAGGGCAATTGCTCGGCAAAGATATTGGCCCCAGCACCACTGTCCAAAACCACTTTAATGGCCCCCAACCTTAACCTTGGTGGGTAGCAGACATTGAGTGACCATCATGGAGGAGATGCGTAAGCCCAGGCAGGAAACCCTCTGGAGAACCTTTGGGTAGGGATGAGCATACCCGTTGATGTATAATATGATATCATTCTATATTTTGCTATGTAATGGAGACGTTTTTATATTATTAGTATGAAATAGTATAATGCGTTTTTTCTGTTATGCCACTGTGGCGAACTTGCCTATCGGGGCAGAGCGCTTATACGGTCTGAAGCTTCCCGGAACTGAAATGCTGGGCTCAATAAGTGGAGTGGTTTATGTTGTCGGACACTTCCGAGTACCTGACACGCAAGCTGCGTTCCACGGTCGCCCGGCAGGAAGTTACATTACACTGAGGGAGGAACACGACTGATGTATGCGCCGCTAGTGCTTCCAATTGGTAAAGTGCCTGTATTTAATTCAAGCGCTTCCTCCTGCCCGGCATGCCCCCCGTTGAAGCTGGGTAGCGAAACGTACATCGGGGAAAGAGACTGGCGGCATTCTGCTACAGTATACCCAGGTAACCTTTGAGCTCATGGCTGGTGGAACAAGTTCTGGTGATTAATCGGTGTGGCACCTATACGGCAATATATTATCTCCCCTTGTTTGGGGTTGTCTATAGCTGCTAACTGATTTAACTTTATGTCAGGTATTAACATGATACTGATCCCGCTTATATGTGAGATTTAGCGCCATCTATGGACGCAACCGTGTAACAGATCCATCATCCACCTGAGACTGGGTTATGCTGCAGAGTTTTATATGTCAATGTAATCCAAGTGACTAAATATAATCTCTATCTGTTTTGCAATAATTTAGAAATATACTACCCTCTGTTCTTTATCAGACTCCATAAGGGCTTTATGCTATTTATTTGATGCACGAAAATATTATAATTATATAGCCCTATATTTATTGGTATAAGGAGGAAGTACCTTGTAATATTGCACAGCACATGTCAATTTGTTCCATTGGGGATTTTTTCTATGTGCAATATTATTATGCTGATAGGTTCTCTTTCTTTTGTTGTATACATCTCTTTTAATTGTGTGTTCACATTTTTATATATTTAATAAAGATTACTATTAATTACTTGGGACCTGTTTTCTCCTTCATTGAAAAAATGTTACAAAATTTTTTTTTCATAATGTTACTAATGCTATGAAATGGGAGTGTCCACCTATAGAGAAACCGCTTTTGTGTTAATATAATAATATAAGTAACATCTTTACAGGTATAATTAATGTAATTAGCATGGAAGTGCATACCTACTAATAATAAGGTAGGTTGTGCACTTTACAGTGAAGCGAACCACCATATGTGATCCCTAAGTACCATGATATATGGATGCAAAGTAACTGTTACTTAACCTAGGGGAGTGCCACACTGTGGAGAGCTTTGTGGGTGAGAACAAGCAATTTGAATTGAATCCTGTGATATATGGGAAGCCAGTGCAATTACTGGCATAGAGTGGAAGCATCCGAGTAATGGTTAACAAGATAGGTGACCCTGGCTGTAGCATTAAGGATGGACAGTAAAGGAGAGAGCTTAGTTAGGGGGATACCAATTGACAGAGAATTGCAGTAGTCAAGGCGGGAATGGTATATTTGTTAGGTGAGTAGTGACAACCAGAGAGAGGGACTGGAGTAGGTATGAGGGGAAAGGATCAGTAGTGCAAGTGGTAGCACAGGAAGAAGAGAGGAGCCTGGATACTTCTTCCTCTATGACTGGGTCAAATGGGGAAAGTGAGCTGGATGGGATGTGGGAAAGGATGTCAATCACGACGCCTGGTGGCTGGGAGCTGATCTCTCTGCGAATGTTTTTTTTATTCTCTGTGAAATACGAGGCCAGATAATCAGCATGAAGGCCTGTGATAGAGGTCTGTACTTTGGGACTGGCGAGGGAGTGAGAGGTGTCAAAAAGCTTTTTTGGATTTTTGGAAAGTGAGGAGATCAGGGTGGGGAAGTAGGTCTGTTTGGCACAGTGAAGGGCAGAGTTGTAGGTTCTTAACATGAATATGTAGTGGATGAAGTTTTCTGGTGTGCGGGTTTTCTTCCATAAGCGTTTGGCACTACTGGAGCATCGCTGGAGAAATAGAGTTTGGGATGTGAGCCAGGGCTGTTTTACTCTGTGTTTGAAGGTTCTGAGGGTAAGGGGTGCTACTTTATCTAGGGTACTTCTGACTGTGTCATTGTATTGGTTTACAGCCAGATCAGGACAGGAAAGTCAGGAGATAGGGGACAGTGATGAGTGTAGAGTCCTTAAGTGTCTGAGAGTCCATGACCTGTAGATTTCTAAATGTGTGATTTGTGGGAGTGTGCTGGGGTGGGTGAGGCTTTGCGAACTTGAAGGAGAGGAGGTTAATGGCAGAGAGGGGAAGAAGTGAGTTGTCAAAGTGAGAGATTAAGCAGAGGCGGGCAGAGACCAGGTCCAGTTCTAGAAATTATTATTTTTCGAAAATCTATTGATTAAAATGAACTTTATTTGTGAAAACACCCCTTTAAGCATATATCATGGAGCTATTCAGCACCCGATCCATTGTGTAATTTTACACCAAGGAGAAACTAGGAGTTAATATTTTATATTTGCTCTATGGGCATAGTAAATAAGCTAGTCCAAATTAATATTTATATCTAATAGTAGCTAATTAATTATTTAATTAAATATATGCTAAACATTGTTTCTGTTTTTATTTACTGACCTTACTGAAAATTCTTATTGTTTATCTGAAATCTTTAACAGACTAAAAGAACAAAAAATAAGAGATTTTGAAAGGAAAAAAAAACCAAGAACAGTGTTTATATATAATTCACCAAGACTAAAACATTGAAAATCCACAGCGAATATTATTAAATGGATTTTATCAGCATGGTAGTCATATAAGTAATTTACGTTTTCCCTTTTCTGCCATCCATTTTTATTATTACATTATGGAAAAAGATATTACTTTTTAGAGAGATATAGAGAACATCTTGGAACTCTCTAGAAATATCGATAGTAAAGGTTAGGCATTTGAAATGTTATTGTGGTTAAGGTCAGACATATTTTGTAACCTACTTACTCTCTGGTAAGCATACATTTAGAGAAAGCATTTTTATTATAGCTGGAAGTGCTTAAGAAGTGTTGAAACTATGTGTTTAAATTAGGAATGTGATTTATTTTATCTTTAAGGATTTAACTTACATAAATTACCAGCATGAATTTTGCACTATGTATAATGAGGCCAAACAAAGTTTATTATACGAATAGATTAAAAAAGAGCAAATATAATGACAGAAATAGACTTTTTTAATTTCCTCTGGTGCAATTAGCATTAGCGCATATGTGCAGAAAATATGAATTCTTGTGTATTATTTATAACCACTATGCTGGACTGAATTCCAAATATAGCTTTTGTACAAACTAAACAGGCTTCCATATTGCACTATGCTACTGACTATTCCCAAAAGTAAAGTAAATCTTAAAATCCTGGTGCAAATCAAAAACAAATATTTGTTTTGTATCCACAATTACATTTTAAATATGGTGAGATGCAGATAACAGGTTTGGGGTAATTTTGTTTACTACAAAGATTTAAGCACTTTCTACTATAACTCATATTAATTGCTGATGATTTCTTTTATTTTTTTATAATATATTTCAAATTGCATTTCAAATTAGCTATTTCATGATATAGATGACTAAAGGTTGCTTTACACGCTACGAGATCGCTAAAGCGATCTCGTTGGAGTCACAGAATTTGTGATGCACATCCGGACGCTTTAGCGATGTCATTATGTTTGACACCTATGAGTGATTTTGAATCGTCGCACAAACGTTCAAAATCGTTCATCGGTGGCATGGGGCTCCCTTCCCAAATATCGTTGCTGCTGCAGTAACGATCTTGTTTGTCGTTCCTGCGGCAGCACACATCGCTATGTGTGACACCACTGGAATGACAAAAATCTCCTTACCTGCGTCCACCAGAAAAGGAGGAAGGAAGGAGGTGGGCGGCATGTTCCGGCCGCTCATCTCCTCCCCTCCTTTTTTATTGGGCGGCGGTTCAGTGACGCTGCTGTGATGTCACTGTGACGCTGAACGAACCTCCCCCTTAGAAAGGAGGCAGTTCGCCGGTCACAGTGACGTCGCAGAGCAGGTATGTGCGTGTGATGCTGCCGTAGCGATAATGTTCACTACGGCAGCGATCACCACATATTAGCCGTACGACGGGGGTGGGTGCTATCGCGCTCGGCATCGCTAGCATTGGCTTTAGCACCCTTAAACCTATTAAAATCATACTAGTATGGTGCCTCTTACTAGTAAAGGGTGTGAGAAAATAGCTATTAATTCTTATGTAGATGAAGGTGTTTTGGGGCATCTTTGGCATTTACAAAAGTTCTGTGCACCATTTTGTCCAGTCATTTTTCATGTCGAGAGCCTCTCCTCCTCATGTTTGACAGTGCTCACTTGCCAGAGCGAGCGCTGCATAAAGTGAGCCTGCTTTTGTGGACATTCACACTGACACGCCTGTGCTTAGCTGTGCATTTACACAATGACCGGGTGCATTGTTCTCCTTAGCTTTTCTCTGAGGATAACACTCCAATTCTGGGTGTTTCAGTGTAGCCAGTGGTGAAAGAAGACAATATCTACAATAAAATAATTGGATAATCTTTCTATCTGGAAATTTCACCCAAGGATGAAAGAAAGTTATGCAAGTCCACAGTTCTCTTCCTAAGATCTTGGCATATTTCTTTTGTCTTTCCCATGATGCTGAACAAAGAAGCAGTGTGTTTCTGGTGTGCATTAAAATACATCCACAGGTATGTCTCTAATTAACTCAGATGTTTCCAATAAACCTATCAGAAGCTTCCAAAGACATGACATCATCATATGGGCTGTCCCATATTGTTTAAAGACATAGCACTCTTAGTGTATGTAAATGTTAACTTTGAAGAAAGTAATAAAAATGCCTTAAAAATTTCTCTCTCTCATTATTCTTTCATTTGGCAAACTTAAATAATTTTGGTTCATAATTGACCTAAAATGGGAAAGGTTTATTGTGATTTCATGTCAGATAGTGAGAAAAACATTCATATGTGTATTTTTAGATAGTGTATGTAAACTTCTGGTTTTAACTGTATAATGTCACGTTAACTTTGAGATAGCAGAAAATGAAGGCTCCTAAGCTGTCCCTGAAGCTAGGGACCCTATGCTATGCCTAATCTCAGGGATACCCCTGATGTTGGAGAAGTCTGAGTCTCCATTCTGGCCCCGCTCGTGACTTGTCCTGATCTGATTTTTTTGCCCCTCCTCCTTGGGAGGGACGGGACAGGAGTATGTTGAAAACCACAGATAAAGACAGAAAGCATAAAAGCCAAACCTCTGTCACACAGTATGCACAAGCAAAGATAAAGACAATAAAAGATTCAGGAGAAAAAACAAGAGCAGGAAGAAAGTACAAAACAGCAGGGGTAAACTCCACAACTGCTCCAAGCAATTGGCACAACTTATGCATAACTTTCACAAGAAAGATTGGAACACCACACCTCACAGACTAACATAAAATAAACTATAGCTGGCAAATCTAGAAGGATTCCATCAATATAAATAGGAGGGGAGCAGATGTGATAGCTTTCAACCCAACATGTAATTAAAGGAGCAAGAAAACTAGATAAAATAAATTTTCCTAGCCTGCCTATGAATAACCACCCAGCAGGTTGATATACGAGTCTCCTGGGTTGATCCCGGACACCAGATAAATTATGTGTTAGAATCTGCAATCTGAACAGAGTCCAATGCCGCCATGACAGTCGGTGAAGTTTATGCAAAACTCCATGTGACAGAAAGCCTGTCATTACTTAATACAGATTTTACCTCTGAATTGAGAATTTGGATAATGACTGATCAATTCTAGCAGAGAAAAAAGCAAATTTGTTTTCTAAGATATATTACAAATTTTCTCTTTGTTATGTGTTCTATTGATTTATGAAATTAAAATTACAATGACAGTTATACTTTAATTCCCAGCAAGCACAGACCTTACTTTGCTAATCATCAATGGGCTTGCATCACAACACATACCCCTGAAACAAGGAGCAGTTATATTCCCTAGAGACATCACAGTGTTAACTGATTTTGTGAAGAAAAGGCTAATGTAGAAGATATCAATATAGTGAATTGGATGCTCACATACATATAATGTACACTCGCCATGAATTAGGTGGCCCATTTTTCATGGCGGAACACTTGTAGCGCCATTTATAATTATTTCTAGTGTGTTTATGGTTGATTTTTCAGCAGCATGAATGTAATGAAAACTGACAGCTGATAAATGCTTTGCTGGCCATAGACATGTCTTTAGTTGCATGAGAGCATCATATCTTGTTTTTGAGGATATGATGCAGTGCTTTGGTAAGTGAATCCAATTTTTTTACATCAAAACTATCTGCACATTATGTATTTGCAAGTTGCAAACATTTGCAAATGTGCATTGGTTGATGGCCAGCAGTATTGCATGTGTGTGGATAGTTTTATGGGGCTAAATCAATATGGAGGAAACATCATGATTTCCAATATAAAAAAACAAACAAAAAACCCACAGCATTAAAAAAAAAAAGAACAACTATAAGACAGTTACCAAACTTTGCTCTCTTTGCCGGCGATAACTGTTCCAAACACCAGTAGAAAACAGCTCCTCAGCTATCTCCAGCCAGGCACGCTTAATTGCCAAGTGATAAAATATTCTTTGACTCTGGTTTCCCAGAACTCGGGATGCTGCTGGATCAGATCAATGAGCTGCCCTATATCCACACATGGGACTACGGCTGCTCCTATAGAAGCAGTAGACTAATAAACAGGCACTGCTTATATACACTTCAACTCCACCCACACAGCAGGTATAAAATTACTTTGAAATTAAGTTTACCCCTTAATGACCATGGGCCATAACGGTACGTCCTAATCTATACAGTTGTAATTACCGGCTGCTGCGGGCAGCCACTGGGAATCCTCGCACATGTCAGCTCATTTGAACAGCTGACATGTGTCTCGTAGGCACAAGTGGATCCGCTATTCACCTGCGCCTGTTAAACTCTTAAATCACAATGTTAAAATGTGACAACGCGATTTAAATCCCCACCACGGTATGTCTTCACTTACCCGGCTCTATCGGCGGTGCTGTGACTTGATCACTATGAGCCAGTGGTTGTCATGGTAGCACAGGGTCATGTGATAACTCCTGTAGCTATCATGAGTCATTTCCTGTTTCACCTTGCCGAGTGCCAACAGTAACAACAGGTGAGTATTTCTGGTGATCACAGCTGTGTAGCTGTGATCAACAGAAATGAATGAGCAATCAGACTGCTGATCCTTATAGTACCCAAAAGAGACTAGTAAAATAAAATTAATTAATAAAAAAATTTAAAAAATTAAAAAAACTAAAAGTTCAAGTCCCCTCCCATTCGCCACATTGAAAAATAAAGGCTTAAAAAAATATAAAAAATATACACACATTTGGCATTGGCGCTTTCAGAAATGTCAGATTTATCAAGATATAAAAGCAATTAATCTGATCGGTAAATGGCATAGCAGCAAAAAATTTAAAATGCAAAAATTAAGTTTTTTGGGCGCCGCACATTTTGCGCAAAATGCAAACCAGGCAATCAAAATTTAGCATCTGTGCAAAAATTGTACCATTCAAAACAAAAGAATGAGCCATCTCTTAGCCATAGATCATGAAAAATGAGAATGCTACGGGTCGCGCCACTATTTTTGGACAAACGTCTAAATTTTTTAACCACTTAGATAAAAGTAAACGTATACATGCTTGGTATCTACGAACTCATACCAACCTAAGGAATCAAACCAATATATCAGTTTTACCATATAGTGAATACGGTAAATAAAATATCCCAAAAACAATCATGAAATAGCAATTTTTTTGCAATTTTTCTGCACTTGCATTTTTTTGCAGTTTTTAAGTACACTATATGGAAAACTTATACATCCATTTAAAATTACAACTCATCCCTCAAAAAACAAGCCCTCATATGGCAAGATTGCCAGAAAAATAAATAAATTACGGCTCTCGGAAGAAGGGGAGCAAAAAAAAACCCCCGAACAACGGAAAATTGACCGGGGATGAAGGGATTAATAAAAACACAAGAATTGCAAAACTCCAAAAAAAAAACACACACAACAGCCAACACAACGGATGACGCGCAGATGTCATCCATGTTATATAGGTTTTTTTCACTCAACTGACCCACAGACTTATATTGGATCTTATTAGTGAGATGTACCAGCGCTCATATAGAAATAAAGAGAGGTGTGTATCCAAATGAGGCATGCACACCGCAGTATATGAGCAACCCTAGATATGTGGAGCCACATGTAGAATACAACATCTGTGTGAGAGTGATTGTCAAAAAATCAAGGTATGTTACGAAAAGAGAGATACTACTCCGCTTCTCACCATATACTGCATACAATGAAAAAATGCTAAATTGATGCCCAAAGGTTTCTAGTCTCAGAAAAATGCACCACAAATAAATTATATGTAATTTAGTTAAGTAAATTAACTAAATTCCATATTTCAAGGAGGACACAAAAAGTAGAACAGAGATAAAATTATATACGGTATATATGTGTGTACAACTGCCTGGAGAAGGTAGTGGAGATCCGAGGTGATAGTGGTTAGCAATGATCAGTAGAATTGCAGTGGTGTGGTTCTGGTGCTAGAATAAATGCCAGCAGTACAGGATGGCCCTCCTGATTCTCCACAGTTAATTTACCTAACTAAATTACATATAATTCATTTGTGTTACATTTTTCAGAGACTAGAAACTGGTCAGGGTACCAATACATTTTTTCATTGTGTGCAGTATATGGTGAGAAGCGCAGTAGTATATCCCTTTTCTTATATAGGTCCTTGTCATCCTTGCTGCCGGAAAAAACTGACATGTCTCAGTAGTTCACACTGACACCCGGTCTGTGTGAAAACATGGACATTTGAGAATCACCACTGATTAGCAAGTGTACGTGTGGCATGCGTGAAAAAAAACAGATGCCACATATACCGGAATAATGTACATATGAAAGGGATCTTAAAGAGCTTAAAAGTTGATGGACATGGCCTTACAAAGCCTCAATGTATTATATACATTTTATCAGGGCAAATGAAGACTTTGTTGTATTTTTTTTCAACACTTAAAATAAATAAAAAATAAATAAGTAAATAAAAATGTTGAACTGGGTGAAATTGAATTTGAAAAGATTTAACCATTTACAAAATTTACATGATTTTAAAAAATCCATAATTAAATGGTATCATAGATAAAAAATTTTAGTAAATAAGTCTTACAACAAATGTAGTTTTATAACAGAGCATCAAAGAAGGAATCTCACAATGTGGAATTTTTCCTGTTTACAAATCATAAGTTTTATGCTTCATATATAAACTGAAAACTTGCTTTGATGCAGGATGATACTTTAATTTGGTAGTTGATTGCTACATGTCTAGAAGCCGTGATGAAACTAAGAATTATGGGCTATTTACCTTGATTAGTAATTTGCCAATATGTAGATTTAGTAACTCCAAAGCAGGATCCAGCTATGTCGTTCTCCCAACAGTATAAACTGAACACAATTGAGATGAATGTTAGCGAGCCCTCCAGATATAATTTATTGAACCAATCTGACCACATCATTCACATCCAAATAACATTTTATAAGGTCAGCTTATATCCTACTTTCTAATAAATATGGACTTTTTTTATAGTCCTGAATATAACACATTTAATTCCCTTTAAACAAACATATGAATGCTAAAATTACTCAGGCAAAGCTAATTCTTACAGTATCCAAATAGACTGCAGGTGCTTTGCTCTGATTAGAAGGCACCTGCACTATGCCAACAAAATCTACCTTGGCACTGCAAACATTTTCCTCATAAAACAAATTATTTTACAAAACTAAAAATAAGTGTCAAAATATTTATTTTATCTTCTCCAAGTCTTTGTAGAATCGTAATAAGGCATAAAGGAAAAATTCGGTTCCCTTTTATGGTTATTTTTAATTCAGGTGATGAACATGGTTACACAAATAATTAATATGAATGCCAATACAGAACGCATTAGTTTAATACCCTGCTACTGCTCAAACATAACATCATGTTCATCTTTTATCTTCTGCCTCCAATATGCTTTTTTTCTGTGTAGTTAAATCACTGTGTTCAGCTTCAGTCTATACTGGTGGCATGACAAATATATCAAAAAGACTGACCTGCACATCCAACAGGTGTGAACCGGTGCTAGCTGAAAACACAATATAACTACAAAATACATATAGTTGCACTCTAAAATGCTAACAATGAATAATGGAACTCTGTTAGTGCATTATTGCTATAGTAATATTTGAAAAGAGAGATATTTTCTAGGGATGGTCGACTACCTCAAATATTCTGCGTCGCAAATATTTGCCGAATAGGTCACCGCTATTTGACTATTAGCGAATATTCAATATGCAATGTAAGTCTATGGTAAACCCGAATAACAACTATTCGGAATTATTCGTGCTTCCCATAGACTTACATTGTGCATCGAATATTCTTATAGCGGCTCACTATTCGTCGGATATTCGGGAAGCCGAATATATGAAGTATTCGATCCCTAATATTTACCTTATGCATTGGCCAATGTTTATGAGCCCGGTAAACAGCAACAAAGAAGGTGTATCTTAATATACCGGTGTAGCTCACATTCCTTTCCTAGAAGACTGGCCACTCTAAACTTGTCGGTATTCTATGTAACAAGCAGAAAGTCATAACATTTTAAAAAGTCACTCCAGAGTTGAGTATATTTTTAATAAAAACTAAGTGCAAAGTTGTTCTTTAAAATTTAAACCATGAATAAACATGACACAACCCCTTTAAACAAAATATTTTCGCAAATCTTTCATGCTGAACTGAATACAGGATGCAATAATGGCTGAAGAACAGAATAAAACTTGTTTTTATTTTAATGTCCCCTTTTGGTTGTAGAGATACTAGCAATCAAAGTATTCAGCACCTAATAAGTTAACATTTGTTAAGTCCAAGTGGGTATTATCAAAGAGTTTTCACTGGGGAAAAAAGTAGGGTTTCAAAATTGGTGGATATTTATAAGGGTTCTCAACTAATGTCCTTTTTGGAGTTGGTTGAGAAGTTCTGGTTGCATCGAAAATGCCTTTATTAGCACCTCTGAGTGAGACATCTCCATAGTACCAGATCCGATATTGGTTTACCTCACCTCCTTTCTCCCTACGTAATTTTTTTCAAAAAATGGAATATAATTTTAAAGAAGTTTCAATATTATACAGCTTATTAAACTTTCCATGGGAAGATCTGACGTTGCCATATACTGTATGATAAAATGGGAACACGAGCTATCTTTTACATTCTCCCATCAACAATGGTGGCTGCTTTGAAATGGACCTTCGCTAGTATAAACTACCTAGAATAAATTAAAAAAAATCTATACAAGGTGGTATTTCTTTCCAACCAAATTCGCTCACATGATCCCTGATTATTCCTTTATATACTGGAATGGTTGTTTTCAGAAAGGCACATTGGGACACAAGTGGTTGTTCTCTCTTAAAGTTACATTATTTTAGATGGGGGTGTTTGATCAAATTTCATCTATAACTGGTTTTCAATTAAAAATGGATGCTTCACTGGCAATCTTAAATATAGGACTTGACAGCTTACCGGAAAATTAGAAAACGTTTATTGCTCATATACTTACTTCAGCCAGACAAGGTCTGACAATAAAGTTCCCTTTAGTTCTTACTGCTGATGAGCTTTTCAGGAAAATTAATACTCATTTTCATTATGAATTTGCCCTTGCCCACAATATGGAGAGGAAAAAATGAATTCAGAAAAATTGGGGCATTTGTGCATCTTCTTCATATGCCATTTGTGCTATAAGGCTTTGACTTATATTTATTTGTATTACTGTTTTTAATGTATAGAATTGACCGGATTGGTGTAGTATTTTTCTGTCTTTCTTTCTTTCTTTCTTTCTTTCTTTCTTTCTTTCTTTCTTTCTTTCTTTCTTTTTCCCTTTTCTTTTGTCTTGTGGTTATGGTAATAGGATTATATTGTTCCACTTGTGGTCATATGTATTGATTGTTATTATTTGAAAAATGAAATAAAATATATATTGGAAAAAAAAAGAAAAAAAGGGCTTCATAATGGGCACTGGACATGACAGCTGCAAATACATGTATGCTGTGGACATATTTTGATGCCCAGCAAGAGGGGAGAGTGTTCTGGTTTTTTTGTTTACTAAACTTATGTTAAGGGTCATACCTAAAAAAAGGGACATTTGTGGGGATCGATGAGCAGGAATAAAAGGCAGTGGATTTTTGAGAAATACATCGACGAGCGTATTAATTTGTTTATGGGCAATTAATTGGAGACCTTCTGGGATAATAAAAGTTTTGAAAAAAATTAAAGTGGGTACAATTAGTGACATCTACTTTCATGCCAGAGGCTGCTAAAAAAAGGGGAATTCCGTGGAAAAGAACTGGTCAGGCTACCACAGTGGAGGAGGGAGTGCAGAACTTGGCCTGGCCTCTGACAAGTGAGGACTGACTCCATCGGCTGTGGGGTCCTATGGAGGAAGCCAAGTCATCACTATTTGAAAACAGTTCTGCCTCAGAGACAGATTGTTATCTGTCCCAAAATTGCCAGAGGCAAGCAGTGTGTATGACTGCTTGTCAATTTATTTTATTTCCCCGCCTAAGTAAAAAAAAAATAAACCTAATCTAATTAGTATTTTCTTTATTTTTTATATATTTTTGTACACTAACTCTAAACCTAGACCTTACCTTAACTCTTACCTTAGCTAAGAAAAAAAGAAAAAAAGGGTTATAAAAAATAATAATTGGACTTGGGGGATCACATTAGTGGGTGATCATGGAGGTGATTAGGATATTGGGGATGTTGTCAAAGGATTTGTTGGAATCTAGCTAAAAAATTGACTTTAACCTTCACAGACTGCACTTCTAGTGTAAATCAAGAAATAATGTCTGGAACACCATTCTGAGTCTGAACTGGGTGCAAAAACCTAAAAAATCTACACTATATGGAGAGAAGGTATGCACACCAGTGACTATGTAAGAGGAATATATGAAAAGCAGAAATTGCTGTGTGAATACTGCCATGAAAAATTAAATAGCTATATGTAAGAATGAGAATATGAAAAATGGAATCTGCATTACTGCCATGAACATATGAATAAAGAGAAATTTAGCTATTGAATTGATCAATGCAACAGAGCCCCAACACTACGCCAAAGTATTTCTCTACGTTGGGGTCCCTAGCTAGTGTGTGTCCTCTCATGCAGTTAAAAACCTTACCGTGTATGGGAAGCTGAGACCCAGGCTATATATGCGTATAATGTGGACTGGCAATAGGTGTGGTGGGGCCGGGATCATAAACGAAAGACTACAAATCAATCAAGATGAAACAGCAATTCACTATTTATTTTTTCTTAGACTATTCACTATTCACTGTGTGGTAAATGTGATAAGAAGGCTTATTCTTTGGGCAGTACCATTACAAGAATACCACATTTATATTTTTTTATATTTTGCTGCTTTCACACAATAAAAACTTATTTATAAAAACAATTATTGATTTTGAATCTCTGTTTTAAGAGCTATAGCTTTTTTTTCTATTTCCTCTGACTTAGTTAAGTGGGGGCTTCTTTTTGCAGGGCAAGATGACATTTTCACCTTTATCATTTTTATTTACGTGTCTTTTTGATCACATATTATTTTACTTTTTTCGGTGGTATGATGAAAAAGTATTGATTTTTGCCCAAAACATTTCTTTTAAATTTTTTAAGGTGTTTACTTAATTGGTTAAATGGTGTAACAGTTTTATAAATCTGGTTGTTCCAAATGCGGCAACAACAAATATGTGTAATTTCTTTGTATATTTTTGGTTTTACACAAAAATATGTATGTATTAGTACAAAATTGTTTTTGTTTTCTTTTTAAATTTTGTGGGTTTTTTTTAAATGTGCAATTTTTTAAAATAATCCCTATCTGGGAATTTAACTTTTATCACACTGTTCACTTGCATAATGCATTGCAATCCACAAGCATTGAAATACATTATACCTGTCAGTATGACATTGACAGAACACCTTTCAGACTACACTGCTGGTATGATCTAACAGGCCATAGCTCTGGCACACCCAAACGAGAAAGACACAGATATGGTGGTCCAAAAATTGTTTTTATTATTATTAGAATTCTTCACTCATATGCAAAATATCGAGTTGTAACCTTCATTAATTTCATGAATGTTTTCGGCATTAAATAGCCTTTATCAAAAAAATTAGGTCTGCATAAACAAAATAGCAGAATTAACAATCAGTATATATGTATTTTTTAAGATCCATATATAACATCATTTAATTACAATAACAGTCGCCACTGGATCATAATAATATAATAGAACGAAAAAGTATAGGTGTATCATGAAAAATGACTGTAAGCGCCCATATACCTAAGTTTACTGGGTCACAGAGTGTGGGCACCCATGGAAGTCTGTATAATAACCGGTAAGGCTGTAAAACAAAAGAAAAAAAAAAAACATGTGACAGGCCGATTAGGAATGTAAGGAAGGAAAAAATAGAGATAAACTAAAAATAAAAATAAAAAATTAAAACAAAAAACAAAACCAAAATAAAAAATATAAAAACAACATAAAAACAGGAAAAAGAAAAAGAAAAAGGGCAATAACAGTGGCGACTGTTATTGTAATTAAAATGATATTATATATGGATCTTAAAAAATACATATATACTGATTGTTAATTCTGTTATTTTGTTTATGCAGACCTAATTTTTTTGATAAAGCTTATTTAATGCCGAAAACGTTTGTGAAATGAATGAAGGTTACAACTCGATATTTTGCATATGAGTGAAGAATTATAATAATAATAAAAACAATTTTTGGACCACCATATCTCTGTCTTTCTCGTTTGGGTGTGTCAGAGCTACGCTTTTCAGTATCGTCTCTTTCTCTAAACACCCCTCTACTTGACAATTAGCAAGATGATCCATTTATAATGATCTAACAGGCCACCACAGCCAGTAAATCTGGAGATCAATTATTGAACTCAGGTTGCAATGATCAAAAACCCATGACAACATCACACGAGTGCTGATCACATGGGAGTCGGAGTGCACTCCCTCTACCATCCTCCCAAATGCAGCAAATGCTATTAACCCCTTCACGACCGCGGGCAGTAAAATTACGTCCTATTTTAACGTGACTTAACGACCAGGGACGTAATTTTACTGCCTAAACTTCATTTGATTGCCGTGGCCAGAGCAACGTCTTTCAAATTATGTCCCCTGCTGTTTCTTACAGCAGGGGACCTTTGCTTGACCCCAGGGGGGGCGGCATCGCCACCCCCTATCGACGATCGATGTGATTGGCTGTTCAAATCTGAACCGCCAACCACATCGATCGCACTAATTTCGGCAAAAATAATGCCCGAATTAGTGCGATCCTGTGAGATCCAGCTATGAGATGCCGCAGCTGCTGCAGCATATCATAGGTGGACCTCAAACATGTCGCCCCCAGCCCCTGCAGCACTGATTGGAGCGATCGTGCTATGACGCGCAATCGCTCCAATCAGTGTGCAGTGGGGCGGTCTGATCTGCCGGTGGCCGCCCTCCCCAGGCCTGTGCTGGCCTGCGAGCCCTCCCCCAACATGTCTGCAGCGTGCAGTGGCTAGTACTTGTGGTACCACGCCACCGCTGCTGCTGCCTCCGCCGCCGTAGCTGAGGTCACTGCTGCTGCTGCACGTGAGTACTGTGCTCACTTTGCAGCCAGCCCGTGCGCGCTCCCGTGGTGCCCCTGCGCGCTCCCGTGGTGCCCCTGCGCGCTGCCGTGATAGCCCCTGCCGTGCCCCCCCGCGATCTGCTCCCTCCAACCCCCCCCGACATCCCAATCTGCTCCCCCCGCGATCTGACTGCCTCCCCCATTATCTCTGTTCTGCTTCTGCAGCTCCCTCTCCGGTCTCCCCCTCTGCTCTACCCCCTCCCCCTCTGCTCCCCCCCCTCTGCTCTCAACCCCCCCTCTGCTCTTACCCCCCCCTCTCCCCCTCTGCTCTCCTCCGACGTCCTCTTACCTGTCTTCACCGGCCTGATCACATCTGCGTCCATCGCTGGGTCCTTCCTGGGCATTCTGCTGATCTGCCTGCTGCTCCTGTAAAGCTGTCCATCTCTCTGCCATCTGTTCCTCTGCAGCTCTTCTGGTCAGTGATCCTCATGCTAGTCCTCTGGGTACTGTGAGTATAACTTTTTTTTTTTTTTCCGTATCCCCTGTCCATTTTTATACCTCATCCGTCCGTGCGTCCCACCAAGCGCTGATCAGGGATTTAGATAACGGATCGGCATCCCTGCTCAATTTTTGGCGTGACTTTTTTTTCCGTATCCCCGACGCTTTTTGTATCGCATCCGTCCGTGCGTCCCGCCAAGCGCTGATCAGGGATGCAGATAACGGATCAGCATCCCTGCTCAATTTTTGGCGTGACTTTTTTTTACGTATCCCCGACGCTTTTTGTATCGCATCCGTCCGTGCGTCCCGCCAAGCGCTGATCAGGGATGCACATAACGGATCGGCATCCATGGTCAATTTTTGGCGTGACTTTTTTCCGTATCCCCGACGCTTTTTGTATCGCATCCGTCCGTGCGTCCCGCCAAGCGCTGATCAGGGATGCACATAACGGATCGGCATCCATGGTCAATTTTTGGCGTGACATTTTTCCGTATTCATGACGCTTTTTGTATCACATCCGTCCGTGCGTCCCGCCGAGCGCTTATTAGGGATGCAGATAACTGATCGGCATCCCTGCTCAATTTTTGGCGTGACTTTTTTCCGTATTTGCGACGCTTTTTGTATCGCATCCGTCCGTGCATCCCACCAAGCGCTGATCAGGGATGCACATAACGTATCTGCATCCATGGTCAATTTTTGGCGTGACTTTTTTTTTTACGTATCCCCGACGCTTTTTTTTATCGCATCCGACCGTGCGTCCTGCAGCGGCCGATCAGTGCACTGCGTCTGTGCGTTTGAAAAGTCAAATGGCGCTCCTTCTCTTCTGAGCCCCGCCATGCGCTCAAACAATTACTTTCCACCACATATGAGGTATCTGCGTACTCAGGAGAAAATGCACAATACATTTTATGGTGCATTTTTTCCTGATAGCCTTGTGAAAAAAAAGCTACCTAGTTGAAGCAACCGTTTTGTGGTAAAAAAAAATTTTTTTCTTTTCACGGCTCAACGCTATAAACTTCTGTGAAGCCCCCAGGTGTTAAAAGTGCTCACCAAACATCTAGAAAAATTATTTGAGGGCTCTAGTTTCCAAAATGGTGTCACTTGTGGGGGAGCTCCACTGTTTAGGCACCATAGGGGGTCTCCAAACGTGACATGGCGTCTGCTAATGATTCCAACCAATTTTGCTGTCAAATGGCGCTCCTTCTCTTCTGAACCCTGCCATGCGCCCAAACAATTACTTTCCACCACATATGAGGTATCTGCGTACTCAGGAGAAAATGCACAATACATTTTATGGTGCATTTTTTCCTGATAGCCTTGTGAAAAAAAAAGCTACCTAGTTGAAGCAACCGTTTTGTGGTAAAAAAAATTTTTTTTCTTTTCACGGCTCAACGCTATAAACTTCTGTGAAGCCCCCAGGTGTTCAAAGTGCTCACCAAACATCTAGAAAAATTATTTGAGGGCTCTAGTTTCCAAAATGGGGTGACTTGTGGGGGAGCTCCATTGTTTAGGCACCTCAGGGGGTCTTCATACCCCACATGGCGTCCGCTAATGAGTGCAGCTAATTTTGCACTCAAAAATTCAAATGGCGCTCCTTGCCTTCCGAGCACTGCCGTGTGTCCAAAGATTTGATTTCCACCACATATGAGGTATCTGCGTATTCAGGAGAAAATGCACAATACATTTTATGGTGCATTTTTTCCTGTTACCCTTGTGAAAAAAAAGCTACCTAGTTGAAGCAACCATTTTGTTGTAAAAAAATTTTTTTTCTTTTCACGGCTCAACGCTATAAACTTCTGTGAAGCCCCCAGGTGTTCAAAGTGCTCACCAAACATCTAGAACAATTATTTGAGGGCTCTAGTTTCCAAAATGGGGTCACTTGTGGGGGAGCTCCATTGTTTAGGCACCTCAGGGGGTCTTCAAACCCGACATGGCGTCCGCTAACAGGTGCAGCTAATTTTGCACTCAAAAATTCAAATGGCGCTCCTTGCCTTCCGAGCACTGCTGTGTGTCCAAACATTTGATTTCCACCACATATGAGGTATCTGCGTACTCAGGAGAAAATGCACAATACATTTTATGGTGCATTTTTTCCTGTTACCCTTGTGAAAAAAAAAGCTACCTAGTTGAAGCAACCGTTTTGTGGTAAAAAAAAATTTTTTTTTCTTTTCACGGCTCAACGCTATAAACTTCTGTGAAGCCCCCAGGTGTTCAAAGTGCTCACCAAACATCTAGAAAAATTATCTGAGGGCTCTAGTTTCCAAAATGGGGTCACTTGTGGGGGAGCTCCATTGGTTAGGCACCTCAGGGGGTCTTCAAACCCGACATGGCGTCCGCTAATGAGTGCAGCTAATTTTGCGTTCAAAAATTCAAATGGCGCTCCTTCCCTTCCGAGCTCTGCCGCGCGCCCAAACAATTTATTTTTACCACATATGGGGTATCAGCGTACTCAGGAGAACATGCACAATAAATTGTATTGTGTACTTTCTCTTTTCTCCCTTGTAAAAATGAAAATTTTATGGCTAAAGTAACATTTTTGTGTTAAAAAGTAAAATTTTCATTTTTTCCTTCCACATTGCTTTGGTTCCTGTGAAGCACCTAAAGGGTTAATAAACTTATTGGATGTGGTTTTGAGCAGTGTGAGGGGTGTAGTTTTTAGAATGGGGTCACTTTTGGGTATTTTCTGTCACCTAGGCCTCTCAAAGTCACCTCAAATGTAATGTGGTCCCTAAAAAAAATTATTTTGTAAATTTTGTTGGAAAAATGAGAATTTGCTGATGACCTTTGACCCCTTCTAACTTCCTAACGGAAAAAAAATTTGTTTCGAAAATTGCGCTGATGTAAAGTACACAAGTGGGAAATGTTATTTAGTAACTATTTTGTGTGACATATCTCTCAGATTTATGGGCATAAATTTTCAAAGTTTGAAAATTGCGAAATTTTCAAAATTTTCGCCAAATTTCCTAAATTTTCACAAATAAACGCAAAAAATATCGGCCTAAATTTACCACTGACATGAAGTACAATATGTCACGAAAAAACAATCTCAGAATCGCCAGGATCCGTTGAAGCGTTCCAGAGTTATAACCTGTCAAAGTGACACTGGTCAGAATTGCAAAAAATGGCCCGGTCATTAGGGTGTTTTAGTGGCCGGGGGTGAAGGGGTTAATCACAGCATGTAGGAGGTTAAACAGCCAGAGACTGTCATGGAATCATGTCTGCTGTTGTGACAATAAGTAATTACTTATGCTGTGTCATAGTTCGCCTCCCCGTCCACATGGCTAGGGGGCGGAGCCTTCTCCCGGGTCTCACTTCCGGAGCCTGGATGCCTTAAAAGCTGACATTTCCAGTGAACCAGCGCCGGCTATAAGCTTAGCGCTGCTTTGCCTGTGAGTGCTGGTCCCTGTAAGTGTGATCCTAATCCGTTCCCTCTCTGTGCCCTAAGCCTCTGTCTGTGTTCTGTCCCCTAGTCGCTCTGTCATTCCTCTGTCCCACCTCCTTCCTTCCCACAATAGCCCTGGTTGTTCCCCCCTCTCCTACCTCCCCACTCGGTTGTTTCCTCTGGTACTACTGACCTTGGTCTGATCTCGACTCCTCCACTGCTAGTTCCTCTGGTCTTCCTGCTGCCCGTACTGTGTATGACCCGGAGCCATCTGACCATCCCCCCCATGCTCCACAGCTTCAGCTGTCCGGCTGATGCTGGCAGACACTGCATTAGCACACACTGGGAGTTCCCCTCTTTGTTCATTCAGCTAAGTGTAGTGTCTTTCCCTGCAGGACTCCAGCTCCCCCTGCTGGCAGCCTGACAGTATTGCCAGCCCCAATAGCCTTTTTCTTCCCATAGGAAAAAAAAAAGCCAGTTTATTCTTGGTAGTGGGATTCATCTTTGCAGGATAAAAGATTGTAATGGATCCACTCATACTTTGTGCGAGCAAGTAGCCAACCTTACATAGCTGGTACAGGATTTGGCTGCAGAGCATCGCACCCTGGTAGCTTCACACAATATGCTGCAGAGTGAGGTCTCCGCATCTCCGGGGGAGAAAAACCTATTTTGGACATTTAGGGACAGTTGCATGCTTCTTTTCACTCTCCGTCATCGGGGAATGAGACCCAGCGGGTGGTGATTATCATGTCGTTACTTAGAGGGGGTTCCCAGGCCTGGGTGTTTTCCCTACCCCCTTCAGCCCCAGAACGGCATTCGGTTGACCTCTTCTTTGACTCCCTTGGGGTACTATATGACAAACCAGACCGAGTATGGGTGGCTGAGGACAGGATCATGTGTCTCACTCAGGGAAACCACACTGCTGAACTATATTGTTCTGAGTTTCGGCAATGGTCCCCTGAGGTATGGTGGAATGAATCTGCACTTAGGCGACAATTCCGGAAAGGTCTTTTGGACTCACTGAAAGACGCTTTGGCTCTGCACCCTCCTCCTTGCACCTTGGATGATGCGATGGCAGAGGCAGTTCGTATGGACCGCAGATTACGGGAAAGAAGGGGCACGATGCGTGAGCTTCCACCCCCTCTACCTAGGGTACCTTCTTTGGTGGCTACGGAATACATGGAAGTTGGAGCCGTCAGTCCGGATGATCGTGAGAATGTAAACTTGACATTTCAACATTGGTTTCAAGCAGCTTGTGCCCTTTTGAGATGTGAATCTGTGCTCTTTTTAAGGATTATATTATTTACTGTAATACCAAAATATTGAGTACTTGCTGTTCCCCATCATTCCCAGCCAATGGCTGAACTTCACAAGACAGTACATATAGAATGACAGATCAAGCCAAATGTGACGACATGGACTCTCATGGGTTAAAGTTTCTTAAAATCCAGCCAGACAGCATGATAGATTGTCTATAGACAGGGGAGAAGTCCCTCATTGTTTTTACAAGACTCTTGTTGACTCAATGTAATTGTGTTGGCCATTGAAAGCCAGAGGTATTGTTCTCCAGACATTTCCAGTAACCATTGTATTGTAGTTGTGTATTGATAATGTAATTACCTTAGTAGCCATTCCCTAGTCGGTGACTCCCAGTTTACATGTACACCCTCAGTCTTTCTACCCATATCATTTAAATGAACATTGTCCATGCAGCTTGAAATTCCTCCAATGGGAGAAGCAATCTTGTCCAACCAATCGATGAGGACGCAGTGTATCCAAGTGGAAGGTTGTGGCTATAAAAAGGACTTCTTTAAGCCACCAGGGGTTGTTGATGAAGGTTGATGGATCCAGTCTAAGCTCTTTGGAGCTGACTGGAGGATCAGGACATCTTATGGCTTCAATCTAGGGACTCCGGAGCCGGTTGGAGACCATATCCACAGCCTAGGGATTTCGACTCCGGCTGCCAGGATTTTAACATCAAACCAGGACTACCTAAGGAGGACACTCAGGTTGGGACAATCCGGTCACCTGGCTACAGACTTTACAGACCTCATACAGCTTCCTAAATCTGGCGTTATTCTAGTCACGGTGGGTGCCCGCCAAAAGCGGGGTGCTGCTGGACTGGAGTGAGTAGCCCTGGAACCTGTGAGGCATGGACATTCTAAATCCCTGGTGAGCCAGCGGAAGGGTGAGACTCTGTTGCCTGTTACATTTGTGTGTTTTGCTGGTTATGTGTTATGTGCCGTTAATTGTTTGGGGATCCAATAAAGTCTAATTATTGTGGTTCCCTCACCCTGTGTTGTCTGAGTAGTGTTACGCTCATGGTTGAGGAGGCCGGCGTTCAGTTGGGATGAGCCCTGAGCCACGCTGTCTTTCTAAAGGCGGCGGGTTTTGGTGGACGAGAGCACCCACTGAGCCCCGTGTCTCCACAATTGGTGGCAGCAGTGGGATACTACTCAGCCTGGTTTACCCAGGGGAGCTGCAGTGGACTGGTGTTTTCGGACACCGTCCAGGGCTCAACAACCAGGGAGGCACATAAGCATACCCAGCAGGCCATAGGGGAGGCATTCAGGTTTCGGACGCTGCCATGTCCAACCCCACCAGCTCAGCCATGGGACAAGGACCAGAGAGGAGTTACGACCGCAGCAGTAAATGGATGCTACAGGATCTGTGCCAGATGCGAAAGATTGACTACAGGAACACTGACACTCGGTCAGACTTGATCCGGAAATTAGTCTGTTGGGATGCCCAGAATGATGCAGAGGATGATGAGGACACTGCTGTTGTGGTATCAGAGGAGGTAAACCCTGTATCTCATCCTAGATCCAGTGACAGTCTGGAAACAAACCAAACCCAAGCAGACCGAGTCAAGGAATTGTTTACTGCATTGGGGCCTGAAGCTTCAAGGGAAGAGAGGGCTGGTGTTCTGCAATTTGTGTTTGGATTTCCAATTTCCTCACCATCAGCACCTACCTCCAGGATAGACCACCACCAAGGAAGTCATCTTCGCTACAGGGATGTGCCAGTGTTTAATGATTCCAGCACTGAGATAGATGAACACTTGCAAAACTTTGAGATGCTAATGCGTATGCACCAGGTGCCCACAGATGAGTGGTCCAAATACCTGTGGACAAGCTTGCCGGTCCGGGCCCAGGAGGCTGTCCGATCACTTGGGCCTCAGGACTGCTTGGACTACGGAATTATTAAGGACACTTTGTTGGCCCTTTTTACCATAACACCCGAGAGACATCGCACTAAGTTCCGGACTATGTCTCGCCAGGGTGTCTCGTACGTCGAATTTGGCAGTCAACTCCGACGACACTGTAATCGCTGGCTCGATGGTCGGGCTGCCCACTCCGCTGCTGCCCTCCGTGATGTGATAGTGCTTGAACAGCTGCTGGTGCAGATGGACCCGGAAATCCGAGAATGGGTAGCTGACAGGAAGCCCGACACCCCAGAGCAAGCAGCGCGATTGGCTGACGAATTTACAGCCAACCGACCCAGCTGGAGGCCCAATAGGTCCCTCAACCATGGATCCAAGCGACCCCCAGACTCACGTGCTGGACTAACTCGTTACCCCACAGAAGCCCCAACAAGACAAAGGTTTACCAACAGGGTGGGTGACTTGTCTAACCCACGGCGCTGTTATACGTGTGGGCGCCTTGGACACATGGCCAAAGAGTATCTACAAAACCGGGGCCCCATGCCTGGAGCCCGTCTACCAGTCAACATATGCCGAGATGAACCAACGAGACCTGAGGAATGCTACTCCCGAGAAACACCAATAGCTGAGGAAGTGGTTTATCCAGTCCACACCCTACGGCAGGCCGGACACCGTACACCAGCTAACCTCCATCCCCACATCCAGACGGTCAAGGTCGGTGATATACAGGCTCAGGGACTTCGAGACTCAGGATCTTCCATCACCCTGGTCAGCCCAGATATTGTTCCCACAGAACATCATTTACCTGGCCGCCAAGTGACCATCATCCTTGCTGGGGGCCAGCGCTCGAACATCCCTCTGGCACGAGTGCAGTTGGACTGGGGAACTGACCAAGGAGAGGTTGAAGTGGGGCTCATGGACGGCCTCCCCACCCCTGTAATTTTGGGAAATGACCTAGGACAAGGACTATCCAGCCAGTTTGTCACCGCCATCACCCGCAGCCAAGCCAAACACCATCCTGGTGCAGGTCTTTCTTCCAGCCCATCAGAGGAGAACCCAACTCCTCAATCTTCAGCCTCCTCATCAGAGCCAACAAATGTGAGTACATCAGACCCAACTGTGGCCATTGATTGGGGGGAGATAGATCGTAAAGAGTTCAGGGAAGCTCAACTGTCAGACCCCACCTTAGAGCTTATCCGTAGTGCGGCCACCCAACCTGGGGGAGGAAATCAGGGGGAGGTATATAGATGGGAAAAAGGCCTCTTATATCGGGAGAAGCCCGCATCCTGCCCAGAAAAACCCTGGACCCGTGTACATCAGCTTGTGGTACCCCAGCCATACCGACCCCAACTGTTGCGTTTAGCTCATGATGTTCCTGCGGCTGGGCACATGGGGACCAAAAAGACTCGGGCCCGCCTGCTGCGTAGTTTTTTCTGGCCAAGGGTCACTCAATAAGTGCAAAAATACAGAGCCTCTTGCCCAGTGTGTCAGCGTATGGGGGGAGCCCCATGCCGTGCCCCACTTCAACCCATGCCCTTGATAGGAGAACCATTCCAGAGAGTTGCCATTGATATAGTAGGCCCCTTAGCCATCCCCAGCCGCAGTGGAAAAAGATTCATCCTCACCCTGGTAGACTTTGCCACCCGTTACCCAGAAGCCGTTGCCTTAACCTCCATAGATGCAGAGCACGTGGCTCAAGCTCTACTGGACATCTTTCGCCGGGTAGGGTTTCCACAGGAAGTATTGACTGACCAGGGGGCACAGTTCCAAAGTGAACTGATTCACACCCTGTGGGAAAAACATGGAGTCCGCCCCATGCGCACAACCCCCTACCATCCTGAAACAAATGGATTGTGTGAGCGCTTCAACAAAACGCTCAAACAGCTCATTAGCCGATATGTGGAGTCCGAGGGGGGGGACTGGGAGAAAAACTTGCAGCAGCTCCTTTTTGCTTACCGGGAGGTGCCACAGGACTCCACTGGGTTCTCTCCCTTTGAATTGCTGTACGGCCGAAAAGTACGAGGGCCCCTAGAGCTGGTGCGAGAGAGTTGGGAGGGCACCTTCCCCACAGAAGAGGTTCCCATACTGGACTATGTTCAAAAGTTTAGGGAAAGGATGAGGCACCTCATGGCGTTAGCCCATGGGAATTTAGAAGTGGCTCAGGAAAGGCAAAAACGATGTTACGACCGCACTGCCCGGCCCCGAGAATTTGCCTGTGGACAAAAGGTCCTAGTACTAGTACCGGTGCGGAAAAACAAGCTGCAAGCCATGTGGGCGGGTCCATTCACCATTACCAAGAAATGTGGCAATACTGACTACACCGTGGCCCTGGATCGAGCAGGTGTTCGTGAGCGTACCTACCACATCAATAGGCTAAAAGCTTATGAGGAACGAGAAGTCACCAATTTAGCAGTTTGCTGTCCAGAGTTAGATGATCCAGAGTTGGACCAGATCCCAGACCTATTAGTGGACTCCAAAAGGGAAATGGGGGTAAAAGATGTATCACTAGGGGAGCAGCTTTGTCCATCACAGAAGCGACAGATATCAGACATACTCGGAACATATGAAACCCTGTTCACAAGTCAGCCTGGTAGAACCCCCCTGGTCCAGCATCATGTCAATACAGGGGCAGCCACCCACCCCACTAAGACAACCCGCCTACCGGGTGACCCCTCCTGTGTTGGCAATGATGAAGGCCGAGGTGGATGACATGTTAAATATGGGAGTCATAGTCCCCTCCCATAGCCCATGGGCTGCCAGTGTGGTATTGGTGCCAAAAAAGGACAAGAGTACTCGTTTCTGTGTGGACTATAGACGGCTCAATGAGGTCACGATTACAGATGCTTACCCCATGCCCCGGGTGGATGAACTACTAGATAGGTTAGGGGGGTCTCGGTTTATATCTACCCTCGATTTGAGCAAGGGATACTGGCAGATCCCACTCACAAAAGACGCTCAAGAGAAATCGGCCTTCATAACCCCTTTTGGCCTCTTTGAGTTTACCAGCATGCCTTTTGGGATGAAAAACGCCCCAGCCACCTTCCAGAGGATGGTAGACCATTTACTAGAGGAATGTCAGGGGTATGCCCAGGCCTATTTGGATGACATCGCTATCTTCAGCGACACTTGGGAAGAGCATCTTCAGCATGTGTCCCAGGTGCTGCAGAGGGTAGCCAAAGCCCAGCTCACCATCCGACCTGATAAATGCTAAATGGGGATGGCCGAAGTGCTATACCTGGGACATCGGGTGGGAAGTGGGTGCATTCGTCCCGAACCTGCAAAAGTAGAAGCCATTATCCAGTGGCCACGCCCGGTCAATCAAAAACAGGTCCGTGCATTTCTAGGAACCGCAAACTACTATCGAAAGTTTATCCCCAATTACAGTACCATAGCAAAACCGCTCACTGACCTCACAACCAAAAGATATGCCCGTAACCTTATCTGGACCCCAGAATGTGAAACTGCGTTCCTCCAATTGAAAGACCGGCTAGCCCAAAGCCCAGTCTTGACTGCTCCTGACTTCCGTCGCAGATTCATTGTCCAAACAGACGCATCGGACACAGGACTAGGAGCTGTACTTAGCCAAGTGGGGGACAACGGTGAGGAACATCCGATAGCTTACCTCTCCCGGAAACTGTTGGACCGAGAGAGGGCTTATGCCACCATAGAAAAAGAATGCCTGGCCATAGTCTGGGCCCTAAAAAAATTGCAGCCCTACCTCTATGGCAATGAGTTCACAGTCCTCACTGACCACAATCCATTGAGTTGGCTAAATCGCACTGCCAGGGACAACGGACGCTTGCTCAGGTGGAGTCTGGCATTACAATCTTACAATTTTTCCATCTCCCATAAACAAGCCAAGAACCATGGAAATGCGGATGGGCTTTCCCGACAAGAGGAGAAGGATGATCGGAAGCCTATCATGTCTGGCTAATATTAAGAAGGGGGAGGAATGTGACGACATGGACTCTCATGGGTTAAAGTTTCTAAAATCCAGCCAGACAGCATGATAGATTGTCTATAGACGGGGGAGAAGTCCCTCATTGTTTTTACAAGACTCTTGTTGACTCAATGTAATTGTGTTGGCCATTGAAAGCCAGAGGTATTGTTCTCCAGACATTTCCAGTAACCATTGTATTGTAGTTGTGTATTGATAATGTAATTACCTTAGTAGCCATTCTCTAGTCGGTGACTCCCAGTTTACATGTACACCCTCAGTCTTTCTACCCATATCATTTAAATGAACATTGTCCATGCAGCTTGAAATTCCTCCAATGGGAGAAGCAATCTTGTCCAACCAATCGATGAGGACGCAGTGTATCCAAGTGGAAGGTTGTGGCTATAAAAAGGACTTCTTTAAGCCACCAGGGGTTGTTGATGAAGGTTGATTGATCCAGTCTAAGCTCTTTGGAGCTGACTGGAGGATCAGGACATCTTATGGCTTCAATCTAGGGACTCCGGATCCGGTTGGAGACCATATCCACAGCCTAGGGATTTCGACTCCGGCTGCCAGGATTTTAACATCAAACCAGGACTACCTAAGGAGGACACTCAGGTTGGGACAATCCGGTCACCTGGCTACAGACTTTACAGACCTCATACAGCTTCCTAAATCTGGCGTTATTCTAGTCACGGTGGGTGCCTGCCAAAAGCGGGGTGCTGCTGGACTGGAGTGAGTAGCCCTGGAACCTGTGAGGCATGGACATTCTAAATCCCTGGTGAGCCAGCGGAAGGGTGAGACTCTGTTGCCTGTTACATTTGTGTGTTTTGCTGGTTATGTGTTATGTGCCGTTAATTGTTTGGGGATCCAATAAAGTCTAATTATTGTGGTTCCCTCACCCTGTGTTGTCTGAGTAGTGTTACGCCCACGGTTGAGGAGGCCGGCGTTCAGTTGGGATGAGCCCTGAGCCACGCTGTCTTTCTAAAGGCGGCGGGTTTTGGTGGACGAGAGCACCCACTGAGCCCCGTGTCTCCACACCAAGTACATGCGCTCAGTGCATCATGGTGGGTCCAAACATTTACTCCACCTTTCCACCTGTTTTTTCCATTTCTCTCTGATTTTCACTGGCTCTATGAAGTCAGAATTGTCAATCAAAAAAGAGAGGGGACTGTGAAAATTGAGGGAAAACAGGCAGATGGGACGGTGCACTCAAATGTGTGGCCACACCATGATGCTCCGAGTGCTTTTACTTGCTTTGAACAGTCATTCTGTGCTGAAAAAGTTGCTTTAAACAGTTAAAATACAGCAATTGGAGAAAATTCTGGAATCTGCTTGGCATAAAGCGGGCTCAGCCTTTTGTGACCTACGATACATTTGTATTTGACAAAGGCAACTAAACCACTAAACTAAAGACCTATAACTTAAGCTGGTGTCACACATAACGATGACGACAACGACGTCGCTGCTACGTCACCATTTTCGGTGACGTTGCAGCGACGTCCCGTCGCTGTCGCTGTGTGTGACATCCAGCAACGACCTGGCCCCTGCTGTGAGGTCGCCGGTCGTTGCTGAATGTCCAGCTTCATTTTTTGGTCGTCACTCTCCCGCTGTGACACACACATCGCTGTGTGTGACAGCGAGAGAGCGACGAAATGAAGCGATCAGGAGCCGGCACTGGCAGCTGCGGTAAGCTGTAACCAGCGTAAACATCGGGTAACCAAGGGAAGACCTTTCCCTGGTTACCCGATGTTTACGCTGGTTACCAGCCTCCGCTCTTGCTGCCAGTGCCGGCTCCTGCACTGTGACATGTGGCTGCAGTATGCATCGGGTAATTAACCCGATGTATACTGTAGCAAGGAGAGCAAGGAGCCAGCGCTAAGCAGTGCGCGCGGCTGCCTGCTCTCTGCACTGTGACATGTAGCTGCAGCACACATCGGGTTAATTAACCCGATGTGTACTGTACCTAGGAGAGCAAGGAGCCAGCGCTAAGCGCGGCTCCCTGCTCTCTGCACATGTAGCACAGCGACGTTATGATCGCTGCTTCTGCTGTGTTTGACAGCTAAGCAGCGATCTTAATAGCGACTTACAAGGTCGCTGTTACGTCACCGAAAATGGTGACGTAACAGCGACGTCGTTGTCGCTGTCGCTTAGTGTGACACCAGCTTAAAACTTAACTTTTATTCATTTGATTGTTAAATAATCACTAAAGTGCATTGTACACACATTTAAGGGCACTTAGTGCAGGATCCGCTCATCTAATCCTTTTATGGAGATGCACAATCTTATCTCTCTCCTACTGTAATTATTTAATGGTCCCATAATCTTTCTTGTCCACAGCCATTATTAGTACATGCTGTCCTAGCACTAGCTATTAAAATCCTAAAGGTAAAGCCTCCCCAACGTGTTTCACCTATACAGGCTTCATCAGGGGAACATGGGCATCATAGATCATTAAGGAGTTAACTTGATAAACTAAATCTATTCTAATTGCATTGCACATGTTAGCTACATGGAAGGCACATTATACAAATAGTGTCACTTAAATTAGCACCTAATACATCTGCATATACTAATACTAATACAATTATATATGGCAAACAGACACTTTTTATTCTATGTACAAAGGTAATTGTTTACTTATTGACAAAATATGTTGCTCTAATCCATGGAACATATTTCAATAACACATTACTGTGATATGTTGTACATCCGTATATTCAGGATTCAGTAAATTAGGGTTACAAATACTTTAAGTCAAATAAATTGTTTCAGCATTTCCTTTCATTCCAATTCATTCCGTGTCACTCTGCCAAATGAAAGCATTAGTCCTCCTTAAAAATGATGAAACAAAAATAACTGCTTTAGGCACTTGTTGTTGAGAAGTAACAGGGAAAGAGCATATGGTGAAATATAATTTTAATTACTTTTCAAATACGTTAAATGTTTTTTTCTTTTATTTTCATTCTTAATATGCTTGATCAAATGTACTAAAGAGTCTGCTTATGGCAAAAAATGCTTTGCCCATTAACACATGACTAATTTTATGGATATTATATATCACTACTTGTCAACAATAATTTTATTATGCAAACTCTGAGACTTTGTTTATTGCAGTAAATGTAATTATAGGAAACAGCTATCCTCCTTCTTTCTTTACAGCAAAACAGCAAAAAGCAAATGTTTTTACTATGATTAAAGGGTAACCATATTAAAAATGAAAACCCAGAGTTCTGGCATATCTACATGTGATATTTTCACACAGAGTAAACATGAAAATTAATGCAGAAAATTGTAAGCTGTAGTTGTTGAAATTCCTCAAAACATCTGTTACTAAGACCTGTTATCTCCCACTAACACATCCATTTTTGACTTATGCCATGTAATTATACCTGCCAGTTCTTGTTTAGATTTTCTATATATGACATCATTGACGTCTCAAGGGCTATAATTTGCCATTTTCCCAGCCAAGAACAAGTAGGCCATATTGTCACTCTCCCAATGTGGTGCAACCTTCGACTTCAAAGATCCAGATTACAGAAATGCTAAAAAGCTTCCAGAGGAGATCCCTAATGCGGGCGTCACACGGGACGATCTATCGTGCGATCGCATGAGCGATCATACCCGCCCCCGTCGTTTGTGCGTCACGGGCAATTAGTTGCCCGTGGCGCACAAAGTCGTTAAACCCTTGTCACACACAATTACCTCCCGGACGACGTCGCTGTGGGCGGCGAACATCCTCTTCCTGAAATGGGAGGGACGTTCGGCGTCACAGCGACGTCACACAGCGACCGGCCAATAGAAGCGGAGGGGCGGAGATGAGCGGGACGTAACATCCCGCCCACCTCCTTCCTTCCTCATTGCCGGCAAGACGCAGGTAAGCTGTGTTCATCATTCCCGGGGTGTCACACAGAGCGATGTGTGCTGCCCCAGGAACGATGAACAACTGCAGCACAGAAGAAGAAACGACTTTTTGAAAATGAGCGACGTGTCAACGAGCAACGATAAGGTGAAAATTTTTGCTTGTTCACCGTAGCTCGTAGCTGTCACACTCTACGATATATCAAACAATGCCGGATGTGCGTCACTTACGACGTGACCCCGATGACATATCGCCCGATGTATCGTACCGTGTGATGCCCACATAAGGCTGTGTCCAAATGATGAGCTTTTGGTGAGTTTTTAATGTTTCAAAATTTCTGCAGAGTTTCTGCACCGATTATGTACATTACTTGCATTTTTCCATTGCGTTCATTTTTTTCATGCATATTTATCATGTTTTTGACATGTTTTTTTTTTAAAAAAAATGTTTTTTTTATTATTCCGGGTATTTGTCTTTGACAGAACTGTATTGATATACTTAGGTGCGGATTCAGAATACGTGCGTTTTTATTGCGTTTTAACAGCAACAGCACATGAGTTTTTTCTTTCAGATTTTCTGCATTTATTTAAATTCTACAGAGAAAATCTACACATAAAACTCAGCGTACCCAGAAGAGAAATTGACATGTTGTGGATTTGAAACATGCATCACAAGTCAGTTTAAACTGATTAAAAAATAACGTACAATGGGCATGAAATTTGTATAAATCCCATACACTTGCTGGAATTATAAGATGCCATATTTTCCGTGCAGCGAAAAAATATGCAGAGTTAAAAACTCACCAAAGGCACAGAGCCTAACAAGCATATTTCCAGTAATCCTGTATCATTTGCTCAAAACATCCTCTGTCAAGCTACAACATCAAAACGAGCCATTTCTCCACATCAGAGAATTGTGCACACACAGTGCAGCAGAAAGATAAGTAAGACCGGAGCCACACTTGCAAGTGACTGGCGCGAGTCTCGCATCAGCATCACCAGGCACACTCTCCTGACAAGAGCGGGTTGGCTGCATGTATTTCTATGTAGCTGAGATGCTCCTGTCCGGAGAGCAGCAGGCCGCACCCGGGGATGCCGATGCAGGACTAACGCGAGTTACTCTCAAGTGTGACTCCAGCCTTAGACTGAGCATGTTGAGGGAAACAAAGGGTATTTAAAATACTACAGAGGATAGTATTTTCTATCAGACGATACAAGGATTTTCTTTTACCACTTCCTGACATTATCAATATAAGTATAGCATTTATTGGGTCAAACTCCATACAAAGGCAGTGAATATTACAGATGAAATCCACTCCACAGCCACAGTTGAATCAAGCTCTGACTGCTACAAGTTAGTCCCTGTCTCCTTACCAAAAAATGCTTTTGTCGCTAGTTCATCCTACTATAACATAACTAAGGGATACTAATGTGTCATCACGACAGTCAGGGAACAACTACTCTCCATGTTTGCAATGTTTGGGATCCTATGTACACTGTGTGCAGAATTATTAGGCAAATTAGTATTTTGATCACATGATAATTTTTATACATGTTGTCCTACTCTAAGCTGTATAGGCTTGAGAGCCAACTACAAATTAAGTAAATCAGGTGATGTGCATCTCTGTAATGAGGAGGGGTGTGGTGTAATGACATCAACACCCTATATAAGGTGTGTTTAATTATTAGGCAACTTCCTTTCCTTTGGCAAAATGGGTCAGAAAAAAGATTTGACGGGCTCTGAAAAGTCCAAAATTGTGAGATGTCTTGCAGAGGGATGCAGCAGTCTTGAAATTGCCAAACTTTTGAAGCGTGATCACTGAATAACTAAGCGTTTTAGAGCAAATAGCCAACAGGTTTGCAAGAAGCGTGTTGGGCAAAAAAAGACGCAAAATAACTGCACATGAATTGAGGAAAATCAAGCGTGAAGCTGCCAAGATGCCATTTGCCACCAATTTGGCTATATTTCAGAGCTGCAACATTACTGGAGTATCAAAAAGCACAAGGTGTGCCATACTCAGGGACATGGCCAAGGTAAGGAAGGCTGAAAAACAACCACCTTTAAACAAGAAACATAAGATAAAACGTCAAGACTGGGCTAAGAAATATCTTAAGACTGATTTTTCAAAGGTTTTATGGACTGATGAAATGAGAGTGACTCTTGATGGGCCAGATGGATGGGCCAGAAGCTGGATCAGTAAAGGGCAGAGATCTCCACTCTGACTCAGACGCCAGCAAGGTGGAGGTGGGGTACTGGTATGGGCTGGTATCATCAAAGATGAACTTGTGCAACCTTTTCGGGTTGAGGATGGAGTGAAGCTCAACTCCTAGACCTACTGCTAGTTTCTGGAAGACAACTTCTTCAAGCAGTGGTACAGGAAGAAGTCGGTATCGTTCAAGAAAAACATGATTTTCATGCAGGACAATGCTCCATCACATGCATCCAACTACTCCACAGCATGGCTGGTCAGTAAAGGTCTAAAAGATGAAAAAATAATGACATGGCCCCCTTGTTCATCTGATCTGAACCCCATAGAGAACCTGTGGTCCTTCATAAAATGTGAGATCAACAGGGAGGGAAAACAGTACACCTCTCAGAACAGTGTCTGGGAGGCTGTGGAGGCTGCTGCATGCAATGTTAATTATAAACAGATCAAGCAATTGACAGGCTCTATGGATGGTAGGCTGTTGAGTGTCATCAAGGACACTATCTGCAAGGAGTTTGTATGTTCTCCCTGTGTTTGCGTGGGTTTCCTCCGGGTACTCCGGTTTCCTCCCACACTCCAAAGACATACAGATAGGGACTCTAGATTGTGAGCCCCAATGGGGACAGTATTGCCAATGTATGTAAAGCGCTGTGGAATTAATAGCGCTATATAAATGAATACAATTATTATTAATTCTTATTATTAATCATAAAGAAAGGTGGCTATATTAATCACTAATTTTTGGGGTTTTGTTTTTGCATGTCAGAAATGTTTATTTCTAAATGTTGTGCAGTTATATTGGTTTACCTGGTCAAAATAAACAAGTGAGATGGAAATATATTTGGTTTTTATTACGTTGCCTAATAATCTAATAATTCTGCACAGTAATAGTTACCTGCACAAACAGATATCCTCCTAAGATAGCCAAATCTAAAAAAAAACCACTCCAACTTCCAAAAATATTAAGCTTTGATATTTATGATTCTTTTGGGTTGATTGAGAACACATTTGCTGATCAATAAAGAAAAATCCTCTAAAAACTTGCCTAATAATTCTGCACATAGTGCATTGCAGTTCAAGCAGTCAATTGATTTCAGGCCAAAGTCCCAAAGGAGAATTAAACAAAAACGTGTAAAATGTATAAAAAAATATATAAAACATTAAAAAAGTAATTCTACTGTGACCAATTTTCTTACTCTGAATTTAAAAAATGTAAAATAATATACAAGAATAAATATATTTGGCATTGCAGTATACGTAAATGTTCAATCTTTTAACACTTACATTATTTATCCCCATAGGTAGTGCTGCAAAATTTAAAAAAAAATATCTATTTTTCATTTACAACCCCTTCCACAAAAAGAATGGAATAAAAAGTGCTTCAAATTGGTATCATTAAAAACTACAACTTGCCATACAGATAGCAAATGCTCACGTTTCATTCAACAAGAAATGGCAGAAAATATCCTAATAATGAAAATAGATGAGACAGCAAATCAGGGAGGAGTTATTATTATGGCGGACTGCAACTACTCTCAAATAAATAAATAAATTGGGGAACAGTAGCCTGCAGGTCCAGCAAAGAAATAGCTTTTTTTGACAACAATGAAAGACAATTACCTTTCACAACTGGTTCAGGATACAACAAGAAGGAGGGCACTGCTAGACCTAATATTAACCAATAGGCCAGACCGCATATGAAATATACACTTGGGGGTCACTTGGGTAATAGTGATCCCAATCCCAAAATAATAATTTTTCCCGTGTCCTTTAACACTAGAACTACTGGACTCGTGACACCTATATAGAAATACAGTTAGGTCCAGAAATATTTGGACAGTGACACAAGTTTTGTTATTTTAGCTGTTTATAAAAACATGTTCAGAAATACAATTATATATATAATATGGGCTGAAAGTGCACACTCCCAGCTGCAATATGAGAGTTTTCACATCCAAATCGGAGAAAGGGTTTAGGAATCATAGCTCTGTAATGCATAGCCTCCTCTTTTTCAAGGGACCAAAAGTAATTGGACAAGGGACTCTAAGGGCTGCAATTAACTCTGAAGGCGTCTCCCTCGTTAACCTGTAATCAATGAAGTAGTTAAAAGGTCTGGGGTTGATTACAGGTGTGTGGTTTTGCATTTGGAAGCTGTTGCTGTGACCAGACAACATGCGGTCTAAGGAACTCTCAATTGAGGTGAAGCAGAACATCCTGAGGCTGAAAAAAAAGAAAAAATCCATCAGAGAGATAGCAGACATGCTTGGAGTAGCAAAATCAACAGTCGGGTACATTCTGAGAAAAAAGGATTTTTTTGGGTTTGGTTTATTTGTCCAATTACTTTTGACCTCCTAAAAAGTGTTTGTAAAGAAATGTGTACAAATCCTACAATTTCTATCAGATATTTTTGTTCAAACCATCAAATTAAACGTTACAATCTGCACTTGAATTCTGTTGTAGAGATTTCATTTAAAATCCAATGTGGTGGCATGCAGAGCCCAACTCGCGAAAATTGTGTCACTGTCCAAATATTTCTGGACCTAAGTGTACATGGTGCAAAGTAGTCAAAATGACTACCTCAGTAGTTCTAGTTTTAAATAAGATGTACAGTAGAGGGGCTACAAGGACACTAAATTTCTGGAAGGCAAATTTCCAACAAAATGAGCTCAGTGCCATAAACTGGAACAATTTCCTGAAAAACATAAGTACCCAGAGCAAATGGGACACTTTTATAATCATCCTGAATAAGATCTGTACAATATATATACCGTATTTTTCGCTTTATAAGACGCACTTTTCCTCCCAAAAATTTGGGAGGAAAATGGAGGGTGCGTCTTATAAAGCAGTACCTGGGGGGGTCCTGTCTGAGGCGATCGGGCGGCCGGGTGCCTGTGGCTGCATGCAAGCGGCCGGGTACCTGTGCTTGCGTGCCGTTGCAGCCGGGTACCCGTGGCTGTGTGCGGGCGGCAGCCGGGTGATGTGTGGGGTCGGCAGCCGGGTACCTGTGCTTGCATGCGGTGGCAGCCGGGTACCCATGGATGTGTGCGGGAGGCAGCCGGGTGCTTTGTGCGAGCAGCAGTCGGGTGCCCGTGCGGGCGGCAGCCGGCTGCCGCCCTCACACAGGCACCCAGGTGCCGCCCGCACACAGCACCCGGCTGCTGCCCGCACACAGCCATGGGTACCCGGCTGCCACTGCACGCAAGCACAGGTACCCGGCGGCTTGTACGCAGGGTGGGCGGGCAGCCTGCTGGCTGCCACTCTGTGCATGCGGGGCGGGCGGCTGTGCAGCATGTTACCAGTTGTCCGCGGTCCCACTTTCAAATGATGGCGCCAGTGGAGCTCTTGGATGAGAGCTCCACCACTGAGCAGTCCCTGCTGCTGCCACCACCGAGCAGTCCCCGCCGCTGCCACCACTGAGCAGTCACCGCTGCTGCCACCGCTGAGCAGTCGCCGCCGCTCCCACCACTGAGCCATCGCCGCCGCTGCCACCACTGAACCAGGACCGCGGACACTCACTGCACCGGCCTGCTGCACGGCTCACCCACCACGGCTGCTGCTGCCACCACGGACCCCACGGCTCCTGCCACCGCGGACGCCACCGCGCCTGCAACCATGGACGCCACGGCACCTGCAACCACGGACCCCGCTGCCACTGACCCGCCGCGCCTGCCAGCACAACCTGTGCCTCCTGTGACCCCGCTTCACCACCACTGCTGCCCCCCTCCGGTAAGAGAACACCGGATTATAAGACGGACCCCATTTTTCTTTTTTTTACCTTTTTTTATGTCTAAGTTTGTGGTGCGTCTTATATTTCGGTGCGTCTTATAAAGCGAAAAATACGGTATATATATATATATATATATATATATATATATATAACCTATGGGAATAAACGGGAGCAATAAATGACCAAAAGGAATCATTTAGAGTATTAATGCAGGAGGGTAGTAGGGGGCATTTAATACTTATAAAAAATTACGGTAAATAAATTCTGATAAAAGCAAATCAAGGCAGCAAAGATTGAGACTGAGGGACTCATAAAAGTAAATATAATCCAAAATTATTCTTAAACTACATAAACAATTAGAAAATAGTATATAGGGAAATGGTGGAAGAGGATCAAGGTAAGGCCAATCTGCCAAGTGCCTTTTTCTATACAGTATTTATACAAGAACATCCAATGACAGATGACATGATCAGGGATATCATAAATTCCAAATTAAATATCACCTGAGTAACCCGGCAGGAAGAATGGCGCCACCTCAAAATAACTGAAATATATATATATCCTCAAGCCTGGATGGCATACACCCCCGAGCTTTGCAGGAATTAAGTACAATGATAGACAAACCATTATTTTTAATCTTTACAAATTCCATAATAACAGGAACTGTATCACATGACTCGTGCATAGCAAATGTGGTACCAATATTTAAAAAGAGGCCAAAATCTTAGTTTAGAAATTATAGGCCGGAAAGTTTAACCTCTACTGTGAATAAAATTCTACAGAGTTTCCTAAGAGATCCTATACTGGAATATCTCAATAAGAATAACCTTATGACCCAGTATCAACATGTGTTTATGAGAAAGCGGTCCTGTCAAACTAATCAGCTTCTATGAGGAGGTAAGTTCCAGACTGGACCAGGGAAATGCAATGCATGTTGTCTATATGAATTTTTCAAAGACATTGATTACAGTGCCAGAAAAAAACTTGGTACATAAAATGAGAATAATTGGAATAGGGGAAAATATTTGTACCTGGGTTAAGAGCTGGCTCAGTGATAGGAAACAAATGGTGGTTATTAATGGAACACATTCGGACTGGGTCACAGTTAACAGTGGGATACCACAGAGGTCAGTACTTGACCCTCCTCTTTTCAACATATTTATTAATTACATTATAGGGCATAGAAAGTAGAATTTTTAATATTTGCAGATAATACTAAACTCTGCACTGTTAATCAATATGGAGGACAATTTAATATTACACAAGGATTGAGGTAAGTTGGAGGCTAGAGCTGAGTAATGGCAATAGAAGATTAATGTGGGTAATTGTAAGGTCAGGCACTTGGACAGAGGAAATAAAGTGTATAGTTATGTACTTAACTGTAAAACGGTCATTGAATAATACATGGTTGTATGGATGGACGGCAAACTCAACCTTACTAACCAGTGTCAGGCAGGTGCTGCCTAGGTTAATAAAATAATTGGATGTATTAAAACAGGCATAGATACTCATGAGAAAAACATAGTTTTACCCTTTACATGTCACTAGTGCAATCACACTAAGTATACTCTGTACAATTTTGGTCTCTGGTGTATAAGAAAGATATAGCTGAACTAGAGAAGGTGCAGAGGTGAGCAACTAAGGTAATTAAGGGAATGGGTGGACTGCAATACCAAGATAGCTTTTTGAACTTGGGGTTATTCAGGTTGGAAACATGAAGGCTTAAGGGCAATCTTATTACAATATACAAATATTTGAGGGGACAGTACATAGACAGTACATAGCTAGCACTGCGATATATGTGGACACATACTCTTCCACTATGTTTGCTAAACAACTCCAGGAAATACGCATCGTAGCAGATGGTGTTACTGGATGGTGTGTAGGGCTGTACATGAATTGTTGCCACATTGCGGCTTATGATGATACTCCCTCCATAGGTGTGGCCAGTGCAACCTCTGCATTATTCACCTCTTTCACCTACACCATCTTGTTGTTCCATGAATCCCCCATTGTCTGGTGGAAATGCCATAAGTAGAGCATTACACAGCTTGTCCTTATATTTATATACACAACCTACTGGGCAAATGATTCCACCTCTTCTTCCTCTGAAACTGTCCAGTGGCTGGAAAGTTGGGGACATGACCACTTTTTGCCCTGAATCCATACCTCGGGGCCAAGATAAATGAGTAAATGTTTCCTCCTGCTCTTCTGCCTGCGGTGCCACCACCTCATCCATCATTGCCACCAGCTTTTTTTCCAGCAGGACTAAAATTGGTATAGTGACACTGATTATGGCACACTCAGTGCTAGTGTTGCGGGTAGGGGCCACTGCCATTTCTGGGGCTGCTTGAATCCAGGTTCGCTGCTGCGGCTCGAGTGGTGACCGGACCCGGGCTCGCATGACCATCCATCCTCACAACCATCGGAAAGGGATATTTACAGGCAACCCGACAATTCACCTGAGGAGAACGGAGCCTTTATGATCTGTTCCCACCCGCTACAGAATCGGGGCATTAGCACAACAAGGGGGATAGGACTTTCCAATCCAAAACGATCCAGAAAATCCCAAGCGTGAGCCCTGAGAGCAAGCTCCCATACTTAGCCATAGTAGGGAGCAGGGCCCAGCAAGTTCCAAGCTACCGGACCCACAAGTTGAAGTTAAACTAAGTGCCATGAGGCAGGTCACGGATCACCAGGCAGCACCATTGGGGACGGGACCCGGACGAGTTCCCCTCAGCGGCAGCGGTACCCAGAGACTTGGTTTACCCGGTTGTCGGTGTCTGCTTATGAACTGAGTGAGTACGAGAGTGACCCCTGCACCCCACGGCACCCCTCACCGAGTCCTGGGGCATCCCCCCTTCCCGTGGAGGGTTACAACACCTTGCTGCCCCACTCCATCACCCCGGATACTCCCAGAGGCAGCAGCGGTACTCCCCAATTTACCGTACACCACAGGTGGCATCACGAACTATACATCAACTCCCCTGTAAATTCCCCCCTTGTATTTGAGTGGCCGCACCACCCCCGGGTCCGAAGACCCTTGAGCCACAATGAACCCGGATCCGAGCAGCTTGGCTGCTTCCACGGGGGAGGTACAATGGCATTTCTAAAACATAGTGGTGGCTGAGAACAACGTACTACAGCACAGCTACAGACATCATTTGCTGGAAACTGTCTGTCTCAACCAGCCTGAATGGCAGCATTTCAGCTTTTTGGAAATGCTGTCATTCATGGCCAGGGCTTGTGGGTAGCTAAGAGAGTATTTCCTATTTCTACTATCAAGGGTTTGGTGTATGAAAAGCTGCAAACTTCCATGGGATGGTGTGGATATAGTAGGTGATGCCTGTGGTGGTGGTGGTGGAGCTCTTGCGGCCACACTATGTGCTTGCGGGCAGGAAGGTGGCCCTGGTGATCGTGAGTGAATGCAAGATTCCGACACAGCAATTGAAGAGGCTAACATTGCAGCAGAAGAGGGAGCAGGAGGAGCCGAAATTCTTTCTTGATTTCACAGGAAACTACTCCACTACACCTCATGCTTGGAAGTAAGATCACACATAATGCAGGTGGTGCTCAATTTGAGAAGATGTCTCCCTCACTTCAGCCTCTAACAGCACATCTTGAAAACCACCACTCTGTTGTCATCAGCAAATTCCCAGAAGAAATGCTATGCCAGAAAACTCTTTGAGCTGGCTTAGCTGGGAGGTTCTCACTAGTGCGATGGGCAGTAGCAGATGACTTACTGGCTATGGGCCATCCAAATGGCTTTTGCCCCATGCACTCTCTTTTGCTGTACTGCTGGTTCATCTGCCTGAAAATATCCTCTTCATTAGAACTGCTCACATCACTATCACAGCCTTTGCATCAGGTGGTGTCAGTCATCTCGTTATCCTGCCTCACACCGTCTTCCACCCACTTTTCAGCCTGTACACTGATGAAAGCCACTGCAATTGACACCTGTGTTTTATCATCTACTGAGCTGTGGTGCAGTGATCCACAGAAAGTGTCCACCAACCCTCCCATGAACTCAATTTCCAACACATTAAGTGGTTGGGCATCATTGCACTTGGTCTCTTCCAATTTTGGGGCAGGGCCAGGTGAATGGGTCTCAGGACCACTGCCATCAGAGTCACCAAAAAGCATAAAGTGACTGCTGCATGACTCATTGCTCACACTGCTTGACTTATTTTGAATGAGTTGAGGTGGGAGGGAAATGACCATGGAACTTAGGAGATGACTCTGAGCTTTCAGGTGTGGACTAGGTGGAAGACAATGCAAAGGAACTGGATGCACTAGTAGCCATATAATCTAAAATTACCTCACCATTCATGCAGCAGTACTCGAGCCTAAGGCGGGCTTTGCACGTTGCGACATCGGTAACAATGTGTTACCGATGCTGCAGCGATAGTCCCGCCCCTGTCGCACGTGCAATATCTAGTGAAAGCTGCCGTAGCGATTATTATCGCTACGGCAGCTTCACACGCACATACCTGCCGTGCGACGTCCCTCTGGCCGGCGACCCGCCTCCTTCCTTAGGGGGGCGGGTCGTGCGGCATCACAGAGACGTCACACGGCAGGTGGCCAATTGAAGCGGAGGGGCGGAGATGAGCAGGATGTAAACATCCCGCCCACCTCCGTCCTTCTCATTGCAGCCGGCGGCAGGTAAGGAGATGTTCCTCGCTCCTGCGGCTTCACACACAGCGATGTGTGCTGCCGCAGGATCGAGGAACAACATCGTACCTGTCGCTGCACCGGCATTATGGAAATGTCGGAGGCTGCAACGATGATGCGATAACGACGCTTTTGCGCTCGTTCATCATATTAAAAAGGTTTTACACGTTGCGATATCGACTGCGACGCCGGATGTGCGTCACTTTCAATTTGTCCCCATCGACATCGCACGTGCAATATCGCAACATGCAAAGCCGCCCTAAGGAATGACGAAGACTAGCATGCATCCTGCGTGCAGTAAAGAAAGGTGTTTCAGTTTGGAGCGTAATAGACACATTGTCGCCCTGAAGCAGCTACACCACCAGCAGCACCACCACGGCCACGGCCCATATTACATGCACTCCTCATTCTTTGGCACACAAGCAAGTTCAGAATCATAGACGTCCTGTATACAGAGAATTATTATAGCAAAGCCTGTATGCAGCTGTTTTTGACCACTTTGCAAAGCTGCATGATGCAAAGCACTATAAGGTTTCAGAGACATTCACACTGCAATGCATACTTTCAAAAACACTGTTTTTTGCTAGCTCGAGCTGATATATTACACTGCCTGTATGCTGCTGTTTTGTAAGGCTATGCAAAATGTGTCATGCAACACACTATAAAGTTTCAGAGATATTCACACAGCAAAGCACACTGTAAAAAACCTCTTTTTTCTAGATTGAGCTAATAGATTACATTGCCTGTACACTCCTGTTTTGGACCACTACCCCACAAAGCTGCGTGATGCAGGCTGTATTTGATTTAGACTTACATGCATCTATCAAAAGGGGTTCAAAGGCGGGCTACTAAAATAATAGAGTGGGTGCATTACAATACCCATAAAGGTTATCAAAATTAGGTCTATTTACTCTAGAAAAGAGAAGACTTAGAGGAGACCTAATAAATATGTACAAGTATTTCAAAGGGCAATATAAAGATCTCTCCCATGATCTGTTTGTACCAAGGACTGTGACAAGAACAAGGGGGCATTCTCTTTGTTTGGAAGACAGAAAATTTCTGCACCGGCATAGAAGAGGGTTCTTCATGGCAAGAGCAGTGAGGCTCTGTAACTCTCTTTCTAAGGAAGTGGTGATGGCCAACTCACTGAATGAATTTAAGAGAGGAATGGATGCTTTTCTTGATAGCAACAGTATAGAAGGTTGTGAATAACATAATATTACAGGTAGATAGTTGACCCAGCTTTAGGAGTTGGGAAAGAATTTTTTATTCCTATGAAGAAAATTGGCTTCTATTCTGTGGGTTTTTGCCTTCCCCTGGTTCAACAGTGCAGAACAGCTGCACTAAAAATAGGCTGAACTAGATGGACATAAGGTCTTCCTTCAGCCTTAAAAACTATGTTACTATGTTACTAGCACTGTCCCTCACTCCTATTGCGTTCTATCCCTAAAATGTATTTATTTTTTTCCTAACTGCATCTATCACTGTCCATCACTTGAACAGCGTACTCTCCCTATTCTAGTGAAGGCAAAATGGTGCCACAACCTATGATCTGGCCTTTATAGACGCTGAGACACAAGGTGCGCTGGCCAACCATAGCCATTGGCATGGCTGCGATGGCTCCAGAAGTGCCCACAGCCCAAAAGGTTGCTGATGGGCTGCTCTGCAACCTTTCAACAATCTTTATTAAGGTGACACACACAAACAGTTAAAAGTCTGTGTTCAGAGTTCAGCACTGGACACAAGGTGTCCACTACGGACCACAAACTTTACAGTTCGGGTTCACTCATCCCTTATCTTGAACCGTATCCGCCACAGATTCCAGTAGAACAATATGGTACTCCACAGATGCCCCTGGAAAAATCTCTACTGGAGATGAGCAAATCAATCTGATGAAAATCAAATTGGGGTTTAATTTCTATGAATTAGAAGAACCCTTTGAATTTTCAATTTGCATCACGTAAATCTCCAATAAAATGTCTGCTGTTATTTTAAACATTATAGAAGATCGCATAAAACAGACATCACTCAGATGGCCTTAGAGGCGGCTGTGTGAGCTTCCCCATAATGTCACACAGCTATAAAATCACACGCTATACCACACTCAATCATAAAGCGTTATCATTGTCTGTATAAAAGCTGTGGCAAGGAATGCAGCAGCCATTTAAATGTGAATCTTTATATTAAGAGGACATTACACTTAGGGAAAGAAAGATATAAAACAGTGAATACATTCTACAGATCGTGTATGACAGCACAGAAAGAAAAAACTTTTGACATCTGTTTAGCCAAGGGCTGAGGTCACTTTGACATTACTAAGGCCATGTTTGCATGAAACAGCTTAAAAGGGGTTGGATGCAGTTCAGAGTGTTATACATGTCTTTTCATGGCACATGGAGACTTTTTAATATTTGCAATTTGCAGTAAATTGATTAGCTGTGATTTTATTTATTTATTTTTTTTTACAAATTTGTATTTCAAAGACTCCCTAATCTCTAGTTTCTACTATACTATAACAGTTTATCAGGCACATAGCTACCTGAGGACAATATTACCTGCCAATTCCGCTAGGGACAGATGTGCCTTCAACATAATAGGTCGAAGTCGAACTTAAAAATGTTCAGGTCCAAATGGTTTTAAAAAAGTGTTATTCACGCATGTATGAAAAAGAATGCCTGTCAGTAATGGATGTAGGGAATGAATTGGTTAAATAAATTGCTTAAAAGTCTTACAATATTTTTCAGCTTTTACCATAACTTCATTTTAAATGTTCTATTTTTGACTCACACGATTCACTGTCAAAACCTCCTTTATTTTTATTAAGATATGTCATATCAAATAATGGCATCATTAAAATGTGGCACACAAAGTGGAGGGATGACATTATTACCCCCCATTTATTTTTGAATTCTGCATTTAGTTTAGAGATCTAACATCTTTAAGCACAGCCAGTTATTTCCAGCACTGCCTTCATTAAAGTTGCATATCAGTGTCTTTTCTTTTATTCTTCTTTTGACAGTTTATTGAATAGGATTGCAGAATGTTTTGGCATATTTTTAGTGTTGGTAGGATAGTTATCTTAAATTGCTTATATATACACACATCATCAGTCACTATTGCAAAAGAACAACAAAGGAAAGTTTCTTTCAAGATATATGGTAATTTTTTCCTAAGGAGTGTCAGAATGTCAGAAAAGTACAAAAAAGGAACATCAGATTGCAATGGAATTTTCTATAATTCAACTTTAGGATGAAATTATGATGCTCTATATAAATATGCAATAAAGTCATTCAATAAACAGCTGTGTTTACATACCATACCATATTTACTCAGGAGCCTGCAGGCATAGATGTCTTGGACTCTGCTCATATAACAAATAGCATCTTAATCATTAATGTCTTTAATTGTTCATCTCCTTTTGCTAAATAAAACAGAACACAATGGGGCGCTACTTACATATTGCACATTCTTCAGTCTTTCCCATGTCACTCTCATAGTCTTGATCTTTTTCCCACAGTCATAGAATCATAGAATAGTAGAGTTGGAAGGGACCCCAAGGGCCATCGGGTCTAACCTCCTGCGAGTGTAGGCTGTCCTAAATCATCCCAGCTATATGTTTATCCAGTTTCCGCTTGAAGATTTCCATTGATGGAGAGCTCACCACCTCCCATGGTAGCCTGTTCCACTCTCTGACTGCCCACACTATCTCCTGCTGTAGCCTGTTCCACTCTCTGACTGCCCTCACTGCCAGGAAGTTTTTCTTATGAGTCCCCTCAAATATGAGTCCCCCTTTCTCTTCAGAGACCTCTATAGGCACTTAAAAAATCTAAAGCCCATTAACAGTACTTGTCAATGGTGTCATGGGATCATATAATAGGATTGTTCATGATTGTGGTCACAGTCAAGGTTTCAATCTAGATCAATAATTTGACAACATACTATAATAATATTATAACGCAATGTATTGTAATGTACACATAAATAAACAAATGAAAGCAATTTCAAGTCTCCTAGGAAGACCAAAAAAATGTTTAAAAATATTTTAAAGACAATTTTTCACAATGTTTTTTGTATGATGTAAGGGCAGACAGAAGCCATGATTCAAGAGATGCATTACTTACTGGTCTACTGCCTGTTGATTTGATTTCATCACCATGTGCAGAGCAGATTTTAAATGCACTAATTATTTTAACGCAAAATATTGTACTGGAGAATTGTGGTCAAAAAACACTGCACAACAGGGAAATACCCAGCTTGCCTGTATTTTCTGTACAGAGGCTAAAGATACAGGAAACCCAGGAGGATTTTAAAACTAATAGAAAAGCATTTTTACAAAATCCCACCCTTTCTGCATTCCAATTCATGTAATCCCAGTAAGAGAATTTGCTTTAGAAATGATCTGTCACTTGCTCCCTAAACTTTTAGTTTTTTGTTTCTTTTACACATGCCATGTGATTCCATAAGGGCCTTTATATTTAGCTCTAATGTTTATGGTCTTAAGGCCAAAGTCACACGTGTAAGTCTCGCATCGGCATCACCCAGTATGGCCGCACACTCTCCAGACAGAAGCATCTTAGCTGCATAGAAATACATGCAGCTTACCCGCTCCTGTGAGGAGAGTGTGCGGCCACACTGGGTGATGTTGATGCAAGACTTACACAAGTCACTCACAAGTTTGATTCTGGCCTTTCCAAGAGAACGGTGACCAAAGGATTCTCTACTGTTTTGTGTTTAGATTGATCTGCACAATTATCCAATGAGCTACACCCATTTGGTAAAAACAAGAAAAGTTAGCACTAGATAAAAAAAGATCAATGTCTGGAACCATGTAGTAATTAAGAAATAATGTTTGGAACACCATGCTAAGTCTGAACTGGGTGCAAAAACCCTAAAAAAAAAAGCTTCACTATATAAAGAGAAGGGCTGCACACCAGCAACAGTGCAAGGGGAATAAAAGTAAAGGAATAATGAAAATATGGCAATGGTATCTGCATAACTGCTATGAACTTTAAGAATAAAGAGAAATTTGAATTGATCAATACAACAGAGCCCCAACACCTTTTCACAGTATTCTCTTACCCCTAAGGGTTTTTGCACTGAGTTCAGACTTAGCATGGTGTTTCAAACGTTATTTCTTAATTGGTTTGTAGTCTTTCGTTTGTGAACCCAACCCCATCCACATGTATTGCTGGTCCACATTATACATATATAGCCTGGGTCTCAGCTTCCCATGCACGGTAGGTTTTTTAACTGCAAGAGAGGATGCACATTAGCTAGAGACCCCAATGTAAGAATGCTGTGACGAGGTGTTGGGGCTCTGATGCATTGATCAATCAATAGCTAAATTTCTCTTTATTCTTAAAGTTCATAGCAGTTATGCAGATAACATTGTCATATTTTCATTTTTACATATAGCTATTTTATTTTTCATGTCAGTATTCACACAGCAGTTTCTGCTTTACATTTATACACTTTGCACTGTTGGTGGTGTGCAGCCCTTCTCTCTATATAGTGGAACCATATAGTGAAATCAAAAACAGAAAAAGCAGATTGCTCAAGGAGACAGTGGGAACGAATTCAGAGCAAAAAAAATCCTCCTTAATTACACAAAAAAAGTTTAACATTACACTTTGTGCAAAGATTACAAATAATTTGTTAAAATAAATATGGTAAAATTAGGGCAAATATTTTACATTTCATAAAGAATTTAGTAATTTTCCAATCTTTTATTCAGTTCTGTCACAAACTAGTATTTTTTCTGTAAAGTGATTCACAAGCAATCAGTACAAACTGTACCACACAAAACGTGACTAATGTAACATCAGCATTCTACAGGAAAATACCGAAGAAGTGTTGGAAATCTGAGAGTCTATTGTTCTACCTTAGTTACAAAATGTACTTTGTAATTTAAGTGACAACTGAGTTGTCTTAATTTTGGAAAAACATTTCTAAAAACTATTCTTTCAGTTTTATCATTTTCAAGAGACCAATGGTGCAAATCAGACTTTTTTTTTTTGCTTCAACAGTGTTATATTTCTTTAGGAAAAGTAGAATTTTATATGTAATATGTAGGGATGAGCGAGTAGTGAAATACTCGAACTCACTATACTCGTAACGAGTAGGTCCTAATACTCGGGTACTCATTACAAGTAGAGAGTTCAATGCAAGTCAATGGGAAATGCGAGTAATTGTCTGCTGGACCCTAAAAAGTGGTCTGGAGCCCAAGTAAAAGGTTGAAATAGATGCATGATTGTTTAAAAGCGGGGCAAGAAAAAGCCACCAGCTTTTTTAAACAATCAGCTGATGCATGTTTCCCGATCAGGTGCTTCGCTCCCCGCTCCCTGGTGCTGTGCTCCCCGCCCGGTCCTAACTTGGGATCGGGCAGGTAGGCGGCGGGAGAGCAAAGCACCAGGCGGGGGAGAAAGGCAGCAGGGAGGAAAGCATCGGACGGGAAAGCCGTCGGTGAAGTCTATCTCTCTCTCTCTGTCGGTCTCTCTCTCTGTCTGTCGGTCAGTCTCTCTCTCTGTCGGTCTCTCTCTCTCTCTCTCTGTCGGTCAGTCGGTCTCTCCCTCTCACCCCCTCTCTCATACTCACCAATCACCTGCACGGTGATGCACGGCAGTCACACTGCACCGGCTGCTTCTCCTGGTTTTGAAAATGCCAGCCGCTCATTATTCCATTTCGTATTCACTGCTTCCCCCACCCACCGACGCCTATAATTGGTTGCAGTCAAATGCACCTCCACGGTGAGTGACAGCTGTCTCACTGCAAGCAATCAGAGCCGCCGGCAGGTGGGTCTATATCGTACAGTACAATAAATAAATACGTATTAAAAAAAACAAACGACGTAGGATCCCCCCAATTTTGATAGCCAGCCAAGATAAAACAGACATCTGGCGGTTGGTATTCTCCCCTGGGGGGCACATAGTTATTGCCCCCCCAGGGTAAGAATAGGAACCCACAGTAGCCCCAGATTTGGTGCATCCATTAGATGTGTCATATCTGGCGTTTATGCTGGCTCATCCCAATTGCCCTGATGCGGTGGCAATTGGAGTAATAAGGGGTTAATGACAGGTGATAATTGACACCTGTAATAAAGCCCTGGATTGGTAATATTTAGGTTTTGATGAAACCTCTATATTACCAATCCTGTAATTAAATAGTTAATAAAATACACACACACAGATAAAAATCCTTTATTAAAAATAAACACACAGACACCCTCTTTAACCCATTTATTACCCCAAACATAACTAGCTCCGACGTAAATCCACAATCGAGGTCTAACGCCGACTCTGCTGTATCTAGTCCTCGTACTGAGCGGTGACATGAAGCTGCCGCTCTGAGAGAAAACCAGCACAGAATGACAGATTTGAAGCCCACTGTGACGTCATCGCTGCCCGACACAGTTTAGCGCTGGCAGGGAGCCGCCGAGCCGCAGAATGACAGCTCTGACATCATCGCTCAAATAACAGCGGATGATTGTTTTAAACAATCATGCATTCAGTTCAGCCTTTTACTCAGCCCCCAGACTGCTTTGTAGGGTCCAGCAGACAATTACTCACATTTCCCATTGACTTACATTGGACTCGCTACTCCTAAGGAGTAATTACAAGGATACTCATGGAGTAACGAGTAGCTCGAATACTGTACTACTCAGCGTGTACTGAGTAGTAATGATTATACTCGCTCATCCCTAGTAATATGCTTTCTCTTTTTCAAAAAAAAAAAAAAAAAATGAAAAAAAAATCAAAAACTTTATCCTGTTATTGGCAACAATCCAAGCCCTCAGATGTCAGCACATTTTTCAGCTGGATGTGTGTCTAAGGCTGCACATTCAGCTGAAATGCATTGCGACACAAAGACCCGCCTGGTCCCTACATTCGCCACTGGCCACTAAGAAACATGCAATTGATGTCAGCATGTAAGTCACTGGCTGCACATGGCTGACATCACAGCAAGTTTCACACTGTGCTGTCCATCACGTACATGACGATATCAGTTGCCAGCTTTTGTGTCAGCTACAGCTGAAGACCCCATGCATCATGGGTATGGGGGAATGTGAGTAGAAGAGTTAATTTTTTGATGTCTTAAAGAACAGGAACTTAGATAACAGGATTATGGACATAAATACCAGTATGGGACCAGGATGAGGGACATATATTCTAGGATGGGTGATATATACCAGTATGGGGACATATTGTAATGCCTGATAGGAGCCACAGACTCAGACTGGCTGTAAGGGGAATCTAGTGAAAAGCTGCTCACAAAGCAGGACCCCAAGAACTCTGCAACCCTTTAACCCCTGTACAGGGATTTGGAATTACACAGAGCCTCAGAGATCGCTACCTGTGGTAGACTGTAGTCCGTGGTCGTCAGGCAGGGTCAAAATCCAGGAGATGCAAAACAGGAACAGAATCGTCAGGCAAGGGCGTAGTAAGGAGACAAAGCAGGGGTCAAATCCGGAACTGGCAGCAAGGTACAAAAACGACAGGCAGGAGGGTAGTCAAACACAAACAAGGTAAGCGCACAGGAATCACAATACAAACAGCACATGAGCCAGGAGAACAGAACTATCACTGGCAGTGATCATGTGACAGGAGAGGGAATAAGAAGGGTGTGGTGTCTTCCTATAGGCTGCAGGTGAATGTTGGCCACTTCAGCCGGGAGACACACGCCACCTACAGTCAGCCAGTGGTACTGCAGGTTCCAGGGAAACCCAGCCTAGTGGATGAGCGGAGCCTGTGCTCCGCAAAGCCACAGGCACCGACTCCTCTCCCATCACCACCACTATCCATGGTGGGAACATGGCGTCGTCTGGCGATCGGAGCAGAAGTCGCAGGAGCGGACTCCGGTGGGGACGTGACACTGAGCTCCACAGAACCACAGTCACCGACTCCTCTCCCATCACCAGCACTATCCATGGTGGGAACATGGCGTCGTCTGGCGATCGGAGCAGAAGTCGCAGGAGCGGACTCTGATGGGGACGTGACACATATATACCAGGAAAGGGAACATATATACTAGGATGGGTGACATATGTACATACAGTTGAAACCAGAGGACATACAGTTGAAACCAGATGTTTACATAAACTAAAAAGACATGCATGTTTTTCTCACTATCTGACTTGAGATTAGAATAAACCTTTCCCTTTTTTGGTCAATTAAGATTAAAAAATGTATTTATATTTGCAAATGCCAGAATAATGAGAGAGAGAGAGAGAGAGAGAGAATGTTTTAAGACATTTCTATTATACCTGTGAACTCAGCTAAACTCAGTGACATCACAGCTTTCAGCTGTGGCTCAGTCTCTGTCTCTGCCTGGAGTCGCAGCCGAACAGTCATGTTCTGCCCTGCTGCCACTCCAGTATGTCGCAGAGTTGGGATCAGTGTGCGTCGTCATGTTTGTGGAGGTAAATCAGGTCTGGGTATATTGTGGTAATAAAAAAATAATTAAAATAAAGGTTTGTGTTTATTTCTTTTGACTTATAGGATTAGTGGGGGGGGGGCTCATAGACCTTTACCCATCCCTAATTCTGGGCTTAGTGACAGCTGTGCGCTGTCATTAACCCCTATTACCCTGAGTGCCACCACACCAGGGAAATCAGTAAGAGGCCGGTAAAAAGCCAGGATTCTCTCATCTAATGAATGTGACAATTTAGGGGCAGCTGCAGGCTGCTATTCTTAGCCTCGGGATCCCAATAACCATGGGTCTCCCCAGACTCAGAACACCATCCCCAGCTGTCAGATTTATCTTGGCTGGGTGCCAAAATTAGGGGGACCGCAAGTCATTTTGTAAAATTATTTATTTACATAATTTAAAAGGTTTATGTGGTTCATATTTTGATACACAGCCAAGATAAGCCCACGGCAGCCTGTAGCAGCAGGCTTTATCTGTGTTGGTATCAGTATACAGGGGGAACGTCTTTTTTTAATGTATTTATTTATTTTACACTGCAGTATAAAGGCTGCAAACAGCGCCTGTGATTGCAGCCAATCACATGTACTGTTAGAAAGGGTGTGGCATGGTCTACGGGCAGCCAATCAGAGCCACTGGTGGTTGGGGAAAGCAATGAATATGTATTAGTACTGATGAGCGGCCCGAAAAGTAGCATTACAGCCAGGCGGGAGGCTTGGTAAGGCTTCTTATTTAACCCTTTATATTACAAGCTGTTTGGCTCCCATAGACTTATATGGGGTTTGGCATTAGGGCAGATGTTTGGGTTCAATTCCGGGCTTGAACCAGACTTTTTTTTTTAATGTTCGGCCGGACCCACCGGACCCAAACATCACTAGTCATACACAACTGCATCAAGTGAGGAGATACCCTATCTTATTACCAATGTGACATTGGATAAAACCCTATTTCGCTGAATCTCCAACCTTATATTTGTTCCAAATATGAAGCCATGAAGTGAACATGCTACTTAGGAGTTATGGTTGAATCGACGAAGGAAATTACAATATCTGGTATACGTAGGTTAGAAGATGGAGGAAATAAAAGACGTTCAATATTGAAGATATTCTGTTTTAGATAGAGGGAAGTCATGGTGTTACAGATAGTAGGCAGGTAATTCCATGGTATTTTGCATTAAGGTGGAGTGATTTCAAAAGAAAATGTATTTATTTCAATGTATCAATGTATAATTGAGTGTCATCAGACTCATCAGCATAGGGATGGTACTAGAAACTGATGGTTTATCAATGGGGGTAGTATAAAGAGAGAAGATTAAGGGGCTTAGGATTGAGACCTTGGAAACCTCGACAGTAAGGAGAAGTGGATAAGGAGAAGAGCTGGCAAATGATACAGGAGTCAGTCAGTTAGGAGAACCAAGAGAGCACAGTTTCTTTGAGGGTGATATAGTGGAGCATAGTGATGAAGAGTTGGTTATCCACAGTGTCAAATGCAGCAGAGATATCAAGGAGAATGAGCAGGAAGTAGTGCCGAATAGATTTAGCTGTTAATAGATCATTAAAGAATTTAGTACGTTTTTTTTCAATAGAGTGTAAACAACAGAAAAACGCTGTGTAAAATATACATTTTTTCTGTGTTTTTTACATGTGTTTTTTGTTGTGGATTTTGCCCTACCTATTAGTATGGGTGAAATACACTGCAAAAATGCTGCAAGAATTGATCAATTTAAATCTGCAAATAAAAAATAAGCAACGTACACATGAAAATTCAGAAATCTAACTAACTTTGCTTACAGTATAAAGTGCTGCATATTTTCTGAAACAAATTCATGCAGAAAAACGAGATGTGTGCACATAACCTTAACCCCTTTAACACCAGCCTGTTTTCACCTTTAATGACAATTTTTGCAATTTTTACCAGTGTCACTTTATGAAATGCTTCAATGGATCCCAGTGATTCCAAGACTCTTCTTTTGTAATATATTTGACTTCATATTAGTGATAAACTTAGGACAATACTTTTGCGATTGTCAAGTACACATTACCTGTCACATGTCATGGGGTGTGCCTTCAAGAGTTAATTTAACTCCTCTCACTCAAACCAGCACTCAACCTCTGTTATAGGCTATCACGTGAGCATAAATCACACCATGATACAACATGCTGCCACCACTCAGCAAACACGGGGTGATGAGTCCCTGAAATACACTACTGTCGGACAATCAACATGATCACACACTTTCTGTGAGGCCTGAAACACAATTCCGTTAAAAACACGCACGTGCCGCGAGACACGTATTTACCCTGCGTGTTGCGTGTGGTAAGTACGTGTCTCGGGTACGTGCGGTCATCGTGTGTTCTACTTGTGCTATCCACGATAGCACACGTAGAACCGGTAATTTGCATACTCACGTAGTCCGCGCTGCTGTCCGTGGTGCTGATCTTTGGTCTCCAGCCCTGCCGTCTCCCCGCTGCTGCTGCTGCCAGCCGCAGTGAAGTGAATATTAAATGAGCATAATGAGCGGCGGTCGGCAGCAAGTGGCAGCAGCGGCAGAGACAGGAGGACTGGAGAAGGTGAGTAAATGTTTTGGGTTTTTTTCACTGACACGTGTGTTTTCTCCGCTGCGTGTCACATGGGACCGCATCCACACTACATCCATGTGGTACGAGTGCGGGCCGTGTGACACCCGTGCTGCCGGAGAAAACATGGACATGTCAGCGTGTAGAAAAATGCACACACGTACAAACGCACACGGACACACGTTCCGTGTGGTTTTACGTGTGTGTGCCTGCTTCAATAGGGTAGCATTGCTGAACGTGTCTCCGTGCCGCCGGTACATGCAAAAAATGGCAAACACGTACCGGCGGCACGGATGTGTGTCGGAGGCCTAAGGCTGTAATTCTTTAGAGCATACAAGAATCAAAGATTAAAGTTTTAAACTTTATATAAAAAATACAGTGCTTACAATCAAAAGATATAAAAGATACAGATAAAAATGACACAAAATTAAGCAAAACTTATATTAAATTAAAAGGGAAAAAATCACAAAAATACTGAACTTTGCAGTCTAAGAGGCTTTCTGCATCGTTTGTGAACAGCTTTTTTTTAGTGGCCCAGCATTTCATATGGTTTATCCGGGGCTCATGTTTGTTGGGATAGCCTATATTTTAATATTCTAATTTCAGCTCTGTTAGTGGACCATGTGCTAATTTAGGGGTGAGTACATTGCATATTAGATTCCCTGATTTTTCAAGCACCCCTCTTCCCATAGTAAATACAGACTGTCAGGCCTAGCAACCAAGGACCATTTGTTCAGGCTTAGAAGCTCCACAAGGTGACACAAATGACAAACTCTGCATTCTGAAGAAAACCCCCCTTGGTTTCAAGTTCCTGTAATCAAAATATCTAAAGGCTATGACCTATGTAAAGATGGCAGGATTAAACTTTACTTTACTGCTGCTGTCTGTCATACATTTTCCTACAGTTACATATTTCCTTCACAGCGTTTATTTGTGAAAATATCGGAAATGTGGTCAAAATTTTGAGAATTTCACAATTTTCAAACTTTTAAATTTTTATACCCTTAAACCAAAAAGTTGTATCATACAACATAGTTATAAATACCATTTCCCACAGGTCTACTTCACATCAGCACAAATTTTAAAACATAATTGTTTTTTGTTAGGCAGTTAAAAGAGTTCATAGTTCATCAGCAATTTCTCATTTTTCCAACAAAACTTACAAAACCATTTTTTTAGGGACCACTTCCCATTTGAAGTGACTTTGACAGGCCTATGTGACAGAAAATGCCAAAAAATCACACTATTCTAAAAACGACACCATTCAAAGCACTCAAAATCACACCCAAGGAGTTTACTAACCCTTTAGGTGCTCCATAGCAACCAAAGCAACCTTAAAGGAAAAATGAAAATTTGACTTTTCCCAATAAAATTTTCCTTTAACCCCAAATATTGCATTTTCACAAAGGTAATGAGAAAATTCACCATACAATTTGTTTTGCAATTTTTCCTGAGTATGCCAATACCCCATATGTGGTGGAATTCTATTGTTTGGGCACACGTCAGGGCTTCGAAAAGAAGGAGCGCCAATTGAATTTTAGTGGGCAAAATTTTCAGGAACAGGTAGCAGAGGCCATGTTGTAGTTGAAGAGCTCCCAATATGCCTCAACAGTAGAGCTACCACACAAGTGACCACATTTTGGAAACTACACCCCGTAAGGAATTTATCAAGATATTTGATGAGCACCTTGAACCTTCAGGTGCTTCATGGAATTTTATAACATTGAGCCATGAAATTGAAAAAAAAATATTTTTAACCATAAAAATGTTACATTAACCACAATTTTTTAAAATTTACAATGGTAACAAGAGAAAATGCATTATAGAATTCTTTGTGCAATTTTTCCTGAGTATGCCAATACCCCATATGTGGTCAAAAACTACTTTTGAGGAACAGTACAAAGTGAAGAAGGGAAGGAGCACCATATTTTATTTCAGATTTAGATGGAATGGCATCTGGGTGCCACGTCACATTGGCAAAGTCCTTGAGGTACATAAATAGTGGAGCGGCCACACATGTGAGCCCATTTTGGAAACTAGACCCCTGAAGGAATTTATCTAGATGCTTGGTGAGCACCTTAAACCCCCAGGCGCTTCATAGAATTTTATATCGTTGAGCCATTAAAATGTAAAATACATTTTTAACCACAAAACTGTTGCTTTAACTCCAAATTCTTCAAATTCACAAGAGTAACAGGAGATAACGGACCATTCAATTTGTTGTTCAATCTCTTCTGAGTACCCCTGTTTCTCATATGTGGTTGAAAATGACCATTGAGGCACAGAGCAAAGTGAATAAGGGAAGGAGCACCATATTTGCGTTCAAATTTAGTTGGAATGGTTTCTGGGTGCCATGTCACATTGACAAAGCCCTTGAGGTGCATAAACAGTAAAACTCCTCTACAAGTGACCCCATTTTGGAATCCAGATTCCTCAAATAACCTATCTAGATGGTTAGTGAACACCTTGAACCCCCAGGTGCTTCTCAGAATTTTATAACGTTGAGTTGTAAATATTAAAATATACACAAATACCCAATATATGGTCAAAACTGACTTTTGAGGCACAGTGCAAAGTGAAGAAAGGAAAGAGCACCATATTTCACTACAGATTTGGTTGAAATGGTTTGCAGGTGCTATGGCACATTAGCAGACTCCCTGAGGTGCCATATTAGCAAAATGCCTCGACAAATGACCCATTTTACGAACTGCACCCCTCAATGAATTAATCTAGGGGTGCAGTGAGCATATTGACGTTACAAGTGGGACAACATTTTATACTATTGGGTGGTGAACAAAAAATAATTACATTTTTACCACTAAAGTGTTGTTTTATCCCCAGATTTCCAATTTTAACAAGATGAATAGGTAAAACATGCCCCATGATATGTTACCCATTTTCTCCTGAATGTGGCAGTAGCCAACATGTAACTGCACAGTACTGTTTGGCTGCACCACAGGGCTGGGGAAGGAGCAACATTTGATTCTTGAAGCACACATTTTCCTTGAATAGTTTGTGGACTCCATTTGCAAAGGCCCTAAGTGCCAGAACAGAAGAAAACCCCTAAAGGGAAATTTTTTTTTAAATTACATCCCTCTAGGAATTCATCTACAGTTGTAGTGGCAGTTTAGTCTCTGGAAAACACCCATGTGTCACGCTCCCCGGGTCCCGACGTCGTTCCTCACTCACCGCTCCGGTCCCCGGGCCTCCTGCCTCCAGTCACACGTCCTCCTCGGCACCGCTCCCTGCTCTCGCCTCCGGCACCCGGGCGTCGCGCACGCGCATTAGGGCGCGCGCGCGATCACTGACCTCCTCTTTAAGGCCCAGCACTCCCTAAACAGGATATTGCATCAGCCAGGGTCAGGTATATTAGGAGCTTCCTGCCTGGAGGGCGTCGCCTGTTCTACGTGTCTAGCAAGCTAGTGTTCAGGTCCCTATTGCTTTGCCTTGTGCTTTGCCTGCTTTAACCCTGTCCTGTCTCATAGAGCCTGTCCTGCCACGCCAGCCGCTCCGAACCACGCTCATTCCCGTACCCTGAAGGTGACCTCGGCGGATGTTCCACCATCTCTGCAGCTCCGCCAGTCTCCAGTCCCTGGCTCCGTTTGGTGACCCGTACCATCGCTCAGCAGGTTCCGGATCCCGCCTGACCTTACCACCTGGCCTCGGACTCTGAGCCTCGTCACCCGGACTACCGTCCATAACTCCATCCACCTTTCCTGCTCCCCTACGGACTGTCCGGCTACCAATAGTGCTTCGGCTGCCGTGCACCCAGACCCTCTGGCGGGGTGACCTGCCTGGCTGCCTCCTCAAGGGAAACCGGTGTACGGTCCAGAGGTTCCACCACCCGGACGTTACACCATGGTGTCAAATGCAATGAATGTTGCAGAATTAAAAATGCAAATAAGCCCTTCTGCCCAGTATATTGTAGTTCCTGTACATTTTGCCCAGCTCATGCTTCTGTAAACCTACACCCCGTCAATTAGGCGGACTTTGCTCACTACAGCAGTTCTAAACATGTGGACACTAACTGTGATTTAGGCACATTGTTGTGTTCAGAAGGAATTTTGCTGGATTTCTTTTTTGAGGGGGGAGCCATATTGTTTTTCCAGAGTTTTTGTGCTACTATTAGCATGGAAGCATCCTTATTTCCACTAACAGTTGACAGACTTGAGTACGGACTTGTGTTTTTGTGGGTTGAGTTGAATGCTCTTTGGTGGCCATTTGGGGTCCAAACCATTTTGGATCAATCCACATTTATTCTGTGCTCTATACTGAGCACTTACATTGGGGTTTCCATCCACAGGTCTGAAACCACAATTCAGCTGAAACCCCCAAAGATCCATTCACTAATTAGACAGAAAAGTTACTCCGGACTCTGTTTCGTCTCTGTTCAGTGGTGTTCAACTTTTCAAAGTTGAACTAAACTGTTGATGACCACACTTTTTTGGCACACCTAAAAGACGTGCAAAAAGATGGCCACTGCCGCACCATAGGGCAAAAGGACTTAAAAGTGACTCCTTATGCCTTATTACAGTGAAATTACTGTTGGGAATTTTGTCTGCATCACATTTTCAGAGTTTTACACGTAATCCCTGGTGCAAGTGTTCAGCATAGAGCACAAGATACATATGAGCCGCAGCATACTGCAATATTTGGAGACCTAATAAACAAATCAACAGCAGTTGAAGGATTGGTTTTATTTATTTATTTTTTGCGCATTCACCTTGTGCTATAAATTATAGAGCGCCTTTATGTCTCCGGTCAGTATGATTACAGCAGTACCTGATTTATACAGTTTTTTTTTAGGTTTGGCTACACACTAATAAACTATTTTTTTTTTACCAAATAAAGGGGTTTTTTTACTGAATTTTGAAGGATAAAGTTTTTTTTTATCTGATGACTGATTGAAGGCTTGTTTCTAGCAAAATGAGAATTTTTATTTGTACCATTTTTGGTAATACAATATTTTTTTATCATTTTTTATTCTGCTTTTTGTGAGGCAGAATCAAGAAGAAACAGCAATTCAGGAATTGTTCTTCTTTTGTTTATTTTTACCCTATTCACCTTGTTGTCAAAGTAATGAGACAGCTTTATTCTTCAGGTCAGTATGATTACCGCAAGCCACATTTATGTTTTTCGTGCGCGGGATCTCAAGGAGCTGACGGTGATGTCACTCATGTAAATCCATGGTATCACGCCCACAGGGGTGTGATACCATGGAAAGAATTCAAATGCCCATAGGGTGATGTGACAACCAGGGGACTAGCACCTCTGATCATTTACATAGGGAACATGTAAGTAATAAAACATATTTTTATACATTCATATTACACACTGTTGCAACACAGACATGAGTAGGAAGGGGATACTAGGCCACACAACACCCTGCTTCTAGGTTAGAACGCATATGGGACCTGACAGGTTCCCTTTCAGATTGCAGTAAATAAAAATCACCTTTACCAACTCTCAGCGTAGAATATCAGAATCTTTCCAACTCCTAGCCAACGTTTTGTTTGCACTAGGGCAGTAAATGTGGAACATTTTATTCTACATCTGCCTTGCTCTTCGGCGACCTTTCCTACATTTATATAGGCTGTTAAAAGACTATAACAAAAAGGCTAAAATTGCTGTTTCTCGCACACCTTAATCATGACACAATTTTACTTTGTGTTTGGCAGAAACCACAGGATGGCAGGCTGTTCCTTTTGCATCAGTCAGGTTTAAACTAGGACGCTGACTTGTGTCATTAGCTATTTCACACTTTGAAGAATATATGTAGCTTAGAACATAGCAATTTAGCGCCTTATATTTTATAGAATGTCTACATTGTATATATGTTTTCATTGTAAATGTTAGAAAACATTACTAGAAATTACAGTATCCCTTCAAAGGAAAAAACAACTTAGTAAACAAAAAGTGCATTTTTCTCCTGTTAGGTTTGTTTCAGTTATTGTTGGGTGAAAAGAAAATATAGACTGTGTTTAGCCCTATGTTATTGCAGTTTGACTTTTATTTGGCTATTATGTGATTGCTAATGCAAGGCTCTGTTTACTTTCCATTCAGTTGTGTTTCCATAGCTTTATAATGGTAAGAAAAGCATAGTCTATACACTTTTTTATATAGAGGAAATAAAACACATAAACAGAAAAATTAACTATGCGGTGCCAATATAAAAGCTAGACAGGGGGAGAGAGGAACGAAAGAGAGCAAAAGAGAACAAGTGAGAGAGAATTTGTTATCGTGTGTATATATATATATATATACACAGAGAGAGAGAAATATTTAGCAACACACATGAGGAATGCTGGGAGAAAAGATGTATTACGAGACTTCAAGATGGTGTGTAGCATGTTTAATAATGTTGACCTCTCACAGCTAGAAAAAAAAATACTTCCTAAATAGCAAGCAGAAGGAATAAGACTATAAGATACAAACCAGAGATGCAGACCACACTGACATACATTATGCTTACTCTTTCACATTGGGGATCCATTCTACCTGGGGCCCGTGAAATGTTTTTTTTTTAATGAGATATACGTGTGGTAGTATCACACATTTTGCAGCATTATACATTGCTATATTGAAAACAGGAATCTTATAAGTTAATAAGTTCAATTTCTTAGCCAATTCATTATTGGAACATATTACTAATTCTTCACCATGCTCATTTTCAGTTTTTAGCGCACATACACTTTTAACGGTTCTGCAAAAAAGCTTTCTTTTTTAGCTATTCTAGCAGCCTGTGCTGGGTATTTCTAAACAGGGGACCCTGCAACAATTTTTTAATTTAATTATTTATTTTTACACTCCATTAGTAGGATCCAGACAGCTTCTGTGAGGGCAGCCAATGAAAGAAGCTGGCAGTCTGACTGCAGCCAGTCACAGACGGCGGGTAGACAGCTGGCAGTGCATATGTATGAGATCTAAGGAAGTGCAGGTGAATAACGGAGCAACACAGGGATGCAGCCTCAAGGTCTTTACTCACTGTAGCCGGTTCCAAGGGTACACACACGCCAGTGACCGCCTTTGGAGTGCCGGGATTCACTGTGATGAGCTCCAGCCGATCCCGGGTAGTTCGAAGGTGGAATCCGGTGCACCTTTCTGAAGTGTACCCTGTCCTGGCTGACTCCTGCACTTGTGTCTCCCTCCTGCTTTGCACCTTCACTCACTGAACCTTGTATTAGTGCCCGTGAACCATGTGGGGTGGCGTGAAGCTCTATCCCTTGGTCCTTGAGGGTCACCTTCCAGTGAGTTTGTGGGCAGTGGTGGCTTCGGTGCATGCAGTCATCTCAGCCGCTGGTTTTACTAGAGGTTCTTCTCCTCTAACCTAGGAACCAATCCCCGCATTGCAGCCAAGTCCTTCTACCCATAGATTATATGTAGAACAAGGCCACAAGAGGTTATGACGCTCCTGTAGACTCTAGGACCTCTTCTGTCTGTGCCCTCTACCGCTCCTCTTTCTCCCGCCACACTTCACACTGTGTTACCACTTTTACTACTCCACCCCCCCAGCCTGGCTTTGGGTATAATCACGCCCTTGCCATTTCTGATGAGGTGTTTCTGAGCCTGGGTGTTGTGCTTTGTGTGAACCGGTGTTGACCTCCTCCTTACTCGAGATGGAATACCACATTTCTAGCTGAGGTGCAGTGCCTCTGTGGCGACTGAAGCCTCAGGGGCACCACAGGTGCACAAAACTGTATAACAAGAGCAATCTGGTCATGTGCTTCCCCCCCAGAGCCTTGGACCCCAGGCAGTAGCCCAAATTGCCCTTGTAATAATTCACCTATGGTTACATACAGCTTGTGTGAAATCTACACTTACATAAAAATGACTGAACTGGTAAAATGGGTCCCTTTAATTTGTTAACAATTGAAGAGTGTTTCTTCATTGTATGCCTCTAATGATTTACAGTTTTATATCTCATTAAACATCAAAAGTGTTTTTAGAAACTGTCACTCTACTAGAACATTAGCCTTTCTTTCACACAGAATTGTCTGTACACTGACCTGTCATTCAACCCTTCTAGATATTTTTCCTTTTGGCTCAACAAGGTCATCTAGGGGACAATGTTGAAAAGCTAATGGGTGTAGAAAGAATCATTTAAGATATAGTGTGATTTTGTGTCAGCATTGCTTGATATGTCTGCATAACATAGAAGATATATTATGTTTTGTCTTTACAAACTATGCACACATTCATCTTCACTGATAGCAATACAGCATGGTGTATAATATACTGTATAATGTGTAGTGATTTGCGAATCTTGCAAAATGTAACATTTGTCAGATAGCTTAAAATTGGCCATAAAATTTGACTTGCATCAATAGTATTTATGATAATTAAAAGTGCTAAATTTTGCTACAGCATCCCTTCATACCACAGATAATAATAAATGTAGCTGTAGCAATAATACCTCACTGCTCACCTTTCCAACTGCTGCAGCCCTCTATCCAGGGCTATGTGCAATGCATTATACTATATGCAGGTCTTTGTGGGGCCCATTATTTTCTATGGAGGACTATATGGGGCACATAATACTATATGGAGGGAAATGTGGGGTGCATTACACTATATGGAGGACTATGTGAGGCACATTTTACTGTATAGAGGGCTATGTAGGGCCTATTATACTGCTAGGAGGACTATGTGAGGGAATTATACTACATGGAAGGGAATTTGGGAGCCTTTATACTATGGAGGGCTATCTTGGGCCATTATACTGTTTTTAGGGCTATGATGGAAGCCATTCTACTGTATGGAGAACTCTGTGGGTGTCACAGTTGGAGCGTCATACTGTGTTGGGGTTACCATACTTTGCTGGGGGCAAAAATAGGAATGGCTTTGCACCACAGTCTCAAGCTCACTTAATAACAAAAAGGCAAATGGACATCATCTTAATAAAATCACATATTTAATTTAAATCTAAAATGGGTCAGCATTCATATACAGGCCAAACAAGGAAGACAGCCGTTTCGCACCTACAGGCACATCCACAGGTCTTGGCTTGCTGGGTGAGGTTACATATTATGAGTGTGTAGGACACTCTAGAGGAATTCTGGGACATCTGGTGCTCAGTGTACCCAGGATGCTGGGCATCGGTTGGGTCCTCTAGAAGTGTCACAGGAGGTTGTTACTGTGAATGTGCAGGGTTTAACACGGGTATTACTGTTAGAGATGAGCAAACCTTAGGGTGGTGTCACACGCTATGATATATCGGGCGATATGTTGTCGGGGTCACGGATTCCGTGACGCACATCCGGCATCATTAGACATATCGTAGCGTGTGACGGCTACGAATGACTGTGAACGAGCAAAAATACTCACCTTATCGTTGCTCGTTGACACGTCGTTCATTTTCAAAATGTCGGTCCTCCTTCTGTGCTCCAGTTGTTCATCGTTCCCAAGGCATCACACATCGCTCCGTGTGACACTCCGAGAATGACTAACACAGCTTACCTGTGTCCCGCCGGCATTGCGGAATGAAGGCGGTGGGCGGGATGTTACGTCCCGCTCATCTCCGCCCCTCCGCTTCTATTGGCCGGCCGCTGTGTGATGTCGCTGTGACGCCGAACGTCCCTCCCCATTCAGGAAGAGGATGTTCACCGCCCACAGCGACATCGTCCGGGAGGTAAGTATGTGTAACAGGGGGTTAATGACTTTGTGCGCACCTACAACTAAGTGCCCGAGACGCACAAATGACGGGGGCTGGTATGATCGCTCGTGTGATCACACGATAGATTGTACCATGTGATGCCACCCTTAGGCTTGAGGCTCGGGGTTTGGGCTTGGAAAATGACATGAGAATCACCAAGGTGAGTATAGCGCTGTTCACATGTGCGAATGATGCACTGCAGTGTGCGCTCTGCGGTTAGTGTCTCATCGGCTCAAATGTGGCTTACATTCAGCGTTCTCAGATGTTTTGTTCATGGAGGATTAAAAAAATCAAACAAACACCGCCCTCTCACCTCTGAAAATATTTTGCTATGGGCCAAAAGCAAAACAGTTCTGGAGGTGATTGGGTCGGTTTGGTTTTTCTTTTGTTGTTTTTTGTTTTTTTTTAAAATCCTCCCTGTGCAAAACATCTGATAACGCTGAATGTAAGCCCCATTTGAGTCGCTAGAACATTAACCGGAGTGCGCAGAATGACAATGCATGGCATCATTCACACATGTGAACAGTGTGTACTCATCTTGGTGATTTTAACGTCATTTTATGAGCCCAAACACCAAGCTTCGAGCCTAAGGTTCACTTATCTCTAATTACTGTTTCCCTATAGCTAGATGTTAGTGGCATGCCCCTTGTTGTTGGTGCAGTAAAATAGCAGAGTCAGGAGACTGTTAAACAGTAAAACATGTAAATTTTCACTTGTCCAGCAGTCAAAAGACCATTTTTTCCCCAAGCACACCTGCACCCTCCGCCATTGAGGTGCAGCCCATCCCTACCGTAGAGCCTGTAGCTGACAGAGAAGTCGGCCCAGTTCTACATGAACCTAAACCCTTCCTTCCTACACTAATTTCTAAGCCACATATTTTTCTGCCCATGCTCCTGCTGTCTTCCTAGTGACGCTCGTGGCACCAGTTGTATTTCTGAAAACAGCACCTTGGAGGTCCTGGACTTCAGCCTCTCTCCTATTTCCCTTTAATGATTTTTAAGGAGCTTCCACCTCCCTCTAACATTGTCATTAGTACCAATGTACACCATGCCCTCTGGGTTTTCCCCAGCCCCACCCAGCAATCTGTATATCTCATCCGCAATATGCCAAACCCGAGGACCTGGCAGACAACACACTGCTCGGCATTCACAGTCTCAGCGACAGATGACCCTCTCTGTTCACCTAATTATAGAGTCTCCTACAACCAACATCTGTCTGGCCTTTGCTACACTTCTATTTAGCTCTTTCCTACAGCAGTTGTCTTTATGGATGCTAGGAGCAATGTCCTGCTGTAGTGATCCTAGTCCTGGGCCTGCATTCCTAATAACAGCCAAACAGGCAGATTTACTAAGTTGCTCCCTGACACTTCTCACCCTACCTCTTCTTCTAACGGTTACCCAGCTACCTACCTCTAACCTTCTCCACCTCCACCCTCCTCCATATTACTGGCCCCAGCCAAAGCATGCTCAATGAGCTCTAAACTCCTCTCCATGTTTACAATGCTCATGAGTGTTGCAAGCTGCATATTTAGATCCAGTACATGGACTTCCAAATATGTAACATGGTGACATTGAGCATAGACAGATTCACCCTCGATTGGCTATTCAAGGCATGCATACATCTCACAAGACGCACACTTAGTAGCAATGTCCATGGAGCACAAATAAACAGTACAGCTAAAAATAATGGAAAATTAGAAAAGTAACACCAAACTATGCTCTTGTGTGAAACTATGATATTGTGTTCAACTATGCTATATATTGACTTACCTTGCAACCACACTTGAATTGCAGCCTTACCCACTCAGAAGCCTTCACTTGGTGTGACTTGAATTTATAAGTCACTACTAATCTAGCAAAGGAAACACAATGAATCACCTGACATTGAATAACTTAACAGAACTCACCTGAAACTAATCACAAGACCTCCCTTTTTTTCCCAGTACCAGAGACTTTAAATGGATGTGTGGCGCCCCAACGGTCTGGTTGCCACAGTAGTGCTGTCCCACAAAGGTCAATACTAAGCCTGGTAGCAAGAGGGGGGAGACCCTTGGCCAGTAATTACCTACAAACTAGACAGTTCCTACTCAGGTCAGCAGGGGGAGCACTGACCTGGGGGAGTAGTTAGTGAGGTAGTGAGGAGAACCAGTTAGAACCAGTCAGTTCTATTCAGGGAGAGTTTTTCAGTCAGAGTGAGAAAAGTGACAGTTGGGAGCAGACCGTTGAAGAGAGAGGAGCTTGAGTGAGGAGCTGGAGTAGTGCGGACATGCGAGCTGGGGTCTGGGGCTAAGAGAGCTCAGCCCAGAAAAGCAAGGTCTGCAGAGAGTTACAGGAGAAAGATTCTGGGGAGAGTGGAGCTGAACCGGCTCGCAATCAGAAGAAAACGCCAAAAATCGGACATCAGAGTCCGTGGTTGCCAGGGTGCTTGAGGCCTGGTAACTGAATACGAAGGGAAGGAGGACTACAGGTCCCAAAACAACCCAAAGGTACAGCCGCATATCAGGGACTCTGAGTCGTTGCCAGCAGAGCGGCACCAGTGAAGGCCCGCGTAGCCTACCATATGGGTAACGGGTAGTACCACAAGTCCCAGCACAGAGGGCCTCTGTTGGATTAACACAGCGGGGTCCTGTAGAAGAGAAGAAAGGCGTAGGAAGAAGGCCTCAATATTCACCTGGCCAGGGAGATACCCCCCAACTGCTTCCAGGCAAACTGGAGCGTTACCAGCATCTGTACCGGTCTCCCAGGACTTCACCGGTTGTTGTAGACTTAAAGGAAGGAGGTAAAGTAACTGCTGTGTTGGTCCGTTATTATCCGTATCCCGACCCTGCACCCTGAAGTTCACCGGGTTCCCAAAATAGATTTTGCAACTGTGCCCCGGGGTCTTGCTCTACCTGTGGGGAGCACGATCACCTCAGCTGCGCCATCACCAACTGCCCTGGGGTACCCGCAGCGCAGTGGCGGCCCACATAGCCGCAAAAAACACAGGTGGCATCACGAATTTTACCTAATATTAACTATAACTCCCATCATCGTCATCTCCCCTTGTTATTAAAACACACTGCCAGTGTCACGGAGCCAGACCCCCGCCACCGCTGATATCCCCGAACTAGTCCAGCCCGGTTCCGAGTGCTGCCAGCCCTGGGGCGGGCGTGTCAGATGCATAGTGTCCTTTGCAATATTAATGTAATTTCAGAAATGTTGTACGAGGCTGAACCTGAACAAGCAATATAATGCAATACAAGATGTAATAAAACTTATTATTTATCAACTTTCTTCTTTGTTCCGTTATCCGCATACTTAGTATACTATAGAATATACATTCTACTCCCTAATAATTACAGTAGAATGAGAACTATTTTATTCCTTAGCTTGTAATTTTTTTTTACTCAGTGTAATAACTGAAATGTGTTTATTGCACTGAAGCTTTGTACCTTTTTTTTCTTGTAAATAACAATAACAGTATTGATTACCATTAGCTAGGACCACAGGGGTCCAGAGCATAGAACATTCCTCCGACTCTGCTCTCTGCCCCATGTGTTCTGATCTTTCTCTATAAACAGCTTGAACTACATACACAAGTGATATAAAGGTTTTGGTTTATTCCCTGAGTAGCAGTGGATAATACAAGGACACTATCACCTTGTACAGCAATGCAAAAAGAAATGTAAAACACAAACATAGCAAACTCTCAGTGGACTATGCACTGAGCAGAAAGCAGTTCTGGTTTACCTAGACTATGTTATGTGTGCTTGAATTAGAGGTGAAAAACATTTCTAAGTATAAGTCAGCTATGGGAATTTTATTGTGCAGGAGAACATTGTATATTTATATGTTTATTTTAGAGATAGGGAGCATATTTCCTCAAAAAGTATTTATATAAGGAAAAATGAGACTACTGGTCCTAATTGTGTCCGATGTAATATTCGGTAATGTGTAAGATGGTGGCAGGCTTGCTTTGAGTAATTTGTGCAAATCAAATTGCAAATAGTTTAAATTCTTAAAAGTCAACATACATTTAATTTACTCATATTTAGCACTTATTCGTTACTTTCGCGTCCAGAATCCATACTGGTAAAACTTAAAAAATAGACAAAGTTTTCATGAGTAGCCAGACTTTTCCAAAATGCTTGAAATAATCATAATTTGCTTAAAAGCCAAGGCAGCAACTGCAGTCACCATTTAAGGCTATATGCACACGCTGCGTTTTTTTGACGCTGCATTTTTGTGCTTTTTTTGGCCGCTAAAAACGCACAGAAACGCACCTGCGGCAAAAAAACGCAGCAAAAACGCATACGTTTTTACTGCGATTTGGTGCGTTTTTGCTGCGTTTTTGATCTTTGCATTTTTCTGCGTTTTTCCAATGCATTGCATGGGGGGAAAACGCAGAAAAACGCAGGAAAGAATTGACATGTCCATTTTTGTTTTTAAGCTCAAAAACGCAGCTTAAAAAAAAAGTTGTGTGTGGACAGCAAAAATGAAAACTCATACACTTTGCTGGGGAAGCAAAGTCATGCAGTTTTGAGGCCAAAAACGCACCTGAAAAACACGCAAAAATGCCGCGAAAAACGCACTGTGCGCACATAGCCTTAGGGTAATTTATGATAGTGGAGATAGAGACAATGTTAGGAAGAGAAAGCCTCAAAATATTGGACAAAATCTCCAGTGTTGTACAACTGCAGCAGTGAAGAAGAAGAGCGTAGAAGTCTGTGTTTTTTTTACTTAGTAGTTATTAAAGGGAATCTGTCAGCAGGTTTTTACTACCTTATCTGTGAGCAGCATGATGTAGGCAAAAAAACTCTGAATCCAATGATGTATTACAGTTTACTGGCTGCAGCCTTTTTTGTTACAGCCATTCTGATATAATAAGAGGCAGAAGAAGAATAAGAAGAGTGTAAAGGTCTGTGTTTTTTACTTAGCAGTTATTAAAGGGAAACTGACAGCAGGTTTTTGCAATCTCCTTTGAGAGCAGCATGATGTAGGCAAAGACACTCTGAATCCAGTGATGTATTACAGTTTACTGGCTGCAGCCTTTCTGATGTAATCAGAGTTTTTAGATTTAGCAAAGCAGCAGAGTTGAAAGCTGTGCCCACCGACACCAGACTCTCAGTAGAGATTGAACATTGACAGTGACATGTCAATCACAGGATGGGGGATGTTGGACAACATGGTATGAGACAGCTAGTCACAGCAATGATAATCATCAAATGATAAAGTATTTAGTTTAATTAAACAACAGCACAAAGTCTGATAAGAGAGGCATGGTTGATTTTGATTTTTAACCCCTACAGCATGCTGTGCTCAGATTACATAGCAAAAACCAGCAGACAGATCCCTTTAATCATTTACAGGATCATTTACAGTTTCCTATGTTACAGAATTGTAATGTATCTATAAAAATCAAATGCAATATCTTGGCTTCAAATAGCATCTGATTTTTTTTCTCGCACCTATCCAACTTTGAGGTGAAGTTGCAGCATCCTCCATTGTTGTCACAGATTCTGTCAGTAAAAAATCAGTCATCAGCATTGCCCCATTAAATAGCATTGGTCTGAGTTCTATCTGATAAGAAAATCAAATAGTAGTCATCCGATTAATACGGTGGTGTGAGTGAGCCCCAAAACTGAGATTCAATTCATAGGGGGAGAGAGCGTTGGAAGACGTGTCAGCAGTGTGTGCAAACACAGAGCAGATCAGCTGTATTTCAATTACAAAAAAAAATTTGCTTTTTTTATTATTACACTAGAAGCCAGTAGCAAGCCACAGAAAAAAAACCATTGGAAAACAATGTCAGTTAGGAATAGTTTACTTGCTAGTTACAAGTTCTGAGTTTTTGCATTTCTCCGAATGGGCAAGGCATGTGCCGAATTTGAGATTGGAGAACCTTTTTCTAACAAATTCGCTAATCTCTAGTTAAGAAATGCCTGCAAGCAGTCAATAGGGTTTAGGTCTGGTGAAAAAGTAGCCATGTCATTATTCTTACATATTTAAGACCTTTACTGACCTGTTTTAATGAAAGGGGCTGACTTTTTCCTGTACCACTACTTGAGGAAAGTATCTTCTAAAAACTGGTAGTAGATGTGGAAGTTAATTTAGAGTCCATATTCAGCCCAAAAAGGTCCAACAGCTCATCTTTAATACCAGTAAATAACAGTACCCCACCTCATTAGACCATATAAACTATAAAAAATCTTTCCTCAGATACTTTTTGGCCAAGTCTTGATGTTTCAACTTAAGTATTTGTTCATTGGTGGTCGGGTTTCAGTTTTCCTTACATCGGCCATGTCTCTGAGAACTCAACACTTTGCACTTTTGGGCAATCGAGGGAGGCTGCAGTTCTGAAATAAACAGCACTGGAGGATAATGGGTAGAGATGAGCGGTGTTCGAATCGAACTGTTTGCCAATCTCAAATTCAACCTGTTTTAGGCGATGTTTCAGTCATTCGACGAACGCGAACAATTATCTTCAAGTTCGATAGTTCGAGGTTATGTTCAATAATAGTTTTATCACCAAAAGCGTAACTGGCTTTACACAGTAATACTGTCATTCAATGTTAATACAGTGGAACATTGGTTAACGAGAACAATCCGTTCTGGGAGTGTGCCTGGTAACCAAGTTACTCGTTTAGCAAAACAAGATTTCCTATAGGAAATCATTGCAATGCAGACAATTCCTTCCACAATTTATTAAATGTCCCATTCTGGTCACCTATTGTGCCATTCCACACATGCACAAACACACTCAAACACACACAAGCACACACAAACATACACAAATATACACGCACACACACATATGCTCACCTTACCTTTCGTTCCATTGCCGGCCTCCTGGGACTTGCAGTTTGCCAGTAAAGATGTGTATCGGGTAACCATCGCTACCGTTGCTGGAACCTCCGCTGCCAGAGTGCTGTCATCAAAGGCAGGAGCCGCTTGCTTCTGATTGGCTGCCTCAAGAACGACGAACAACCTGCGTCCAGCATGAGCAACGATATTTTGAAAATGAACGACATGTCAACGTTCAATGATTTGGTGAGTATTTGCGATCGTTAGCGGTCGCTGGTAGGTGTCACCATGCAATGACGTCGCTAACGATGCTGGATGTGCGTCACGAATTCTGTGACCCCAGTGACATCTCGTTAGATACGTCGTTGCGTGTAAAGTGGCCTTTAGGCCACAACCTCCCTCCGTACACAAATTCACATCGCCTAAAATGTTTCAGATAAATAAGCATTCAAGATTATACAGCTTGAAATTGGGAATCATATACAAAAATGATGATAGGTTTAAAACACTCACTTTCCAATAAAAATATGCACACAGATAACTAAAGCAGCAACCATGGTCAGGGACAGTATGTAATTTAACCCCTTAACGACCGCGGGCAGTAAAATTACGTCCTAAATGTCATAATGTTACTGCCCGCGGTCTGCCGGCAGCATCATGCTTCGATTGGCACACATCTCAGCTGATTTTCACAGCTGAGATGTGTGCCTGCTAGGCACGAGCAGAATCGTTATCTGCTTGTGCCGTTTAACCCCTTATATGGCGCTGTCAATATGTGACAGCGCCATTATAAGCGCGATCGCGGTAAACATTTCCTTACCGCCCGATACCGGAAGTCACGTGACACGATCACGTGACTCCCGATAGTTGTCATGGTAGCACAGGGTCATGTGATGACTCCTGTACTACACCTGACTTGCTTTCACTTTCGCTGTGCCAGCGGCACAGCAAAAGAGAAAGAGAGCGTATCTGCTGTTTACAGCCTTGTAGCTGTGATCAGCAGATACTACAGAGCGATCGGAATGCTGATCGCAATAGCCCCCTAGGGGGACTAGTAAAATAAAAAAAAAAGTTAAAAAAAAATTTAAAAAAATTAAAAAAACAAAAAAACCTAAAAGTTCAAATCACCTCCCATTCGCCCCATTGAAAATTAAAGGGTTAAAAAAATAAAAAATATACACACATTTGGTATCACCGCGTTCAGAAACGCCCGATCTATCAAAATATAAAATCAATTAATCTGATCAGTATACGGCGTAGCGGCAAAAAAATTCCAAACGCCAAAATGATGGTTTTTTGTCGCCACAACTTTTGCGCAAAATGCAATAAGAGGCGATCAAAATGTAGCATCTGCGCAAAAATGGTACTGTTAGAAACGTCAGCTCGAGACGCAAAAAATAAGCTGTCATTGAGCCAAAGATCCCAAAAAATGAGAACGCTACGGGTCACGAAATATGGCGTAAAATTTGCGCCACTTTTTTTGGACAAACTTCCGATTTTTTTTTAACCACTTATATAAAAGTATACCTATACATGTTTGGGGTCTACGATCTCGCACTGAACTGAGGCATCACACCCACACATCAGTTTTACCATATAGTGAACACAGTGAATAAAATATCTCAAAAACCATAGTGCTATCGCACTTTTTTTTGCAATTTTTCAGCATTTGGAATTTTTTTTTGCCGTTTTCTAATACACTATATGGTAAAACTGATGGTTTCATTCAAAAGTACAGCTCGTTCTGCAAAAAATGAGCCCTCACATGACCATATTAACTGAAAAATAAAAAGTTACGTCTCTCAGAAAAAGAATGGCGAAAAAAAAACCGGAAAACGAAAAATCGGCCGGTCGTGAAGGGGTTAAAGCTCACTGAGTGAATGTTCACATTGGCAGCAATGTATGTTGCAAAGGTCTGTTTCAACCAACAGGTGATGGGAATCTCTCTCCTGCTACATGTCCAGATGCTGTTCAATGTAAAAGATCAAAAAGCCAGGCACATTATCAATTACACTTACCAACTGCTTTCATTTTTACTTGTGCAAGGAAAAAGTGCTGCCAATCATTTTGACAACTTGAATTCATGGAGGTGAAGAGCCACACAGTGGATGAGTTGTTGCTGTGCATCAAGTCTCTCCATTAACTGCCACTTGAAATGGTCACTAGCAAAAATGTCTAGGACATTGTCTTCCTTATGGTAAAGCAAATTAACTTAAAGTAACCCCATCTTGCAATAATGTACCCTATCTTATATCCCATTTTGCAGCTCTTCATATACACAATACAGTTCAAAAGTTTGGGGTCACCCAGAAAATTTTGTGTTTTCATGAAAAATTATACTTTTATTTATCAAATGAGTTGCATAATGAATCTAATATATAAAGCTGAGTGTATGTGTGTATGTATGTGTGTATGTATGTTTGTATGTCCGCTAAAGGAATCCGCACCGTCGCTTTTACAATCACAAAATTTTGCACAGACGCCTCATGTGATCCAGGGAACGTCGTAGACTATGTTGTGACAGGAAAATGTAATCCCGCGCTTTACAGTTACTCTCCAAAAAACATGCCTCCATTACAGTAAATGGAGCCTGGAACTACTGATTTTCATAGCAGCTGTGATTGGTTGCTATATGAACAAAAGACAGTCACAGTATAAGAAGCTTATGTGTGAGGTAATATGATGTCAGTGAAGAGACGGATAGAGAGAGAATGAGACAAAGACAGACAGGGAAAGAGACAGAGATACAGACAGACAGACGATGAAAAAGACAGAGACAGACAGAGACAGATGGTGAAAGAGACAGACAGAGACAGATGGTGAAAGAGACAGACAGAGACAGACAGTGCAAGAGACAGAAAGGGACTGACAGGGAAAGAGACAAATGGGGAAAGAGACAAATGGGGAAAGAGACAGATGGGGAAAGAGACAGATGGGGAAAGAGACAGACCTTGAAAGAGACAGACCTGGAAAGAGACAGACGGGGAAAGACACAGACGGGGGAAGACACAGACGGGGAAAGACATAGACGGAGAAAGAGACAGATCTGGAAAGAAACAGACCGGAAAGAGACAGATGAGGAAAGAGACAGATGGGGCAAGAGACAGATGGGTAAAGAGACAGACATTGAAAGAGACAGACTTGGAAAGAGACAGACCTGGAAAGAGACAGACAGAGAGACAAAGACAGATGGGAAAAGAGAAAGACGGGAAAAGAGACAGACGGGGAAAGAGACAGACCTGGCAAGAGACAGACGGGGCAAGAGACAGATGGGGCAAGAGACAGACGGGGCAAGAGACAGACGGGGCAAGAGATAGATGGGTAAAGAGACAGATGGGGAAGGAGAGACAGACAGACACAGAGATAATGAGAGACACAGCGATAGAGACAGATAGACTGATACAAAGACAGACAGAGATAGAGACAGATAAACTGATACAAAGACAGACAGATAGAAACAGACAGACAGAGACATAGACACAGACAGACAAGGAAAGAGACAGACAGACAGCGACACAGAGAGAGAGACTGGGAGACAGACAGAGACAGTTACTATCCCGGGCAACAACTGGGTACTACAACTAGTAGAAAATATAGTTCAGACATTGACTAGGTTAGAAATAATGATTGTTACTTGAAATAATAATTTTCTCCTTCAAACTTTCCTTTTGTCACAGACTGCTCCTTTGCAGTATTGCAGTAATTCCAGCTTTGCAGACCTTTGGCATTCTAGCTGTTAATTTGCGGAGGTAATCTGGAGATATTTCACCCCATACTTCCAGAAGCCCCCCCCCACATGTTGGATTTACTTGATGGGCACTTTTTGCATATGGTCAAACTGCTCCCACAACAGCTCAATAGGGTTGAGATCTGGTGACTTGTCTGGCCACTCCAGTACAGATAGAATACCAGCTGCCTGCTTCTTCCAAATTAGTTTATGCATAATTTGGAGGTGTGCTTGGGTCATTGTCCTGTTGTAGGATGAAATTGGCTCCAATCAAACGTTGTCCACAGGGTATGGCATGGCATTGCGAAATGGAGTGATAGCCTTCTTTATTTAAAATCCCTTTTACCGTGTACAAATCTCCCACATTACCAGCACTAAAGCAACCCCAGACCATCACGTTACCTCCACTATGCTTGACAGATGGCGTCAGGCACTCTTCCAGCATCTTTTCAGTTGTTCTGCATCTCACAAATGTTCTTCTGTGTGATCCAAACATCTCAAACTTCCATAACAATTTTTTCCAATCTTCCTCTGTTCAATGTCTGTGTTCTTTTGCCCATATTAATCTATTCCTTTTATTAGCTAGTCTCAGATATGGCTTTTTCTTCACCACTCTGTCCTGAAGGCCAGCATCCCGGAGTCGCCTCTTCACTGCAGACGTTGAGCTGGGGTTTTGCAGGTACTATTTAATGAAGCTGACAGTTAGGGACCTGTGAGTCGTCAATTTCTCAAACTAGAGACTCTAATGTACTTGTCTTGTTGCTCAGTTGTGCAGCGTGCCAGAAATAATGTTATCCACATTGATCAACATTTTAAGTTTTGTTGTAAGGGGTACATCATGCCACTAGAAGAGTGTTTTACAAAAGATCCAACGTTTATCAACATTAAACCTTTATTTTGCACAAAACGTGATGATCATAATTAGAGAACACCAATGACTGTAGCACAGAGAAAGATTATAACAAAATTTGCTGAGGGTAACAACTAACACAAAGCAGTGTTTTTTGACTGTTCTGGGTTTCTTGGCCATAACTTTGTCACCAAGGATTTTTCAGAGGTAATCTATTGGGTTTAGATCATGACTCTGGGCTGGCCACTTCATTGTATCAACATTTTCTGTTTCAAGGAACTGCTTTACCCTTTTTTCTGTGTGCCAGGGGGCATTGTCCTGCATGAAAATTGCTGGCTGATTGCGTGATGAACGCAAGTAAGGAACCATGTGTTGTTCGAGAACGTTCTTATACATACTTGCATTAACTCTGCTATGTAGTTGTAGGAGAGTTTTAACTCCTGCTGCAGAAAATATTCCCCAAACCATGACACTTTCTCCACCACCTTTCACTGACTTCTTAACATACATTGGGTTTACTTTTTCCCCAGTTTGGAGATGAATGTAATGTTTCCCATCAGACCCAAAAAAATTAAACTTGCTTCCATCAATAAAATGAGCCGTGGACCACTTCTCTGTCCACACATCATGTTCTTCATCAAAGGTGAGTCTAGACTTTTGATTCTTTCTGCAAATGAGAGGTTTGGTCACTGCAGATTGGGCTTCAGTTCAAATGCGCTTAAATGCGTGACACTGTATGATGAGACAGTTCCTTACCCTGTTCAATGCTGAACTGGCGAGCAATTCCAGCTGCAGTGTTTAAATGATTACCCATGGAGATTCTCTGCTTTATCCTGTCATCTCTTGCATTTGTCTTTCGAGGGCGACCAGCGAGTCAGTGCAAAGTCAGTGCAAAGTCAGTGCAAGGTTAGGCTGCCAGATAAATAGTGTTTGTCAGATAATTAAGGAAATTAGCACCAGGTGTCAGATTAACACCAATAACTTGCAGGTATCTGAAAGCTGAAAGTGTTCTCTAATTTTGATTAGTGTTCTTTTTCATTTATCTCATTTAAATTCTTATTATCTGCTTAAGAATAAATTCAATATATGAAATAAGCTTAAAATACTGTTGGTTTACTCATGTTAGGATGTAAACACATAGGACTACACAATGACCTTAACATGTAGGAATTTGTGTCTTGTTCTCTAATTTTGATCTCCAGTGTACATTTAAAATGTATCTCTTCACCACATTACATTTCAACTGTGGATGCACATTTAGCTATAAAGCCATCCCCAAGCCTCGTTATCGTTATAATTCAGAATGCAGATTGAAAGGTTGCATGCATTGCACATGTTTAAGACATTCCAGATCTTGATTCTGAGCAGCAGTTACCTATGGAAGCTTGATCTGAGAATGTTCTCAGAAGGATGCACTACCTGAAACAATATGCGTTATGGGAAATGACACCACTGGATTATGTTGGACCTTCAAGGATTTCTTTTTTTATCAATAAATTGATGTATGGGGGAGTGTGTTAGAGTCTTTATTCCCCAATTGAATTACATTGGAACTTCGAGGATTTATTTGATAATTAAGTTGGTGAATGAAAAAGTGTGGGGAAGGCTTTATTCAAATAAACAATTCCATGTTTGGGGTGTTTTCTAACTATACACTTGATGGGTTGATAATAAAAGTGTCTAATACCTGCCTATTCATTACTAACACCTGTGCTTGAAGTCAGCCATCAATTCACAGCTGACATCAACCGCAAAAGTATTACCCCGATTGTCACTGCACCAGAGCAATTTGGAAGAGCTGAGCAAAAAGCCATAATTGATGCATCTAGTGGATGCTTCACTACTAGGGTAGCTGTGAGCTGTTCTTTGTAGACTGGGAGGGGCCAAATAACTAGGGGCCTTCCCAGCCATATCATATCAATCCCCAGTTGTCTGCTTTACCTTGGCTGGTTATGAAAAATAGGAAAGCACAAATGCTGTTTGATTTTTTTTATAAATTATTTAAATCATTTATTAAAACAGCGTGGGATCCCCTCTATTTTTGACAACCATCCAAGAAAAAGCTGACAGCTGAGGGTTGCTGCCCTTAAATTGGTAAACTTAGTTCAAGTCTTTGGCATAATCTTTAAAATAAATTTTGCTATATTTTAAAAACAGTTATGAGATGCAGTCATCATGTTCTGGCTAGTCATTAGTATAAAAAAAAAAAAAAGATTGCCATATTTTTTCTTTTACATTGAGTCAAGAAGAACTGATCTGTCTTCAAGATGTACAGTCAATGGTGTTATCCTGTATTATTGACTTTAAATTTGTAATATGACTCATATCTTTCATTGTAATACCACATTGTTCACAGCACAAGCTGAAAAGTTATCTCTAGATAAGAGGAAATATCAGTCTATTGTAAATGCTTAGTGGGTCATGAAAAAACTGTCAAATAATATTTAAAAGTAGTTTACATAAAAAGAAACTTGAAAAATATAATGGGAAAAAAATAACATACAATAGATGTATTGCGAGATGATATTTCATGAATCACATTTTCCAATTCCGATTTTACTTTTGTTGAAGATTAATAAAATGCAGTACTGGGCTTTTGGGGCATGCATTTTTTTTTAACACAGGGAGATTACAGAACCTTCTTCCTCCTGTTACCTATATACAGTATATATTTTTAATCTATTTTTCACCCCCCTTGCAGCTATCTGTGCATTTTGTTGTTGTTCATGTTCAGCACTCCCATCCAGACTACAGTTACCATGATTCTTTGCCTTGCACACATCCCTAACTTCCACCCTCAATCCTTTACATCCCCTTCCTAGCTATATTTTCATTTACCCTCCTCCTATTTTGTAGCCTCCCTCCACTCTCTTCCCCTCTCACCACTGCTCCCTCCATTTTAGCTCCCTTTTAGCTGTGTTCTCACCCGATCTCCTCCATCACACCCTCACTTCATCTTTTCCCCTAATAAGTTCTGTTCCAAGACACACTCCTACACCTCCATAGCCTCCATTCACCAACTCCCCACTTAATCTCCGATCCCAGTTGTCTCTCCTTCTCTGTAACCTCCCTCCACCACCTAACCTCCTCCATGCTGCTAACAGCCCATCTTCCCCAAAGACTTCTTATATGCTCCATGGACAGTGAATTTGAAGAGGGATAGAGAAGCCGATAGCAGTATTAAAGAAAGTGGATCTGTGGAGTGGGCAGTGATAGTGGAAAGTTGTACAGGAAGGGAGGTTGTTTTCTATTGCAGACTAGCAGGACCTGATAGTGAGAAGTTTCATGGTCTTGTCACATTTGCTCTTTCTCTCTTGACATATCAAGATTCACAGTCTTGATACCTTTTGGCATCATCAGTCAGAGATCACTGTTCGGAGAGGTCCAGATGTAGCTCAGGAACAAGCAAGACCCTTAACAACAAGTATATTAGTAATTTTCTAAATTTCTCATAGGTTTTACCAACAAATTGCGATACAATCCCTTTTATTTTTCTCTAGATAAAATTGCTAAACACATCCTGCTTTATGTGCTAAGGTTAGGTAACAATATACAGTATATAACAAATGTACTCTAAATTCTGGCCACAAATTATGGGGATATCCAGTAGATGTCACACATTCATACACAATCACACAGAGACTCAGACACAAGCTAATTTCTCATAATTATTTTTGCCAGTAAAATAGTTAAACAAGACAGAGCCATCATTTACAGTCATATTCTATTACTATGTGACACTTATGCAATGATAACTATCTCTTAGTGACCTATATTTGAAATTACATATAAATTAATGCCACAGATTTGATGTTACATGTCACATTTAATGGTATCTAATTCGGAACTACATATTACTTTATGACATATTCTGACCTACATGTCCATTAGCGACATCCACTTAAAATATCCAATGTAGTGAGTACTATACAGTACTTATATATGACTCTTTCTCTGCCCTGCGCTAACTATGTTAAAACTGATATTACCTATTGTTTTAGATTTAGCTTAAAGAATTTCTCTAAAAATATACCGTATTTTCTGGTGTATAAGACAACTGGGCTGGGTGTATAACATGACCCTCAACTTTTCCAGTTAAAATATAGAGTTTGGGATATACTGTATATACTCGAGTATAAGCCAAGGCCCCTATTTTACCGCAAAAAACTGGGAAACCTTAATGACTCCAGTATAAGCCTAGGGTGGGCAATGCAGCAGCTACTGGCAAATTTCAAAAATAAAAATATATACCAGTAAAATGTAATGTGCCCGTCCTTGTCTACCCTTGTAGTAATGTGCCCATCCTTGTGCCCCTTCCTTGTGCCCTCTAGTAATGTGCCCATTGTTTAGTAATATCCCCTGCAGTAATGTGCCCATTGTTTAGTAATGTACTCATTGTTTAGTAATGTCCTTCTACTAGTGGACTTCTTGTCCCCTATTATGCTGTAGTTTAAACACCATAAAAACTTTTCTCACCTGTCCTTTTTTCCAATGGTGCCCTCAGCTGCTTCTTGCAGACCGCAGGCACATAGCCCTCTCGTCTCATCCAATGCACAGAGCCGCTGCAGGCTGCCATCATAGCTTTACTGTAGTTGAATCATTTGTGCCACAAAATATTCAACTGCTGTAAAGTGCTGACAGCAGCGGCGGCTCTGTACACCAGACGTAATCAAAAAGGGATGATTCTTGCGGACCGGAGGCACATAGACCCCTCCATGATCATATCCAGTACACAAGCCGCTGTTGCTGTCTTTGCTTTACTGCAGTTGAATGCTTTGCACCGCCACCGTAAAGCATTCAACTGCCGTAAAGCCATGATAGCAGACAGCAGCCCCATGCACCGCACGAGATCACCGAGAGGGCTATGTGCCTGAGAGGCAGAGAAGGAGGTAATAGGATACAAGGGCGGGCCAGAGGGATGCGCTACCGCTCTGATAGTCTTCCAGGCGGAGGACTAATTATATGCCCTATAAGATGACCCCCAAATTTTGAGATTCTCAGGGGTTAAAAAGGCATCTTATACATTGGAAAATATGGTAATATAAAGCATGAATAAAATGTCTTATATAAATTCCTAAATAAGCAGGCTCACAAATTTCCTCAACCCTTAATAAAATGTATGTTTATTAATAAATTCATTAAAAAAATCCCAAGGACACACAAACACAGAATACCCCTATATCAATTCAGGAGGATGGCAAATTATTAGGAGGGGAGTGAAGGGAAAAACCCTAATGACCCTTAACAATCAGGTGTCCCTACCTGACAACGGAGGGTGTGACACATTAAGTTACCGGGCGCCCCCGTTCCACGTCAATTTTCCCTTTTCCTTGCCCTTTTTAATGAATTTATTAATAAACATACATTTTAATAAGGGTTTCATAGTTTCATAGTTTTTAAGGTTGAAGGGAGACTCTAAGTCCATCTAGTTCAACCCGTAGCCTAACATGTTGATCCAGAGGAAGGCAAAAAAAACCCAATGTGTCAAACAGCTCCGATGGGAAAAAAAATTCCTTCCTGACTCCACATCCGGCAATCAGACTAGTTCCCTGGATCAACACCCTGTCATAAAATCTAATATACATAACTGGTAATATTATATTTTTCAAGAAAGGCATCCAGGCTCTGCTTAAATGTTAGTAGTGAATCACTCATTACAACATCATGTGGCAGAGAGTTCCATAGTCTCACTGCTCGTACAGTAAAGAATCCTCGTCTGTGGTTATGATTAAACCTTCTTTCCTCGAGACGTTGCGGATGCTCCCGTGTTCCAGTCGCAGGCCTAGGTGTAAAGAGATCTTTGGAAAGGTCTCTGTACTGTCCCCTCATATGTTTATACATTGTGATTAGATCCCCCTAAGCCTTTGTTTTTCCAAACTAAATAACTCCAAGTTTAATAACCTGTCTTGGTGTTGCAGCCCACCCATTACTCTAATAATCTAGGTCGCTCTTCTATCTACTTGTAAGATTATGCTATTTATAACCTTCTATACTTTTGCTATCAAGAAAAGCATCCATTCCTCTCTTAAACTCATTCAGTGAGTTGGCCATCACCACTTCCTCAGGAAGAGAGTTCCAGAGCCTCACTGCTCTTACCGTGAAGAACCCTCTTCTATGCTGATGTAGGAATTTTCTTTCCTCCAATCGAAGAGAATGCCCCCTTGTTCTTGTCATAGTCCTTGGTACAAACAGATCATGGGAGAGATCTCTATATGGCCCTCTGATATATTTGTACATATTTATTAGGTCTCCCCTAAGTCTTCTCTTTTCTAGAGTAAATAGACCTAATTTTGATAACCTTTCTGTGTATTGTAATGCACCCACTCCATTTATTATTTTAGTAGCCTGCCTCTGAACCCTTTCAAGTTCAGTAATGTCTTTCTTCAGCACCGGTGCCCAAAATTGCACACAATACTCCAAGTGTGGTCTGACGAGTGATTTGTACAGAGGGAGAATGATGTTTTCATCTCGTGCCCCCAGACCTCTTCTAATGCATCCCATCACCCTATTTGCTTTGGTGGCTGCTGCCTGACACTGGGCACTCCAATTTAGATTCTTATTGACTAAGATGCCTAAGTCTTTTTCCATGTCTGATTTCCCCTGCGGTTTCCCATTTAGTAAGTAATCGTAGCATCTGTTTCTCCTTGGCATGTGCATAACCTTACACTTATCTGTGTTAAACCTCATTTGCCATTTTTCAGCCCAATTCTCCAATTTACTCAAATCCATCTGTAGTTAAGGAAATTTGTGAGCCTGCTTGTACTATACTCTACCTGATCAATTTCTTTTGTAAGCCCAAATTCCTAAATAACCCTAATTAGTAAATCACAATAATTTTGTTTAATTATTTTGCAATGACAGAATTTTAAAAGGAGAGGTGAGTGAGCATGTGCAATACAAGGCTCAGCTGCTTTGTCTTGAAGACAGCTGAACGCTATGTAGCATCCAGATCAAAACAGTGGGACTTCCTACTGCACATGCTTACAGGCGCCTGTATTATTGATACTCTTGAACAAGTTGCAGTCAGTGTAAAAAGACGGTCCATTTTAATTTAGTGATTACCACCTTAGATGCTGTGTGTGTATATTCTTTTCTTTAAATCAATAGTAAATGCTAAAATAACTATAGATCAACTATAGATCAGTGAATTTTTTCTAGTCCAATTGATTTTTTTCAAAATCCACATACTGGAGAATACATAGTTTTTGGGAATCTAAGGTGAGCGAATTCTGCAAAATATTGGCAAGATGCTGCCACCATCTTAATGAACAACAAATGGCTCACACTGGGTTAAAAGAAAAAAAATCATACTTACATCTGGCCTCCCCACTGTGCTCATACCCACAGTCTTGTATGGGGAAGCACGGGCGCAGTATGCATTTCTATTCACAAAAAATAGGTATACAAATACATACGTAATTGGTTGTATCTAAAAGTGTCTGTGACAGTGGCAAGATGGTGGTCATTTTAATGTATTATAGTCATTATCTCCCTAGACAATAAAAGTGTAATTAAAAATATTTAAAACTATATAATTACATTCTATTTATGTATGTATCTCTTTATATTCCCAGAGCACCTTTTTTATTTACATTCACGATCTTTGACATAATGGTACATAAAATATTGTACCTCTGCCTTTGATGCAGGCTAGAATTCCGAGCTTGCATTGTTCCCCTTACATGATGGCTGATTTAATAAGCCATCATCTGCCACTATCAGCCACGGATGGATTGGAGATCCGCCCACAACTGTTAACCTGTGAAATCCCACTGTCAATCTCTAAAAGCAGGATTTCAACACGCACCAATAGGAGGTGATGTGATCGCGGGGCACCAATGGCCTGTCATAACAGCCAGAGGTCAGCTGATGACTCCTGTGTCTATCATTACGATCCTCTGTGAGCCGGAGTTCATAGGAGATAATGGTTTCTGCTATACTGAACAGTGCTAATGCACTACTGTGCATAACACAAATAATTAGGTGGTGATCACAACTTCAAGTCCTCTAATGGACTATTAAATACAATAAAAAGTGGGGGGAAAGTTTTTAAGAATAAAAAAACAGAAAACTTCAAATAAACTCCCTTTTGCCTTAATTAAATAAAACAATTAATAGAAAATAAACAAATACACATTTGGTATTGCTGAGTTGTTAAAAGTCTGATCTTTCAAAAAATAAAATAAATTGATCCAATCGGTAAAATAAAATCAAATTCCTAGAATTATGTTTCTTTTGTTGCCACAATATTGCAATAAAATTAAATATCAGGCCATCAAAACATTGTATGTACCCCAAATGGTGTTAGCAAAAATGTCAGCTCAGGACACAAAAAATAACTCCACAAAGCCATATATCCGGAAAAATGAAAATATACTGGACAACGGCGGCAAAATATTTATTTCAAATTTCCACTTTTTTATCACCACTTAAATAAAAAAAAAAAACTACACGTTTGTCATTTTCATACTCTTAAGGCCACTTTACACACAGCGACATCGCTAGCAATGTCGCTGGGGAAAGCACCCGCCCCCATCAGTTGTGCATCACGGGCAAATCGCTGCCCGTGGTGCACAACATCACTAACACCTGTCACACATACTTACCTGCCTAGCGACAACGCTATGGCCGGCAAACCGCCTCCTTTCTAAGTAGACAGTTCGTGCGGCGTCACAGCGGCGTCACTAAGCAGCCGCCCAATAGAAGCGGAGGGGCGGAGATGAGCGGCCGTAACATCCCGCCAACCTCCTTCCTTCCTCATTGACGGCGGCCGCAGGTACGATGTTGTTCCTCGTTCCTGCGTTGTCACACATAGCGATGTGTGCTGCCGCAGAAACGACAAACAACCTGCGTCCAAAAGCAGCAACGATATTTGAGATTAGAATGACGTGTCAACGATCAACGATATGGTGAGTATTTTTGATCGTTAACGGTTGTTCCTACGTTTGACACGCAACGACATCACTAACGAGGCCGGGTGTGCGTCATGAATTCCGTGACCCCCAACAACATCTTATTAGCGATGTCGTTGCGTGTTAAGTGGCTTTTACTGACCTGGACAACAACTGAGGAACTGTATTTTTTCTACTATTATATTCCATGTTTAATTTTTCTTTATTAAAGTAAACAAGAGAATTTACAGAAAGAAAAAAAAAAGAAAATTGAAATACGTGATTACTTCATGTCAACTTATAGAGAAGAGTATAAGCCACATCCTAACTAACACCCCTTCTCTTACTAACTATCATAAGGCACGCATATGACATGTAACCACCTTTTATAATACAGACATTCTCCATCCAAAGGAGAACTACACCTCAAACAAAGCAAGGCTACTGCCGAAAACAAAAAAGAAGAGGAAAAAATTTGAAGATTTAATGAGAACCAGAGAGAAAGGAAAGTAGCAAGGGGGAAAGATAAGGAAAAGAAGAGAAGCAAAAGGGGGAGAGAAAAGCAACAGAAAGAGAGGGAGGGAAGGCATGGAGGAGGTTACTTCCCCTGTACTCGGGCCGCTACATTGGACTAACGTAACACACGTCATGCGTTACCAATAAGCTTCTGAAATGGTAGGGAATCAAGAGCCAGGGTCCAGGGTGTCCAGATCCTAAGAAATGTATCCACTGAGTCATTGTTTTCTGCCGTTAGGGACTCCATCCTGTGGATGATGGCCATCTCCGCATACCACTCCCTCACAGATGGCACTCCAGTCGATCTCCAGTATCTCGGGATTACCATGCGTGCCACCATAAGACAGTATCTCAGAAGGCCCGCTTTCTGTGATTTAAGCGATCCTGGGAGAATTGAAAGCAGCGCCATATGAGGGGAACCCACCAACTGCTCTCCGCAAATCACAGAATATGCTTTGAACACGGACTTCCAGAAAGGTTGCATCAATGGGCAGTCCCACCAGATATGCAGCATTGTCCCCTTTACCCATCCGCACCTCCAGCAGCTATCTGAGACCCCAGGAAATATTGCGTGTAGAGTATCCGGGCACCTGTACCAACGGGTCAGAATCTTACAATTTTTTTCCTGTGCTGCACAGGCGATGGAAAATTTATGAGTGAGGATAAAAGACTTTTTCCAGTACGCCTCAGGAATGGAAGTCCCCAAATCTCTATTCCACTTCTCGATATATTTAAGGTCTTCCATGTCCGCCTCTGTAATCAGGAAGGAGTAAACCAGAGACAAGAGATGCCCGGGAGAATCCTCCCGCAAAAACAATTGTTCAAATTTTGTGGGCTGAGCCACAAAAAGCCCAAGTCTGTTGTCAACCATCAAGAAGGACCAAAGTTGAAGGTATTCCAGCCAAGCCGTTGAATGCTGACCCTCTGGGAGCAAAAGGGCTGAAAAGGGGGTACTTCCAAACCGTGCAAAGTCTGGGCTATCCGTGTGTCCTCACCTCTCCTCCAACATAAGAAATGCTCACCTCCCATCCCTGGGGGGAACTCCGGGTTAGAGAAGAGCAGTGAGAGTGTACCAGGACCTCTTGAGAGAGATCCTCGCCTGCACTCAACGTCGCAGACCCTCAGTGATGCCTTAAGAAACTCCGCCTCCCCATCTATCCGTCTCCTATGCAACGGTGTGATCCACGGGAGGAACCACAGGGGTGTTTCGGAGCAAACCTGCTCCAGACTCACCCATTGTTTAGTGCTCCTATTAAATTGTCAATCCATTAGTCTCAGCAGAAGAGACGCCTTGTGGTACTTTTTAAAGTCTGGCAACCCTGCCCCTTCCTCTCCCTTAACTCTACTCAACACTCTCATCCCCACCCGAGAGTTCCTCTCTCCCCACACAAATTTGTTAATAATTGACTGTATTCTGGTAAAGAAAAACGATGGTAGTGCTATAGGGGCCGTTTGAAAGATATATAGAAAATGAGGGCGAACATCCATCTTGATGACATTAATACGTCCAAACCAAGACAGTTTATGACTATTGATTTGTTTAAGATCTCTTACAGTGCGTTCCAACAAAGGGAGGTAATTGAGGTGAAAAATCTTGGTACTGTCCCATGGTACCGCCACCCCCAGATAAGTCAGAACCGATGTCTGCCATCTAAAAGGAAAGTTGGATGCAATATGATCTACTTCCCTCCCAGGCAGAGTGAAATTCAAGACTTGTGATTTATTATAGTTAACTTTAAAGTTGCTTATATGTCCGAAGTTCTTAATTTCCTTAACCAAGGAGGGAAAGGATATGTGAGGCTGTGTAATGTATAGGAGGAGGTCATCTGCATATAATGCTGCTTTACAATCATGCTCTCCCACCTCTATCCCTTTTATATCTGGGTTCTGTCTAATAGCCAAAGCCAAATGCGCCATTATGAGAACAAATAGGAGGGGGGATAAGGGGCAACCCTGCTGGTACCATTTTTTATGCTAATTGGCGCGGACAAGGACCCATTTACCTTTATTCTGGCAGTCGATGTACTATAAAGGGAGACCACTCCTCTAAGGAACCTGTCACCTATCCCCACTTGTCTCAAAGATGCCAACATGAAACTCCAGCTGATCCGGTCGAAGGCTTAATCCGCATCTATGGAAAGTAAACACATAGGTAGTGCCTTTGCCTTTGCCCGAGCCAGCAGAAGAAACGTCTTATTCGTGTTGTCTCTTGCCTCTCAGCCCCCCACAAAACCTACCTGGTCCGTGTATCACTTTTGGGAGCAAAGGGGCCAGTCTATTGGCAAGAGCTTTTGAAAAGAATTTGACATCTATATTAATTAATGATATGGGTCGGTAAATGGAGACATTAACCGGATCCTTCCCTGGCTTCGGAATTACACATATATGCGCCTCTAGAGACTGAGGAACAAAAGATGCTCTAGCAGGCACCGAGTTAAAGACCCGTGTCAAAAAGGGGACAGTCTGTTCCCTAAAAACTCTAAAAACTGTCTTACCTACTGGGGTGTCTCTGAAAGCCGAAGATAGCTCTTCTTCCGTAAAATCTAACTCCAGCGTCTCAATTTCTGATTGCGCTAGCCTAGGCAAGGCAGTCCACTGGACATAGTCCTCGATCTTATTATTGAGTGCCGTCGGTGACATATCAGTAAACTGACCCTTTATGTTGTACAGTTCCCCATAAAAGGCCCGGAACTCTTCAGCTATTTTAACCGGTTCCTGAATCATATGTCCTCCTCTGTCCTTAATTTTCGGGATATGATTTGTGAGTTTCCTCGGGTGAATAAACCTGGCTAATGCCCTTCCGCACTTGTCTGCATGTTCATATAAGTATCTCTGTAAACGTACCCTCTGTGCATAGTATTTTTGATCTAAGAGCCCCCTAAGTTCCTCCTGGGATCCCACCAATTCAACGTACACCGAGGCCTATAAGGATTTTTTGTGGGACGCCTTCAAGGTCTGTATTCGCTGAACCAAAGAGGTAATCAGAGAGGCCCTCTCCCGTTTAAGTCTCTATCCATGCTATATTAATATACCCCGCACCACACATTTAAGGGCCTCCCACTGTGTCGGCAAGGCCGTCTGGTCCTGAGCGTGAAATTCCAAGAAATCACTCATCACCTGTCACATTTCCGCTACACATAAGTCATCTTTAAGTAGATGTTCATTAAGACACCACGTCCATGGTCGATGCAAACCGTCTGGGGGAGTGAGTTGGACGAACACCGGTGCATGGTCCGATAGACATATAGACCCTATGGAGGCCTAGGCATGCCACAGCATGGCGTGTTGGCTAATCCACAACATGTCTATATGGCTGTAAGATGAATGAATTGGGGAGAAATAAGAGTAATCCCTCTCTGTGGGATGCAGTGCCCTCCAAATATCAACCAATTGTAATGCTTGCAACGTTTTCCCTAGTGCAAACATCATTTTTTGTGAAATAAAACGCCGCCCCGAGGAGGTATCAATTGCCGGTTCAAAGGTAAATTTAAATCCCGCCCCAGCTATTAAAGTCCCTTCTGCAAATTCCGCCAGCCGAGACAGGAGGGAAGAGCATGCCACAGTGGGTCTGGAGTTGGGTAAATACCAGTTAGTTACGGTATATACACCCACACCAATCTGGAGCTTCAGAAATATAAATCTACCCTCAGGATCCACCAAAGAGTTGATCACCGAGAACACCAATGACTTATGGAGAGCAATGGAGACCCCCCTGGATTTAGCAGTCAGGTTAGGGCTGTGAAACTATGTTGTGTAAAATCTATCCCTAATAACTGGGACCTGGCCTGCTTTAAAATGGGTCTCTTGTAAAAATAACACCTGAGTCCTCTGTTTATGCATAGCATAAAATATTTGCAATCTCTTTTGCGGCACATTCAACCCTTTACAATTAAGAGAGCCAAAATTAAGTTGCGTCATGCCGAGCACTGGGGTCTTACACCTAAGGATAGGGGTGAAGAAGGGGAAAGAGAGATGACCAGAGTAAGGAGCAAGAAATGCAGCAAGAATCAAGAAAAGATTAGGCTGTGAAATAGAGAAAAAGAAAGGGAAAACAAAGATTACAAACTGTAAGCCCAACAAATGCGGTAATTCCTGGGTATTGCTTTCAAGCGTCACTCAATCCGCGAAATGTAAACCCAAGCTAGGTGTGTGCTTTCCAGAACAGAAGCTCCCCCTCCCAGGCCTCATTATAAAACCCAAACCATAGACAAACCCCAGCTCAGATGCGCGCACCGCAATTCCCAACCCCCCCCACGACCCACCCCACTCAGGGGAAGGAAGGGAGGGAGAGGAGAGAGATAGAGAAAAAAAAAAGGGGGAAAGGAAAAAAGGGGGGAGAAAGGGGGGGAAGGAGAGGGAGAAAAAAAAGGGGGGGAAAGGAAAAAAGGGGGGGAAGGAGAGAAAAAAAAAGGGGGAAAGGAAAAAAAGGCGGGAGGGGAGGAAGGGGGGGAAGAGAGAAAAAAAAAGGGGGAGGGACAGAGGGCCACAGGGGGCAAGAAGAAAGGGGGAAGAGAGAGGTCGAGGAGCATGGACCCGAAAAGAGGCGATAAAAGGCCAAAGGGGACACAGAAGGAGGAAGCGGAAGGAAACATGAAAAACAGGGGTGTGTTAATCATAACCATACATGTCCTATATGAAAATGCTAGGAATTCTGTAAAAGCATGTAACTACAAGAATCGGGGCTACTATTATATTATAGCTCTCCAGTGCATCACATTATAAAATGTATGATGTCATTCAAAAGTACAACTTGTCCCTGAAAAACAAGCCCTGATATGGCTGTGTGGACAAAAAAATAAAACGGTTATGGCTCTTGGAAGAAGGGGAGTAAAAAATGAAAGCACAAAAAGAGAAAATTGCAAGGTCACGAAGGGGTTCAATTTAATATATTTGTAATACTATTGTATGAACTGAGGATTTCGATTGCGTTAGGGCAATGACAACCAGAGACGGGTTCTTGGTGCAAAGACGTTTATAATATGCAACCAACAATATGTACACAGAACAGAACATAAACACAGTAGAACATAAACACAGTAAATACCTGCCAGGTTCGGAGCAAAGGGGAATTCCCGGGGCCGCGCACCGGACTCCCCCAGGGAGACCACCAGGAGTGAACCCCTATACAGGGACTGTCTGGCGATCACCCCAGAAGGCCTAAATGCGCAGCAGCCGGGACACGAAAGGGCAACAGGTATAGTCCAAAAATGTCCGTACGTGATGTGAGTCCTAGGGTGGATAGGGAAGGGAAGGAACCGGGCAGAAGTGCCGACCAGAGACGGCAGACGGAGTCCGGGCACAGCTTGATGAGACCAGGTGAAGTCCAGAGCCAGTGTCGGGTGTTTCAACAGGATCCAAATAGCAATCAGGAACCAAGAGCAGCAGGGCAGGAGTAGACAGGAAGCAGTATACTCAGGCAACTAGACTAACCTTAGGGGCGGGCTTTTAAACAGATGAACAGGAAGTAGGGCAACAGAACAGAAAACTCCATGTTAACAAAGGGCAAGATCCTTCAGAAGAAAACTGGAAATCCCGGAACTCTGACAGTACTCCCCCCCCCCAGAAATGGCCTCAGGACTGACCAGGGCCAGGCTTGTCCGGGTACCTCCGATGAAACTGAGCAACCTTCCGGGGCGCTCGGATGTTACCCACAGGTTCCCAGGAATCGTCCTCGGGGGAGTACCCCTGCCAACGAATCAGATACTGAAGCCGATGCCGATGGAGCCGGGAGTCAATAATGTCCTCAACCACAAACTGCTCCTGGCCATCAACCATCACCGATGGAGGAGGAGGCACGATACGACCCTGAAACGTATTAGGGGAAACCGGTTTCAGCAGGGAAACGTGAAAGACCGGGTGTACCTACAAATTGTGCGGCAACTTCAGCCGACAGGCCACAGAGCTCACTATCCTGGTGATCTTGAACGGACCAATGATTTTCTGCCCCAGCTTCTGCGAAGGAACACCTAGTTTTAGATTCTTGGTGGATAACCACACCGAGTCACCTACCTTATACATGGGTGCCTGTTTCCAGTGAGTGTCTGCCAACTTCTTGTAACGCTCCCTAGCCGAAGCCAAAGAGTCCTTCAAAACCTCCAGATTCCGTTGTAGCTCCGTCAATCTGTCCTCAACCGCTGGCACCGAAACCGCCACCGGTGACCTAGGCAAAATATTCGGATGGTAACCCAAGTTAGCGAAAAAGGGCGTTACCTTAGTGGAGCTGCTCTGAGTGTTGTTATACGAGAACTCCGCCAAAGGAAGCAGCTGCAACCAATCGTCCTGCAGATGGCTGACATAACATCGCAGGTACTGCTCCAGGGTTTGATTAGTCCGTTCGGTTTGCCCATTTGTCTGGGGATGGTATGCAGAAGACAAACAGAAATGAATATGGAGTGCCGAACAAAACCCTTTCCAGAACTTAGAAGTGAACTGCACGCCCCGGTCAGAGATGACCTCATCCGGTACCCCATGCAACCAAAATATATTCTGGATAACCAAATCCACTGTCTCTGCAGCTGAGGGAAGACCGGTACACGGAATAAAGTGAGCAGCCTTTGTCAACCGATCCACTACCACCAAAATGGTATTGTAACCGCCCGAGACGGGCAACTCCACAATAAAATCCATTTAGATGGATCCCCAAGGGCGAGATGGCACGGGTAATGGTTGAAGGAGTCCCATAGGAGCCACAAGAGGGACCTTGCACCGGGCACAAACCACACATGAGTGGACATAGTCTTTCACATCCTTTAAACAGGTAGGCCACCAGAAAAAACGACTCAGAAATTCCTGCGTCTTCTGTACCCCCCTATTACCTGCCAACACGGAGTCATGGACCAACTTGAGAACCCGAAGTCTTACAGCCTCCGGGACATAAATACATCGCTCTCTCAACCGCACACCATTCCGAAGGACAAGAGTCACATCATTCGGGGGGGCAGCAAGAAATACGTCACCATCATAGGCCAGCTTGATGTCCTTCCACAAGTCCTGGTCCCGGATTACTCCAACAAAATTGGCATCTGATAAAACGGTCTGAGACGGGGTTCCAGGCACGGAGTCCATGGCGTGGATCCGGGATAAGGCATCGGCTTTCCCATTACGTGACCCTGGACGGTACGTGACGATAAAATTGAACTGGTTAAAGAACAGGCTCCAACGGGCTTGCCATGGAGACAGGCACCTGGCAGATTTAAGGAATTCCAGGTTACGATGGTCTGTGAGAACTACTACTTGTTGCTCTGCTCCCTGTAAAAGCAGAAATAATCGCCAACAATTCCTTGTCCGCAATGTCATAGTTCTTTTCTGCAGGGGACAACTGGCGAGAAAAGAAGGCACACGGGTGCAAGAGACTCTTGTCCCCAGTTCTCTGTGAAAGGATAGCCCCTAATGCATAATCGGAAGCATCGACTTCCACAATAAAAGGGAGTGCGGGATTCGGGTGTATTAGTATTGGCGCTGAGGTAAAACAAACCTTGAGACGATTGAAAGCTTCCTGGGCCTGGGCAGACCACACGAACTTCTGCCCCTTTTTGGTTAACAGGGTGATAGGACGGACGATCTCTGAAAAGTTGCGGATAAAGCGTCTGTAAAAATTAGCAAAACCTCCTTGATGTTTCCTGGTTCCGGCCAGTCTAGAATTGCCCGTATCTTGCCAGACTCCATGTTGAGTCCCTGAGGAGAGATGACATATCCTAAAAATTGTATCTTTGAGCAATGGAATTCGCACTTCTCCAGTTTAATATACAGGTGGTTATCCCTCAGACGGATAAGTATGGTCTTGACGTGCTCCTGGTGTTCCTGTAGGGAATCAGAAAAGATCAAGATATCATCCAGGTAAATCACCATGAACTGGTCCATTATATCCCTAAAAAAAATCGTTGACTAGGTGTTGGAAAGCCGCAGGAGCGTTACAGAGTCCGAAGGGCATCACTAGATACTCATAATGTCCATACCAACATCTGAACGCTGTTTTCCACTCGTCCCCGGAACGTATGCGGAGTAGATTATATGCCCCACGGAGATCCAATTTAGTAAATATTTTGGCCTGTTGTACTCTCTCCAATAGTTCAGGAATCAACGGCAACGGATACCGGTTCCGGATGGTTATCTTATTTAGTTCCCGGTAGTCGATACAAGGTCACAGAGTCCCCTCTTTCTTCTTCACGAAAAAGATGGGTGCCCCCGCTGGTGAGGTAGAAGGTCGAATAAATCCCGGTGCCGGTGTCAGGTGTTTCAACAGGATCCAAATAGCAATCAGGAACCAAGAGCAGCAGGGCAGGAGTAGACAGGAAGCAGTATACTCAGGCAACTAGACTAAGCTTAGGGGTGGGCTTTTAAACAGATGAACAGGAAGTAGGGCAACAGAACAGAAAACTCCATGTTAACAAAGGGCAAGATCCTTCAGAAGAAAACTGGAAATCCTGGAACTCTGAGAATATTGTACAGTACAAAATTCAGGTAATATAAAAAAGCATTATATTGGTGAACTAATCTCTATCTTTTATTTACTACCGATATTTTTTTCTTTTACAGTATATTATATGTTTTAATAAGTATATATATATATATATATATATATATATATATATATAGTAATTATATATATATGTAAGTGTATATATATATATATATATATATATTGTTTACTGTTCTGCAAAGCATTGATAGTATAACTGCTCTAGGGCAAAATGTTCAAAGTACCTAAAAATAGCAGGTTAAAGCATTAAAGCACAGAGAATTCTGTAAAGAAATTTGAATACAAATTTTGACCAGCTTCTAATCAATCCAAACATTTCTAAATAATGTGTCATTAAGAGTAGAAAGAAATTTAAAGAACTAAAAATCTGAAAATCAAAATATTCACTTCATTGCTTTAGTACAAATATTATACAACATATTGTTTAGTTGTGCTAGAATGGAAAAAAAAGTTACTTGCAAAAGAGCAAAACAAATCACAAACAATTCATACGTATTAGTGTTCTCAAGCCTTGTCTAGTCGATTTTGAATATTGTCATCCATTGGAATAATACTTATGTCCTCTGGCTTTTCATGACTCTTAATAACCTCAGTGACTGTATTTTTTCAAGGCATTGTAGGCACGCACCTTATTATTATTTATTATAGCTGGATCTGGAACTTCTATGACTTGATTTATGAACTCATCAATCTTGTGCAAGCCTAGATGAGTCTATCAGGGTCTTCTCCACCGTTATCTTGATTGTATCAAGTCATCGGGTTGCTGGTCTTCCTCTTCACCTTGTTGTTTCTGTTCCTCCAACCATTATGTGCTTCTCCAGTGATTGCTCTCTTCATATGATGTGTCTAAGGTGGGCAAGTTGCGTGGGCTTTGTGATCCTTGCCTTGAGTGACAAATCCAGCTTGATTTGTTCCAAAATTGACATTATTTGTGTTGTTAATAGTAACAACTAGTGATGAGCGAGTACTAAAAAGCTCGGGTGCTCAAAGCTCGGGCCGAGCCTCCCAAGATACTCGTGTACTCGGCCCGAGCAACGAGCCCAATGTTATCCTATGGGAGACCCGAGTATTTTTGTGAAATGACCACCGGCAGCATGTAGAAACCCTAAAAATGGCACAAAAGTCTCCGAAGAGTGCTCAAATGACATGGCAACAGCATGGGGAAGACCCCTTGAAGCATTTATCACTCAAAAGTCACAGCTGTGAACAATTTTGTCCGCGTTTTACGCCATTTTTACGGACTCACCAGAAAACCTTCCAAAATGACACCAAAATGAATTTTCATGGCGGAAATGTTAAGGGCACATACCCAATAGTGAGATAGAGCTAATGTATGTTACTTTTTGAGATCAATACATGAAAGATTTTACGTAAAACATTGTGTGGCACTCCGATGTCCCTGAGAAGAAACGTACATAAAGGCCTCTGAGTCTAATGTGCCCATTTTGAGGAACTGAGTCTTTGTAGTATTTTCCTTTGCCAGGGCAGTCCAAAATTTTGAGGTTCACCAATGACCCTGCATACAGACGTGCATGAGGGCCTGTAAACCTGAAGTGCCCATTGGAAGGAAGTGGGTCTTTTGTAGTATAGCCCTTTGGCAGGGCAGCCAAAAATTGGGAGGCTCCACATTGTCCCTGGATAGAGACCTGTTAGGTTCTTAGTGCCTCCGTGCTTGCATTTAAAAACCGCAGGTGTGTGCCTGTTGGTGGCAGCTTTCCGCTGCACTTGTGTGCGTTTTGCAAAACCTTGGATATAACGCACAAGTCTAGTGAATACACATCAGCACAGCATTGCAAAATGCGCAAGGGCGTTGTCAACGAACAAGGAAGTGGACGTGATGGTGGTGCAGGCAGAGACCGAGGTCGTGTGCAAGCTCTAATTTCGCCACAACAAAGGGCCACATCTACTCGCTCGCACGTCCTGTCCCAAATTCTTGGGGACCGCAGCAGTACACCGCTCTTGAACCCAGACCAGTGTCAACAGGTTGTTAGTTGGATAGCGGATAATGCTTCCAGTCAGATTGGCACCACCACAAACACTCTGTCTTCCACACGGTCAAGTGTCAGTAGCCGTGATACTGCACCGCACATTTCAGAACCTGATCCTCCTTCCTACCACCAGGCCGAGTACACGTCCACGGACATTACTGATCCCACACTTGGACACTCGGAAGAGCTGTTCGTTCACGTTTCCATTCACACATTCTGGCCTCTCGCCAGCTCCTGTTGAAGTGGGCCATGACGAGATTGTATGTACAGATGCCCAAATATTTGAGCAGCCACGTTCTCACGAAGTTGGCAACGTGTCTCAACAAGGGGTGGACGATGATGAGACACAATTGTCAGGAAGTCAGGAGGAGGAGCAGGGTGCGGAAGAGGAAGACGACGTGGTGGATGATCCAGTAACTGACCCAACCTGGCAGGAGGCTATGCAGAGCGAGGACAGCAGTGCACAGGAGGAGGGAGGCATAGCATCCCAACAGGCAGTAAGAAGCAGGGTGGTGGCCCCAGGCAGACGTCAGGCAACTGTTCCCCGGAACAACACGACACAAGGTGCCTGTACAAATGTTAGGTCTTCCCGAGTCTGGCAGTTTTTTAAGTTGGCTCCAGATGATTCTAAAAAGGCCATTTGCAACACCTGCTGTGCCAGCATCAGCAGGGGTACCAAAACTAGCAGCCTGACCACCACCAGCATGATCAGGCACATGTCAGCCAAGCACCCGACTTTGTGGGATGTACAACAGAGTCGAGGAGCAGTGCTTGCTGATGTCACTGCTACGTCTTCGCTTGTTGTGCATGCGAGCCAATCCCCTGTCCATGCTGCCCGCGAACAAGCCTCCTCCGGCCCTGCTCCTGCAGTTGCCCACGCAGAAATAACACCATCATCAAGCACGTCCTTGTCCCAGCGCAGCGTTCAGTTATCCATTCAGCAAACCTTTGAACGCAGGCGCAAATACACTGCCAACGCCCCACATGCCACACTTCTAAATGCTAACATTTCGCGACTGCTTGCGCTGGAAATGTTGCCTTTTAGGCTGGTTGAGACAGAAGCATTCCGCGACCTGATGGTGGCAGCTGTCCCACATTACTCGGTCCCCAGCCGCCACTATTTCTCCCGGTGTGCTGTCCCCGCATTGCATAACCACGTGTCACAAAACATCACACGTGCCCTGAACAACGCTGTTTCAGCCAAAGTCCACCTAACCACAGACACGTGGACAAGTGCATGTGGGCAAGGCCGCTACATCTCGTTGACATCACACTGGGTTAATATTGTGGAAGCTGGGACCCAGTCTGAGCGAGGGACGGAACACGTCCTTCACACACCAAGTTTTGCAGGCCCTACCTCAGTCAGGGTTTCACCCACACTCTACAGCTCCGGAATGTCATGCTCCTCAGCCTCCTCCTCCTCCTGCGCATCCTCATCCACTTTACCATACACACCAGTCCCAAGCTGGAAGTGTCGCGGGCGGAGGAGGGAACGCTGCGCTCTCCCACTGCTCGGGTCCGGCTGCCGCTGCTCTACGGCTGCTGCTGCTCGGTGGCTCAAGCGATGGCCGGATCCCGGGGACTCGAGCGGCGCTCATCGCCCGTGAGTGAAAAGGGGTCGTTTGGGTTTTGGGGATATTGTCCGTGATGCCACCCACGGTTGTGGTGATTGTGTGGACACCACCGCTGCTCTGGACGGGGATCCCAGGAGCCTGTGACAGGGAGCAGCTTTGTTGTTATTTCTCCCCTCCGTGGGTAGGGGGGTTGGTTGTCCCGGGGCCCGGTGATGGGGTAGAGATGGATGACAGGCGGGTTGCGGGGCCTGATGAGGTGCAGGGTCGCAGGGGCAGTGCTGTGCCGCACGGCATGGAGGTACTCACTCAGCCCAATGATGATGACACAGTTCATGGTAAAACAAGTGGCTGGATGGACGGGTCCCTCGGATGGCTGCGGTTGTTCCTCCCTCAGGTTAGTGATGACTGTCTCTCCCTGCACCTAAGTTCAGTGTTGGTAGTGATGGTTTCCCACCGGTAACCCGCTCCCCGACCTGAATATGGGCCGGAGGAGCCCCTTTTGCCCAAAGGCGCTGGCCCTGGGAGACGGTTGCCCTTGGCGGTGGCGGTGTCTCCCCTTCACGGTTGGACGGTTGCCTTCTATCGTGACTTGGCTGTTTGGAAACCCTGAGGTCCCCTTCACTAACGGATTTGGCAAATTCACGGCGACACCAAGCCTTGCCGGGATCCGAAAGGCCCCTGCCAATGGTGCTGGCTTCTCTTTGTATACCGGTCCGGTACGGCCGGGTCACCACCCGTCCACGGTCCTTACGGCAGACTCCAATCGGCCTCCACTGCAGACGGTCACCACATCCTGCCAACCTTGCTGTCCTGTCCGGGCCACACACCCGGACCAACTTCAGGCTCTTTGCTGTCACTTTTCTCCTCTCTACTACTTTCCTCCTTCCACTTCCTTAGCTTAACTCTCACTGCCTGTGTTTTCCCTCCTCCTTGGTGGGTGGAGACCAACCGCCTGGCTCCACCCCCTGGTGTGGACAACAGCCCCTGGGGAAGGCAACAAGGATTTTGTGTTTTGACTATGATATGCCTGCAGGGAGTGTGGGGTGTGTAAGTGTTGTGCTCTGTGGCCCCTGGCTTGTCCAGGGCGACACAGAAGCACTGCAGCACTGCCTCGGCGAAGCGGCAACAGGCTGTGCTGAAGCTAATCTGCATAGGTGACAAACCCTACAATGCAGAAGAGGTGTGGACAGCTCTGAAACAGCAGGCAGATCACTGGCTCACACCTCTGAACCTAAAGCCAGGAAAGGTCGTGTGTGACAATGGCCGGAACCTGGTGGTGGCTTTGAGGCAAGGCCAGCTGACACATGTTCCATGCGTGGCTCATGTGCTCAACCTCGTGGTTCAGAGGTTTCTAAAGTCATACCCAGAGCTGTCTGATCTGCTGGTAAACGTTCGCCGCCTGTCTGCACATTTTCGAAAGTCACCTACTGCTTCAGCGGGCCTTGCCGGCTTTCAGCGCCATTTGCATCTTCCGGCTCACAGACTGGTGTGTGATGTCCCCACGCGTTGGAATTCAACTCTGCACATGTTGGTCAGGATATGTGAGCAGAAGAGGGCAGTTGTTGAGTACCTGCATCACCTAAGCCGTCAGGAAATGGGTCAAACTCCACACATAACACCTGAGGAGTGGAGATGGATGTCCGACCTATGTACCATCCGCCAAAACTTTGAGGACTCCACCAAGATGGTGAGCGGCGATGACGACATTATTAGCGTCACCATACCGCTTCTCTGCCTTCTAAAATGGTCTCTGCTCAAAAAACAACCATGATGCATTGCAGGCGGAGCGCGATGAGTTTGAGCAAGAAACAGTAGTGGGTGTGGGTGATAACACACAGCCCAGCCTCGTCTCATCACAACGTGCAGTGGAGGACTATGACGAGGAGGAGGATGAAGACATGTAGCAACTCTCTGGCCAAATTGAGGATATGACATGCAGTCATATCCTCGGTTCAGCGTGGCTGGCCAGAGGACAGGGTAGATGATGAGGAGGAGGAGGAGGAGGAGGAGGACAGCATGTTCAGTCATCGTGTTGGTCAGGATACTGAAGTGATGGCTGTTAAGAGTCTGGCACACATGGCTGACTTTATGGTAAGCTGCCTGTCTCATGACCCTCGCGTTAAGAACATCTTGGCCGACAATCATTACTGGTTGGTAACACTGTTAGACCCACGCTAAAAGGAGAACTTTATGTCTGTTATTCCCGAGGCGGAGAGGTCAGGAAAAATGCAGCAGTTCCAGAAGGCCATAGTCACGGAAGTAGGCAAAGCATTCCCCTCACAAAACGCTAGCGGCATAGGTCAGGAATCAGTGGACAACCAAGGCATACAGCCGAGAGGGGCACAAGTCCAATCCGCCAGAGGTAGGGGAACAATCTTTAAGATGTGGGACAGTTTTCTCAGCCCCTCACATACCACAGCCCCTGAAGTGCGGGGTAGTGCCACAAGAAATCCTAAGTTTGCCCAGATGCTCAAGGAGTACCTTGCAGATCAAACAACTGTACTCCGACATTCCTCTGTGCCTTACAATTAATGGGTATCCAAGCTGGACACGTGGCATGAATTGGCTCTCTACGTTTTGGAAGTCCTGGCCTGCCCTGCCGCTAGCGTTTTGTCAGAGCGTGTTTTTAGTGCCGCAGGTGGAATCATTACAGATAAACGCACCCGCCTGTCAACTGTAAATGCTGACAGGCTGACTCTGATCAAGATGAACAAGGGTTGGATTGGGCCAGACTTCACCACACCAACAGCAAATGACAGCGGAATTTAAAGTTTGTAACGGGATTTTGCCATGTACCTCCACTCACCCATGGTAACACACTTCTGGACTTTGGATAATCGTTGGACTGCTCCTCCTTCTCCTCATGCGCCATCATGATGACCGTTACAATAGTTAGGACGTTGTTTCAGGTATACCCCAGTGGTAAATTTTTTCGCCCATTCTTTCAGAATGGGCATTACGACAGGAGACCCGCTCCTTTGCAATGGGAACAATGTTTTGAGGCCCTCATGCACATCTCAATCCAGGGACAATATGGAGCCTGACGCTGCCACCGACAGGCACACACGTGCGGTTTTTAAATGCAAGCACGGACGCAATAAGAACCTAACAGGTTTTTAGGAGCGACAATTACTGAGAAGTCTGACACTATCAGCCACTGCTGACTGACGTGTATTATTCACTAGACTTGTGCGTTATATAATAGTTTGTGAAAAACGTGCACCTGTACGCTGCCACCGACAGGCACACACGTGCGGTTTTTAAATGCAAGCACGGACGCAATAAGAACCTAACAGGTTTTTAGGAGCGACAATTACTGAGAAGTCTGACACTATCAGCCACTGCTGACTGACGTGTATTATTCACTAGACTTGTGCGTTATATAATAGTTTGTGAAAAACGTGCACCTGTACGCTGCCACCGACAGGCACACACGTGCGGTTTTTAAATGCAAGCACGGACGCAATAAGAACCTAACAGGTTTTTAGGAGCGACAATTACTGAGAAGTCTGACACTATCAGCCACTGCTGACTGACGTGTATTATACACTACACTTGTGCGTTATATAATAGTTTGTGAAAAACGCACACAAGTGCACCTGTACGCTGCCACCGACAGGCACACACGTGCGGTTTTTAAATGCAAGCACGGACGCAATAAGAACCTAACAGGTTTTTAGGAGCGACAATTACTGAGAAGTCTGACACTATCAGCCACTGCTGACTGACGTGTATTATTCACTAGACTTGTGCGTTATATAATAGTTTGTGAAAAACGTGCACCTGTACGCTGCCACCGACAGGCACACACGTGCGGTTTTTAAATGCAAGCACGGACGCAATAAGAACCTAACAGGTTTTTAGGAGCGACAATTACTGAGAAGTCTGACACTATCAGCCACTGCTGACTGACGTGTATTATTCACTAGACTTGTGCGTTATATAATAGTTTGTGAAAAACGTGCACCTTTACGCTGCCACCGACAGGCACACACGTGCGGTTTTTAAATGCAAGCACGGACGCAATAAGAACCTAACAGGTTTTTAGGAGCGACAATTACTGAGAAGTCTGACACTATCAGCCACTGCTGACTGACGTGTATTATTCACTAGACTTGTGCGTTATATAATAGTTTGTGAAAAACGTGCACCTGTACGCTGCCACCGACAGGCACACACGTGCGGTTTTTAAATGCAAGCACGGACGCAATAAGAACCTAACAGGTTTTTAGGAGCGACAATTACTGAGAAGTCTGACACTATCAGACACTGCTGACTGACGTGTATTATTCACTAGACTTGTGTGTTATATAATAGTTTGTGAAAAACGTGCACCTGTACGCTGCCACCGACAGGCACACACGTGCGGTTTTTAAATGCAAGCACGGACGCAATAAGAACCTAACAGGTTTTTAGGAGCGACAATTACTGAGAAGTCTGACACTATCTGGACTGTTTTAGACTGTGTACACCAGCCACAGATATGATGAAGGCTGGTATACAGTCACCACTAGGAATGGCTATATACCCTGCCTGCCTGCCTGCCTGTATACTGCTACAATAGTCCTGACAAGGACTCTTCTGGTCACTAGCCTGTATTCCGACTTGGCTATACCCTGCCTGTATATAGCAACAATAGTCCTGAGAAGGACTCTGCTACTGTACTCCGACCTAACTATACCCTGCCTGCCTGTATACAACTAGAATAGTCCTGAGAAGGACTTCTGGTCACACTGTTTGCAGCCCTGCTCCGGAACTAGCTATAAAGGGCCGCAAACCTTTCCCTGAAGCAGCGACCCTCTCCCTGCACTGACTGTCTGGATGGCTGTGAGCAGAGCACAGCGCGCCGGCCGGTATAAAGGCTCGGTCACGCTGTGCGGGCCGGCCAATCACTGCAATTCCACAACTAACAGGGCTGTGGCATTGCAGTGGTCTGCCAGCCAATCCCTGCATGAGGGCTGGCTCTCAAAAGAGCGCCAACATGCAGAAATGAAGACCACGAGTACAGCACGAGTATCGCGAGATTACTCGGTCCCCGCCAAGTAGCCCGAGTACAGTGATACTCGTGCGAGTACCGAGTAGTAACAAGCATGCTCGCTCATCACTAGTAACAACATATAACGATAACATCCTTCTCCAGCATCACATTTTGAAGGATTGGATTCTTCTTCTGTCTTGTTTCTTCATCGTCCATGTTTTGCATCCATATGTTACTACAGAAAAATCAAACTATGTAAGAGTCATGTTTTCATTGTCTGCGAAATGAAGCTTGTCCAGTGACATCATTGTTGATTTGCCCATAGCTATTCTCCTATTGGCTTCCAGTTTGTCTCCCTCCATCTCAAATGTGTCCCAGTCAAATCTGGTAGTAGTCAATATCTTTGTCTTCTTTGTATTGAGTAGGAGTTCCATGTTCAAGTCTTCCATCTTGACACTCCATAATAAGTTCTTCATTTCCTCTACGCTTGGTGCTATGAATCTTGTATCTCCTGAATATTTAAGATTGTTGATTATTCTTCCAGCAATTTTGAGTCTTTTTTCCTTTTTGGCATGTCTAGCCTTTCTAAAAATAGCTTTTTCATATAAATCGTAGAGAAAGGGTGACAGGATGCAGCCTTGTCTGACGCCTCACTTTACTTTGAACCATGCCATGTCACCATGTTCTGTTCCCACTGTTGCTTCTTGATCGATGTTAATGAGAATAAAAATGGGCCACACATTCATATCCTTCATGGTATTCCAAAGGTTTCTGGGATTCAAAACAGTTGAAGGCATTGCTGCAATTGATGAAGCAGAAATAGATCTCCTTGTAATTGTTGGCCTTTTCCATTATCAAATCTCTTTTTCCACCACTGTTTCTGAATCCTTCCACTTGCAGCTCTATTCCAAATTAAGGCTGTAGCCATCCCTGTAGGATATTCAGTAGTATTTTGCTGGCATAAATTATGAGCGCAATAATCTGATGGTTTCCACAGTTGGTAGCATATCCATTCCTTGGAATAAGAATGAACACCGATATTGTCCAGTCTTTGGGCCATTTACCAGTTATCCGTTTCTATTGACACAGGTGTGATTACATAAACTGCTGCTTCAGAAGATTTTATTGGCTGCATTGGAATATTGTCAATTCCAGGTGGTTTGTTTTTTGACAGAAAATGTTATGGCAGCAACAACCTAGTCTTTCAAGATTTTTAGTTTGCTATCATTTTAAGTCTTAGTTTCTTCCTGTATCACTGAATCGTACTTGTAAAGATGCTCCATGTACTTTTCCCATGTTTCCTTTACCTGTTCTGGCTCAGTTTGTTCCTTTTGGTGTCTTTCAACATTCCCACTCTAGATTGAAACTTTTGTTTTTATCTCTGTCACACGGTGTTTGGCTCTAAATTCGCTGAGTGGCATGGCAGCATCTGATGATATTCACATTGCCGAATCTGACACCCCACATTATGCCTCGTTTAGTATTTCGGAGTTACACAGACAGGTTTGGGCGTCAACCAGCCATTTTCTCATTAGTGATCTGGCTTGCAGGAGTTAATTTCTGCTAGCCTGTTGGTTACCTCCTGGATCACATGTTGTGGGAGACCTATCACAGTCACTTCCTGTGTTTTTAAGATGAAGGAGTCTCTCTTCCCATGCTGACTATAGCTTTTGCTAAACTTCTCTGTGTTCTGTTGTATCCCAGTCCTGCTGGTGGTTGTATTACTTTGTGCATGGAGTTGTTGTGGAGTTTGACCATTGTCTTGTTGTTTCTTCCCTGCTCTTATTCCTTCTAAGCTCTATTTGTCTTATACTTCTTTGTCTGTGTGCCATGAGATAGAGATTTGGTTTCCACTGTTTGTCTATTTCTGTTGGTTTTATCACTCCTGCCCCGGCCCTCACCAGGGGTTGGGGGGAAAAGGGGGGTTATAAGATCAGGTCTAGTCAGGAAAAGTGGAAGGAAGGTGGCCCAGATATCCTGGCCATGAGAGGTACTGTAACTTTTAGATTAGAAATAGCTGCTGTACCCTGGCCTTTGGGCCAGTTTTGGAGCCCTTGTCTTCTGTTCTCCACCTAGACCTTTGTTACAATCTCTTTGATGTTTTGGTATGCTTTCCTGCTTTTGACCTTAATGTGCTCTATTTTTATTTCACTATATGTCTTTTAATAATAAAGTAATTTGTCTGCTCGAATTGCTCTCTTTAGTCTTTTACTAATGTTGTCTGCGTCCTGCTTGTTACCTTTTGCTTTTACAACTCATTTTTCTTCAATAACTTTTAGGGTCTCTTTCTTTAACCCCTTCACGACTGCGGGCAGTAAAATTACGTCCTATTTTAACGTCACTTAACAACCAGGGACGTAATTTTACGGCCTAAACTTCATTTGATTGCCGTGGCCATAGCAACGGCTTTCAAATGATGTCCCCTGCTTTTTCTTACAGCAAGGGACCTTTGCTTGACCCCCTATCGACGATCGATGTGATTGGCTGTTCAAATCTGAACCGCCAACCACATCGTTCGCACTAATTTCAGCAAAAATAATGCCAGAATTACTGTGATACTGTGAGATCCAGCTATGATCTGCTCTAGCAGCTTCAACAAATCATGGCCGGAGCTCTAAAATGTCGCCCCCAGCCCCTGCAGCACTGATTGGAGTGATCGTGCTATGACGCGCAATCGCTCCAATCAGTGTGCAGTGGGGCAGTCTGATCTGCCTGTGGCCGCCCTCCCCAGGCCTGTGCTGGCCTGCGAGCCCTCCCCCAACATGTCTGCAGCTTGTAGTGGCTGGTACTTGTGGTACCACGTTACCGCTGCTGCTGCCGCCGCCATAGCTGAGGTCACCGCTCCTGCTGCACGTGAGTACTGTGCTCACCTTGCAGCCCGTGTGCGCTCCCGCGGTGTCCCCTGCGCACTCCCATGATGGCCCCTGCCCATGCCCCCCTGCGATCTGCCCCCCTACGCCCCGATCTGCCCCCCGACATCACGATCTGTTCCCCCCATGATCTGACTGCCTCCCCCATTATCTCTATTCTGCTTCTGCAGCTCCCTCTTCAGTCTCCCCCTCTGCTCCCCCCCTCCCCCTCTGCTCTCTTACCTGTCTTCACTGGGTCGTCCGAGGTCTTAACTGGCCCGATCACATCTGCCTCCATCGCTAGGTCCTTCCTGGGCATTCTGCTGATCTGCCCAACGTCCTGCCTGATGCTCCTGTAAAGCTGTCCATCTCTCTGCCATCTGTTCCTCCTGCAGCTCTTCTGGTCAGTGATCCTCTGGGTACTGTGAGTATAACTTTTTTTTTTTTCTGTATCCCCTGTCCATTTTTACACCTCATCCGTCCGTGCGTCCCGCCGAGTGCTGATCAGGGATGCAGATAACATATCTGCATCCCTGCTCAATTTTTGGCGTGACTTTTTTTTTCCGTATCCCCGACGCTTTTTGTATTGCATCCGTCCGTGCATCCCGCCGAGCGCTCATCAGGGATGCACATAACCGATCGACATCCCTGCTCAATTTTTGGCGTGACTTTTTTCCGTATTCGCGACGCTTTTTGTATCGCATCCGTCTATGCGTCCCGCCAAGCGCTGATCAGGGATGCACATAACGTATCTGCATCCATGGTCAATTTTTGGCGTGACTTTTTTTTCCGTATCCCCGACGCTTTTTGTATCGCATCCGTCCGTGCGTCCCGCCAAGTGCTGATCAGGGATGCACATAACGTATCTGCATCCATGGTCAATTTTTGGCGTGACCTTTTTTTCCGTATCCCCGACGCTTTTTGTATCGCATCCGTCCATGCGTCCCGCCGAGCGCTGATCAGTACTTACAGCAAGATGGAATTGCAGCTGTATATTGCTCAGGCCAAAAGACTACTACTACTCCAGCAGGATAAAGCTACAGCTGGCCTGAGCAATATACAGCTGCAATTCCATCTTGCTGTAAGTAATGATATTTTCCTTTTTGCTTTTTTATATTATATATAGTGTAGGGACCTACAAGCATGAGGTTCCCGTGACGAGGGTTGTAGGCTTACGTCTTATGGCCATAACGCAGGATACAGCCAGGCCCCTTTTTGTTAGGCCTTGCTATCAGAGTTTCTGTCCCTACGTAGCACGCAGTGGGGGTACGGCTTGGCAGCCCGCCTGATCTAATAGTATGGGCGTCACCTAATAGGCTGCGGGTTTGTGACTGTGCGTCTGCTAGTGTGAACAGTGCTCTATGCAAGCCACCAGTGTGCAGTTTTACCATCCAGCCATCACCTCCTCCATATTTGGAAGTGAGTGTGAATGGCTCCACCTGCACCTGTGTTGCCTCCACCTAGTGGGGGTTTAGCTGTATCCTGCTGGAGTAGTAGTAGTCTTTTGGCCTGAGCAATATACAGCTGCAATTCCATCTTGCTGTAAGTAATGATATTTTCCTTTTTGCTTTTTTATATTATATATAGTGTAGGGACCTACAAGCATGAGGTTCCCGTGACGAGGGTTGTAGGCTTACGTCTTATGGCCATAACGCTAACAAAAAACCTCAAAAACTTTTTTTGTACAGGATACAGCCATGCCCCTTTTTGTTAGGCCTTGCTATCAGAGTTTCTGTCCCTACGTACCGCGCAGTGGGGGTACAGCTTGGCAGACCGCCTGATCTAATAGTATGGGCGTCACCTAATAGGCTGCGGGTTTGTGACTGTGCGTCTGCTAGTGTGAACAGTGCTCTATGCAAGTCACCAGTGTGCAGTTTTACCATCCAGCCATCACCTCCTCCATATTTGGAAGTGAGTGTGAATGGTAGAGATGAGCGAACCGGTCCCGGTTCGGCTCGAGGCCGGTTCGCCGAACGGCGGTCGCGTTCGAGTTCGGTTCGTCGAACGTTCGACGAACCGAACTAGAACCAATAGGCTATAATGGGAGGCAATCACAAACACATAAAAATGCATTATAAATGTACACAAACAGTTAATAAACATTGCCATAACACTTACCGGTCCTCGCGATCCCTTCTGCACTCTGTCTCCTGCCGCTATTCCATCCGATGATCGCTGAATCCTCCCGGTGACCTGCACTGCCAGCAGAGAAGCAGGACCTATCGTGACGTCAAAATAGCCATGTGACCAGTCACGTGGCTATTATCTCATTGGCTACAGACTGGTCACATGACTATGACACGTCATGTAGGACCTGCGAGTGCATCTCTCCGGTACACGGTGCACATATGTGTATCGCCGTGTACCGGCGACATGCTCTAGCACACGGTCGACTCCCCGTTCCGTTAGGGACCGGCTGACACAGCCGGTCATTAACGGAGATCACCGTTGCCATATTAACGCAGTTAGCGGTGACGTCACCGCTAACCGCGGCTCCGGGAGCACCGTTGCTATGGTAACGCGTCTGTCAGCGTTACCGCTAGCAGCCAGCAGTGATCACTCACGGAGTGAAGGCTGCACGCTGCTTCCCGATTGTAGTGAGCATTGTAGTTAGGATGGAGGTTCCCCAGCCCCAAGTGATGCCCCTCACTACAATCGTCACTACTACTACACTAGAAAGAAAGAAGACAGAAGAGCAGGATCGTGGAGGGCTGACAGGGGGTAATAAAGATGGAGTCTCTAATGTGTCTGTGTATTTATTTCTATTAAAGTATTTTTTCTCTGTGTGGTGTCTTTTTTTAACCCTTTATTGGAGATTCTTAATGGCCGGGTCAAACGTGCCTGACATTAAGAATCTCTGGCTTAATACTGGCTGGTAAAACAAAGCCAGTATTAACTCATGATTACCCAACAAGCCACCCGGCTCCAGGGCTGTTGGAAGAGTTGGATACAGCGCCAGATGATGGCGCTTCTATGAGAGCGCCATTTTCTGGGACGGCTGCGGACTGAAATCCGCAGCAGAGGCGCCCACAAACCTCGGGCTAACCTGTGCTGCGGATTCCAATCCCCAGCTGCCTAGTTGTACCCGGCTGGACACAAAAATAGGGCGAAGCCCACGTCATTTGTTTTTTAATTATTTCATGAAATAAGTGAAATAATTAAAAAAAACGGGCTTCCCTATATTTTTGGTTCCCAGCCGGGTACAAATAGGCAACTGGGGGTTGGAGGCAGCCCGTGGCTGCCAGCTGTACCTGGCTAGCATACAAAAATATGGCGAAGCCCACGTCATTTTTTTGGTGGGCAAAAAACTTCTGCATGCAGTCCTGGATGGAGTATGCTGAGCCTTGTAGTTCTGCAGCTGCTGTCTGCTCTTCTCCATACAGACAGACAGCAGCTGCAGAACTACAAGGCTCAGCATACTCCATCCAGGACTGTATGCAGAAGTTTTTTGCCCCCTGAAAAAATTATGTGGCTTCGCCATATTTTTGTATGCTAGCCAGGTACAGCAGGCAGGTACGGCTGCCCCCAACCCCCAGTTGCCTATTTGTACCCGGCTGGGAACCAAAAATAAAGGGAAGCCCTTTTTTTATTATTTCATGAATTTCATGAAATAATTAGAAAACAAATGACGTAGGCTTTGCCCCATTTTTGTGTCCAGCCAGGTACAACTAGGCAGCTGGGATTGGAATCCGCACCACCGGTTGGCCTGAGCTTTCTGGGCCCCACTGCTGCGAATTGCAGTCTGCAGCCACCTCAGAAAATGGCATTTTCATAGAAGCGCCATCTTCTGGCACTGTATACAACTCTTCCAGCACCTGCCTGCTATACCTGGCTAGCATACAAAAATATGGCGAAGCTCACGTCCTTTTTTTGTAGCTTTTTGGCAAAAAAAAAAAAAAATGCTTCCCTGGATTTTCCATTGCCAGTGAAGGTAACACCAAGCAGTGGGGGTTAGCAGCCAGTAGCTGCTTGGATTACCCTTAGCTAGCAATACAAAAAATGCAGTCGGAGCTAACATATATTTTTTTTAATTATTTATTTAAATAACTAAAAATAAAATGGGCTTCCCTGTATTTTGATTGCTGGACATCACAGTGCTGTAAAAATAAATCTTTAAAAAAATGACGTAGCGCTCCGCGGTATTTTTGATTCTCAGCGCAGATAAAGCAGACAGCTATGGGTTGCCACCCCCATCTGCCTGCCGTTACCTTGGTTGGCAATCAAAATACAGGGAAGCCCATTAATTTTTTCTATTTAAAAAATAGTTAAAAAAAAAAATTACGTTGGGTCCCCCCATTTTTGATAGCCAGCTAGGGTAAAGCAGACGGCTGTAGCCTGAAAACCACAGCTGGCAGCTTTACCGTGGTTGGGGATCCAATGTGGAGGTCCCCTCAGGCTCTTTTTTATAATTATTTTATAAATATTAATAATTACACAATAAAAGTAGGGGACCCCCCAAATTGGATCACCAGCCAAGGTAAAGCGGACAGCTGTGGTCTGGTATTCTCAGGGTGGGAAGGTCCATAGTTATTGGGCCTTCACAGCCTAAAAATAGCAGGCCGCAGGCACCCCAGACGTGGCGCATCCACTAGATGCGCCAATCCTGGCGCTTCACCCCAGCTCATCCCGTGCCCTGGTGCAGTGGCAAACGGGGTAATAAATCGGGTTGATACTAGCTGTAAAGTCACCTGAGATCAAGCCCAGCAGTTTGTGATGTCATGGCATCTATTAGATACCCAACATCATAAACTGTCAGTACTAACAAAAACAAAAAATCGACAAAAGAAATTTATTTGAAAAAACAGTCCCCAAAACATTTCCTCTTTCACCAATTTATTGTAAGAAAAAAAATAAAGGGGTCCCACGACGACTCTGGACCGTCTAGAATATGGGGGGGAGACACTCAGGGAACGTATCCCCCATTTTCTAGGAGTGCGGACCCTTCATGTGAGGAGTGTGGGTGCAATGAATCTGCACTCACTCTCCCCGGGTCCACAGCAGCAGAGTCCATGTCGTAATGGTTGCTACCAAAGCTGCAATGCCCTGCTCATGAGGTAAGGGCATGCCTAATCAGGAGAACTACTGTAGAGGAAGCTCTGCTCACTGGTATATAGGTGCTCAGAGGTAATAATAGATAAAATTAGTGAGTAACCTCGGCACTCTATATCTCCCAGACTAAGTCAGTAAGTCACAACGGATAGTAATGCAAAATCACTCTTTATTGGTCCGTATTAAGAAAATTTTTTTTTCATAAGCATATATGTTTTTGTCCAAAACAAGTTACAAATGACGTTTCGGCCTGAGCCTTCGTCAGATTGGACTTATCTGCATGTAATCATGAAAAATGACAATAATCAGTATCACATAAGAGTGAGAGAACAATAACATAAACTCGAACAATGTAGAGGTACAATTGGGATGCAGCAAAAAAATTGCAACACAGCAAGAAATGAAACACATGATACAAATGTCATAATACAGTACAAGGACAATATAGTAATGACAAATATGGGGTCAGAGTAGACTTAGACAGCTCTGGTACGAAAGAGATGTCAATCATAAAGTAACATGTGCAGTAGGTGTAGAGCTACACTATGCATGGCAGAGCTAATGGGTAGACCGACCATAGAAAAAGTAGAGAAAAAGTGGAGAAAAAGTGGAGAATAGGTGGAACATAAGAGGAGAAAAAGTGGAGAAAAAGTGGAGAAAAAAGTGGAGAAAAAGTGGAGAAAAAGTGGAGAAAAAGTGGAGATTAAGAGGAGAAAAAGTGGAGAAAAAAGTGGAGAAAAAGTGGAGAAAAAGTGGAGCATAAGTGGAGAAAAAGTGGAGAAAAAGTGGAGCATAAGAGGAGAAAAAGTGGAGAAAAAAGTGGAGAAAAAGTGGAGAAAAAGTGGAGCATAAGAGGAGAAAAAGTGGAGAAAAAGTGGAGAAAAAGTGGAGCATAAGAGGAGAAAAAGTGGAGAAAAAGTGGAGAAAAAGTGGAGCATAAGAGGAGAAAAATTGGAGATTAAGAGGAGAAAAAGTGGAGAAAAAGTGGAGCATAAGAGGAGAAAAAGTGGAGAAAAAGTGGAGAAAAAGTGGAGAAAAAGTGGAGAAAAAGTGGAGCATAAGAGGAGAAAAAGTGGAGATTAAGAGGAGAAAAAGTGGAGAAAAAGTGGAGAAAAAGTGGAGAAAAAGTGGAGCATAAGAGGAGAAAAAGTGGAGAAAAAAGTGGAGAAAAAGTGGAGAAAAAGTGGAGAAAAAGTGGAGATTAAGAGGAGAAAAAGTGGAGCATAAGAGGAGAAAAAGTGGAGAAAAAAGTGGAGAAAAAGTGGAGAAAGTGGAGAAAAAAATGGAGAAAAAGTGGAGAAAAAGTGGAGAAAAAGTGGAGAATAAGAGGAGAAAAAGTGGAGAAAAAGTGGAGAAAAAGTGGAGAATAAGAGGAGAAAAAGTGGAGAATAAGTGGAGAAAAAAATGGAGAAAAAGTGGAGAAAAAGTGGAGAAAAAGTGGAGCATAAGAGGAGAAAAAGTGGAGAAAAAGTGGAGAAAAAGTGGAGAAAAAGTGGAGCATAAGAGGAGAAAAAGTGGAGAAAAAAGTGGAGAAAACGTGGAGAAAAAGTGGAGAAAAAGTGGAGAAAAAGTGGAGCATAAGAGGAGAAAAAGTGGAGATTAAGAGGAGAAAAAGTGGAGAAAAAGTGGAGAAAAAGTGGAGAAAAAGTGGAGAAAAAGTGGAGCATAAGAGGAGAAAAAGTGGAGAAAAAAGTGGAGAAAAAGTGGAGAAAAAGTGGAGATTAAGAGGAGAAAAAGTGGAGCATAAGAGGAGAAAAAGTGGAGAAAAAAGTGGAGAAAACGTGGAGAAAAAGTGGAGAAAAAGTGGAGAAAAAGTGGAGAAAAAGTGGAGAAAAAAGTGGAGAAAAAGTGGAGAAAGTGGAGAAAAAAATGGAGAAAACGTGGACAAAAAGTGGAGAAAAAGTGGAGAATAAGAGGAGAAAAAGTGGAGAAAAAGTGGAGAAAAAGTGGAGAAAAAAGTGGAGAAAAAGTGGAGAAAGTGGAGAAAAAAATGGAGAAAAAGTGGAGAAAAAGTGGAGAAAAAGTGGAGAATAAGAGGAGAAAAAGTGGAGAAAAAGTGGAGAAAAAGTGGAGAAAAAGTGGAGAATAAGAGGAGAAAAAGTGGAGAATAAGTGGAGAAAAAAATGGAGAAAAAGTGGAGAAAAAGTGGAGAGAAAGTGGAGAAAAAAAATGGAGAAAAAGTGGAACACCCTTTGGTACCTTTCATGTGGCACTAAGGGGTGCTTAGCTTTGTATTTAGCCAAAAAAATGAAAAAAAAATGACATAGGGTTCCCCCTAGTTTTGTAGCCAGCTAGGGTAAAGCAGACGGCTGCAGCCTGCAGACCACAGCTGGCAACCTCACCTTGGCTGGTAATCCAAAACTGAGGGCACCCCACGCTGTTATTTTAAATTAAATAAATAATTGAAAAAAAAAAACACGTAGGGGTCCCCCAAAATTGGATCACCAGCCAAGGTAAAGCAGACAGCTGGGGCCTGATATTCTCAGACTAGGGAGGTCCATGGTTATTGGAATCTCCCCAGCCTAAAAATAGCAGGCCGCAGCCGCCCCAGAAGAGGCGCATCCATTAGATGCGCCAATCCTGGTGCTTCGCCCCAGCTCATCCCGCGCCCTGGTGCGGTGGCAAACGGGGTAATATTTGGGGTTAATACCAGATGTGTAATGTCACCTGGCATCAAGCCCTGGGGTTGGTGAGGTCAGGCGTCTATCAGATACCCGACATCACCAACCCAGTCAGTAATAAAAAAAAAATACACGACAAACACATTTTTATTTGAAAAAACACTCCCCAAAACATTCCCTCTTTAACCAATTTATTAGATTGAAAAACAAATCCAGGTCTGGTGTAATCCAAGGGGTTGCCATGACGATGCACACTGTCCCAGTCAATGAAGAGCAGGATGTTCCCCATTGGCTGGGAGAGCAGTGCAGTGACCTGAGCTAACATCAATGGGTCAGCCCAGGTCACTGCAGGGGGGTGACAAGTGCTGCTGTCAGTGAGGTACATTACCTGCGCTGATCTCCAGCACACTGACAGCCCCTGTCACTGAGGTCAATGACCGGCGCCTTCACATCAAGTATCGCGAGAGGTCCGTGACGTCACCGCTAGTCAGTCTCGGGTCGGAAGCGATAGGTGATGTGACAAGCGGCGGCCATGGAGGACAGTGACAGCGCTGAGGTCGGGATGGCGGGACTTCATCACCGCAGGTAAGCCGAGCGAGCGAGCGAGCGAGCGGGCGGGCGGGCGGTCGGGGGGATGGGAGGGGTGGAGGGGAGGGGGGGGGGTGGGGGGGGGTGGATGTGTGTGTGTGTGTGTTTGTGTATGTGTATGTATGTGTACATGCCGCGGGCAGGAGGGGGTGGAGCGAGCTGAGCGGGAAAGTGTGGGCTTCCTGCACGTAACTAAGATAAACATCGGGTTACTAACCAAAGCGCTTTGCTTGGATACCCGATGTTTATCTTGGTTACCAGCTTGTGGCAGGCTGCCAGCGATGGCTCCTGCTCACTGTAGCTGTAAAAAGCCCTGCTTTTTGCTGCTAGAACCGTTCTCGAACGTATCTAGAACTATCGAGCTTTTAGCAAAAAGCTCGAGTTCTAGTTCGATCTCGAACAGCCCAAAAATCACTCGAGCCTAGAACTGGAGAACCACGAACCACGAACCGCGCTCAACTCTAGTGAATGGCTCCACCTGCACCTGTGTTGCCTCCACCTAGTGGGGGTGTAGCTGTATCCTGCTGGAGTAGTAGTAGTCTTTTGGCCTGAGCAATATACAGCTGCAATTCCATCTTGCTGTAAGTAATGATATTTTCCTTTTTGCTTTTTTATATTATATATAGTGTAGGGACCTACAAGCATGAGGTTCCCGTGACGAGGGTTGTAGGCTTACGTCTTATGGCCATAACGCTAACAAAAAACCTCAAAAACTTTTTTGTACAGGATACAGCCAGGCCCCTTTTTGTTAGGCCTTGCTATCAGAGTTTCTGTCCCTACGTAGCGCGCAGTGGGGGTACGGCTTGGCAGACCGCCTGATCTAATAGTATGGGCGTCACCTAATAGGCTGCGGGTTTGTGACTGTGCGTCTGCTAGTGTGATCAGTGCTCTATGCAAGCCACCAGTGTGCAGTTTTACCATCCAGCCATCACCTCCTCCATATTTGGAAGTGAGTGTGAATGGCTCCACCTGCACCTGTGTTGCCTCCCCCTAGTGGGGGTTTAGCTGTATCCTGCTGGAGTAGTAGTAGTCTTTTGGCCTGAGCAATATACAGCTGCAATTCCATCTTGCTGTAAGTAATGATATTTTCCTTTTTGCTTTTTTATACGAGCGCTGATCAGGGATTCACATAACGTATCTGCATCCCTGCTCAATTTTTGGCGTGACTTTTTTCCGTATCTGCGACGCTTTTTGTATCGCATCTGTCCGTGCGTCCCGCCAAGTGCTGATCAGGGATGCACATAACGTATCTGCATCCATGGTCAATTTTTGGCATGACCTTTTTTTCCGTATCCCTGACGCTTTTTGTATCGCATCCGTCCGTGCGTCCTGCAGCGGCCGATTAGTGAACCGCGTCTGTGCGTTTGAAAAGTCAAATGGCATTCCTTCTCTTCTGAGCCCTGCCATGCGCCCAAACAATTACTTTCCACCACATATGACGTATCTACGTACTCAGGAAAAATTGCACAATACGTTTTATGGCGCAGTTTTTCCTGATACCGTTGTAAAAAAAAAAACTACCTGATTGATGCAAAAAATTTGTGGTTAAAAAAAAAATAATAATTTTCACGGTTCAACGTTATCAACTTCTGTGGAGCCCCTGGGGGTACAAGGGGCTCACCAAATATCTAGATAAATTCCTTGAGGGTGTCTAGTTCCAAAATGGGGTAATTTGTGGGGGAGCTCTACTGTTTAGGCACCATAGGGGGTCTCCAAACGTTACATGGCGTCCACTAATGATTCCAACCAATTTTGCTGTCAAATGGCGTTCCTTCTCTTCTGAGCCCCGCCATGCGCCCAAACAATTACTTTCCACCACATATGAGGTATCTCCGTACTCAGGAGAAATTGCACAATACGTTTTATGGTGCATTTTTTTCCTGATACCCTTGTGGAAAAAAAAGCTACCTGGTTCAAGTGACAGTTTTGTGGTGAAAAAAAAAAATTGTATTTCTGGCTGAACATTAACAACTTCTGTGGAGCCCCTTGGGGCTCGCTAAACATCTAGATAAACTCCTTGAGGGGTCTAGTTTCCAAAATGGGGTCACTTGTGGGGGAGCTCCACTGTTTAGGCACCATAGGGGGTCTCCAAACGTGACATGGCGTCCGCTAATGATTCCAACCAATTTTGCTGTCAAATGGCGTTCCTTCTCTTCTGAGCCCAGCCATGCGCCCAAACAATTACTTTCCACCACATATGAGGTATCGACATACTCAGGAAAAAATGCACTATAAATTTCATGGTGAATTTTTTCCTGATACCCTTGTGAAAAAAAAAGCTACCTAGTTGAAGCAACCGTTTTGTGGTAAAAAAAAATTTCTTCTTTTCACAGCTCAACGTTATATATAAGGATAAGGCTGCACATCAAACTTAGATAATAGTATAATGCCTCAAGCATATGGAAAAATATTGGAAAATACAATGAAAAATGCTACTTGCTAACTTGAACATGTGAATAATGAATTGCATACCTGCCATGAATATTAGGAAAAAGGAGATATTTAGCAATCGCATTGATCAATGTAACTGAGCCCCAAAACCTCGTCAAGGTATATCTCTATATTGGGGTCCCTAGCTCTGTGACCCCAACTGTGTGTCATCTTATTGCAATTAAAAACTGCTGTGGGAGGAGAGGGGTAACCAAGGACTGTCTTATATAGGAGATGGAAAAACCATGTCCGAAAGGGGCGGAGCTGTGTTCACATTCAGAAAAAAAAACTACATATAACTGAATAGGATAACTGAAGTGAGCACTAATATATATATTATGAGTGCAAGCCATAAAATACATACTACATAACGATAAGGCTGCACATCAAACTTAGATAATAGTATAATGCCTCAAGCATATGGAAAAATATTGGAAAATGCAATGAAAAATGCTACTTGCTAACTTGAACATGTGAATAATGAATTGCATACCTGCCATGAATATTAGGAAAAAGTAGATATTTAGCAATCGTATTGATCAATGTAACTGAGCCCCAAACCTCGTCATGGTATATCTCTATAGAGATACCTTTTTTTTCTTAATGTGAACACAGCTCCGCCCCTTTCGGCCATGTTTCTTCCATCTCTTATATAAGAAAGTCCTTGGTTACCCCTCTCCTCCCACAGCAGTTTTTAATTGCAATGAGATGACACACAGTTAGGGTCACAGAGCTAGGGACCCCAATATAGAGATATACCTTGACGAGGTTTTGGGGCTCAGTTACATTGATCAATACGATTGCTAAATATCTCCTTTTTCCTAATATTCATGGCAGGTATGCAATTCATTATTCACATGTTCAAGTTAGCAAGTAGCATTTTTCATTGTATTTTCCAATATTTTTCCATATGCTTGAGGCATTATACTATTATCTAAGTTTGATGTGCAGCCTTATCCTTATATAGTATGTATTTTTTGGCTTGCACTCATAATATATATATTAGTGCTCACTTCAGTTATCCTATTCAGCTCAACGTTATAAACTTCTGTGAAGCCCACAGGGGTTCAAAGTGCACATCAAACATCCAGAAAAATTATTTGAGGGCTCTAGTTTCCAAAATAAGGTCACTTGTGGGGGAGCTCCATTGTTTAGGCACCTCAGGGGGTCTTCCAACCCGACATGGCGTCCGCTAATGAGTGCAGCTAATTTTGCACTCAAAAATTCAAATGGTGCTCCTTGCCTTCCGAGCACTGCCGTATGTCCAAACATTTGATTTCCACCACATATGAGGTATCTGCGTACTCAGAATAAAATGCACAATACATTTTATGGTGCATTTTTACCTGATACCCTTGTGAAAAAAAAGCTACCTAGTTGAAGCAACCGTTTTGTGGTAAAAAAAAAATGTTTTCTTTTCACGGCTCAACGATATAAACTTCTGTGAAGCCCCCAGGTGTTCAAAGTGCTTACCAAACATCTAAAAAAATTATATGAGGGCTCTAGTTTCCAAAATGGGGTCACTTGTGGGGGAGTTCCATTGTTTAGGCACTTCAGGGGGTCTTCAAACCCGACGTTTTGCACTCAAAAATTAAAATGTCGCTTCTTCCCTTTTGACCTCTGCCATGCGCCTAAACAATTGATTTTTACCACATATGGGGTATCAGTGTACTCAGGAGAAAATGCACAATAAATTGTAGGGTGAACTTTCTCTTTTCTCCCTTGTAAAAATGAAAATTTTATGGCTAAAGTAACATTTTTGTGTTAAAAAGTAAAATTTTCATTTTTTCCTTCCACATTGCTTTGGTTCCTGTGAAGCACCTAAAGGGTTAATAAACTTCTTGGATGTAGTTTTGAGCAGTGTGAGGGGTGCAGTTTTTAGAATGGGGTCACTTTTGGGTATTTTCTGTCACCTCGGCCTCTCAAAGTCACTTCAAATGTAATGTGGTCCCTAAAAAAAATTCTTTTGTAAATTTTGTTGGAAAAATTAGAAATTGCTGATGACCTTTGACCCCTTCTAACTTCCTAATGAAAAAAAAATTTGTTTCGAAAATTGCACTGATGGAAAGTAGACAAGTGGTAAAGTTTATTTATTAACTGTATTGTGTGACCTATCTCTCAGATTTATAGCATACATTTTCAAAGTTTGAAAATTGCGAAATGTTCATAATTTTCGCAAAATTTCCTATATTTTCACAAATAAACGCAAAAAATATCGGCCTAAATTTACCACTGACATGAAGTACAATATGTCACTAAAAATAATCTCAGAATCGCCAGGATCCGTTGAAGCATTCCAGAGTTATAACCTGTCAAAGTGACACTGGTCAGAATTGCAAAAAATGGCCCGTCATTAGGGTGTTTTAGTGGCCGGGGGTGAAGGGGTTAACCATGGCTGTGGGAATCGCATCTGAATCTTGTTTATTGTCTTTCTAGTTTCTTCTGTAATAATAGTTCTTATATGTATCCCTAATTCCTTAGTCTTTCCTTCATCAATATCAAGTGATATAGATCTGTTTTGCAGACCATTCAAAAACATTTCAAGTATGTTGGTCAAATCAAAGTTGGAACCAACCTATTTATTGTCTAGTTTGTTTGCATAGCTTAACTATGTATTTGCTATCAAAAGTTCATGATCAGTTCCACAGTCATCTCCTGGCTCCTGACTCTATCACTGACTGCATTGTATTTCAGGACAGTGAGAGCCAATCTTTGGTTGAAATTAAAAGTGATTCAGTTTTTTCTTCAAATATCATTGATAAAAATAGTAGACCCAATGTGCATTTGACTAGATATGTCTGAATTGAGTCGATCTTAGTTTGCTTTTTCTGAGTAAATTGAGTCCTGTTCTGTCCATTTCGGCTTTGATGATGTCGAGTTTGGCTTGTCTCAGGGTTTGTATACTCCAAGTTTCAAACTTTATGATATCTTTGCAGCTTTTGATCTTCCCTTTTGACCAAGCAATACAGGCACCAATACAATCTTGTGGCTTTGATTCTAGTGCTTTATAAGACTTGATCTTTCTCAGGTTAACCATCACCTCTTCCACGGTAGCTTCCCCAGTGTCTTCCTGACTTAGGGGTTCATCCTCCAGCACTATATTGAATTCCTTTAGTTGCACTCTCCATCAAGTGTTCTTGGCATAATAAAGAAGTAGATTGCAAGGCCTTTCTTCGCAATGTGGCTCCCATGAAGGAGTGACACTGAATCAAAGTTGTATGTTGTCTTCTTTCTTTTCAATGTTTTATTTATTACATTTTCCAAAATCATACAACAAGAAAACTTGAGTGTTACCATAAAATAAGTAATACCATACGAGGTATGGATACCAAAATAAGTATGTAAACACTTGTAACAATTGCTATTGCTACTCAAAGTTGTATGTTGTCAATACAAGCTGCCACATTGCACAATGTAATGCTGTCAATGCTAGCACTGGACAGTATGCTTAGTTTAGTACCTTAGTTGAAACCTTTCTGCCTGAGGTGTCCCTGATGGCAAAATATATTGCTGATTGCGTGGTTTTCAACCATCATCCTGATCAACACAAATACAAACAACAAGTGTACAATACAGAGATAAAATTCCTAAAATTACTGATGGGTGGAGCCGAAGATACCCGGGATCAGAGGGTCCATCCAGGATAACAAAAAACCTTGATACGGGCTTGGTATTGAGCCCGGATATCTGCTCGGACGGCGGTCCCCATATATGTCTATGGGGACCCAAATCATGCACTTAAATATGGTGGTAGAAGGGATACGTGGATTGGAGCAAGTGCTTCATACTCACCAGTCTCTGAGTGGCTGTACACTACTTTTCGGGTCACTCACTCTACTTTCGGGGCCACTCATTATCTTCATGAATATGCACTGCTCCCTCCACCCACAGGTAGTCCCAGCATCTCTAATTGGTTGCAGTCAGACAGTGCCCCCAGCCATTGTGACAGCGTGTTTAACTGCTTTCAATCACAAGTGCTGTCTGCATGTATAGTGGTATAACTATAAATACATTGAACTTGAGTGTTTTGCAGGTTAATACAGGGGTGAAGAAGGGTGATTTGTTAGCATTTTATTTCAAATAAAGGATTTTTTTTGGTATTTGACAGCTCACAGCTGTCAGCTTTATCATGGCTGGGTATAAACATTGGTAGGGATTGCAAGCCATTTTTTTAAATTATTTATAAATAACTAACCAAAAATTAGCCACATGCTGTTCTTTTTATTTTGATACACAGCCAAGATAACTCACAAGGCTGAGGTCTGCAGCCTATACACCATTTTTTTTATTTATTTATTTTTACACTAATCTAGAAGTAGACAGTGCATGTGACTGAAAGCAGTCAGGCACGCTGGCTGACTGTAACCAATCAGAGATGCAAAGACTGCCAGTGGGTGGGAAAAACAGTGCATATGCATGAGGATAATGAGTGCCCCTGGAAGTAGAGTGAGCAGCCCCAGAAGCAGTGTACAGCTGTGTGGAGATAGGTAAGTATGAAGAACTTGCTTTATTGTTATTTACTTTTTTTTATTACCTGGATGGCCTGATCCAGAATGTTACCCTGTTTCCTGAGAACTCCAGGCCCAGGGTTGGTAATCAGGCTCTTTTATAGTCAAAATTACCACTAAATAGCATTCGACTCAACCCACAAAAACACAAGTCATCACCCAGGTCCGTCATCTGCTAACAGAAATATAGTGGGCTTTCACTTTACTAGTACAATAAAGGCTCTTGAAAGCATTGTGGCTCTCCTCCCTCTGGCTATACTCCAGCTGTAATTCTGATGTATGTACAATTTTCTGAAGTAATGGATAAGTGGCATTAGTGATGGTACAGTAATAAGAATTATTTTGTCTAAATGCACCTCCATGGTGTTAGGTAGCACCCTAGATTATTGCCTGCCTATGCATACCCCTTATTCTATCCCTGTGTCTCTCTCTGTTCAAGGCAACATGTTGCCTGTTAGGAGATTGATGAAGCCATGAAACGCATTGCTTAATTTAAGAGCGTCAAATGCATTGCTATTGACTGAGCAAAATTGTATTACTGAATCCTGTGTGTGACTGTGAGGGGGGACCAAATCTACTACCAAAGACATATAAATCAAATGTAGTAATTAAACATACATATCATAATCATCTATATCGTTCCATTAACAGCCTTGTATCAAATACTTCACATTAGACATGACTGAATTGATTTGATATCAATTGAATTCAAGTTGAATTCAACAAAAATTGCATGTGCGAGCTAATTTGAACAAATTTCGATCACCAAAAGAATGCCGGTGATCATTTTAAATATTGAAGAACATTGTAAGTCACATATGGCTCACATGACCTCAGGTGTGAATGCTTGGGTTTCCATATAATGCCTTGCAGCGATTACATCACATGGTATAGTTAAGTCAATCAGAAGGAACTATCATAGCCTGTATAAAAATGGAGGCATGGAATGCAGCTACTGTAAGGTAATTGAGCATAGTGAGAGGACATCAGAGTTCACAATTTAATAACAAAAATAAGAAGGTAAAGCCCTAAAATCTTGGACAGATACTCAAGACAGTAATGTGTTTTAATACTGTTGCAGTGAAAAAGATGAGAGTAGAAGTCTGGGAATATTACAAACATTGAGTAGAAAGATTGAGAGAGATCATGGAGGTGCCAGCAGCATTGACCAACTCAGAGTGATTGATCAGCAATATAGTAACCGTCATTTGTCCTGCTGTATTTGAATTGCAATTATACTTTTTCCCTTCATTCCTAATACACTGAAGAGCAGCAGTAAAGCAATACAACATGTGGGAAACATTATTCTGAAATCATTATCAGTTAAAGATAGTGCGCTTGCTTGTTCAAGCAACTATACTGAGTTTTTACAATTTTTTGCAATCCTTTCTCTGAAGGAGGGAATCTTTTTTATTTTTAATACAAAAGACAATTCCCCAAAATTCAGACATTTACCTGTGACTGTTGAACCCTATTGAGCACATTTGGGACATGCAAAAATGGAAGGTGGAGGAGCACAGGGTCTCTAACATCCACCAGCTCTGTGATGTCACCATGGAGGAATGGAAAAGTGGCATCCTGTTAAGCTCTAGTGAACTCCATGCCCAAGAGAGTTAAGGCGGGTACTTGAAAATAATGGTGAGTACACAAAATATTCACACATTGGGCACAATTTGGCTATTTTCACTTAGAGGTATCATCGCTCTTGCTGCCAGCGGTTTTGACATAAATGGCAGTGTGTTGAAATATTTAGAAGACACATGAAATTTATACTGTTATACAAGATGTACACTGACTACTTTACATTGTATCAAAGTGTGATATTGTAAGGAGGTGGCGGAGTTCCTGCCCCTGAAGATACCAACAACACTGTCATAATATGATGTTGCAATTTAATGTGAAGAGTTCCTGCATAGAGTAAGATAAAAATGTAAATTACAATGTAAAAGGGAAAATGTTACCATCTAGTGGCAGATTTTGATACTGCTTGTACAAACAGAGGAAACGGGAAGTGTTAAGCAGTGAGAGAAACAAAAATTTTGAGACAAATTCCCTATAATGAAAATGTTCTTCTACCTTATGCCCATAATATCCTTAATATCTTTTTTTATTTGGAATCAATACTGTTAAGACTCAATAACCAAAGCAAAATATTAAGGGATCATGGAAATCCTTGCTGATACAGTTAGGTCCAGAAATATTTGGACAGTGACACAATTTTCGCGAGTTGGGCTCTGCATGCCACCACATTGGATTTGAAATGAAACCTCTACAACAGAATTCAAGTGCAGATTGTAACGTTAAATTTGAAGGTTTGAACAACAATATCTGATAGAAATTGTAGGAATTGTACACATTTCTTTACAAACACTCCACATTTTAGGAGGTCAAAAGTAATTGGACAAATAAACCAAACCCAAACAAAATATTTTTATTTTCAATATTTTGTTGCGAATCCTTTGGAGGCAATCACTGCCTTAAGTCTGGAACCCATGGACATCACCAAACGCTGGGTTTCCTCCTTCTTAATGCTTTGCCAGGCCTTTACATCCGCAGCCTTCAGGTCTTGCTTGTTTGTGGATCTTTCCGTCTTAAGTCTGGATTTGAGCAAGTGAAATGCATGCTCAATTGGGTTAAGATCTGGTGATTGACTTGGCCATTGCAGAATGTTCCACTTTTTTGCACTCATGAACTCCTGGGTAGCTGTGGCTGTATGCTTGGGGTTATTGTCCATCTGTACTATGAAGCGCCGTCCGATCAACTTTGCGGCATTTGGCTGAATCTGGGCTGAAAGTATATCCCGGTACACTTCAGAATTCATCCGGCTACTCTTGTCTGCTGTTATGTCATCAATAAACACAAGTGACCCAGTGCCATTGAAAGCCATGCATGCCCATGCCATCACGTTGCCTCCACCATGTTTTACAGAGGATGTGGTGTGCATTGGATCATGTGCCGTTCCCTTTCTTCTCCAAACTTTTTTCTTCCCATCATTCTGGTACAGGTTGATCTTTGTCTCATCTGTCCATAGAATACTTTTCCAGAACTGAGCTGGCTTCATGAGGTGTTTTTCAGCAAATTTAACTCTGGCCTGTCTATTTTTGGAATTGATGAATGGTTTGCATCTAGATGTGAACCCTTTGTATTTACTTTCATGGAGTCTTCTCTTTACTGTTGACTTAGAGACAGATACACCTACTTCACTGAGAGTGTTCTGGACTTCAGTTGATGTTGTGAACGGGTTCTTCTTCACCAAAGAAAGTATGCAGCGATCATCCACTGCTGTTGTCATCCGTGGACGCCCAGGCCTTTTTGAGTTGCCAAGCTCACCAGTCAATTCCTTTTTTCTCAGAATGTACCCGACTGTTGATTTTGCTACTCCAAGCATGTCTGCTATCTCTCTGATGGATTTTTTCTTTTTTTTCAGCCTCAGGATGTTCTGCTTCACCTCAATTGAGAGTTCCTTAGACCGCATGTTGTCTGGTCACAGCAACAGCTTCCAAATGCAAAACCACACACCTGTAATCAACCCCAGACCTTTTAACTACTTCATTGATTACAGGTTAACGAGGGAGACGCCTTCAGAGTTAATTGCAGCCCTTAGAGTCCCTTGTCCAATTACTTTTTGTCCCTTGAAAAAGAGGAGGCTATGCATTACAGAGCTATGATTCCTAAACCCTTTCTCCAATTTGGATGTGAAAACTCTCATAGTGCAGCTGGGAGTGTGCACTTTCAGCCCATATTATATATATAATTGTATTTCTGAACATGTTTTTGTAAACAGCTAAAATAACAAAACTTGTGTCACTGTCCAAATATTTCTGGACCTAACTGTATCTATCTGATGACTGATATTCTGGCTTTTGGATTTGTATATAATGATTGGATCCATTCCCTAAAATTCCTTCCTGGCACAAATTTTTACTTATTTCCTAAAGGTATTTCTCATTCAGAAAAATAAATGCCTTTTTTAACATCTAATAAGAAGATTCTTCCCCCAGACTCCATAGTATTACAGTATATAAAGAAGTGTGATCTTCTATTAAGTTCTGCCTTAGGCTTAACTTCACATTAATGCAAAGATGGCAGAAACAGGGGTCTACAGCTGTAGAGATGAGAAAACCTGTTTGATAAAGGTTCACCAATTTCAAATTCGGTATGAGCATTAGCTCATCAATGTTTGTTTTTTCCATTACTGATCGTGTTTTAAAATAATGCTTCTCTAGTAATATGTTATGCTTTTGGATAGGATTGTCGTGCTGTATGATGAATGAGAGGATGTGTTTAATGAGTGGAGGGGCTGGAGACTCTATAGAAGCCTGCTGTAAATTTGCTGGTGGTGTAGATAAAAAGGTCTTGGCAGTTTTAAAGGCCTGCTCAAAATTACACAGTACGCCACATTTCTAAGCATTGTTAGTTAGTACTGCCTGCTGTAAATTTGATAGTGAACTAGCTATAAAGGTCTTGGCAGTTTTATTTGCATTCTCAAAATTATACAGTCAATCACATGTGTAGTTATTCTTAGCAATGACTGCTGTCAATTTGCTAGTGAAGTAGGTAAAAAGGTCTTGGTAGTTTTCATTGCCTGCTGAAAATTACGCATTCATATTTGTAGTTATTCTTAGTTAGTACTGACTGCTGTCAATTTGTTTGTGAACTAGATTAAAAGGTCTTGCAGTTTGCCTTCGCTAAAAATTAGTCAATCACATTTCTAGGTATTGTTAGTTAGTAGTGCCTCCTGTAAACGTCTAGGGAACTAGCTAAAAAGGTCTTGGCAAATTTCAGTGTCTGCTCCAAATTACACAGTGAATCACATTTCAAGTTATTGGTACTTTTTGGTGCCTCCACAATATTGCCAACTCAGGCAGGAAATAAATAATTTTTCTTTTGTGTCAGGTGTCTGACATGTGTTGGTGTAGGTTTGCGAAACATCTGTTTTAAAGGGGAAGGGTACATCATCCAGTAGTAGTGAGTGGTAAATTACGACGAGGTTGTGGTGGAAGAGTAAATAGGTGGGGTGTTGAAGTTGTATGTGTAGGAAGTTCTGTAAGTTAAGGGTCTAGTGAGCAAGCACCAGCGAATTCTATCCCAAGAGAAATGAGAACAACTTCCATTATTGGTCAGCCTACTCTACTAGATTTCTTTGGCAGCCACACATAGTTTAAAACTAATAACTAAGGCTGATAAACACCATGTGCTCGAGTGGGTAGCAAGCACTGCATCAATTGGCCTCTCCTCCTATCCCTGCACCTTAACATCACACACAGTTCATTCCTCAAAGGTGCCACCTCTGCTCACGTCACAATCTCCAACCAGCAAACTCACTGTGGGGAACCACACATGGGCGAGTCTGCAGACCTCTTAATACATTCTATCCCATGGGTATCAGAGGTCTGCTCCAAAGATTCCCAAACTCAAGACCACAAAAGCATCTGCACCGACGCCCAAAATCATTGTCAGTTGGATCCTGTCCAGGATGAAGTAGGGTCCCAGCAGGATCCTGACCCTCGTCAGCTGACATTAAGCCATGGGGGTAGAAGTGATGATAATGAGACTCAGATATCTGAGGCACACTCGTACTGTTATGTTATGTCCGGTCAAAAAGAGCAGGAGTGAGACAACATAGAGCCTGACGATGAAGTTGTAGATCCCACTTGGTGTGAACCCAGAGACACGCAGCTGTATAGCTCATCATATGAGGAGGAAGATGAGGAGGTTACATTTTTAAATTCCCAAACAAACACATAGTGATGCAACTGCATCCTCAGCCACTGTGGCCAGCAGCGGTCGCGGGTCTGCAGTTCGCTAGAAGGGTTGCCTAGCCTGGGTCTTTATTAAGACCATAAAGGATGACCCAACTTTTTTTATCTACCAATGTTGTAAACAACCATTCAGTAGCGGCAAAAATTCAAATAATTTGACTACTACATGCATGAACCGGCACATGCGGAACCAACATGTATTACTGTTGGAATCTTACTGCGCTAAAATGCGGACTACCGGGTCTACCCAACCACCAAATCAACTGCATCTGCTGCTTCTTCCTCCTCCTGCATGATCGTCGAAACTATTACCACACAGGTCTCCAACCCCAGAACCTACACTTGTTTACTCACTACAGCCAGGGTGAATGAGAGCCTGTCAGCTGTTACAGAAGTGACCATGCCTGGTGTTTGTGACCAATGTGAGACACCGAGGCCACATTCTGTGTGTTGCTTGGACCATCGAAACCAACACACTTTGGGCAAATGGGTGGGGTCAATTGATGCCACTGTCCTGATGTCTGCCTGCAATGTTTTTAAATATCAAGACTACGAGATGAGTCTCCAAATTGTGTTTTCTTTGTATTGCGAGGGTTCTTGGAGCAAGAGGCCTACCACTGTCACTCATGCATCTCTTGATTTTTAAAATTAAAATGACAGTCCACATCTTGTGTGTTGCATGGACCATAATTCCCTGCTGTGCAAACATACTATGGGGAAATGGAGGGGGGGGGATTGATGCCACTGTCCTGCTGTTTACTGAAAGGTTTTTAATCTCAAGACTCTAAGATGAGTCTCCCAGTTGTGTCTTGACTGTACTTGCAGGGGTATGGGAGCATGAGTCCTACACCTGTCTCTCATTCCCCTCTATAATTCTATAATTCTTATGTCAATAGTTTAGGAAGCTAATCTCTATGCCAAAAAAGTGGGGCTGCACTATAAAACATATTTTTGCTGTTTTGGAAGCTTTTTGATCCCCCTAAGGGTGTTTTTTTCTACCATAGATTTGGCCTGCCATTGAATCCAATGAGGTTCAAGAGGTCCGACGAACGGTTTGACAAACTGTTCGGAGAAAGTAGTGTTTGTTGGAAAGGCTTGGCGAACCAAACTTTAAAAGGTTCACTCATCTCGGTACAACAGTCCGCTCGCTGCAATAGTATCCCATCTTTAGTGCCCTGTGATCACATTGTCAAAGATTAACAGAATCTGGAGTTAAATGAGTACCAGCAAAAGTTCCATCTAAATGTTAGGGGTACTTTGCATGCTGCGACATCGCAGGCCGATGCTGCGATGCCGAGCGCGATAGTACCCACCCCCGTCGCAGCAGCGATATCCTTGTGATAGCTGCCGTAGCGAACATTATCGCTACGGCAGCTTCACATGGACTCACCTGTCCTGCGACCGTCGCTCTGGCCGGCGACCCGCCTCCTTGTTAAGGGGGCGGGTCGTGCGGCGTCATAGCGACGTCACACGCCAGGCAGCCAATCGGAGCGGAGATGAGTGGGATGTAAACATCCCGCCCATCACCTTCCTTCCGCATATTCTACGGAAGCCGCAGTGACGCCGGTAGGAGATGTTCCTCGCTCCTGTGGCTTCACACACAGCGATGTGTGCTGCCGCAGGAGCGAGGAACAACATCGGACTGTCGCGTCAGCATAATTATGGATTACGCCGACGCTGCAGCGATGATACGATTACGACGCTTTTGCGCTCGTTAATCGTATCATCGAGCCTTTACACACTACGATGTCGCATGCGATGCCGGAAGTGCGTCACCTTTAATTTCACCCCACCGACATCGCAGCTGCGATGTCGTAGTGTGCAAAGTACCCCTTACTCTCAGAGAAAGACAATTTCACTTAATTGTTTAATAGATGTGTCTTTATCTAATAGCTGTGTTTGGATCTAAGCTGGTAGAAACAGAAGCTGGCTATATAAAACATGGCCGGCTTCTCCTGCATGTGAAGAGCGCTCAAATCCTAACTCCCCTCACACATGGGCACCCTAGTACTGATGTACCGATATGTCATTTTGCATTAACGGGTTAAACTACCACTGCAATGTATTTTTTATCGTACCCCCCAAATATCATTAATGGTTATATAGTGTCTAAATTAAAATACTTACCCATTGCAGCCTTCAGCAGTTTCCTCTCCTGCATAATATGACAGCAGTTGTGGTTATTATCTTCTATGTGGACTAGAAGTCACTTTCTCAATGTAAGTGTATGAGACTCAGAACAAGGGTCTTATCGACTTGGATTAGAAATTTTTACCAAAGGGCCTTTGTGTAAGCTGGCAAATCAGAGCTGCAGACATGCAATGCAGAAGAGAACAAGAGCAGTGCTGAAAATGGCACAAGACAATATTGGGTAGGTATTGTAAGGCACATACTGTACATATATCACTGATAGCTAAGTACAATCGCAACAAAAGAAAATCTTATCAAGGACTCATTCAATCCTTTTTTTTCCAATCTGGTTTAATTTCTTATTGTACTCCTCCTGACTCTACAAAAGTCATGGCTTAGTGATTTTCTTTTCCCCACGTGCTCCTTTTTTTAATTTTGCCCATTTTCTACAATATATTCCTGTAAGAAAAGCTTTAGCTGACTTCAACACCCACTTATTAGCAGCTGTTTCTTCATTCACACTAAAAAAAGCTCTCAATTTCTTTTTTTTTCTTTTTTTTATCTCATTATGAACTTCTAATGTATTAAAAAAAACCTGATTAATGGCCCAATCACAATAGTGCTAACTCTAGAATCAATGAGAAGTAAACCTTTTAAAATTAAGACATTTGCCTTTGCTAAGTTGATGCAAGAAATGGGCTGGTTGGATGTATAGAGAAGAAATAATCCAAACGTTTTCATGTTATTCGAAAAAACACAAAAGACACTCTCCAGAATAGATATTATAATATTTATACCACAATGATTCATAAATCCTTTTCTACGGGCGTCTCCGATCACTCCCCACTCTTTGGAGACATTGCTACAAATGAAGAAAAAAACTCCTTCTAAAATGATGACACACATACTGAATACATGAGAATACCAATAAAATAACCAGAGTAAATAGCCAAAATAAAATCAAAATAATTTTATTGAAAATTTTAAATTTAAAAATAGTATTTAAGAGACATTTTTGAAAGACAGAACAATGAGGGGAATTATGCCAATGAAAAATCCTTCCATTAATCACTTCATTTTATATACGTGTGTACCACAAAAAAAACACAGATATTCACTTTGATTATATTTTTCCAAAATGTGCAAGAGAAATAATTCAAAAAAAGGAGTCAGATAACATGCTGAAAGCAAGAGGACCATATAGGAAATATTGCACAACCCCAGGGGGAAAAGGGAAAAAGGGAAGCAGACAGTGGTTTATAAATAAAGCCTCAGAATAACAGACAGAAAATATTGCACTCCCCCATGGATGTAAATAAAATTACAAGCAAGTACAGTGGTACCTTGCTTAACGAGAACAATCCGTTCTGGGACTGTGCTTGTTAATCAAGGTACTCGTTCAGCAGAGCAAGATTTCCCATAGGAAATCATTGCAATGCTGACGATCCGTTCCACAAATTCTAAAATTTCCCATCCTGGTCCCCTGTTCTATCATTCCACACATGCACAGAGACACACAGAGACACACAGAGACACACAGAGACACACAGAGACACACAGAGACACAAGCACGCATGCACACACACATATTATATGCTCACCTTACCTTCCGTTCCATCGCCGGTCTGCTGGGACTTGCTGTTCACTGGTATGGGGCCGGGCTGTGTAACGCGTTACCATAACGACGAGGCAGGAAGTTCCTGGCCAGAGCGCTGACGTCAAAGGCAGAGCCGCTTGCCTCTGATTGGCCAGCGCTCTGCCTTTCATTAGCGGTGACAGGAAGTTCCTCCCTCGTCGCTATGGATGCAGAGACACAGCGTGGACTGGAACTCAGCGGCGCACTACAGCACCCAGGAGGCGGGCGATGAAACGAAAGGTAAACATATTATGTTATATTATATGCTCACCTTACCTTCCGTTCCATCGCAGGCTTCCTGGGTCTTGTAGTTCGCCGCGAGGACGTCGCGATGTACCCGGGAACTACAAGAACCATGAGACCGGCAGTGGAACGGAAGGTAAGGTGAGCATAATACTGTATGTGTGTTTGTGTGTGTTTGTGAGTACATGTGTGTGTTTGTGTGTGTTTGTGTGGACTGCAAGTGTGGGTCAGAGTGTGGTGGATGGACGAAACCGGAAGTGTGTGCGGTGAGAATTTCGCTCGTACAGCAAAGCTTTCTCGTTAAGCGGGTTACAGATTTACAGAAAGCTTTGCTTGTTATGCGAAATTATCGTTAAGAGGGTTACTCGTTAAGCGAGGTACCACTGTACATGTTATGAGAATTATTGCCAATATGGCATACTTAGACAGAAGGATATTTTTAGAATCAAAAATTTGTACTCACTTGCCCATATAGAAAAATAAGAATGCCCAAGAGGGATAAAAGTATATAGGAGGGCAGTGAGAATACGTTAGAAATAAATAATGCTGCCTAGAAAATACTACTAGCTATAGTAAACAGGAAAATGCCAGCCAGAAGGTGAATAGAAAAAAGGGGAGACTGGATACACAGGTAGTCAAATGAAGGCAAGTGCCTGGCTTCCAGATATCGTAATGGAAGCGGATGGAAGGATAAATACCCTGACGGCCGTGTCGCCTAGGGCTTCTTCGTGAGGGACGAGTGCAATATTTTCTGTCTGTTATTCTGAGGCTTTATTTATAAACCACTGTCTGCTTCCATTTTTCCCTTTCCCCCCTGGGGTTGTGCAATATTTCCTATAAGGTCCTCTTGCTTTCAGCATGTTATCTGACCCCTTTTTTTGAATTATTTCTCTTCCACATTTTGGAAAAATATAATCAAATTGAATATCTGTGGTTTTTTTGTGGTACACACGTATATAAAGTGAAGTGGTTAACGGAAGGATTTTTCATTGGCAAAATCCCCCTCATTGTTCTGTCTTTCAAAAATGTCTCTTAAATACTATTTTAAATTTGAAATTTTCAATAAAATAATTTTGATTTTATTTTGGCTATTTACTCTGGTTATTTTATTGGTATTCTCATGTATTCAGTATGTGTGTCATCATTTTAGAAGGAGTTTTTTTTCTTCATTTGTGGCAATGTCTCCAAAGAGTGAGGAGTGATCGGAGACGCCCATAGCAAAGGATTTATGAATCATTGTGGCATAAATATTATAATATCTATTCTGGAGAGTGTCTTGTGTTTTTTCCAATAACATGAAAAGGTTTGGATTATTTCTTCTCTATGCATCCATGCAGCCCATTTCTTGCATCAACTTAGCAAAGGCAGATGTCTTAATATTAAGAGGTTTACTTCTCTTTGTTTTCCTATAAATTGCTGGATACCTTTAATTATTAAAGTCACTCACCATTTATGAAGCGCAGTTGACATTAACCTCCATAAAATTGATTACCTTTACGATGATCTATTAAAAAAGTCCTTAATACAATATATTGTAAGCAAAAGTTTGAAAATTGTATTAACCCATTATTCAAGCATGACGGCTTGGTTAATTAGCAATCAGCTATAAATTAGCAATCAGCTACATAAACTCAAAAGCAAGTTTTCTATTTCTCTACAGCAACACAAGAGGAGAAATTATAGGGAATCTGTCATGTAAAAGAAACATTATTAATCTGCAGATATAGGAGTAATCTACAGGTTAATAGCTTTCTAAAGCTGCCTAGCTGCTGCACTAAAAGCCTGGCTATGGGAGGAAATAAAGTTTATTCCTCCCGGCAGCATTTGGCTCTCAGTGATACAGGCATGGCCAACTCAGCTTCAATCACTGCTCAGTACATAGCTAGTGATGGCTGTATCCACACTTCCAGATTGACTGAGAGCCAGCTCAATACTGATATACTATTGAACCGGTTGTCAGTCAGTGATGGAGTGTGGGTACAGTTCCTGATTACTATGTTCTCAGCAGTGACTGAAGCCATGGCAGCTGCGCCCCTCTCACTGAAAGTCAAAGGCTGCTGTGAGGAATAAAGTTGATGTTCTCCTGGTAGCTGCGCTTTCAGCGCAGCAGCCATGCAGCTTCAAAATGCTATTAGGGTATGTGCCCACAATCAGGACTCGCTGCGTTCAGAACGCAGTGAGTCCTGACCAGGGGGCCGCATGTCTCCTCCGCAGGAGAACAAAGTAGACCGCAGCTGCTCATACCCACGATCAGGGTTCAGTGTGTAGCGGTCTCCTTGTGTTCTCCCTATGGAGGACGCATGCGATTCCGCAGCAAACAATTGACATACTGCGGTCTGGAAAGACATTCCACATAGTGGGCACTGGATATCTAGGAATCCCATCCACGATGCTCGTACTGTACACCGCAGCGGTTTGGATGCAGCTGAGGCTGTGTCCAAACCGCTGCAAATACTGATCGCTGGCACGCACCTTTTGACTGCAAATTAATCCCTTATCTGCAGGTTAAGGTTTTTTTTATGACAGGTTCCCTTCAAAGGGCAGCAGTATATTTATTAAAGTATGGTTCAGTTTGCACTTGTTCACTTATTTCTGTTGTGAAATGCCATCAGTTTTCTCATTTTAGATTACAGGGTCATGCCTTATGACTGAGCACTCGTTTCCACTAGCTTAAGGCGATTTTTAATTTCCTATTAGCAGGTTGCTGCCCGCCCATAAAATTGTAGGCTGTTCAGCCCGGGTAGAGGCATTTTGGTAGGGACCCAGCATACGAGATACGCCTTGACACTGGATGCTGGGCTCACATAAAACTGGCTTTTTTATGCTTTAAGTGTCTCATATTTTACATTTATTTCCTCAGCAGTAATGCATGTCCAAATTCAATGTTTGCATACACGAGCATCTCTGTCATGCACCTTCCGTATCTGCACACGTGGATTACTTCTACTGTATTGGGCTCTATTCACATTGCAGAGTCTGACAGGCAACCTGGTCTCTCTTAAGTGCTCAGCTCAGCTGGATGTCAGCTAAGTTGTTTCACTGCTCCCAGCTGTTCAGGGGGTAATCCTTGTTGGAGCAGAGTGCTCCAGAGAGCCAGGTTGCTAATTTCCTTCCACAGCTGGTCTCCTCCTATTTAAGGCTGGGGTGTGTAGTAGGGGACTGCTGAAAATAGTTTCTACTTGCAGTTATGATATCTCGGTGTCTGGGGTGATCCTCCATTTAGTGATCAGCGATTTGTCGTCTTTATCTTGCCCTTGAGGAAGTCACTACGTGACGATACGCGTGTAAGGCTCCTTTGACAATTCGTGTCTGGTTGTGTGTTTTTTGCAAGCACTAATAAAAATCGCTTGATAATTTTTTCATATTGTGCCTGGTTGATCCCTCATTTATTTGGCTCTCTTTTCCTTGTTTCTTACATGTTATGTTTTGTGCCAGGAGTGATCCCAGAGGTTAGCTGTGCCCTCCTTTGCTTTTTTTTTCTGATTTGTCATCTGCGCTGCATGATAGCTCCCTGGTGTGACTTATTCCTTCCCCTTTAGTTTATTGCCTCGTGTGCCTTTTCGTCTCTCCTCTGTAGATATTTGCGGTGTGAGTTTCAGTATATCCCCTTGTCTTTGTCTTGTGGGTGGTGTTATACTTTTAGTCCTGCCCAGCCCTGGGTTGGGGGGGTGCAGGGTATTAGGACAGGGCCTGACAGCAGACAGGGTGGCTGAACCCACACCATAGACCTTCAGGTCTACTGTCGGAATATGGGACAGCACAGGGTCCCCAACCTTAGGGTTATCTCAGGAGCCAATGTGCCATGTGTACTACCTGTGACAGTCTCAGAGTATAAGCTGTTTGTTTGTTATGTTCCCTTTAAGTATTACCCAGTTCCCACTGAAATCAATACGCTTTTTCGTTAATTGATTATGTTTCAACTTATTCTAAAACAATACTTGAAAATTACAAATACAACTTGGGATAACTTGAGCTTTTTTCTTTTCACCAAGTGGAGTCCTGTTAAACATAGTAAATTATTTTAGTCAATATCGATGAATCTAGCTCTGTACATCAAAGACAGCCTTTGCACGAGATCCATACATTAGTTAATGAAAAAGGAAGGAAAAATCTAGATAGCATTCAACATTGTAATCTCTTCAAAAACTGCATGATCACGTAAAGGGAAAATAATCCTTTTCTACATGAAGGGAGGGTCTACTTCTTAAACAGGATTCAACCACATATTAAGCTAATAAGAAAGAAATAATTATATCAGTTGTTTCCCAGAGATCCACCTGGGATAATGAAAATCCCCGGGCATGGCTTTGGCTTTGTGTGCTATACACAAATTGTACACCTGTCTGCAATGACTTTACATAACTTTAGATGTAAAATATCAGAAAAACATTGATCTAGGAAAAGGTATATGACTAGTAGAGAGGCTTCAATTCTTCTCTCACATCTTGACCTTTCAATGTCAGCCATACAGCTCATTTTCATCATTCCCAGTCATTAGTTTCAAAAGAATGAAAAGAATTGAACAAGCAAATGAGAGCGTTTTTACTATTTTATGCGGCCACTTATATTGTACTGGCTAAATAAAATCATGAAAAAGATTTCAAAGACTTCTGTTTTATCAAATATATATTTAGTGAACACTTTTGGAATATTATGTGCAGATAGCTTTCAATTCAAATAAGTTGGAAGCACAATTGAAGCAAATTGTTAAAGGTACTATTTCAAGTTAGAAAATAGTTCCCCATTGTCTCCGTGTGCATATTACTGATTACTTTTTGTAACATATTCGTGATTTTTTTTAAGCAATCCCAGTCTCTTTAAGTTAATCAGGTCATTAGTTCCTCATGAATAAAAAATATAAGATATATTCAGACACCCCTTGAAAGACTCGCTCTGTATTTGAGCATCTCATTAGCAATTACAGTATAAGTCATGGTATTACCCTTCAAGTTACATTTTACACTTCCAGCCCATTTATGCTAAAAAAAGACATCTTTCTGAAAGGAGAAAGTTTGCTGAGAAGTTATTATATTACCCAGCCGGTGCCTCTTCTGATGTTGCTATAACAAGATTTCTTTTCAAACCCTGTCAGTCAGATATATTTGGTGCTTTGGGAACCTCAGAGAACTCTGCGTTATAAAAGCAGCTAAAAATGCTTAAGAGCAAGTACTGTACAAACCAATTTACCATTTTGTATTATCTTCAAGCATCATGTGAAACTAGGCAAAACTATTATATTTTTATTCTCAGAAATTTATATGTAATGTAAAAATGTATATTTTCCAAATTCCTATATCCTGGTGACCCGCATGATGAAAAATTCATGATTTTATGAAACTGTCACATATCGTATTTTTCGGACTATAAGAAGCACTTTTTTCCCCCAAAATGTTTGGGGAAAGCAGGGGGTGCGTCTTATAGTCCAATAGCTGTGGTGCAGTGGTGGTGGGGTGGAGGCTGTAGCAGCGCTGGCTTTGACAGGTGGGTGGGATGATGGGCAGGGCATGCCCACATACTAAAGAGCCGGCCCGCGTGATCACCCCAGGCAACTACAGCCTGGAGTGATCATGCGCGGCTATATTCACTGCCCCCCGTGCACCATCATCAGCACGGGGGGGGCAGTGAATAAGTATGGTATACTCACCGGTCACTGTTCCCTGCAGCAGCGCGATTTCCTCCTGTCTGCTGGCCCGCTGATGTGTGTAGAGAGCGGTGAGCACAGCGATGATGTCATCACTGTACACACGGCTCCACACAGGTCAGCTGCGCTGCTGCTGGCACAGACAGGAAGACGAGCGTTGCTGCATGGATTGAGGAAAGGTGAGTATATACCGCGGGAGTCCTCAACCTGTTACCGCAAATCCGGCCATTGCTGAAGGGACCGCGAGATCCGCGGTGACTTCAGTCAGCTGATCTGCGGTGACAGCTGGAGCCACCACTGATCCCGGCGGTTCACTTCACTTGCGGCCTGACCCACACAGAGAGTGGTCATGTTCTATGGCCGCTCTCTGTGATTGTCAGATGTAGCAGAGCTGGATGCGTCGTGGGACGTCGTGTGGATTACGTCGGACCTGGGTGTTTTAGGGGTTAATAAAGTGGCGAAAAGGGTGTTATTTTGTCGTTTATTTCAAATAAAGGATTTGTATGTGTTTGTCTTTATTTACTTTGACTACAGTTTAGTGATGAGGGGGTGTCTCATAGATGTTGCAATCACTAGGCTATGACTTAGTGGCAGCTATGGGCTGCTGCTATTAACTCCTTATTACCCCCGATTGCCACTGCATCAGGTCAATCGGGATGAGCTGGGAAAAGTCCCAGGACTGTCACATCTCATGGATGAGGCAATTCTGGGCAGCTGCTGACTGATAGTTTTAGGCTTAGGGGCTCCCAATAATGTGTGTCTCCCCAGCCTGAGAATACCAGCCCCCAGCTGTGAGACTTTATCTTGGCTGGTTATCAAAATTGGGGGAATCGCACGCCGTTTTTTTTTTTTTTTGTTTTGTTTTTAAATTACTTCCATACAGTGTCAGCAGCTGATCTTCGCCCCATAACAGTGTGTCATGACCCCATTTTATGCTTAAACATTTTATTTTCCTATTTTCCTCCTCTAAAACCAGGGTGCATCTTATGGTCCGGAGCGTTTTATAGTCTGAAAAATAGGGTAATCTCAAGTTTTGGCTACTGAAAGTGGACTTTTTAGCTCTAATAACATGTCCATTTTAGAAAATGTTTATAGTACTCAATTATAATAATTCTTGATCTTCTGCTCTAACTGCGCTGCATCATGTCTATTACTTCTGTAAAATGTATAAGTACATTGCCATCAGGGTGTTTTCTAGTGGCAGTAGGTCTATAGACTGTGACTAGAGATGAACAAACCTTTGGAAATTGAGTTCGGTAGGTAGAGTCAAACCTTAACCCCTTAACGACCCATGACGTACTGGGTACGTCATGCATCGTGTGCAGTTAATCCCCGCCCCCTGCCGTGGGCAGGCCGTGGTGATCCGCACACATATCAGCTGTTTTCAACAGCTGAAATGTGTGCCTGCTAGTCGCGGGTGGAATCGCTTCCACCAGCGATTATTAACCCCTTACATCTTGCTCCCAAAATCTGGCAGCGAGATGTATATGCGCGCCGCCATTATTCTGACTTATCCCGCCCACATTGGAAGTCACGTGACATGATCACGTGACTTCTGGTTGTTGCCATGGTAGCACAGGGTCATGTGATGATGCCTGTAGCTAACATGAGTCATTTACTCTCAATGCCGGAATACAGCCGGCATTGAAAGTAAAGCAGCGTTTCTCCAGATTTTAGCTCTGTAGCTGTGATCTGGAGATATGGCAGAGCGATCAGATTGCTGATCGCTATAGCCCCCTAGGGGCACTAGTAAAATAAAAAAAAGTTAAAATAAAAGTTTTAAAAAATTAAATAAAAAAAACCTAAAAGTTCAAATCACCCCCCTTTCACCCCATTGAAAATTAAAGGGTTAAAAAAATAAAAATATACATATATTTGGTATCGCCGCGTTCAGAAATGCTTGATCAAGATATAAAATCAATTACTGATCAGTAAACGGCGTAGCGGCAAAAAAATTCCAAACGCCAAAATTACGTTTTTTGGTCGCTGCAAGTCTTGTGCAAAACGCAATAACAGGCGATCAAAACGTAGCAACTGCGCAAATATGGTACTATTAGAAACGTCAGCTCGAGACACAAAAAATAAGTCATCACTGAGCCATAGATCCCAAAAAATGAGAATGCTATGGGTTTCAGAAAATGGCGCAAAATGTGCGCCACTTTTTTTGGACAAACTTCTGAATTTTTTTTCACCTCTTAAATACAAGTAAACATATACATGTTTAGTGTCTGCAAACTCGCACTGACCTGAGGCATCACACTGACACATCAGTTTTACCATATAGGGAACATGGTGAATAAAATATCCTAAAAACTATTGTGCAGGCACACTTTTTTTGCAATTTTTCCACACTTGGAATTTTGTTGCCATTTTTCAGTACAGTATATGGAAAACTTATGGTTCCATATAAAACTACAACTCATCTTGTAAAAAACAAGCCCTTATATGGCAAGATTGAAGGAAAAATAAAAAATTTACGGCTCTCGGAAGGAAGAGAGGGGAAAAAAAACCCGGAAAAATGCAAAATGCCCGGGGGCTGAAGGGGTTAAAAAAGTGTGTTTTTTGACCAATTGGCCAAAATCTCAGGAAGAGATCCAAACCTCAATGGAAGTCAGTAATTGGGACATTTGTGGCTCCACCCACACGCTGCCAGTCATGAGAAGAACACTTCCGGGGCAGGGTTTTTAATTTTATTTTGTGAGTGCACACTACGTCTGACCATGCTGATTGCACAGGGCTGAACACCACTCATACCCAAGCACAGCGCTGCTCGCCTGAGTGGCTTGCACTCATATCTCACTCGAAATTCGAACCAAAACTTTGCTTTTTTGGTAGTCAGTTTTCAAACCCGAACTCCAAACATTGAACCTCAGGTTTGCTCATCTCTAACGGTCATACTTTCCAATCAATGCTGAGTATGCAAAGATGCAACCTTTTGACAAGAAGAATAGCAACACCCAATTGTCAATTTATTGATACATTCCTAACAGGAATAAGAGACAAATAATATAATACAGTTATGAAAAAAGAATTTCCAGGACTGTTATTATGTAAATTATACAAGTGCTTATTTTTCTTTTTGTAGTACTTGGGAATCAAATCACAAAGTGTTTGGATTTGCAGGGTCCTACAAATTTTAGGAAATTTGAGTCAACGTCAATGTGCAGCCAATCGATCCACTCATAGATAACCTATTAATTCAGCTACAAAATACTTAGAGAAATTGTATTCCAATGACAAAGGAAAGATTAACTTTTTGCAGAACTATCAGCCCCTCTAAATCGGCTGACAAGAACCCAGAGACTGAGTGAAATACTTGTTCATTAGTTATTTTTAAGTCGGTTTAAAAATCACCGTTATTGTCTGGACATCACTCTGTGTAAAGGGATAATATAATACCAATTACACATTCAATGGGTACAGAATGTTTAAAAATTCTATTCTGTGCCTTTAGGCCCTGATTCATCAATTATGACTTTATAAAAGGTTGCAAAATTTGGCACAATTTTACTCCAGTTCCCCCCTAGTGTACTTTTGAGTAAGCCAAAATGTAGGCACAAAAACAGTTCTAGTATTGTAGATAAGCACGACACGTCTGTGGAAAGTGCTCACGTAGGATCACATTTATTACAGCGGTAGATATCACAATTGCTACATAGCACTTGCTTTACATCATCAGACTTGAACAGTACACACTGATGAAGGTCCATGCTGGACCAACAAAACATCTATTCTGCATATAATCTGGATTTTCAATAAATCATTTATTCTTCAATTTGAGTTTCTATTGTCATAAGTGTCTATATTAGCCAAAAGCAGCCAATTTTTGACTTTGCGCCAAACTCATCAATCATATGTGCTATTCTAGTGAATTCGGTGCCAAAAATGACAACTACCACATAACAAAAAATAATCCTCTCAAATGATGAATTGGTCTCTCAAAGCATAATGTTGACAGGGCGAGTAAAGTGTGATTAGCTGTTTATATAGCAAAATGGGTGCTAAGATTTTCTGAAAGAGGACAACCAGTTTAATCACATTTTAAACACTATGGGACACATAGGTGTGCCAATAAATAGTATCACTACATCAGATTATTCAGAAACATCAATGATTTATTCATAACCTCATTACAGCTGAGTGTAAAAGTAGCTGTAGCTGAGGATGGATTTTTTTATATATATCTATATATATATATATATATATATATACAGTACAGACCAAACGTTTGGACACACCTTCTTGTTCAAAGAGTTTTCTTTCTTTTCATGACTCTGAAAATTGTAGATTCACATTGAAGGCATCAAAACTATCAAATAACACGTGTGGAATGAAATACTTAAAAAATTGTGAAACGACTGAAAATATGTCTTATATTCTAGGTTCTTCAAAGTAGCCACCTTTTGCTTTGATTACTGCTTTGCACACTCTTGACATTCTCTTGATGAGCTTCAAGAGGTAGTCACCGGAAATGGTTTTCACTTTACAAGTGTGCCCTGTCAGGTTTAATAAGTGGGATTTATTGCCTTATAAATGGGGTTGGGACCATCAGTTGTGTTGTGCAGAAGTCTGGTGGATACACAGCTGATAGTTCTACTGAATAGACTGTTAGAATTTGTATTATGGCAAGAAAAAAGCAGCTAAGTAAAGAAAAACGAGTGGCTATCATCACTTTAAGAAATGAAGGTCAGTAAGTCCAAAAAATTGGGAACACTTTGAACGTGTATCCAAGTGCAGTGGCAAAAACCATCAAACGCTACAAAGAAACTGGCTCAAATGAGGACCGCCCCAGGAAAGGAAGACCAAGAGTCATCTCTGCTGCGGAGGATAAGTTTATCCGGGTCACCAGCCTCAGAAATCACAGGATAACAGCAGCTTAGATTAGAGACCAGGTCAATGCCACACAGAGTTCTAGCAGCAGACACATCTCTAGAACAACTGTTAAGAGGAGACTTTGTGCAACAGGCCTTCATGGTAAAGTAGCTGCTAGGAAACCACTGCTAAGGACAGGCAACAAGCAGAAGAGACTTGTTTGGGCTAAAGAACACAAGGAATGGATATTAGACCAGTATAAATCTGTGCTTTGGTCTGATGAGTCCAAATTTGAGATCTTTGGATCCAACCACCATGTCTTTGTGCGACGCAAAAAAGGTGAACGGATGGACTCTACATGCCTGGTTCCCACCGGGAAGCATGGAGGAAGAGGTGTGATGGTGTGGGGGTGCTTTGCTGGTGACACTGTTGGGGATTTATTCAAAATTGAAGGCATACTGAACCAGTATGGCTACCACAGCATCTTACAGCGGCGTGCTATTCCATCCGGTTTGCGTTTAGTTGGACCATCATTTATTTTTCAACAGGACAATGACCCCAAACACACCTCCAGGCTGTGTAAGGGCTATTTGACTAAGAATACTCTGGAATGCTCTACCTCAGCATATCAGACTCTCCCCTACCGTGGAAAGCTTCAAGAGGAACCTCAAGACCCATCTCTTCCAACAAGCCTACAATCTATAATAACCCTTAGTCCAGTACACCACTATGCAACCAGCTCTGTCCTCACCTATTGTACCCTCACCTATTCCCTGTAGACTGTGAGCCCTCGCAGGCAGGGTCCTCTCTCCTCCTATACCAGTCTGTTTTGTACTGTTAATGATTGTTGTATGTATACCCTCTTTCACTTGTAAAGCGCCATGGAATAAATGGTGCTGTAATAATAAATAATAATAATAATAATAATGGGGTGCTATGCCAGATGACCTGGCCTCCGCAGTCACCAGTCCTGAACCCAATCGAGATGGTTTGGGGTGAGCTGGACCGCAGAGTGAAGGAAAAAGAGCCAACAAGTGCTAAGCATCTCTAGGAACTCTTTCAAGACTGTTGGAAGACCATTTCCGGTGACTACTTCTTGAAGCTCATTAAGAGAATGCCAAGAGTGTGTAAAGCAGTAATCAAAGCAAAAGGTGGCTATTTTGAAGAACCTAGAATATAAGACAAATTATCAGTTATTTCACACTTTTTTGTTAAGTATTTCATTACACATGTGTTAATTCATAGTCTTGATGCCTTCAATGGGAATCTACAATTTTCAGTCATGAAAATAAAGAAAACTCTTTGAATGAGAAGGTGTGTCCAAACTTTTGACCTGTACTGTATATATATATATATATATATATATATATATATATATATATATATATATATATAAAGAGAAGAAAGGCAGCTCTCCAATATTAAAGCTGGAAATCAAACCTTTATTGGCCCATGATGTGACTGTCAATGTTTCGGTTCCAACTGCAGCTTTCTCAAGCAGTGAATGTGTGTGAACAGGGAGTATACATAGTGAAACAATCACTCTGAGTAATTCATATAGGATTAGTGCAAATATTCATAGACAAAATACAGTGTAATATATATCAATATATAAACGTATGCCATTCATTTACAAAAGTGCACGTCGTATATACTTTACTATCGTGTACTGTGCATAGAAAGTGCTAATAGCCTATATTCCATAATTACACACATATGTAAATGCTAATTATTTAGTGACTCACCCAAAGTATAGGGTATGTTTAAACTTCGTAATTTTACCAAAGGCTGGCATTCTAACGATACTACTGCGCATGTCCGTGTGTCACAGCATCTGTGCCAATAAGAAAACACTAAATAATGAGCTTGCGCCCTGCTTAAAAAGAATCCACAATTTCCATTGCTCTGTGGGGAATGAAAACAGCTCTCTGAGCATACTCAGTGCGCTGCAGAAATCACCCACATTCATCAATCTGCAACGAAGTGTGCTCAGATCACCCAGGTTATACATAGAATCCATTACAACTGTAAGTCAAACATACCCACACTTCATCAGCAGGATGATCTGCAGAAAGGACTAGCATCATATGAACTTTAAATTTAAGAGCAGTTTAAAGGACAATCACTTATCTGTCCAGAACCCACAATTCCTATGGGGATTTTTATTATACCATATAGAACAACGCAAACCCCCACATGTGTATAGAGGCAAAGTCTGAATCCAGAAGGATCCAATCCTACATCTCCCCATACCATGGAACTGCTTAGAGCTATCACAAATGACATTATACGTCCTATAGCTTGGGCTGCCACATAAGATTAATTACAGTGTCTTGTAATAGTATGCCGGCTCCCTTGAATTTTTCAACCTTTTCCCACATTTCTGGTTTCAAACATAAAGATAAAAATTTTAATGTTATGGTGAAGAAGCCACAACAAGTGGGACACAATTGTGAAGGTGAACGAAATTTATTGCTTATTTTAAACTTTTAAAAAAAATAAACAACTGAAAATTGGAGCGTGCAATATTATTCGTCCCCTTTACTTTCAGTGCAGCAAACTCACTCCAGAAGTTCATTGAGGATCTCTGAATGATCCAATGTTGTCCTAAATGACTGATGATGATAAATATAATCCACCTGTGTGTAATCAAGTCTCCGTATCATAGTATCATAGTATCATAGTTTTTAAGGTTGAAGGGAGACTCTAAAGGCCCCGTCACACTAAGCAACATCGCTAGCAACATCGCTGGTAACGAACAACTTTTGTGACGTTGCTAGCGATGTTGCTGTGTGTGACATCCAGCAACAACCTGGCCCCTGCTGTGAGGTCGTTGGTTGTTGCTGAATGTCCTGGGCCATTTTTTAGTTGTTGCTGTCCTGCTGTGAAGCACAGATCGCTGTGTGTGACAGCGAGACAGCAACAACTAATGTGCAGTGAGCAGGGAGCCAGCTTCTGCTGAGGCTGGTAACTAATGTAAACATCGGGTAACCAAGAAGCCCTGTCCTTGGTTACCCGATATTTACCTTTGATACCAGCCTCCTCCGCTCTCACTGCCTGTGCTGCCGGCTCCTGCTCTGTGCACATGTAGCTGCAGCACACATCAGGCAATTAACCCGATGTGTGCTGTAACTAGGAGAGCAAGGAGCCAGCGCTCAGTGTGCGCTGCTCCCTGCTCTGTGCACATTTAGCTGCAGCACACATCGGGTTAATTAACCTGATGTGTGCTGTAACTAGGAGACTGGGGGCTGGTCACTGGTTGCTGGTGAGCTCACCAGCAACTCGTGTAGCCACGCTCCAGCGATCCCTGCCAGGTCAGGTTGCTGGTGGGATCGCTGGAGCGTCGCAGTGTGACAGCTCACCAGCAACCTCCTAGCAACTTACCAGCGATCCCTATCGTTGTTGGGATCGCTGGTAAGTTGCTTAGTGTGACTGGACCTTAAGTCCATCTAGTTCAACCTGTAGCCTAACATGTTGATCCAGAGGAAGGCAAAAAAATCCCAATGTGGCAACCAAGTTCCAATGGGGAAAAAATTTCCTTCCTGACTCCACATCCGGCAATCAGACTAGTTCCCTGGATCAATACCCTGTCATAAAATCTAATATACATAACTGGTAATATTAAATTTTTCAAGAAAGGCGTCCAGGCTCTGCTTAAATGTTAGTAGTGAATCACTCATTACAACATCATGCGGCAGAGAGTTCCACAGTCTCACTGCTCGTACAGTAAAGAATCCTCGTCTGTGATTATGATTAAACCTTCTTTCCTCAAGACGTAGCGGATGCCCCCGTGTTCCAGTCGCAGGCCTAGGTGTAAAAAGATCTTTGGAAAGGTCTCTGTACTGTCCCCTCATATATTTATACATTGTGATTAGATCCCCCCTAAGCCTTCGTTTTTCCAAACTAAATAACCCCAAGTTTAATAACCTGTATTGCAGCCCACCCATTCCTCTAATAATCTTGGTCGCTCTTCTCTGCACCCTCTCCAGTTCAGCTATGTCCTTCTTATATATCGGTGACCAGAATTGTACACAGTATTCTAAGTGCGGTCGCACTAGTGACTTGTACAGAGGTAGAACTATATTTTTTTCATGAACACTTATACCTCTTTTAATACATCCCATTATTTTATTAGCCCTGGCAGCAGTTGCCTGACACTGTCCACTAAAGTGAAGTTTACCATCCACCCATACACCCAAGTCTTTTTCTGTGTCTGTTTTAACCAGTGTTCTACAATTAAGTACATTAAGTATAAATGCACCTGCTCTGTGATAGTCTCAGTGTTCTGTTTAAAGCGCAGATAGCATCATGAAGACCAAGGAACACAACAGGCAGGTCCGTGATACTGTTGTGGAGAAGTTTAAAGCCAAATTTGGTTACAAAAAGATTTCCAAAACTTTAAACATGCCAAGGAGCATTGTGCAAGCGATCATATTGAAATGGAAGGAGTATCATACCACTGCAAATCTACCAAGACCCGGCCGTCCATCCAAACTTTCATCTCAAACAAGGAGAAGACTGATCAGAGATGCAGCCAAGAGGCCTATGATCATTCTGGATGAACTGCAGAGATCTACAGCTGAGGAGAGAGAGTCTGTCCATAGGACAACAATTAGTCGTACACTGCATAAATCTGGCCTTTATGGAAGAGTGGCAAGAAGAAAGCCATTTCTCAAAGATATCCATAAAAAGTGTCATTTAAAGTTTGCCACAAGCCACCTGGGAGACACACCAAACATGTGGAAGCTCTGGTCAGATGAAACCAAAATCAATCTATTTGGGCACAATGCCAAACGATATGTTTAGCATAAAAGCAACACAGCTCATCACTCTGAACACAACATCTCCACTATCAAACATAGTGGTGGTAGCATCATGATTTGGGCCTGATTTTCTTCAGCAGGGACAGGGAAGATGGTTAAAATTGATGGGAAAATGGATGGAACCAAATGCAAGACCATTCTTGAAGAAAACCTGTTGGAGTCTGCAAAAGCTGTGAAAACATTCCTTGAAAAAAGACACATAAGGTCAATAATAGGGCCTGCAAATAGTCTGGATCTCAATCCAATTGAAAATCTTTGGTGGAAGTTGAAGAAAATGGTCCATGACAAGGCTCCAGCCTGCAAAGATGATGTGGCAACAGTAATCAGAGAAAGTTAGAGCCAGATTGATGAAGAGTACTGTTTGTCACTCATTAAGTCCATGCCTCAGAGACTGCAAGCTGTTATAAAAGCCAGAGCTGGTGCAACTAAATACTAGTGATGTATTGGAGCGTTCTTTTGTTGGTTTGTTTTTCATGATTACATAATTTTTTCCTCATAATTGAGTGATTCCATATTTTTTTTTCTCCTGTTTGGTCTTGAAAAGTAACCGTTACTGACTAGCACATTATGTTTTCATGCATTTTTTTAGTGTTTCTTAAAGACAGAAAGTTGCCATTTGAAATGACTCTAGTTTGGTGCCATGTCTGTGATCTGCGTTTTTAAAAACAAAAGTAAACAACTGAATGAACATCCTCAGAGCCAGGTGAGTCCAGAATTTTTTGCCAGGGGTTGTATGTAAGCTATTGACTATGTAGAAAGTAATAAAAATGCCTTAAAAAATTCTCTCTCTCATTATTCTGATATTTGGCAAATATAATTTCTGAATATATGGATACATATATACTGTATATAGTGTATATATTTTTTATATATATATATATATATATATATATATATATATATATATATATATATATATATATATATATATTCAGTGTATTATGTGTGGTCATTAATTTTCCAGAAGGGACAGTTGTTTGGATTTAATAGCCACTACTTATTTACATGATGCAGACAGTCTGCAGGGCCCTATCATGTGGCACAGCATGGGATGCATAGAATGTAAGCATCATTAGCACAGTTGTCTGCTGTATATTTTATATTTTGATATTGAAAGCTTTGCATATTATATAACTGACTAAAGTGATTTGCATAATCCCATATCTTGCTAAAACCGTGGCGAAGAATTGCAAAAGTAAGAGTACTTTGCAATGGTAAATTTTATAAAATATCTACATTTTCAAATTGACAATCAAGCACAGTTTATATGGAAATCAAATTACAATCATTTTAAAATAACTTTGCAAATGACAGTAATGACTAAAATATTCCAATTATTGTGCGACTTGACATTTTCCAGAGTGAATTTATTTCATTACATTTTATAGAAATATCAGGCATGTAAATGGAAGGGGGAGCAGGAGGGGCATGTGTTACATGTGCAGTAATATGAAGATACAGACGGGGTACAGGTTGGTTTTTTTTTGAAGATCCTGCTTCCCCATTCCCATGCTTGTCATCTTGAAAAGGAAGCACTCCCCCAAACTTTGTATTCTCGAAACCTGGGTATATGTCTATGTAATGTAAGTGTGATAGTATACTGGCTGGTCACTGTTTTTCCAGTTTCCAGAGCGCCACCGTCTTCTCCTCAGTCAAGTGACTCACTGGCTGGGTCACACGGGGGTCTGTGTGTTTTACTTATGTATCATCATGTTCAAGGAACCATAACTTTTTTCAGTAACATTCTCATATGAGGGCTTGTATTTTTTGGGATGAGTTGTGCTTGTCACTGACATCATTTTGGGGTGCATATCAAATTTTTATAAATTCTTTCTGTGATGATATTGTAAACAAAACAATTCCACCCCCTTTCTTTGCAGATTACATTTTATGGTATTAACCATCTACTGAAATAAAATGGTAACTTATTATTTTTTGTCGGTATGTATATTTGTGCGTGTAAACACATATATATGTATATATACAATATACTTAAATTTGAAATTCATTCTCTCAGAAAAAAAATTATTTGTTTTTGAGTCACCATATTTTGAGAACCTTATCATTCACAGTTTCCCATAAGCAAAGTTGTGTGAGTTCTTATTTTTAGCATGAAAAGCTGTAGATTTCATTAGTAGTGCCTTTTGTGGTAAATCTAAGTTTTTGAAAATGTTTTATTAACTCATTGGGAGACATAGAGTTTAATTTTGGTTTTCTGTTTGTATATTTTATAAACACCAATTGCTGTTTGGTATAATTGTCATGTCAATGTTTTAATTTTGGTAGACTTCCATTGAAGGAGAACTCACCACCTCTCGTGGCAGCCTGTTCTACTCATTGATCACCCTCACTGTCAAAAAGTTTTTTATAATATCTAGTCTGTGTCTCCTCCCCATCAGTTTCATCCCATTGCTTCTAGTCTTTCCTTGTGAAAATGAGAATAAAACCGATCCCTCTACAGTGTGACAGCCTTTAAAATATTTGTAGACAGCTATTAAGTCTCCTCTCAGTCTTCTCTTTTGCAAGCTAAAGAATCCTAACTCCTGTATCCGTTCCTCATAGGACATGGTTTGCAGACCAATCACCATTCTGGTCACTCTTCTCTGAACTTGCTCCAGTTTATTGATGGCTTTTTTAAAATGCGGTGCCCAGAACTCGACACAGTATTCCAGATGAGGTCTGACCAAAGAGGAGTAAAGGGGGATAATGACTTCACATGATCTAGACTGTATGCTTCTGTTAATACATCCTAGAATGGTGTTTGCCTTTTTTGCTGCTGCGTCACACTGTTGACTCATGTTCAGTCATGTTTATTAGTATACCTAAGTCTTTTTCACACATGCTTTTGGATAGCTCTATTCCTCCCATGCTGTATATGCTCATTTTATTATTCTTGCCAAGATTTATGACTTTGCATTTCTCCTTGTTAAAAACCATTCTATTAGTTGTTGCCCATTGTTCCAGCTTGTTTAGATCTTTTTGAATCCTCTCTCTCTCTCTTCTCTAGTATTAGCTATTCCTCCTAGCTTTGTGTTATCAGCAAATTTAATCAGTTTACCCTTAATACCTTCATCTAAATCATTGATAAAGATGTTGAACAACACCGGGCCCAGGACAGAGCACTGTGGTACCCCACTTGAACATATTTCCCAACTTTACACTCATTATGAAGTAGTTTTCCTCTTATTGAAGCCCCTAGATTCCCCATCATATAAAGTGTGATGTCAACAAAAGTGCCCCACATATAATGTATGATACCCCACAGTGAATTGCTCTATAATACCCTCCACATGCAGAGTGTGATGACCCTACTGTACAATCTTCAATTACCCCAGCAAAATATAGTTACCCCCAACAGTGACCACCACACAGCCCCCCACACATTTAATGGGTCTACATACAGTGTAATGGATTCTACACCTCTTCAAACTGTATAATGGCACCCACTAGCCCTCCAGAGAGTATAATGGCCTTCAACACAGCCCTCTGCACAGTATGATGGACCCCACACAAATCTTCAAACTGCATAATTGCTTGCATATTACTCTCAAATTGTCCTCCATAAATTATAAAAGCCTCATTGTCCTCAAAATATTATAATTGGCCCCCAAATAGCCTTTCAATTTGAATAATGGCCTCCACATAGCCCTCCAAATAATACAATGCACCCTCATAGCCATCCAAATAGTATAATGTATACCTTATTCTCATACATATATTATTATGGCTATTGGCCACAAGTGTACTTACTGATTTAAAAAATAAAACTACTCTCCTGTCAACTTTCCCCCTCTGCTCCGGTCTCTGCAATGGTGTGTGATCAGCAGCTCTGTACTTCTCAGCACAGTAGGTGTGCTGTAGTGATATCAACGCTTTTGCTACACTGAGTTGTTAGATCTCATACGCCGAGGGAGAAAGATGAAGGAGGGAATGGGCTGCTCCCTCTTTCATAATTGCTTTCTACTGTATAGGCATTGATGGGGTATCCAGTGCTGGCGCTGGCAACAGTGCCCCCAGACTCATAAGTCCCATAGCGGCCACAGTTGTGCCGCCATTGCTGGTACACCACTGACAGTTATGTAATTACATTCATTTGTGGGAAGGAGTTAATTTCAGTATGCTGTACATGCAATTAGGTTTTACATACATATAATCTGTATATAAAATTCAGATAAGGATAATAATTCTAAACTAAAAGATTCAGACTCAAAGACAAGAAGAGGATTCAGCCTTCATGGTTTTACAATCAACAGGTAAACAAGACTGTAGATTAAGGTGTTCGAACAGCTCAAATGGCATTGAGGTGGGAGCAGGTTTAACTTAAGTTGTAAGCACAAAAAAAACTTCATCATGGGTTTGAAAGCTTCAAACATGGCAGACAATCTGATTGGGAGAGCTCTCGGAAAAATAAAAGTAATTGTGTGGTAAAAATGACCTGGAAATATGACATTTTTGACCGCTTCATACATGAATTTCTGCTGTATTGCAGCTACCAAAAAAAACATCATTTAGTAGTTTTTTTTGTTTGTTTATGGTGTTTACCGATTGAATTAAATATTATTATATTTTGATAGATCAGTCTATTTTGGTTGTAACAATGTCAAATATGTGTATTTTAAATTGTTTCTTCTTAATTTTTTACTTTTCACGCTATTTATTAGTCTCCTAAATAGAGTTGAGCGCGGTTCGTGGTTCTCAGGTTCGCGGTTCAAGTGATTTTGGGGGCTGTTCTAGATCAAACTAGAACTCAAGCTTTTTGCTAAAAGCTCGATAGTTCTAGTTACGTTCGAGAACGGTTCTAGCAGCAAAAAGCCAAGCTAATTACTAGCTGGCTTTCCGCTGTAACACTATTATGAAATTTCAGATCACTGCTGCTGGAAAAATGGCGATCGCCATTTTTTTTTGTTTCTGTTCTTCCTTCCCTCCCTAAGCGCGCATGTAGTGGGGCGGGCCAGCATGTCAGCCAATCCCAGACACACACACAGCTAAGTGGACTTTTAGCCAGAGAAGCAACGGCAAGTGTGATATGATGTCCTTGTCACATGTCCCTGCATTATAAATACGGGCATCTACCCGTCTGGACGCCATTATCTGCCTTCTGCGTCTGGGTGTCAGTCACCACAGGTGCAGCTCCTGTCTCCGATACTGCTGTGTACGCTCTACATACAGCGCTATACAGAATAGGGATAGAAGTTTCTTTCAGTCCTTGTAAGGGCGAATTACAGCAGGCTCTGAGCCAAAGGTGACAGTCAGGTCCGTGGAAAGAATTTTTAACAGCTACAGATAAAAGCGTCTGTGTAGCTAAGGTCAGGGAGTTCCTTGCTGCATTTCACCATTAGGAGGGATAGAAAGTGAGGCATCCTTTCCTCTACACTGACCCACAACCCGGCCACTGTACCCTCCTGCCCTTTGCACACTCAAGCTCATGGTTACTAAGCCATTATACTAGCAAACACTGAGGAAACTTAGTGGCATCCTAAAAGTGGCTGTTGGACTTCATTAGTGTCCCACTGGGGCAAATCTATTTGCAGCACCTCTGCATTGCACACTTATGCTCATTGTTACAAAGCCATTATAATACCAAACACTGAGGAAACTTAGGGGCATCCTAAAAGTGGCTGTTGGACTTCATTAGTGTCCCACTGGGGCAAATCTATTTGCAGCACCTCTGCATTGCACACTCAAGCTCATTGTTACAAAGCCATTATAATACCAAACACTGAGGAAACTTAGTGGCATCCTAAAAGTGGCTGTTGGACTTCATTAGTGTCCCACTAGTGCAAAGCTATTTGCAGGACCTCTGCATTGCACACTCAAGCTCATTGTTACAAAGCCATTATAATACCAAACACTGAGGAAACTTACCTGCATCCTAAAAGTGGCTGTTGGACTTCATTAGTGTACCACTGGTGCAAATCTATTTGCAGCACCTCTGCATTGCACACTTATGCTCATTGTTACAAAGCCATTATAATACCAAACACTGAGGAAACTTAGGGGCATCCTAAAAGTGGCTGTTGGACTTCATTAGTGTCCCACTGGGGCAAATCTATTTGCAGCACCTCTGCATTGCACACTTATGCTCATTGTTACAAAGCCATTATAATACCAAACACTGAGGAAACTTAGGGGCATCCTAAAAGTGGCTGTTGGACTTCATTAGTGTCCCACTGGGGCAAATCTATTTGCAGCACCTCTGCATTGCACACTCAAGCTCATTGTTACAAAGCCATTATAATACCAAACACTGATGAAACTTAGCTGCATCCTAAAAGTGGCTGTTGGACTTCATTAGTGTCCCACTGGTGCAAATCTATTTGCAGCACCTCTGCATTGCACCCTCAAGCTCATTGTTACAAAGCCATTATAATACCAAACACTGAGGAAACCTAGTGGCATCCTAAAAGTGGATGTTGGACTTCATTAGTGTCCCACTAGTGCAAATCTATTTAAAGCACCTCTGCATTGCACACTCAAACTCATTTTTACTAAGCTATTATACTAGCAAACTGTGCTGCCATTTTAAGCGCCAAGGTTTCATTGTCCGGGATAGTTATTTTTGTTTATTCTGCTGTCAATAAAGGTAGACAACCGCCGCAATCTACACCACCTCTCAATTTTTACTACCACATTTTAATTGGACATTCTTTCGCTAGCAAAATAAGTGGCAAAATGACAGATGCTGGTGGAAAGGGGAACAGGCGTGTTGGAAAAGGAAAAAAAGTTTGTGTCCGTGGGAAAGGTGGCAAAGCTCAATTAACATCTGCTGAAGATAGGCCATGTGCCAGTAAAAGTAAGATGTCCTCTACTTTCCGTGGACAATCAGATGTGCACTCTATTTTATGAACACGAACAACTGGAACAAAGGTAGATGTTGCCCAAAAAAAGAAAATGCTTGAATGGATCTCAAGTGGTCCAACAAGTGCCCTCTCCTCCATCTGAACTACCACATCCAAAAAAAAACAGTCCTCTGAGTTGTCATCCCAATCACACTTGCTTTCTCCCAGCTCTCAAGTCTCCATCCGCCCTGCACAGTATGGTGGAACAGAGATGGCTGAGTCTGCAGAGCTGTTCAGTCACACTATAGCCTGGGAATCAGAGGTCTGCTCCCAAGCTACAGTGAGTACAGACCAGGAAATGGTCTGCAGTGATGCCCAGAACCTTTGTGACTCAGATTCAGGCTGTGATGACCAAGTTTCTGAGCATAATATTGACCCTTATTTACAAACTGAAACACCTGTTGTAATAGACAATGAGGAACATACTGATGACGATGAGACGCAGATACCAGATTGGATTGACAACCTAAATATTCGGTCAGGGCAGGAAGAGGCTCAGTCTGAAGGGAAGGGGAGTGCAAACACAACGCTTGATGAGGAACGTCTAGATCAATTAATGAGGAAGTTCTAGATCTCATCTATTGTCAACCCACAGTCAGGCACTCGAGGAGGTCAACAGAGGTGGTGGAGGAGGATGCTACTGATGACGAAGTTACCTTGCGCCTTCCTGGACAGAGGAGGAGTACTGGTAGCACGTGTACAACTGCATCATCAGCCACCACTCTGCCTCTGAGCAATAGTTGGGGTGGATCAGCAGGTCGCATGCCCTCTAAGCCTTGCCTAGCCTGGTCTCTTTTTGACATAGCAAAAGATCGCCCAAATCATGTGATATGTAAAATTTGTCGTGATTCTGTTAGTAGAGGGCAAAACCCCAGCAGTTTGACAACTTCTTCCATGAATCGTCACATGAATAAATATCATATGTCCCAGTGGGAAGCTTACCGTGCTGCAATGCGGCCTAGCGGAGCGGACCATCTACCGCCTGCCCCTTCCAGTGCATCCTCTTGCTCTTCATCTTCTAGGACTGTGGGGACAGCTGTCACACCAGGTTTTCCACGCACAACTTCCACCACTGTAACCACAACAGGCAGTTTGCTTGGTAGGTCGTCAGTTGGTTTGTAAGGGGAAACAAGTGCGTGTGTACAGCTCTCTCAGACATCGATAGCACCAACGTTGGATGAAGGCAACATCATGTCTATGCCTGCACTTTCCTCACAAACCTGCATTTTTCCAGGGACACCCTACTCACCACCGTCTACACACAGCAGCCAGATCTCTGTCCCTCAGATGTGGACAAATAAAAGGCCATTTCCTACGACCCATGACAAAGCTAAGAGGTTGACATTATCCCTCTTTAAACACTTGGCAACCGAAATTCTACCTTTCCGCCTGGTGGACACACAGGATTTTAGAGACCTTATGTCTGTCGCTGTGCCCCAGTACCAGATGCCCAGTCACCACCACTTCTCTAAGAAAGGTGTGCCTGCGCTACACCAGCATGTCGCACACATCACCGCTTCCTTGAGAAACTCTGTGTGTGAATGGGTTCATTTCACCACCGATACTTGGACCAGTAAGCATGGATAGGGACGTTACATGTCGCTGACTGGGCACTGGGTAACTATGGTGATAGATGGTGAAGGGTCTGCTGCACAAGTCTTGCCGTCCCCACGACTTGTGTGTCAATCCTCTGTCTCTCCAAGTTCCTCCACTGTTTCTGCCTCCTCAACCTCGTCTGGGTCCTCCACCTCCGCCCCAAGTCTGCCTGGTCAGGCCACCAGCGTTGTAACTGCGAAGAAGGAATCACGCACCCCTCATTACTATGCTGGCAGCAGAGCGCAACGGCATCAGGCGGTCTTTAGTTTGAAATGTCTTGGAACTAAGAGTCACACAGCGGCTGAGTTGTGGGCAGCTCTAGAGACTGAGTTTGGTAAATGGTTGTCTCCACTCAACCTGCAGCCTGGTAAGGCCATGTGTGGCAATGCTGCAAACCTGGGTGCGGCCCTTTGCCTGGGCAAGGTGACACACATGCCTTGTATGGCTCACGTGTTCAACCTTGTTGTCCAGCAATTTTTAACACACTATCCCCGGCCTAGATGGCCTTCTGAACAGGGCACGAAAACTGTCTGCTCACTTCCGCCGTTCAACCACCGCAGCTGAGCGACTTACATCGCTCCAGAAGTCTTTTGGCCTGCCGGCTCATCGCCTGAAATGCGATGTGCCGACACGCTGGAATTCGACTCTCCACATGTTACAGCGACTGTGGCAGCACCGCCGAGCCCTGGTGCAATACGTCATGACGTATAGCCTGGGCCAACGAGATGCAGAGGTGGGGCAGATCAACCTGATGGAATGGTCTCAGATCAAGGAGCTATGCACTCTTCTGCACAGTTTCGACATGGCGACGAATATGTTTGGCGCTGACAATGCCATTATCAGCATGACAATTCCAGTCATTTACATGCTGAAGCACACGTTAAACACTATTCGGACTTAGGGGGTGAGACAACAGGAAGCGGAGGAACTACAGGAGGATTCATATGCGCAAGAGACAACAACATCACCAAGGTCCAGATGTTCATCATCACCAAGGCGGCATGCATGGGACCATGGGGAACAGGGATCAACAAGGGCGCATGGTAGCAGGCGAAATGTTGAGGAAGGTGCAGGAGAACATGAAGAAATGGAGGACAAACTGTCCATGGACATGGAACACTCAGCGGATGAGGGAGACCTTGGTCAAATTTCAGTTGAAAGAGGTTGGGGGGAGATGTCAGAGGAAGAAAGAACAGTTAGCACCTCTATGCCACAAACACAGCGTGGACTTGGTCCGCATGACTGCGCCAGACGCAAAAGCGCCTTCTTGCTGCACTACCTCCAACATGACCCTCGCATTGTCAAAATTAGAAGTGATGATGAGTACTGGCTTGCCACACTATTAGATCCCCGGTACAAGTCCAAATTTTGTGACATAATTCCAGCCATAGAAAGGGACGCACGTATGCAGGAGTATCAGCAAAAGCTGTTACTCGATCTTAACTCGGCTTTTCCACAAAACACCCGTGGTGCACGGAGTGAATCTTCCAGTTGTAACTCGAGAAACAAGGGACGGTCTCGTCATCTTCAAAAGTCTAACCATACCAGCAGCACCGTATCTGGTGCTGGTAACAGCAAATTTATTGAATCTTTTCATAATCTTTTTAGACCATCCTTTGCAAAGCCACCAGAGACAACAAGTCTGACACATAGTCAACGGCTGGAGAGGATGATCCAAGAGTATCTCCAAATGAACATCGATGCCATGACTTTGCAACTGGAGCCTTGCTCATTTTGGGCTTCAAATCTTGAAAAATGGCCAGAGCTCTCAACTTACGCCTTGGAGATCTTGTTGTGTCCAGCTGCCTGCGTTGTCTCTAAACGTGTCTTCAGTGCTGCTGGGTGTGTGCTGACAGATAAGCGCACGCGTCTGTCCAGTGACAATGTGGACAGACTAAAGTTCATTAAAATGAACAAGTCATGGATCCACAAGGAATTTACTACCCCTGTGTCATCCTGGGGAGGGTAAATGCTTGTATATTTTGAATGTGCTTGATGCAAATCTACCTGTGAAGTGTACAACTGGGGCACAAGTGCTGCCACTGAAGGGGTGGGTGTCTGTGTGGCCCAATTTTTAGAAAAAGGGAGACTCCGCTTGGAGTAACCTTTGCTTACTGTGTTTTTAAAAAGGAGCCAAGATGAGCCATGGTTCAGCAAAGACTTTGCTACCTACCCCGGTGTCATCCTGAAGACGGTTAAGGATGGCGTATTTTTGAATGTGCTTGATGCAAATCTACCGGTGAAGTGTACAACTGGGGCACAAGTGCTGCCACTGAAGGGGTGGGTGTCTGTGTGGCCCAATTTTTGGAAAAAGGGAGACTCCGCTTGGAGTAACCCTTGCTTACTGTGTTTTTAAAAAGGAGCCAAGATGAACAAGTCATGGTTCAGCAAAGACTTTGCTACCTACCTCGGGGTCATCCTGGGGACGGTTAAGGATGGCGTATTCTTGAATGTGCTTGATCAAATCTACCTGTGAAGTGTACAACTGGGGCACAAGTGCTGCCACTGAAGGGGTGGGTGTCTGTGTGGCCCAATTTTTGGAAAAAGGGAGACTCCGCTTGGAGTAACCCTTGCTTGCAGTGTTTCTAAAAATGATCCAAGATGAACAGATCTGGGATCAGCAAAGACTTTGCTACCTACTCCGGTGTCATCCTGGGGACAGTTAAGGATGGCGTATTTTTGAATGTGCTTGATGCAAATCTACCTGTGAAGTGTACAACTGGGGCACAAATGCTTCCACTGAAGGGGTGTGTTACGGGGGGCTGTCTGATAATAACAGAAAGGAGTATCAGACAGTCAGGGTCCACCGTGCAAAGACTTTGCTGCAGACTATGGCAGAGTGCAATACCTCTGTTAACTCACAGAAGAATATAATAAGTAAGTAAAGCAATTCCTCCCTTACTTGGAGGGTGTGTGGAATGATCTCTGTTAATAATCACAGAGACAAAGGCAATGTGTGCGAAATGGCACCTACCTAGGTCCGCTCTTCTAGTGGTGCAAAAGAGACGAACAGCAGCGTAAGCCGCACAAAGCTCCTACCTGCGTTCGCTCCACTAGTGTGCGAGGACACGAACCACTAGATATGGCACCTGCCTAGGTCCGCTCTTCTAGTGGTGCAAAAGAGACGAACAGCAGCGTAAGCCGCACAAAGCTCCTACCTCTGTTCGCTCCCCTAGTGTGCGAGGATACGAACAACTGCCAGACGCAGTATAAGGAACGTTACCCTAGCGGCAACGTCCACCTACGAGTAGAATCACAAGGCCCAGCCAGACCATGTGCCTCAGGCACCTGCCTATGTCCGCTCCCCTAAGAGGTAAGGATACGGACAGCAGCCGAAGCTGTAAGGTATAAGAACGCTACCCTGCCGGTAGCGCTCACCTAGCATAGACAGAGGAATGCCTAGAGGAACGCGCACAGAGCGTCTACTCATATGCATGAACCAAGAGGACTGAGCACCATGCGGCGTGTGTCAGGGTCTTATATAGACTCTGTGCCTCATCCAAGATGGAGGACACCAGAGCCAATCCGCTGCCAGAACGACAGGAGTGACGTCATGCTGGCCTATCACCGAGCAAGACGTCACAAGCACATGACCAGCGACCAATCGGCATAGAAGGTGTCAGAGACATGTGACCTCGTGTCAGCGATGATGTCACCCGCACATGTGCAATGGCTCCAAGATTGGACTTAGTCTCCGGCGCTCGCACATGTGCAGTAGCAAGAAATCTGGACTTAGTCTCCAGCGCTCGCACATGTGCAGTAGCAAGAAATCTGGACTTAGTCTCCAGCGCTCGCACATGTGCAGTAGCAAGAAATCTGGACTTAGTCTCCAGCGCTCGCACATGTGCAGTAGCAAGAAATCTGGACTTAGTCTCCAGCGCTCGCACATGTGCAGTAGCAAGAAATCTGGACATAGTCTCCAGTGCTCGCAGCAACCGTAACAGTACCTCCCCCTCAAGGGCCCCCCTCCCGGCGACGCAGGTAATCGGCAACTAAGTCGGGAGCATGGACAGCCTCCTCAGGCTCCCAAGAGCGATGTTCCGGGCCATAGCCCTCCCAATCTATCAAGAAGAACCTGCGCCCTCTAACCATCTTAGAACCAACTATGGCTCGTACCTCATAGCTAGAGCGAGAGGAATCAGAGGCAGGAGAGTGCACTTCACGAGCGTGAGGTAAAATAGCCGGCTTTAGCAGTGAGACATGGAATTTGTCATGAATCCTAAGATGGACAGGTAACTTCAATTGATAGACTACAGGATTTACCTGTCGAAGAACCTCATAAGGACCCAGGAAGCGAGGAGCAAATTTGACAGAGCTCACTCTAAGTTTCACGTGTTTTGCAGAGAGCCACACAAAGTCCCCTGGAGAAAAGACAGGAGCCGGGCGACGAAACCGATCGGACACCGTCTTCATACGGTCCTTAGCTGCTTGGATCGACTCTTGAGTCCGATCCCAAACCTCTCTGGCATTAGTTGCCCAGTCGGCCACAAGAGGAGGAGGTGCAGCAGCGGGAAACGGTACTGGTACCCTAGGGTGTTGCCCATTATTGAGTACGAACGGTGTCTGCCCAGTGGCCTCAGCCAGCGAATTGTTAAGGGCAAATTCTGCCCAGGGTAGGAGGGAGGACCAGTTATCGTGGTTCTCAGCAACAAAGTGTCGAAGGTATATAATCATAGATTGATTGGTACGTTCAACCAAACCATTAGTCTCCGGATGGTATGCCGAAGAGAGATTCAACTCAATTTGCAGAAGGCTACAAAGATCTCGCCAGAAACGGGAAGTAAATTGCGGGCCTCTATCACAAATGATACGATCTGGCATCCCGTGAAGCCTAAAGACATGCTTGAGGAATAGTTTGGCTAGTACCCTGGAAGATGGGATTCTCGATAACGGTACGAGATGAACCATCCGGGAGAAATGGTCCGTAATGACCCACACAAATCTATGTCCCTGTGAACATGGAAGATCACCCACAAAGTCCATGCCTACCACCTCCCATGGTCTATCTGGCACTGGTAAAGGATGCAAGAGCCCAGCCGGTCTCTGCCGTAATGGACGGTTGCGAGCACACGAGTAGCAGGAACCGACATATCTCTTGACGTGGCTGGCTAAGTGTGGCCACCAATACCACCTCTCCAGTAACTCTCGTGTCCGCCTAATACCAAAATGCCCACCCACCTTTGAGGTGTGGGCCCATGACAGTATATCATTCTGTCGATCAGGCGGAACAAAGGTCTTGCCCGGTGGGATTTGGTCTAACGTCACAGGGGAGAGCGTATGAAAAACCCTGGAGGGAAGGATAAGACGAGGTTCGTCAATCTCTTCCTGGGTAGAAAGCATAGAGCGAGACAGGGCGTCTGCCTTGTTATTCTTACTCCCAGACAGATAGTTGATGGAGAAGTGAAAGCGGGAGAAAAACAAGGACCAGCGGGCTTGGCGAGGATTCAGACGCTGAGCGGTTTGTAAGTACGTCAGATTCTTATGGTCTGTATAGACCTGGAAAGGATGTTTCGCTCCTTCCAGCAAGTGACGCCACTCCTCCAAGGCTAATCTCAAGGCGAGCAGTTCCCTATCCCCAATGGTATAGTTTCTCTCTGCTGGTGAAAAGGTTTTAGCAAAGAAGAAACACGGCCTTTTTCTACCTGCACCGTTCTTTTGATACAAGACCGCACCAGCACCCACTGAAGAGGCATCAACCTCTAAGAGGAAGGGCTTATTCTCATCGGGTCTTTGAAGAACGGGAGCAGTTGAAAAGTGTCTTTTTACTGCCTCAAAAGCCTGAGATGTCTCAGTAGACCAGGCTTTGGGATTAGCACCTTTCTTAGTCAAGGCCACCAAAGGGGCCACCAAAGTAGAAAAATGGGGTATGAACTGCCTGTAATAATTTATGAATCCTAAGAAGCGTTGCACCGCCTTCAAGGAATGAGGTTCGGACCATTGCAGGACAGCAGAGAGCTTCGCAGGATCCATAGCCAGACCCTCTTGTGAGATAATGTAACCCAAAAAAGGCAATGAGGACTGCTCGAATACACATTTCTCGAGTTTAGCAAACAATGAGTGCTCCCTTAAACGGGAAAGGACACGAACGACATCCTGACGATGAGTCTCCAGATCAGGAGAAAAAATCAGGATGTCGTCCAGATACACCACTACTGAGGATAACAGTAAATCCCTGAACACATCGTTTACGAAGTCCTGAAATACTGCGGGTGCATTACATAACCCAAAAGGCATGACGAGGTATTCATAGTGACCGTCTCGGGTGTTAAAAGCGGTCTTCCATTCGTCACCCTTTCGAATTCGTACCAAGTTATACGCACCCCGCAGATCCAACTTCGTAAAAACTTGAGCTCCTCTCAGTCTGTCAAAGAGCTCCGAAATTAAAGGTAATGGGTATTTGTTCTTTATTGTGATTGCGTTGAGACCCCTGTAATCTATGCAGGGACGCAAATCACCCTCTTTCTTCCGAACAAAGAAAAACCCAGCTCCCGCGGGAGAGACAGACTTACGAATGAACCCCTTCTCTAAACTCTCTCTTATATAGGTCGACATGGCCTCCGACTCAGGTATCGACAGGGGGTAAACCCTGCCTTTAGGTGGAACCGAACCTGGGATAAGGTCTATGGCACAGTCATACGGCCTATGGGGTGGAAGAACCTCAGCACCCTGTTTGGAGAACACGTCAGCGAAATCCAAATAGGGTGTAGGTATGGGAGAGAGATCAGTTGATGCAACCGCAACGACCTTAGGTGGTAAGGGAAGACATCGGGACTGACATTTCGAACCCCAACTAATAATGCTGTCAGACTCCCAGTCAATGTGAGGAGCATGAGTCCGAAGCCATGGAAGACCCAGAAGGACGTCGTCTATACCCTCAGGCAAAACAAGAAAAGAAATCTCCTCTATGTGACCCTGAGACAGGGAAAGGCGCAAGGGAACTGTCCTCAATGTAATGGAGTCAGACAACATAGTTCCATTAACAACACGGACAGGAATAGGCGCCTCTAACATGATAGAGGGAATATTGTGTCCCTTTACAAATCCTGAGGACACAAAAATCCCGTCAGCTCCGGAATCCACAAAAGCCATAATAGGCCATGTATTCTCAGATAACGAGAGCTGACCTGGGATACAACACTTAGAGGGTGCAGAAGACGTCTCTAGTAACCCCCCTCTAATGGTTACTAGGCCAGGAAGTTTCCCTGACGACTAGGACACTTGTTGGCATAGTGCCCAGCCTGACGACATACGTAACATATAGGAGGACCAGACTTGCGTAGTCTGGAGGACGTATGACCTAACTCCATAGGAGTGGGAGATGTTTCAGATGCTGAGGAAGATGGTAGTGGACCCTCAACAACTGGAATAGCCCGATGCTTAGGGCGTGAGGAAGAGACCTCGAGTCTACGTTCCTTATGGCGTACATCGATCCTCGTTGCTACTGTGATCAAGTCCTCCAGAGAAGCAGGGACCTCACGAGTAGCAAGGGCATCCTTGACATAGCCTGCCAACCCTCTCCAGAAGATAGGAATCAACACCTTCTCTGGCCAATCTAGTTCTGCCACCAGAGTTCTAAAAGCAATGGCATAAGAACTAGTGGATAACGAACCCTGAGATAGATCTAACAGTCTCAGGGCCGCATCATGGGTAACCTGCGGACCCATGAATACCGCCTTAAGAGCATCAAGAAAGTCTTGATGTCTCAGAGTAACCACATCAGAGCGCTCCCATAGGGGAGTCGCCCATTCTAAGGCTTTGTCCTGAAGTAAGGAGATGATAAAGCCTACTCTGGACCTCTCCGTAGAGAAGCGAGAAGAGTTGACCTCTAGGTGTATCTGACACTGACTAATGAAACCACGACATGATCTGGCATCGCCAGAATATCTGTTTGGCAGAGCAAGTCGAGGATCATGTGCAGATGTCACCATGGTCTGAGGTTTATCCTCTATACTCTTGAGCCGTGACTCAAGTACTTGTATGTAACGGTGTAACTGCTGATATTCTGCCATAACTGCCAGACCCTTGGCTCAGTCCTAATGTTACGGGGGGCTGTCTGATAATAACAGAAAGGAGTATCAGACAGTCAGGGTCCACCGTGCAAAGACTTTGCTGCAGACTATGGCAGAGTGCAATACCTCTGTTAACTCACAGAAGAATATAATAAGTAAGTAAAGCAATTCCTCCCTTACTTGGAGGGTGTGTGGAATGATCTCTGTTAATAATCACAGAGACAAAGGCAATGTGTGCGAAATGGCACCTACCTAGGTCCGCTCTTCTAGTGGTGCAAAAGAGACGAACAGCAGCGTAAGCCGCACAAAGCTCCTACCTGCGTTCGCTCCACTAGTGTGCGAGGACACGAACCACTAGATATGGCACCTGCCTAGGTCCGCTCTTCTAGTGGTGCAAAAGAGACGAACAGCAGCGTAAGCCGCACAAAGCTCCTACCTCTGTTCGCTCCCCTAGTGTGCGAGGATACGAACAACTGCCAGACGCAGTATAAGGAACGTTACCCTAGCGGCAACGTCCACCTACGAGTAGAATCACAAGGCCCAGCCAGACCATGTGCCTCAGGCACCTGCCTATGTCCGCTCCCCTAAGAGGTAAGGATACGGACAGCAGCCGAAGCTGTAAGGTATAAGAACGCTACCCTGCCGGTAGCGCTCACCTAGCATAGACAGAGGAATGCCTAGAGGAACGCGCACAGAGCGTCTACTCATATGCATGAACCAAGAGGACTGAGCACCATGCGGCGTGTGTCAGGGTCTTATATAGACTCTGTGCCTCATCCAAGATGGAGGACACCAGAGCCAATCCGCTGCCAGAACGACAGGAGTGACGTCATGCTGGCCTATCACCGAGCAAGACGTCACAAGCACATGACCAGCGACCAATCGGCATAGAAGGTGTCAGAGACATGTGACCTCGTGTCAGCGATGATGTCACCCGCACATGTGCAATGGCTCCAAGATTGGACTTAGTCTCCGGCGCTCGCACATGTGCAGTAGCAAGAAATCTGGACTTAGTCTCCAGCGCTCGCACATGTGCAGTAGCAAGAAATCTGGACTTAGTCTCCAGCGCTCGCACATGTGCAGTAGCAAGAAATCTGGACTTAGTCTCCAGCGCTCGCACATGTGCAGTAGCAAGAAATCTGGACTTAGTCTCCAGCGCTCGCACATGTGCAGTAGCAAGAAATCTGGACATAGTCTCCAGTGCTCGCAGCAACCGTAACAGGGTGGGTGTGTGTGTGGCCCAATTTTTGGAAAAAAGGGAGACTCCGCTTGGAGTCACCTTGCGGTGTTTTAGATGATTTTTGAAGGGCATGCCATGCCTATATCTGTGTCTCGTCCTCTTTTTCCTCGTAAGGCTGTTTTGTTTTCGCATGAGAATTTGTTCTTGTCACTTTCCCATGTGTTTGTGTTGTGTTGTGAGTTGTTTGTCACCTTTTGGACACCTTTGAGGGTGTTTTCTAGGTGTTTTTATGTGTTTGTGATTGTCTGCCATTGTTTCCTATGCGGTTCGAGTGGTTCGCCGAACCAAACTCGATCGAGACCTCCGTTCGGCGAACCAAACTCGAGCCGAACCACGACCGGTTCGCTCATCTCTACTCCTAAGGCACCTTAAACTGCAGTATTGCACCAAAAAGTAAAAATGACAGTATTCATTGAAACATGGTCACAGGTCCTCGAGTTTCAAAAAAGCTTCATAATGACAGGCATGGAGGACTTCAACAGACCCCTAGCTGTAACAGCAACCCATTGGTGCCCCGTGTTTATGTCACAGGATTCCTGAGGGATGCATAGAATGATATGCCCCCTATCGGCATGCTGTCTTAGTTTGACAGCAATATTTAACAAGTTAACAGTGGCATATGAAGCTCTGCTGCACCTGCAGCTTTTAGAGTAAGGTCCTCATGCGGATAGTCATGTAATCCCTCATTTGACTGAATCAGGGCGATTATACACATGGCAGTCTAACCAAACTTGGATCAGTGTTTGATCAGAGTGTCATCATTGTGTCCTCTGATTCTCTGGGATGAGAAAATCTGAGCACATTCTGAAGAGAAGATGGAAGACAAAATTTCTCCATCGTCTCCATTGTATCAGTGCACAGAAATAAGACTACACTCAGTTTCTGTCTGAGTGCAGTCCAATGTTTCCCATGTACTCATTGACTTGCATGGCTGAGTTCAATTTGAATATCGGATACTGTCGGAGGAAAAAATGTAACATTCATGGCCCCATAGAATAAAATTTGTCTGATCGTGATCCGATATTTTGTAGGACAAGAAAACAAGTAAATACAAGGATCTCCTTCGTGTGAACCTGTAAAGGGAGGTATCAAGTGGTCTTGCTCACCTGGATGAGTTTGTGCTGATCAGGCACAACTTTGGGGAAGTCTGAGGTTAAACGACTAGAAGAACTGCTGCACCATATCATCTACCCCACAAAGGGGCATAATTGGATCTAAGGAAATGAAAAATTATGAGAATTATGGAAGCTGTCATAACTGGTCCGGAAAATGGGAACAGGTTTTATTGATATAAAAAAACATATTTCAATGGTGGTCTGCCATCTTCATTGGGTATCTGGTTTTGTTGGATTGCACTAGGACAAAACGTATGGCCGTCTGCACCTGCCCGTACACACAGCTATTAACTGCTTACCTTGTAAGATTGCTCCATACACCTGCTACCGACTTGTGCCATACATGTACAGCAGATGTTGGTAATGAGTTAATATGAATAAGGGCAGTCTGTAGACAGGAATAAGTTGAACTACCAGTGATATACTTTATTACTCATTAAAAGCAAGAATATTTTTTTTGGACTCTTTACAACACTGGACCCCCATGTAGGTACCACTTTATTTTTTTTATTTTTTTGTCGTGCTTGATAATAAGTAGAGATGATCGAATACCTCAAATATTTGGCTTTGTGAATATTCGACGAATAGGTCGTCGCTATGCAAATATTCGATGCGCAATGTAAGTCTAAGGGAAACCTGAATAGTTCTGAATAGTTGTTATTCTGATTTCCCATAGACTTACATTGCGCATCAAATATTCGCGAATAGTCGAATAGCGGCGAACTATTCGGCCAATATTCGTGAAGCCGAATATTTGAGGTATTCGATCATCCCTAATTATAAAGCATTTTTATATTCCACAGTGCTTTATTAACACTGCCACCACTGTCCCCATTGAGTTCCCAAAACTAAACTCTCTATTATGTCTCTATAGGTTGGTAGGAAACCAAAGTTCCCTTAGGAAACCCACGCAAACACAAGGAGAGCATGCAAACTTCATGCATACATTGTCCTCTGTGGGATTTGAACCCAGGGCTGCAAAGCAACAGTGCTAACTACTGAGTCACCATGCTGCTCATTAGCCCTAAACACCTCTAGTTCCCTACTTATTTTAATATTTTCTGTATAATACTATTCATTTTGCATTGTTTGAGTTATTTAGCTTTCCAAAAATTTCCATGGGGACAATAAATCTAAATTAATTAAAGAACAGAAATCGGCTCCCCCAATTGAGATCCAACTTTAGCTGTTCATTGCATGTATTCTGGTCAACTGGACCAACATAGTAACCATAGGCACATTTTAAAGCTGTAAAAATGAAACATAAATGAGCAAAATGGGTAATAACACGCAAACTGAGAAAAACATTTAATGTAGAAAATAATTAAATTATTTACTTCTCTGATTATATATTCACCGCACATTTGTTCCACAGGTATCATGTAATCACTTCATGTTAATTACTTCTTACAAGATATAATTGGTAAAAGAAAATTACTTTAATCCAAACAGAAAATAATAGATCCTCTTGAGTATTGTGATATTTTCAGTAGACAAGATTACAAATATTAGTCAATTATGAAACGTCTATCTAATGTTTGGAAAACGGCCAATTACAAGGTGACACATGACAATTTTAAACAGTATTCCTACTGATAATAAGGTAATCTCCAAATTACCATATTAATGTCTTGTCATCAAAAACAAACCATGTTGATAAAGGGTTGAAATATGTTTGCAGATACACAGTTGATAGACTGGAAAACCTAGTCCTAGAAAGCATGGAGTCATGCATCCGTGATCTCATTAGTCATTGGTCTGAAACGATGTTATGGAAGACTTATTTAATATTCAAAAAATAAGACATTATACAGTAAGTAAATTATGCAACGTGACTGAAGAATACTTAGAGACAAATCTTAATATTTAGACTGAAATTTTATTTCCAGGTATATTTCTATTTCATAATGTATGCAAATCAAAAAGGTCCGTGGAGCCACTGTTAGGAGTCTCGACACAGAAAAATAGCCAGATATCCCTCCGGGAAGGACCTAGCCAAAGAGTGGCTCTTTTTAGGAGACCACCATAACCACCATATAAAGTGGCCCTTTTAGTCAATATCCAGTTCTTGACAAGTTTAAAGATATGACAAGGGAAATATTAAGGCCAGGTATACATCCACAGACAGCTGTTTCGGGGTATTGCCCCTCATCAGTGAGGAGTAGGATTCTGGTTAGGTGGGAGCAATGCCTAGTAGACCAGCAAGACAAAACAATCACTGATCTTGGGAGACCAACCAGAGAAAACACTGCCGGCAGCCAGCAAAGGCACTCGACACAGTGAAATCCTAGGTGCATTGCCCCCTGGGAAGTATGCAAATCAAAAAGGTCCGTGGAGCCTCTGTTAGGTGTCTTGACACGGAAAAATAGCCAGATATCCCTCCGGGAAGGACCTAGCCAAGGAGTGGCTGTTTTTAGGAGACCACCATAACCACCATGTCACTTAATTAGTTAATGGTAGGTGTTTGGTGAAGGCCTCAAAGGTTTCTTTGTGAACATTAGGGATCAAAAAGCAAAAGGAAAATCAAGAAACATACTTGACAGGTCAGGGATAAAGATGTGGAGAACAATAAAGCAGGGTTAGGTGTTTTAAAAAAAATACCCTAATCTCTGGGTATCTCACAAAACCCTATTCAATCCATCATCCAAAAATAGAAGGAGTATGGCACAATTACAAATCTACCAAGACATGGCCATATACCTAAACTGACATCCCAAACAAGGACAGCACTATTTATAGAAGCACAGTTGGGGCTTATGGTCACTGTGGATGAGCTGCAGAGATCCAAAGCTAAGGTAGGAGAATCTGTCCAGTGGACAACTATTAGTCATATTTTCCTCAATTATGGCTAGAGATGAGCGAACCGGCCGTGTCATTCGAGTTCGGTTCGGCGAACTGGTTCGGTGAACCACTCGAACCGCATAGGAAACAATGGCAGAAAATCACAAACACATAAAAACACCTAGAAAACACCCTCAAAGGTGTCCAAAAGGTGACAAACAACTCACAACACAACACAAACACATAGGAAAGTGACAAGGACATATACTCATGTGAAAACAAAAGAGCCTGACAAGGAAAAGGAGAAGGAGACACAGATATAGGCATGGCACGCCCTTCTTAAATCATGTAAAACACCGCAAGGTGACTCCAAGCGGAGTCTCCCTTTTTTTCCAAAAATTGGGCCACACAGACACCCTTTCAGTGGCAGCACTTGTGCCCCAGTTGTACAATTCACAGGTAGATTTGCATCAAGCACATTCAAAAATACGACATCCTTAACTGTCCCAAGGATCACCCCGGGGTAGGTAACAAAGTCTTTGCTGAACCATGACTTGTTCATCTTGGCTCCTTTTAAAAAACACAGCAAGCAAAAATTACTCCAAGCGGAGTTTCCCTTTTTTCCAAAAATTGGGCCACATACACACCCACCCCTTCAGTGGCAGCACTCGTGCCCCAGTTGTACACTTCACAGCTACATTTGCATCAAGCACATTCAAAAATACGCCATCCTTAACCGTCCCCAGGATGACACCAGGGTAGGTAGAAAAATCTTTGCTGAACCATGACTTGTTCATCTTGGCTCCTTTTTAAAAACACAGCAAGCAAGGGTTACTCCAAGCGGAGTCTCCCTTTTTTCCAAAATTTGGGCCACACACACACCCCATCAGTGGCAGCACTTGTGCCCCAGTTGTACACTTCACAGCTAGATTTGCATCAAGCACATTCAAAATACACAAGCATTTACTCTCCCCAGGATGACACAGGGGTAGTAAATTCCTTGTGGATCCATGACTTGTTCATTTTGATGAACATTAGTCTGTCCACATTGTCACTGGACAGACGCGTGCGCTTATCTGTCAGTACACACCCAGCAGCACTGAAGACACGTTCAGAGACAACGCTGGCAACTAGACACGACAAGATCTCCAAGGCGTAAGTGGAGAGCTCTGGCCATTTTTCAAGATTTGAAACCCAAAATGAGCAAGGCTCCATTTGCAAAGTCATGGCATCGATGTTCATTTGGAGATACTCCTGTATCATCCTCTCCAGCCGTTGACTATGTGTCAGACTTGTTGTCTCTGGTGGCCTTGCAAAGGATGGTCTAAAAATATTATGAAAAGATTCAATAAAATTGCTGTTACCAGCACCAGATACGGTGCTACTGGTACGGGTAGACTGTTGAAGATGACGAGACCGTCCCATGTTTGTCAAGTTACAACTGGGAGATTCACTTTCTGCACCTGCACGGTTGTTTGGTGGAAAAGCCGAGCTAAGATCGAGTAACAGCTTCTGCTGATACTCCTGCATACGTGCGTGCCTTTCTATGGCTGGAATTATGTCACAAAATTTGGACTTGTACCGGGGATCTAATAGTGTGGCAAACCAGTAGTCATCATCAATTCTAATTTTAACAATACGAGGGTCATGTTCGAGGTAGTGCACCAAGAAGGCACTCATATGTCTTGCGCAGCCATGCGGACCAAGTCCACGCTGTGTTTGTGGCATAGAGGTGCTAACCATTCTTTCTTCCTCTGACATCTCCCCCCAACCTCTTTCAACTGAAATTTGACCAAGGTCTCCCTCATCCGCTGAGTGTTCCATGTCCATGGACAGTTCGTCCTCCATTTCTTCATGTTCTCCTGCACCTTCCTCACCATTTCGCCTGCTACCATGCGCCCTTGTTGATCCCTGTCCCCCATGGTCCCATGCCTGCCGCCTTGGTGATGATGAACGTCTGGACCTTGGTGATGTTGTTGTCTCTTGCGCATATGAATCCTCCTGTAGTTCCTCCCCTTCCTGTTGTCTGACCCCCTGACTCCGAATAGTGTTTAGCGTGTGCTCCAGCATGTAAATGACTGTAATCGTCATGCTGATAATGGCATTGTCAGCGCTAAACATATTCGTTGCCATGTCGAAACTTTGCAAAAGGGTGCATAGGTCCTTGATCTGAGACCACTCTATCAGGGTGATCTGCCCCACCTCTGCATCTCATTGGCCCAGGCTATACGTCATGATGTATAGCACCAGGGCTCGATCGTGCTGCCACAGTCGCTGAAACATGTGGAGAGTCGAATTCCAGCGTGTCGGCACATCGCATTTCAGGCGATGAACCGGCAGGCCGAAAGACTTCTGGAGCGATGTAAGTCACTCAGCAGCGGTGGTTGAACGGCGAAAGTGAGCAGACAGTTTTCGTGCCCTGTTCAGAAGGCCATCTAGGCCGGGATAGTGTGTTAAAAATTGCTGGACAACAAGGTTCAACACGTGAGCCATACACGGCACGTGTGTCACCTTGCCCAGGTGAAGGGCCGCACCCAGGTTTGCAGCATTGTCGCACACGGCCTTACCAGGCTGCAGGTTGAGTGGAGACAACCATTTATTAAACTCAGTCTCCAGAGCTGCCCACAACTCAGTCGCTGTGTGACTCTTATTTCAAAGTTATTTCAAGCTAAAGGCTGCCTGATGCCATTGCGCTCTGCTGCCAGCATAGTAATGAGGGGTGCGTGATTCCTTCTGCGCAGTTAGAACGCTGGTGGCCTGACCAGGCAGGCTTGGGGTGGAGGTGGAGGACCCAGACGAGGTGGATGAGGCAGAAGCAGTGGCGGAACTTGGACAGAGGATTGACACACAAGTCGTGGGGACGGCAAGACTTGTGCAGCAGACTCTTCACCATCTATCACCATTCTGTAGTTACCCAGTGCCCAGTCAGCGACATGTAATGTCCCTGTCCATGCTTACTGGTCCAAGTATCTGTGGTGAAATGCACCCGTTGACACACAGAGTTTCTCAAGGAAGCGGTAATGTTGCGTGCGACATGCTGGTGTAGCGCAGGCACACCTTTCTTGAGAAGTAGTGGCGACTGGGCATCTGGTACTGGGGCACAGCGACAGACATAAGGTCTCTAAAATAGTGTTTGTCCACCAGGCGGAAAGGCAGCATTTCGGTAGCTAAGAGCTTACAGAGGGATAAAGTCAACCTCTTAGCTTTGTCGTGGGTCACAGGAAATGGCCTTTTATTTGTCCACATCTGAGGGACAGAGATCTGGCTGCTGTGTGTAGACGGTGTTGAGTAGGGTGTCCCTGGAAAAATGCAGTTTGTGAGGAAAGTGCAGGCATAGACATGATGTTGCCTTCATCCAACGTTGGTGCTATCGATGTCTGAGAGAGCTGTACACATGCACTTGTTTCACCTTTCAAACCAACTGACGACCTACCAAGCAAACTGCCAGTTGCGGTTACAGTGATGGAACTTGTGCGTGGAAAACCAGGTGTGACAGCTGTCCTCACAGTCCTAGAAGATGAAGAGCGCGCGGATGCATTGGAAGGGGCAGGCGGTGGATGGTTCCACGGTGGATGGTGGATGGCTAGGCCGCATTGCAGCACGGTGAGCTTCCCACTGGGACATATGATATTCATTCATGTGACGATTCATGGAAGTAGTTGTCAAACTGCTGAGGTTTTGCCCTCTACTAACAGAATCACGACAAATTTTACAGATCACATAATTTGGGCGATCTTTTGCTATGGCAAAAAAGGACCAGGCTAGGTAAGGCTTAGAGGGCATGCGACCTGCTGATCCACCCTGACTAGTGCTCAGAGGCAGAGTGGTGGTTGAGGATGCAGTTGTAGACGTTCTACAAGTGCTCCGACTCTGTCCAGGAAGGCGCAAGGTAACTTCATCGTCAGCTGCATCCTCCACCGCCTCTGTTGACCTCCTCGAGTGCCTGACTGTGGGTTGACAGTAGGTGGGATCTAGAACTTCCTCATTAATTGTTGTGTTTGCACTCCCCTTCCCCTCAGACTGAGCCTCTTCCTGCCCTGACCGAATATTTAAGTTGTCATTCCAATCTGGTATCTGCGTCTCATCGTTACCAGTATGTTCTTTATTGTCTATAACAACAGGTGTTACAGTTTGTAAAAAAGGGTCAACAATATGCTCAGAAACTTGGTCCTCACGGCTTGAATCAGAGACACAAAGGTTCTGGGCATCACTGCAGACCATTTCCTGGTCTGTACTCACTGTAGCTTGGGAGCAGACCTCTGATTCCCAGGCTATAGTGTGACTGAACAGCTCTGCAGACTCAGCCATCTCAGTTCCACCATACTGTGCAGGGCGGATGGAGACTTTAGAGCTGGGAGAAAGCAAGTGTGATTGAGATGACAACTTAGAGGACTGGTGTTTTTTGGATGCGGTAGTTGAGGTGGTGGAGAGGGCACTTGTTGGACCACTTGAGATCCATTCAAGCATTTTCCTTTTTTGGCCATCATCTACCTTTGTTCCAGTTGTTCGTGTCCGTAAAAAAGGGAGCACATCGGATTGTCCACGGTAAGTAGTAGACATCTTACTTTGGCTGGAAGATGGTTTATGTTCAGCAGATGTTAATGGAGCTTTGCCACCTTCCCCACGGACAAAACCTTTTTTTCCTTTTCCAACATGGCTCTTCCCCTTTCCACCAGCATCTGTCATTTTGCCACTCATTTTGTTTGCGACAAGATTGTGCACTTAAAATGTGGTAGTAAAAATTGAGAGGTGGTGTAGATTGCAGCGGTGGTCTACCTTTATTGTCAGCAGAATAAACAACAATAACTATCCCGGACAATAAAACAATGGCCCTTAAAATGGCAGCACAGTATGCTAGTATAATAGCTTAGTAAAATGAGTTTGAGTGTGCAATGCAGAGGTGCTGCAAATAGATTTGCACTAGATGGACACTAATGGAAGTCCAACAGCCACTTTTTGGATGCCACTAAGTATACTCAGTGTTTGCTAGTATAATGGCTTAGTAACAATGAGTTTGAGTGTGCAATGCAGAGGTGCTGCAAATAGCTTTGCACCAGTGGGACACTAATGGAAGTCCAACAGCCACTTTTTGGATGCCACTAAGTATACTTAGTGTTTGCTAGTATAATGGCTTAGTAACAATGAGTTTGAGTGTGCAATACAGAGGTTCTGCAAATAGATTTGCACTAGTGGGACACTAATGGAAGTCCAACTGCCACTTTTAGGATGCTACTAAGTTTACTCAGTGTTTGCTAGTATAATGGCTTAGCAACAATAATTTGAGTGTGCAATGCAGAGGTTCTGCAAATAGATTTGCACTAGTAAGACACTAATGGAAGTCCAACTGCCACTTTTAGGATGCCACTAAGTTTACTCAGTGTTTGCTAGTATAATGGCTTAGTAACAATGAGTTTGAGTGTGCAATGCAGAGGTGCTGCAAATATCTTTGCACTAGTGGGACACTAATGGAAGTCTAACAGCCACTTTTTGGATGCCACTAAGTTTACTCAGTGTTTGCTAGTATAATGGCTTAGTAACAATGAGTTTGAGTGTGCAATGCAGAGGTGCTGCAAATAGATTTGCACTAGTGGGACACTAATGGAAGTCCAACTGCCACTTTTAGGATGTCACTAAGTTTACTCAGTGTTTGCTAGTATAATGGCTTAGTAACAATGAGTTTGAGTGTGCAATGCAGAGGTTCTGCAAATAGATTTGCACTAGTGGGACACTAATGGAAGTCCAACTGCCACTTTTAGGATGCCACTAAGTTTACTCAGTGTTTGCTAGTATAATGGCTTAGTAACAATGAGTTTGAGTGTGCAATGCAGAGGTTCTGCAAATAGATTTGCACTAGTGGGACACTAATGGAAGTCCCACAGCCACTTTTAGGATGCCACTAAGTTTACTCAGTGTTTGCTAGTATAATGGCTTAATAACAATGAGTTTGAGTGTGCAATGCAGAGGTTCTGCAAATAGATTTGCACTAGTGGGACACTAATGGAAGTCCAACTGCCACTTTTAGGATGCCACTAAGTTTACTCAGTGTTTGCTAGTATAATGGCTTAGTAACAATGAGTTTGAGTGTGCAATGCAGTGGTGCTGCAAATAGATTTGCACCAGTGGGACAATAATGGAAGTCCAACAGCCACTTTTAGGATGCCACTAAGTTTCCTCAGTGTTTGCTAGTATAATGGTTTAGTAACAATGAGCTTGAGTGTGCAAAGGGCAGGAGGGTACAGTGGCAGGGTTGTGGGTCTGGGTAGAGGAAAGGAAGCCTGACTTTATATCCCTCCTAATGGGGAAATGCAGCGAGGAAGTCCCTGACCTTAGCTACACAGACGCTGTTCTCTTATGTAGCTGTTAAAATCTGTTTCCACGGACCTGACTGTCACCTATGGCTCTGAGCCTGCTGTAATTAGCCCTTATAAGAGCTGAAAGAAACTTCTATCCCTATTCTGTATAGCGCTGTGTATAGAGCGTACACAGCAGTATCGGAGACAGGAGCTATGCCAGCGGTGACTGACACCCAGACGCAGAAGGCAGATAATGGCGTCCAGACGGGCAGATGCCCGTATTTATAAAGCAGGGACATGTGACATGGACATCCTATCACACATGCCATTGCTTCTCTGGCTAAAAGTCCTCTTAGCTGTGTGTGTGTGTCTGGGATTGGCTGACATGCTGGCCCGCCCCACTACACGCGTGCACTTAGGGAAGGAAGACAAGGAAAAAAAAAATTGCGATCGCCATTATCCCAGCAGCAGTGATCTGAATGCGCTGTTCCCGCAAACTATACGCTGAAATTTCATTATAGTGTGAGTCACAGAGTGACTTACACTGTTACAGCGGAAAGCCAGCTAGTAATTAGCTTGGTTTTTGCTACTAGAACCGTTCTCGAACGTAACTAGAACTATCGAGCTTTAGCAAAAAGCTTGAGTTCTAGTTCGATCAAGAACAGCCCCCAAAATCACTCTAACCGAGAACTGGAGAACCACGAACTACGAACCGCGCTCAACTCTAATTATGGCATTAATGGAAAAGTGGCAAGATAGTCATTTTTTTTAAAAAGCAAACCATAAGAAGTCCTGTTTTCAGTTTGCAAAAATGCAGGTAGGGACAAAGCTAACATGTTGAAGTAGGTTTTCTGGTCAGATGCGACTAAAGTAGAACTTTTTGAGCCAAATGCAAAATGCTATGTACTGAATGGCTGAAAACCGATACTGCATGTCATGCTCAAAACATCATGGCCACCGTCAAACATGGGGATGGCAGCATCATAGTATGGGAAGGCTTTTCTTTAGCAGGGGAATATGGATGGTGCTAAGTACAGAGCAATTCTTGAGGAAAATCTGTTAGAGGCTGCAAAAGGTAGAGACATACATGCAGCGAAAAGTTGTCTTAAAAAGTATTAACTCAGGGGTTCTGAATTTAAATGCATGTCATAATTTTAAGTTTATATACTTAATTTTTTTAGAAAAACATGTACCGCCACCTTTACATTTCACAAAGTTACACTTTACAAGCTCCTTTGTATTTGTATAGCAAATGAAGTTCCTCAAAAAATGTGTTTGTGAGTAGAGATGAGCGATGTTCAAGGTTCGAGGTTCGCGAATTTCATGTTCGAGAGATTTTGGGCGGTGTTCGAGTCGTTCGACGAACTCGAACGATTTGGTAAAAGTTTGGTAGTTCGAGTTACGTTCGAGAACGGTTCGATCAACAAAAAGCCTCAATAGTTACTAGCTGGCTTCTCACTCTAATAGTGTGAGTCACTGTGAATCATGCTATTATCAAAATTCAGCGTATAGTGTGCGGGGGGGGGGGGTGGGGCAGGATTTAGATCAGTGCTGCTGCTGAGTGCTGAAAAAATGGCGATCGCCATTTTTTTTTTCCCTAACCGCCCGTACAGTGGGGCGGGCCAGGCTGTCATCAAATCATAGAGACACACACTGCAAAGTGGATTTTTGCCAGACAAGCAAGGGCTTGTGTCATAGGCTGTGCATGTCACATGTCTTTGCTCTATAAGATCCGGCCATTTTCCCCGTCGCCACCATTAACTCTCTGCTGTGGGTGGGTGACAGTCACTGCTCCCGCTGCTGCTGCTGTGTGCGCTATAGCCATACAGTGCAATCTACACAGCGCTTTAGGGATTAGGGACTCCTTGTAATTTAAGCCCTTTTCAGGGCTGCATTACAGCTGTTCATAGGCATTGTTGCTAGGCTCATCCGTGCAAACGCTGTGCAGGGCTTTAGATAACAGCGTCTGGCTACATCAGCGCTGGCAAGTCCTTGCTGCATTTTTTCATTGGCAGAGATAGAAACTGAGGCTTCCTTTGCTGTCCTGCTACCTACAGCACCTGTGCATTCTACACACCTGCCCATTTTTGCTACGCTATTTTCATAGCAAACAGTGCTGATACTTAGTGGCATCCAAAAAGTGTCTGTTATACTAACTTGGTGTCACACTGGTGCCAAGCAAGGTACACAACCTCTGCATTCTACCCTCCTGCCCATTTTTGATACGCTATTTTTATAGCAAACAGTGCTGACACTTAGTAGTATTTAACCCCCTGCAGATTTAACAGGTTTACACATTCGGAATTAACTTGGCATTGTGACATTTGGACTGTAGATCAGCCTGGAAGTGTGAAATGCACTGCAGCAAAAAAGAATGTTATTTCTTTTTTAAATTGTGAAAAGTTTATTCAGAGGGTCATTTATTATTCAACCCCTCAATCCACCAGAATTCTGTTTGGTTCCCCTAAAGTATTAAGAAGTATTTCAGGCACAAAGAGCAATGAGCTTCACATGTTTGGATTAATTATCTATTTTTCCAGCCTTTTCTGACTAATTAAGACCCTCCCCAAACTTGTGAACAGCACTCAAACTTGGTCAACATGGGAAAGACAAAGGAGCATTCCAAGGCCATCAGAGACAAGATCGTGGAGGGTCACAAGGCTGGCAAGGGGTACAAAACCCTTTCCAAGGAGTTGGGCCTACCTTTCTACACTGTTGGGAGCATCATCCGGAAGTGGAAGGCTTATGGAACTACTGTTAGCCTTCCACGGCCTGGACAGCCTTTGAAAGTTTCCACCCGTGCCGAGGCCAGGCTTGTCCGAAGAGTCAAGGCTAACCCAAGGACAACAAGGAAGGAGCTCCGGGAAGATCTCATGGCAGTGGGGACATTGGTTTCAGTCAATACCATAAGTAACGTACTCCACCGCAATGGTCTCCATTCCAGACGAGCCCGTAAGGTGCCTTTACTTTCAAAGCGTCATGTCAAGGCTCGTCTACAGTTTGCTCATGATCACTTGGAGGACTCTGAGACAGACTGGTTCAAGGTTCTCTGGTCTGATGAGACCAAGATCGAGATCTTTGGTGCCAACCACACACGTGACGTTTGGAGACTGGATGGAACTGCATACGACCCCAAGAATACCATCCCTACAGTCAAGCATGGTGGTGGCAGCATCATGCTATGGGGCTGTTTCTCAGCCAAGGGGCCTGGCCATCTGGTCCACATCCATGGGAAGATGGATAGCATGGCCTACCTGGAGATTTTGCCCAAGAACCTCCGCTCCTCCATCAAGGATCTTAAGATGGGTCGTCATTTTATCTTCCAACAAGACAACGACCCAAAGCACACAGCCAAGAAAACCAAGGCCTGGTTCAAGAGGGAAAAAATCAAGGTGTTGCAGTGGCCTAGTCAGTCTCCTGACCTTAACCCAATTGAAAACTTGTGGAAGGAGCTCAAGATTAAAGTCCACATGAGACACCCAAAGAACCTAGATAACTTGGAGAAGATCTGCATGGAGGAGTGGGCCAAGATAACTCCAGAGACCTGTGCCTGCATGATCAGGTCTTATAAAAGACGATTATTAGCTGTAATTGCAAACAAGGGTTATTCCACAAAATATTAAACCTAGGGGTTGAATAATAATTGACCCACACTTTTATGTTGAAAATTTATTAAAATTTAACTGAGCAACATAACTTGTTGGTTTGTAAGATTTATGCATCTGTTAATAAATCCTGCTCTTGTTTTAAGTTTGCAGGCTCTAACTTATTTGCATCTTATCAAACCTGCTAAATCTGCAGGGGGTTGAATACTACTTGTAGGCACTGTATGAGAGCATCACACGAGACGAGCTATTGTGTGATGCATCGTCGGGGTCACGCTTTTCGTGATGCACATCCGGCATCGTTTGCGTCGTCGTTTCGTGTGACACCTCCGAGCGACGCTGAATCGATCACAAATCGTGAGTCGTATACACGTCGCTTATTTTTAAAAAATCGTTTATTTTTCTTTTCGCCGGCTGTTTATCCGTATCCGGGGCAGCACACATCACTCCGTTTGACACCCCGGAAACAATGAACACAGCTTACTTGCGTCCCACGGCACCCGCCAGCTATGCGGAAGGAAGGGGGTGGGCGGGATGATTACGTCCCGTTCATCTCCGCCCCTTGGCTTCTATTGGCCGGTGGCTGTGTGATGTCACTGTGATGTCGAATGTCCCTCCCCCTTCAGGAAGAGGATGTTCGCGAGGTCGCTAAGCAGGTAAGTACGTGTGACGGCGGTTTAACGACTTTGTTCGACACGGGCAGCAATTTGGTGGGTACAAACGCTCGTGCGATCGAACGATAGATCGTACCGTGTGATGCCCGCATTAGTGGCATCCAAAAAGTGTCTGCATTCTACCCTCCTGCACATTTTTGCTGCACTATTTTTATAGCAAACAGTGCTGACACTTACTGGCATGCAAAAAGTGTCTGCTATACTAACTTAGTGTCCCACTGGTGCCAAGCAAGGTCAACCACCTCTGCATTCTACCCTCCTGCTCATTTTTGCTATGCTATTTTTATAGCATAAAATGCTGACACTTTGTGGCATACAAAAAGTGTCTGCTATACTAACTTACTGTCCCACTGGTGCCAAGCAAGGTACACCACCTCTGGATTCTACCCTCTTGCCCATTTTTGGAGCACTGGAGATCCATTGAAGCATCTGCTTTTTTGTTGCCTCATCTACATTTGGTAGCGATGGTCGTGTCCCTGAATAAAGGGATCATATCAGATTATCCAAGGGAAGAAGTAGACCTCTTAATTTGGCTGGTAGTTGGTGTTACAAATCGGTGCCGCCGTAGACGCAAGCAGCCAGCTGCGGTTCCAGTTGCGCCCAGGCGTCAGCTGCCATTTTTGTCCGTCCATCGGGTCGTCCAGCTGGCTGCTTCCTCATCTACACGTCTAAGTGTGGAGAGACGGCAAGTGTGCATGTGTCTGCCGATTTACCACAGAACCAGCCTAAGTACAGTGTTTCGCCTAGTGAGCATGCTCAGCATGACTGTGCCATTCCTGAGGCTAAGTCCTCAGTTTGTGCTACTGTGTATTCTCCCACACTTAGTGTGAAAAGCCTCTTTGCACAGGTACTTGGACTCCTTGCCGTGTCTAAGTCCTGTATTGGGCCTACAGAGCATGCAGAAGCTGATAGTCTGTTTTCTGAGACTGTTTTCAGGCAAATGAGCATGCTCATTCACTTACTGCATCAGAGGCTTGGTCCATAAAGGAACTCAATGGCCATGTCCGTGAGCTGTCATTCCATGATAGTCCAGAGGGCATCAGGTGTCTCGATGATGTGGCCACTCCGGACTGGCTCGCAGAGGCCCACCCCTATGATTTAGCACCTCATCATTGTTCGTCAGATGATGATTGGTTAGGTGTTTGGGGCGTGGCTGCCATGAGATCATCATTGAAGTGGCGGTTTTGGATAGGCCGCTGGTTATGTCACTGATGACGTGGCAGTCTGCTTTTGGCTCATGGAGGTGCATTGTGGTCCATCCTGGGTTGGGGCGAACCCAGGTTAGAAAAGGGGCTGGAGACAACAAGGAGGTGTGCAGTCTTATGTTATGCTCAGACAGAGCACACCTCCATGTGTTGAACCCATTGCAACTTTAGGCAGGGATAGGGTGTCGGTGCAGGACGCCACCACACTTGGTAGCGCAGAACGGTTATGACTAGAGTTGAGCGCGGTTCGTGGTTCGTGGTTCTCCAGTTCGCGGCTCGAGTGATTTTGGGGCATGTTCTAGATCGAACTAGAACTCGAGCTTTTTGCAAAAGCTCGGTAGTTCTAGAAACGTTCGAGAACGGTTCTAGCAGCCAAAAAACAGCTAAATCATAGCTTGGTTTCTGCTGTAATAGTGTAAGTCACTCTGTGAATCAAACTATTATCACATTTCAGTGTATAGTGTGCGTGAACAGCGCCTTCAGATCACTGCTGTTTCTATAATGGCGATCGCCATTTTTTTTTTTTTTTTTTCTTGTCTTCCTTCCCTAAGCGCGCGCGTCTTGTGGGGCGGGCCAGCATGTCAGCCAATCCCAGACACACACACAGCTAAGTGGACTTTGAGCCAGAGAAGCAACGGCATGTGTGATAGGATCTGCATGTCACATGTCCCTGCATTATAAAACCGGACATTTTCTTCACGGACGCCATTATCTGCCTTCTGCGTCTTTGGTGTCAGACATCACTGTCGCAGCTCCGTCTTCCTGAGTCCTATAGCCGATACAGCTGTATGCGCTGCATACACAGCGTTAGACAGCTTAGGGAGAGCACTTTATAGCAGTCCTTTTAAGGGCTCCAACCGGCAGGGTCAGAGAGCCATAGGTGACAGGTCCTGCAAACAGCAACAGCGTCTGTGTAGCCCAGGTCAGGGATTTCCTACCTGCATTTCACCATTAGGAGGGAATAGAAAGGCAGGCTTCCATTCCTCTACCCAGAGCACCACAATCCTGCCACTGTACCCTCTTGTCCTCTGCACACTCCAACTGATAACTAAGCCATTATACTAGCAAACACTCAGTGTACCTAGTGGCATCCTATACGTGGCTATTGGACTTTGCTATAGTCCCACTAGTGCAAAGACATTTGCAGAGCGCGTCTGCCTGCATTGCACACTACAACTCATTCTAACCAAGCCATTATACTAGCAAACACTCAGTGTACCTAGTGGCATCCTATACGTGGCTATTGGACTTTGCTATAGTCCCACTAGTGCAAAGACATTTGCAGAGCGCGTCTGCCTGCATTGCACACTACAACTCATTCTAACCAAGCCATTATACTAGCAAACACTCAGTGTACCTAGTGGCATCCTATACGTGGCTATTGGACTTTGCTATAGTCCCACTAGTGCAAAGACATTTGCAGAGCGCGTCTGCCTGCATTGCACACTCCAACTCATTAAAACCAAGCCATTATACTAGCAAACACTCAGTGTACCTAGTGGCATCCTATACGTGGCTATTGGACTTTGCTATAGTCCCACTAGTGCAAAGACATTTGCATAGCGCGTCTGCCGGCATTGCACACTCAAACTCATTTTAACTAAGCCATTATACTAGCAAACACTCAGTGTACCTAGTGGCATCCTATACGTGGCTATTGGACTTTGCTATAGTCCCACTAGTGCAAAGACATTAGCAGAGCACATCTGCCTGCATTGCACACTACAACTCATTCTAACCAAGCCATTATACTAGCAAACACTCAGTGTACCTAGTGGCATCCTATACGTGGCTATTGGACTTTGCTATAGTCCCACTAGTGCAAAGACATTTGCATAGCGCGTCTGCCTGCATTGCACACTCAAACTCATTTTAACTAAGCCATTATACTAGCAAACACTCAGTGTACCTAGTTGTATCCTAAACGTGGCTATTGTACTTTTGTCAATTCACAGTATTGGAACGTTATTTGCAGCACGTCTGCCTGCATTGCACACTCAAACTTTTTTAAACTCAGCCATTATACTAGCAAACACTCACTGTACCTAGTTGTATCCTAAACGTGGCTATTGTACTTTTGTCAATTCACAGTATTGGAACGTTATTTGCAGCACGTCTGCCTGCATTGCACACTCAAACTTTTTTAAACTCAGCCATTTATAGTAGCAAACACTCAGTGTACCTAGTTGTATCCTAAACGTGGCTATTGTACTTTTGTCTATTCACAGTATTGGAACGTTATTTGCAGCACGTCTGCCTGCATTGCACACTCAAACTTTTTTAAACTCAGCCATTATACTAGCAAACACTCACTGTACCTAGTTGTATCCTAAACGTGGCTATTGTACTTTTGTCTATTCACACTACTGCAAATCTATGTGCAGCACCTCTGCATGACAACCTCGTGCTCTGTTTTTAATAAGCTATAATGATAGCACAAAATACTGCCATTTTGTGGCATCATAGAACTGGCTGTTGTATTCCATTAGTGCCCCACTGGTGACAAGCTATTTCTAGCACCTCTACATCACACCCTCATGCACATTTAGCTACGCTAATGTTATAGCAAACTCATGGAATTCATTGCTGCATTTCATAATTCGGAGGGATAGAAAGTCAGGCTTCCTTTAGCTTTTCCTTCTGTTCATAGACAGCATCTCCAAGACAAATTTCCCCTCCACGTCTAAGTGTGGAGAGGCAGCTAGTGCGCATGCGTGTGCCGATGTACCCCAGCTGCAGCATAATTACAGTGTTTCGCCTAGTGAGTATGCTCAGCCTGACTGTGCCATTCCTGACGCTAAGTCTTCATTTCGGGATACAGCGCATGCTCCCACACTAAGTGTGAAAAGCCTCTTTGCACAGGTGCTTGCATTCTGTGCCGGGTCTAAGTCCTGTTTTGTGCCTAGACACCATGCTAAAGCTGATAGTCTTTTTTCAGAGACTGTATTTCATGCTACTGAGCATGCTCAGGCACTTCCTGCATCAGAGACTAGGTCCGGTAATGAACTCTTTGGCCCTGGCCCTGATGTGGGGGTCCCATATAGACCACAGGGCATCAGGTGTCCTCCCAAATGGCTTGCAGAGGCCCACACCTATGACTTGTCACCGCATTATTGATGGTCAGACGATGACTGGTGAGGTGTTTGGGTCATGGCAGCCATGAGGTCATCATTGAAGTTGCGTTTCCAAATAGGACGCTAGTTATGCCACTCATGACGTGTCACTCTGCTTTTGTCTCCAGGAGGTGCATTGTGGTTCACCCTGGTTTGGGGCGGACCCAGGTTATAAAAGGGGCTGGAGCCAACAAGGAGGTGCGCAGTCTTCTATTATGCTCCGAAAGAGCACACCTCCATGTGTTGAACCCATTGCGGCTTTAGGCCAGAGGTAGGCAGGGATAGGGTGGTGGATGCAGGCCACCACCACAGTTGGTAACGCAGAACGGTTAAGACCAGCTCCTGTCCTAACAGTCCTGCTTGTGCAGCCCAGTGGCATTAACAGGCCTGCTGCTGCTGATGCGCCTGCTGTCCACAGGTGTGGCCCCTACGCACACGGTCAGCGTACTCAATGGCCCCTGTGTTGTTAACAGGGAGTTCCTGGGCTGGGTGGGCATGTGGACCCTGTGACGCTAACAGGGCTCACAGTCTCCAGATCCGAATGGCGTCTAACTCGGTTCAGGCTACTATTAGTTTCATAGCCACACAGCTCTGTATCCTCCACCAAACCTTCAAGTTGCCAACCTCTCCTTTTCCAACTGGGAGCACGGTGGACACTGACTGCTGAAGGTGATATATACCTTTCTCTTTCTTTTCTTATTAATTTTTGTTATATAGCGGTCACAGATTATATACCACTTTATCCAAATCTGCCAGTCCCACTGTAACAGATGTTGTTTCTTCAGCAAATGTTACAGTTGTTTAACCACCAAATCCACGGACCAAAATTTTTTTCCCCTTTCCAACACACCTGTTCCCCTTTCCAACAGCATCTGTCCTTTTTCAACTCATTTTGGGATATGACCAAAAGTGCAACTGTGCAGGGACACCGTACTCAACGCCATCTCAGCACAGCAGCCATCCCTCGGTCCCTCCGATGTGGACAAGTAAAAGACCATTTCCTCCTATCCATGACAAAGTGTTGAGATTCACTCTGTGCAGCACTGGTGTTTAGTGGAAAAGTAGATCTAAGATTGCGTACCACATTCTGCAGATACTCCTGTATACGTGCGTCTATTTCTATGGCAGGAATTAGTTCGCCAAATTTTGTCTTGTACCGGGGATCTAACAGTGTGGCAACCCAGTATTCAGGATTACTTCAAATTCATACAATCCGAGGGTCATGTAGGTAGTGCAGCAAGAAGGCGCTCATGTGTCTTGTGCATCCAGGAGGACCAAGTCCTTGGTGTGTTGGTGGCAGAGAGGTGAGAATCGTGCATCCTTCCTCTGCCCTCTACCCACAACCTCGCACAACCGAAATGTGAGCAAGCTCTCACTCATCTGCTGAGTCTTCCATGCCCATCGCCAGTTCGTCCTCCATTTCTTCATGGGCTCCTGCACTTTCATCAACACTTTTTGCTGATACTATGCGCCCTTGTTAATCCCTCTCCCTCACCATGACTGCCGCATAGGTGCCGCTGACCATCTGGACCTCGTAGATCTTGTTATCCCTTCCGCATATGACTCCTCCTGTACTTCCTCCCCTTCCTCTTGTCCCAACACCTGACTCCGAATAATAATTACAGTGTGCTCCATCATGTAGATGACCAGAATTGTCACGCTGAGAATGACATTGCCAGTGCTAAACATCTTCGTCGACATTTCAAAACTGTGTAGCAGGGTGCATAGGTCCTTGATCTGACACCACTCCAGCAGCGTGATCTGCACCACCTCTGGATCAACTTATCCCAGGCTATATGTCTTACCGTATTTCAGCAGGGCTCTGCGGTGCTGCCACACACGCTGCAACATGTGCAGATTCCAATTCCTGCGTGTCGGAACATCGCATTTCCGGCGTTTAACTGCCAGACCCTAAGACTTCCGGAGTGATGAAAGTTGTTGAGCTGCTGTGTGCGCACGATGGAAGTGAGCACATAGCGAGCGTGCCCGCTGCACAAGGCCATGTAGGCCGTGATGGTGTTTTAAAAATTGCTGGAGAATTCGGATCAACACGTGAGCCATAAAAGGCACGTGTGTCACATTGCCCTGAGGATGGCCCGCAGCCAGGTTTGCATCATTGCCGCACACGGCTGTTAAGTCACCAACGGAGTCCGCTCCGTCAATTTGTACTCCGGTCGCCAGGTGACAACGTGTTCCTTTCATGAATAGTGCTGATGATGGGAGAGTAGTCGATGCCAGCGGCGCAGGTGGACGCAGGTTATGCTCACCCACTGGGCTGCATTACCTTGACAGATGCAGAATCTCTGGCTGAATGTAGCTGGTGGGTATCTCACAGATGAAATACCATCATTCAGCTACAACCAATGGGAAGACACCACACCCTTTTTTATGCCCATCCTGTCTGCAGACCACTGCCAGACATAGCTATGAACCTCTGGTTAATTTTACCCCCAGTTCAGTTTTATGATTTTGTGTGCTTGTTACCTGACTACTTTTCCTGCTTGCTGTTTATGTACCTTGTTGGCCGATACGCATTTCACCTCTGCTTGTTTTCTGATTAAGTCCTGGCCGTCCCATTCTGTTCCTGTTCCTCAATTAATGTTTTGACCCTGCCTGACTACTATTCTCTGTAATAGCGGTGTGACTCACATTTCCCATACATTTCAAAGTAAAACTTTGACCGCCTGATGGCATTGAGCTCTGCTGCCAGCATAGTAAGGAGGTGTGTGGTAGTCCTTGTGCGCAGTTGCAAGGAAGGGTGGCCTGACCACACAGGGTTTGCGCAAAGGTAGAGGACCCACACGAGGTTGAAGAGGCAGAAGCAGTGTATTAACTTCTACATACAGAACAAGGATTGAAACAACTCGTGGGGACGGCAAGACTTGTACAGCAGACCCTTCTCCATCTCTCACCATAGTTTGCCAGTGCCCAGTCAGTGACATGTAATGACCCTGTCTATGCTTACTGGTCCAAGTATCTGTGTTGAAATGCACCCTGTCGCACACAGATTTTCTCAAGGAAGTGGTGATGTTGTGTGCGACATGCCGGTGTAGCGCGGGCATGCTTTTCTTGGAGAAGCAGTGGTGATTGGGCATCTGGTACTGGGGCACAGCGACAGACATAAGGTCTGTAAAATCCTGTGTGTCCACTACGCGTAAAGGCAGCATTTCGGTAGCCAACAGCTTACAGAGGGATAGAGTCAACCACTTAGCTTTGTCATGGGTCGCAGTAAGTGGCCTTTTATTTGACCACATCTGAGGGACAGAGATCTGGCTGCTGTCTGTAGACGGTGTTGAGTAGGGTGTCCCTGGAAAAATGCAGGTTTGTGAGAAAAGTGCAGGCGGAGACATGATGTTGGCTTCATCTTGCCTTCAGATCTGTTCATCTTGTATCATTTTTAAAAAACACAGCAAGCAAGGGTTACTCCAAGCAGAGTCTCCCTTTTTTTCCAAAAATTGGGCCCCACACAGACACCTTATCAGTGGCAGCACTTGTGCCCTAGTTGCAAACAGGATGTTTTGATTTGCATCAAGCACATTCCAAATCCACAAGCATTTACTCTCCCCAGGATGACACAGGGGTAGTAAATTCCTTCTGGATCCATGACTTGTTCATTTTGATGAACGTCAGTCTGTCCACATTGTCACTGGACAGACGCGTGCGCTTATCTGTCAGCACACACCCAGCAGCACTGAAGACACGTTCAGAGACAACGCTGGCAGCTGGACACGACAAAATCTTCGAGGCGTAACTGGAGAGCTCTTGACATTTTTCTAGATTTGAAGCACAAAAGGAGCAAGGCTCCATTTGCAAAGTCATTGCATCGATGTTCATTTGGAGATACTCCTGTATCATCCTCTCCATCCGTTGACTATGTGTCAGACTTGTTGTCTCTGGTGGCCTTGCAAAGGAGGGTCTAAAAAAATTATGAAAAGATTCCATAAAATTGCTGTTACCAGCACCAGATACGGTCCTACTGGTACGGGTAGACTGTTGAAGATGACGAGGCCGTCCCATGTTTGTCAAGTTACAACTGGGAGAATCACTCCCTTCACCTGCACGGTTGTTTGGTGGAAAAGCCGAGCTAAGATCGAGTAACAGCTTCTGCTGATACTCCTGCATACGTGCGTCCCTTTCTATGGGTGGAATTATGTCACAAAATTTGGACTTGTCCCGGGGATCTAATAGTGTGGCAAGCCAGTAGTCATCATCACTTCTAATTTTGACAATACGAGGGTCATGTTGGAGGTAGTGCAACAAGAAGGCACTCATGTGTCTTGCGCAGCCATGCGCACCAAGTCCACGCTGTGTTTGTGGCATAGAGGTGCTAACCGTTCTTTCTTCCTCTGTCATCTCCCCCCAACCTCTTTCAACTGAAATTTGACCAAGGTCCCCCTCATCTGCTGAGTCTTCCATGTCCATGGACAGTTCGTCCTCCATATCTTCATGTCCTCCTGCACCTTCCTCAACATCTCACCTGCTACCATGCGCCCTTGTTGATCCCTGTCCCCCATGGTCCCATGCCTGCCGCGTTGGTGATGATGAACGTCTGGACCTTGGTGATGTTGTTGTGTCTTGCGCATATGAATCCTCCTGTAGTTCCTCCCCTTCCTGTTGTCCCACCCCCTGACTACGAATAGTGTTTAGCGTGTGCTCCAGCATGTAAATGACTGTAATCGTCATGCTGATAATGGCATTGTCAGCGCTAAACATATTCGTCGCCATGTCGAAACTGTGCAGAAGGGTGCATAGGTCCTTGATCTGAGATCACTCCATCAGGGTGATCTGCCCCACTTCTGCATCTCGTTGGCCCAGGCTATACATCATGACGTATTGCACCAGGGCTCGCCGGTGCTGCCACAGTCGCTGTAACATGTGGAGAGTTGAATTCCAGCGTGTCGCCACATCGCATTTCAGGCGATGAACCGGCAGGCCGAAAGACTTCTGGAGCGATGCAAGTCGCTCAGGTGCGGCGGTTGAACGGCGGAAGTGAGCACTGCAGACAGTTTCCGTGCCCTGGTCAGAAGGCCATCTAGGCCGGGATAGTGTGTTAAAAATTGCTGGACAACAAGGTTAAACACGTGAGCCATACAAGGCACGTGTGTCACCTTGCCCAGGCGAAGGGCCGCACCCAGGTTTGCAGCATTGTCGCACACGGCCTTACCAGGCTGCAGGTTGAGTGGAGACAACCATTTATCAAAATCAGTCTCCAGAGCTGCCCACAACTCAGTCGCTGTGTGACTCCTATTTCAAAGACATGTCAAGCTAAAGACCGCCTGATGCCGTTGCGCTCTGCTACCAGCATAGTAATGAGGGGTGCGTGATTCCTTCTGCGCAGTGAGAACGCTGGTGGCCTGACCAGGCAGGCTTGGGGCGGAGGTGGAGGACCCAGATGAGGTGGAGGATGCAGAAGCAGTGGCGGAACTTGGACAGACAGAGGATTGACACACAAGTCGTGGGGACGGCAAGACTTGTGCAGCAGACCCTTCACCATCTATCACCATAGTTACCCAGTGGCCAGTCAGCGACATGTAACGTCCCTGTCCATGCTTACTGGTCCAAGTATCGGTGGTGAAATGCACCCGTTCACACACAGAGTTTCTCAAGGAAGCGGTGATGTTGTGTGCGACATGCTGGTGTAGCGCGGGCACACCTTTCTTAGAGAAGTAGTGGCGACTAGGCATCTGGTACTGGGGCACAGCGACAGACATAAGGTCTCTAAAATCCTGTGTGTCCACTAGGCGGAAAGGCAGCATTTCTGTAGTCAACAGCTTACAGAGGGATAGAGTCAACCTCTTCGCTTTGTCATGGGTCGCAGGAAGTGGCCTTTTATTTGACCACATCTGAGGGACAGAGATCTGGCTGCTGTGTGTAGACGGTGTTGAGTCGGGTGTCCCTGGAAAAATGCAGCTTTGTGAGGAAAGTGCAGGCGGAGACATGATGTTGCCTTCATCCAAAGTTGGTGCTATCGATGTCTGAGAGAGCTGTACACACTCACTTGTTTCCCCTTCCAAACCAACTGACGACCTACCAAGCAAACTGCCTGTTGCGGTTACAGTGGTGGAAGTTGTGGGTGGAAAAACAGGTGTGACAGCTGTCCCCACAGTCCTAGAAGATGACGAGCGCGCGGATGCACTGGAAGGGGCAGGCGGTGGATGGTTCGCTCCGCTAGGCCGCATTGCAGCACGGTGAGCTTCCCATCGGGCCATATGATATTTATTCATGTGACGATTCATGGAAGAAGTTGTCAAACTGCTGAGGTTTTGACCTCTACTAAGAGAACCATGACAAATTTTACAGATCACATAATTTGGGCGATCTTTTTCTATGTCAAAAAAGGACCTGGCTAGGCAAGGCTTAGAGGCCATGCGACCTGTTGATCCACCCCGAATAATGCTCAGAGGCAGAGTGGTGGCTGAGGATGCAGTTGTAGACGTGCTACCAGTGCTCCGACTGTGTCCAGGAAGGCGCCAGGTTACTTCGACGTCGGTTGCATCCTCCTCCACCGCCTCTGTTGACCTCCTCGAGTGTCTGACTGTGGGTTGACAGTAGGTGTGATCTAGAACTTAATCATCAATTGTTGTGTTTGCACTCCCCTACCCCTCAGACCGAGTTTCTTCTTGCCCTGACCGAATATTTAAGTTGTCATCCCAATCGGGTATCTGCGTCTCATCTTCATCAGTATGTTCCTCATTGCCTATAACCACAGTTGTTGGAAAGGCAGCATTTTGGTAGCCAACAGTTTGCATATGATGAAAGTCAACCTCCAAGCCATTTCATGCCCTTCTAAAAGCATGTAAAACACAGCGAGGGGACTCCAACCACAGTCTCCCTCGTTGCCACTAACTGGGCCACACACACCCCACTTGACTGGCATCGGTTGAGCCCCCTTTTGAAAAAGAAAAAGATGCTTTGCATGAAGCACTCTCAAAAATACGCGTGCCTTTCCCGTCCCCTGGCTGACCCAGGGGAAGAAAAGTCCTCTGAGAGCCATGACTTGTTCATCTTGGTTCTTTTAGAGACACAGCGAGGGGACTCCAACCACAGTCTCCCTCGTTGCCACTAACTGGGCCACACACACCCCACTTGACTGGCATCGGTTGACCCCCCCTTTTGACAAAGAAAAAGATGCTTTGCATGAAGCACTCTCAAAAATACGCGTGCCTTTCCCGTCCCCTGGCTGACCCAGGGAAAGAAAAGTCCTCTGAGAGCCATGACTTGTTCATCTTGGTTCTTTTAGAGACACAGCGAGGGGACTCCAACCACAGTCTCCCTCGTTGCCACTAACTGGGCCACACACACCCCACTTGACTGGCATCGGTTGAGCCCCCTTTTGAAAAAGAAAAAGATGCTTTGCATGAAGCACTCTCAAAAATACGCGTGCCTTTCCCGTCCCCTGGCTGACCCAGGGGAAGAAAAGTCCTCTGAGAGCCATGACTTGTTCATCTTGGTTCTTTTAGAGACACAGCGAGGGGACTCCAACCACAGTCTCCCTCGTTGCCACTAACTGGGCCACACGCACCCCACTTGACTGGCATCGGTTGAGCCCCCCTTTTGACAAAGAAAAAGATGCTTTGCATGAAGCACTCTCAAAAATACGCGTGCCTTTCGCCTCCCCTGGCTGACCCAGGGGAAGAAAAGTCCTCTGAGAGCCAGGTCCACATTGTCAGTGGACAGACACGTGTGCTTATCTGCCAGCAGACCCCCAGCAGCACTGAAGACAGGTTCCGAGAGAACGCTGGCTGCAGGACACGACAAGATCCTCAAGGCGTACGTGGCGAGCTCAGGCAATTTATCCAGATTGGAAGCCTAAAATGAGCAGGGCTCAAGTTGCACAATAATGGAATCGATGTTTCTTTGCATATACTCATATATCTGTGTGTCTCCCTCTTTTTCCTTGTCCAGCTGTTTTGTTTTCACATGAGTATATGTCCTTGTCACTTTCCCATGTGTTTGTGTTATGTTGTGAGTTGTTTGTCACCTTTTGGACACCTTTCAGGGTGTTTTCTAGGTGTTTTACTGTGTTTGTGATTGCCTGCCATTGTTTCCTATGGGCTCGAGTTCGGTTCGTCGAACGTTCGACGAGCCGAACTCGAGCCAGACCCCCCGTTCGGCGAACCGCCTCGAGCCGAACCGGGACCGGTTCGCTCATCTCTAGTTATGACCAGCTCCTGTCCTACCAGTCCTGCTATTGCAGCACAGTGGCATTAACTGGGCTGCTGCTGCACCTGTTGTCTACAGGTGTGCCCCCTACGCACACGGACAGAGTACCCAATGGCCCCTGTGTTGTTAACAGGGAGTTCCTGGGCTGGATGGGTGTGTGGACCCTGTGACGCAAACAGGGCTCTCAGTCTCCAGCTCCAATTGTCGTCTAACTCGTTTCAGGCTACTATTTGTTTCAGAGGCACCCAGCTCAGTATCCTCCGCCTAACCTTCGGGTTGCCAGCATCTCCTTTTCCATCTAGGAGAGCGGTGGACCCCGACTGGCAATTGGGATATATACCACCTTATCCAAATCTGCTAGTCCCCCCGTAACAGATGGTGTTTCTTCAGCAGATGCTACTGTGCCTTAAGCACCAAACCCATGGACACAAACTTTTTTCCCCTATCCAACACACCTGTTTCCCTTTCCACCAGCATATGGCCTTTTTCCACTCATTTAGTATATGACCAAATTTGCAACTCTGTAGGGACACCCTATTCAATGCCGTCTCAGCACAACATCCACCTCTCGGTCCCTCAGATGTGGACAAGTGAAAGACCATTTCCTCCTATCCATGACAAAGCGTTGAGATTCACTCTGTGCAGCAGTGGCGTTTAGTGGAAAAGCCGATCTGAGATTGCGTACCAGCTTCTGCTGATACTCCTGCATACGTGCGTCACTTACTATGGCAGGACTTATTTTGCCAAATTTTGTCTTGTACCGGGGATCTAAGAGTGTGGCCACCCAGTAGTCATCATTCCTTCGAATTCGGACAATCCGAGGATCATGTTGTAGGTAGTGCAGCAAGAAGGTGCTCATGTGTCTTGCGCATCCAGGAGGACCAAGTCCTTGCTGTGTAGGTGGCGGAGAGGTGAGAATCATGCTTCCTTCCTCTGCCCTCTCCCCCCAGCCTTGCACAACAAAAATGTGATCAAGCTCTCCTCATCTACTGAGTCTTCCATGCCCATCGCCAGTTTGTCCTCCATTTCTTCATGGGCTCCTGCACCTTCCTCAACAGTTTGGCTAATACTATGCGCTCTTGTTAATCCCTCTCCCCCACTGTCCCATGCCTGCCGCCTTGGTGCTGCTAAATGTGTGGACCTTGTAGATCTTGTTATCCCTTCCGCATATGACTCCTCCTGTACTTCCTCCCCTTCCTCTTGTCCCACCACCTGACTCTGAATAATGTTTAGAGTGTGCTCTGGCATGTAGATGACCGTAATTGTCATAATGATAATGGCATCGTCAGCGCTTAACATCTTCGTCGCCATTTGTAAACTGTGAAGAAGGGTTCATAGGTACTTGATCTGAGACCACGTCAGCATCGTGATCTGCCTCACCTCTTGATCTTGTAAGCCCAGGCTAACGTATTGCATAGTCATAACGTATTGCAGCAGGGTTAACCGTTGCTGCCACAGGCGCTGTAACATGTGCAGATTCAAATTCGTGCGTGTCTGCAAATTGCATTGCAGGCAGTGAACAGGCACACCGAAAGACTTCTGGAGCGATGCAAGTTGTTCAGCTGCAGGTTGGGAACGGTGGAAGTGAGCAGTAAGCGAGCGTACCCTCTGCAGAAGGCCATGTAGGCCGGGATAGTGGTTTAAAAGTTGCTGGACAACAAGGTTGAACACGTGAGCCATACAAGGCACGTGTGAAAAAAGTGAAAACAGGGAGCGCATGTGAAGAGTCTCAGGACAGGAGTAACAGGGAGGCCGGTAATTAAAACTGCTCACCTGGAGTGATTGTGCAGCCCTCGCACAACCACGGCAATAGACGGGAGTGTAATGTTCCACTGTCAGGAGGATTATCCGTAAGATCCTTCCAGGGAGACGGATTCCTGTATGCCTGATCCAGCCGCGGGTTAGTGGAGGGAATAGGTATCCAAAAGGTCCTGGTTTTGATGAAGCCTTCGTTTAAGCAGCTCTTGTCATGGACCCCCGAAGGGGGAAATAGGTATCAATAAAGGTGAATCATGGTCTCATAGAGCGCTAAGGATTCTACAAAATCGTTTAGTAAGTTTTATATGTTTTATCAAAGCCACTTTGTTGGCTTTGATAAAACAAATAAAACTTACTAAACGATTTTGTAGACTCCTTAGTGCTCTATGAGACCATGATTCACCTTTATTGATACAAGGCACGTGTGTCACATTGCCCTGGCGAAGGACCGCACCCAGGTTTGCATCATTGTCGCGCACGGCTGTTACGTCACCACCGGAGTCTGCTCCAGCAACTTGTACTCTGATCGCCTGGTGACTGTGTTCCTTTCGTAGATTGTGCTGTTGATGGGAGAGGAGTCGATGACAGCGGCGCCGGTGGCCGCTGCTTTTGCACAGCCACTGGGCAGGGTTACCTTGAGATATGCAGTACCAATGGCTGACTGTAGGTGGTTGTTGTCTCACAGCTGAAGTATCATCATTCAGCTACAACCAATGGGAAGACACCATACCCTTTTTTAGGCACCTCCTGTCTGCTGACCACTGGCAGACATAGTTCTGAAGTTCTGGTTTCTGTTTCGCCCAGTTCTGTTTTGTGATTTTGTGTGCTGACTACCGCTTGTTTCCTGACTATGTCTCCTGCCTGATGTTTATGTACATCGTTGCCCGATCCGCATTAGACCTCTGCTTGTTTTCTGATTAAGTCCTGGCAGTACGATTCTGTTCCTGTTCCTCAATTCATGCTTTGACCCTGCCTGACTACTACTCTCTCGGACTGCAGCCTACCACAGGTATTGATCACCTTTGGCCCTGTGTAATTCCACATCCCGTGCATAGGGGTTAAAAGGTTTCAAGGTTCTAGGTGTGCAGCTTGTTGAGTGGCTTCCCTCTAGGCTATCCTTTACAGCCCGTATGAGTGTGTGGATCCAGGCTGGACAACCAGGTTCAACACATAAGCCATACAAGGCACGTGTGTCACATTGTCCCGGCAAAGGGCCACACCCAGGTTTGCATCATTGTCACACACGGCCTTCCCTGGCTGCTGGTTGAGTGGAGACAACCATTGATGAAACTCGGTCTCCAAAGCTAACCGTCCACAACTCCTCAGATGTGTGACTCACATTTCCCATACATTTCAATGTAAAGATTTGACCGCCTAATGGTGTTGAGCTCTGCTGCCAGCATAGTAAGGAGGTGTGCGGGATTCCTTGTGCACAGTTACAACGCGGGTGGCCTTACCAGACAGGTTTTGAGTGAAGGTAGAGGACCTAGATGAGGTAGAGGAGGCAGAAGCAGTGTAGGAACTTCTACATACAGAGGAAGGATTGACACACAACTCGTGGGGACAGCAAGACTTGTACAACAGACCCTTCTCCATCTCTCACCATAGCTACCCAGTGCCCAGTCAGTGACATGTAACGCCACTGTCCATGCTTACTGGTCCAAGTATCTGTGGTGAAATGCACCCTGTCACACACAGAGTTTCTCAAGGAAGCGGGGATGTTGTGTGCGACATGCTGGTGTAGCACGAGCACGCCTTTCTTGGAGAAGGAGTGGAGACTGGGCATCGGCTCTTGGGGCACTGCGATGGGATAAGGTTTCGAATATCTTCTGTGTAAAAAGGGTGGAAAGGCAGCATTTCTGTAGCCAACAGCTTGCAGATGCTGAAAGTCAACCTCTTTGGCATGTCATGCCCTTCTAAAATCATGTAAAACACAGCAAGGGGACTCCAACCACAGTCTCCCTCGTTTCCAAAAATTGGGCCACACACACACCACTTCACTGGCATCAGTTGTCCCCCCAGTTGCAATCTTACATAGATGTTTTGCATGAAGCACTTTCAAAAATACACCAGCCTTTCGCCTCCCCTGGATAATACAGGGGTAGAAAAGTCCTCTGTGATCCATGACTTGTTCATCTTGGTTCTTTTTGAAAAAAGCAAGGGGACTCCAACCACAGTCTCCCTCGTTTCCAAAAATTGGGCCACACACACACCACTTCACTGGCATCAGTTGTCCACCAGTTGTAATCTTACAAAGATGCTTTGCATGAAGCACTATCAAAAATACACCAGCCTTTCGCCTCCCCTGGATGACACAGGGGTAGAAACGTCCTCTGTGATCTATGGCTTGTTCATCTTGCTTCTTTTTGAAAAAAGGAAAGGGACTCCAACCACAGTTTCCCTCATTTCCAAAAATTGGGCCACACACACACCACTTCACTGGCATCAGTTGTCCCCTAGTTGCAATCTTACATAGATGTTTTGCATGAAGCACTTTCAAAAATACACCAGCCTTTCGCCTCCCCTGGATGACAGAGGGGTAGAAAAGTCCTCTGTGATCCATGACTTGTTCATCTTGGTTCTTTTTGAAAAAAGCAAGGGGACTCCAACCACAGTCTCCCTCGTTTCCAAAAATTGGGCCACACACACACCACTTCACTGGCATCAGTTGTCCACCAGTTGTAATCTTACAAAGATGCTTTGCATGAAGCACTATCAAAAATACACCAGCCTTTCGCCTCCCCTGGATGACACAGGGGTAGAAAAGTCCTCTGTGATCTATGACTTGTTCATCTTGCTTCTTTTTGAAAAAAGCAAGGGGACTCCAACCACAGTCTCCCTCGTTTCCAAAAATTGGGCCACATACACACCACTTCACTGGCATCAGTTGTCCCCTAGTTGCAATCTTACAAAGATTCTTTGCATGAAGCACTCTCAAAAATACACCAGCCTTTCGCCTCCCCTGGATGACAAAGGGGTAGAAAAGTCTTCTGTGATCCATGACTTGTTCATCTTGATGAACGTTAGTCTGTCCACATTGTCACTGGACAAACGCGTGCGCTTATCTGTCAGCACACACCCAGCAGCACTGAAGACATGTTCTGAGAGAACGCTGGCTGCGGGACACGACAAGATCCCCAAGGCGTAAGTGGCGAGCTCAGGAAATTTATCAAGATTGGAAGCCCAAAATGAGCAAGGCTCAAGTTGCACAGTAATGGCATTGATGTTCACTTGCAGATACTCCAATTTCTGAGTCTCCTCCTCTTTTTACTCGTCCAGCTCTTTCGTTTTCGCATGAGTATATGTCCTTGTCACTTTCCCATGTGTTTGTGGTGTCTTGGGAGTAGTTTGTCACCTTTTGGACACCTTTGAAGGTGTTTTCTATGTGTTTTTATGTGTTTGTGTTTGCCTCCCATTCTTTTCAATGAGGTCCGAGTGGTTCGTTGAACGGTTCATCGAACGTTCGTCGAACGGGGCCTCCGTTCGACGAACCGAACCAAACTCGAATGCCAGGGGGTGGCTCATCTCTATTTGTGAGTGTAACTAGAAAAAATGCTGGAAAGTTCAAGGGGTACGAATTTTTCTTATGGTACGCTATATATTTACTCTCCCAGAACCCAAACATCCTTATTATAGAACACATTCCTGGGGCCTCTCAGGCCTGCTAGGTTACTTGTTTTCTATTGTAGATTTCTATGGTTGTGCGTTCTAGGGTTAAATGTTTTAGGGTTTACTTTGTTCATGCAAGCAATATTTTATCTGAATTCTAATATCAGTGTTTGTAAGAGAAAACTAATAATATGCCCCTATGAAAGTTAACCAAGTAACATACGGGGTAGACAGATCCAGAACTAGAGATGAGTGAATCATTTCAAATTGAATTTTCTAGGAGTTTGATAAAAAATTTAGATTCCACAAAATGCAAAGGTTTTTTTTACAATTCCTTTAGCTCAAATACAGCAAAATGGTTCTTTGCTGCTATTTTGTTAGATTGTGCAAAGCAAAAATGAAAAATTGCCCGGTGATGAAAGGGTTAAAGCATTTAAGGCTATGTGCGCACGTTGCGTACTAGCCCTGCAGAAATTTCTGCAGCGATCTGAAGAGCACATGTGCGCTTTAGATCGCTGCAGAAATGTCCGTAGTGAGCGCCGATTCCATGCGCTCTGCCTGCAGCTCCTGCCATAGACAGAGCAGGAGCTGCCGGCAAAGCGTAGGAAAGAAGTGACATGTCACTTCTTTTTGCGCAGCGCTTCGGCAGTAGCCGAAGCGCTGCGCTCTTAAACGCCACGTGCGCACGGCCCCTGCACAATCTCCATAGACTGTGCAGGGGACGCAGGACGCATGCAGTTACGCTGCGCTACAAAGCGCAGCGTAACTGCATGTTTTTACGCAACGTGCGCACATAGCCTAAAGGTTATTTTTAATATTTGTTTTTTCTTCTTCTACTTCCAAGATCGATATTCTGCTACATATTGTACTGGAAAATAAGAAAACAAATACAGGATCAATGATGTCATCTCTACTGTACATAATGTATGCAGTTTAAATTGTGAAATATAATTTCAGATCACCCTACTTCATAACTCCCTATAGCCTATAAATGCCTAGACAGTTCCTGTTTTCGTCTGAAGTCATGTTCTAAAATATCAATGCATAATATAGCTGTCTCATGCTTTGTACAGCTGTGGGAGCAAGGAGTCAGGATCAAACACAGCTGGACCCCATAAAGAGAAGGCAGACATGATTATGATGTCTATCTTCTGGATGGCTGTATACAGAGCACTGAACAAGCACTGTGCATACAGTTTAGGAAGCGTGCCACCTTGTCTGGACCAAGAAATCATGTGATCTCTGGGTGTATTGAGAAAACATAAGCTCATGGGGCTAGGAAACCCAGACAGCACTGCTGTGAATAGAAGAGACTGATTTTCTACAGAAGCTGGGGTTATACCATTCCCAGTTACAGAGAAATTTAACAACAAAAAAAAAAAAAAATCATTTTTTCAAATGCCTCCCAATAATCTTGTAAGACTTTATGGGGTGGACAGGGTTCAAAATAAACAAATTAATAACTAACTAAATAAAAAATAGGATAAATTAATTAAATAAATAAATAAATAAATCAAACAAAACATAAAGAATGACAGTCCAAATCTGTTTTTTCAGCCCCCGCAAACATCTATAAGAATATGTCCAATATATAGAAATAGTTTATACGAAAAGGGTAACAGAACTGAAACTAATTTTAGTTGTTCATTAAGGTTGTAAAAACAAAAAATAAACACATGTGAAATAGACCTATATTTATTTATTTTTCCTTTATTCTCCCCAATATCAGTAAAGAGGGAATATAAAATATCATAAAAATGTGACTCAAGTATAGTTAAAGAGGCAAAAAAAATTTAACATCAGAATGAAATTTGTCTTTAGAGTAAGGGTATGTGCGCACATTGCGTACTAGCCGAGCACCGTAAAAGGTGCGCTTCAGAGCGCAGCTGAAAAGCTCCGTTCTGAAGCGCATGGTGCCGGCGAGAACGTGCGCTCTGCCTGCAGCTCCTGCCATAGACAGAGCAGGAGCTGCCGGCAAAGCGCACGGAAGAAGTGACATGTCACTTCTTTTTGCGCAGCGCTTCGGCAGTAGCCGAAGCGCTGCGCTCTTAAACGCCACGTGCGCACGGCCCCTGCACAATCTCCATAGACTGTGCAGGGGACGCAGGACGCATGCAGTTACGCTGCGCTACAAAGCGCAGCGTAACTGCATGAATTTACGCTATGTGCGCACATAGCCTTAATGTTATAGCTAGAGATGAGCGAACCGGTCCCAGTTCGGCTCGAGGTCGGTTCGCCGAACGGAGGTCCCGTTCAAGTTCGGTTCGTCGAACGTTCGACGAACCAAACTCGAACCGCATAGGAAACAATGGCAGGCATTCACAAACACATAAAAACACCTAGAAAACACCCTCAAAGGTGTCCAATAGGTGACAAACAACTCACAACACAAACACATGGGAAAATGACAAGGACATATACTCATGCGAAAACTAAAAAGCAGGACAAGGAAAAAGAGGAGGACACACAGATATATGAGTATATGCAAGGAAACGTCGATGCCATTACTGTGCAACTTGAGCCCTGCTCATTTTAGGCTTCCAATCTGGATAAATTGCCTGAGCTTGCCACGTACGGCTTGGGGATTTTGTCGTGTCCTGCAGCCTGCGTTCTCTCGGAACCTGTCTTCAGTGCTGCTGGGGGTCTGCTAGCAGATAAGCACACGTGTCTGTCCACTGACAATGTGGACATGGCTCTCAGAGGACTTTTCTTCCCCTGGGTCATCCAGGGGAGGTGAAAGGCACGCGTATTTTTGAGAGTGCTTCATGCAAAGCATCTTTGTAAGCTTGAAAATGGGGGTCAACTGATGCCAGTCAAGTAGGGTGTGTGTGGCCCAGTTAGTGGAAACGAGGGAGACTGTGGTTGGAGTCCCCTCGCTTTTGAAAAAAGAACCAAGATGAACAAGTCATGGCTCTCAGAGGACTTTTCTTCCCCTGGGTCATCCAGGGGAGGCGAAAGGCACGCGTATTTTTGAGAGTGCTTCATGCAAAGCATCTTTGTAAGCTTGAAAATGGGGGTCAACTGATGCCAGTCAAGTGGGGTGTGTGTGGCCCAGTTAGTGGAAACGAGGGAGACTGTGCTTGGAGTCCCCTCGCTTTTGAAAAAAGAACCAAGATGAACAAGTCATGGCTCTCAGAGGACTTTTCTTCCCCTGGGTCATCCAGGGGAGGCGAAAGGCATGCGTATTTTTGAGAGTGCTTCATGCAAAGCATCTTTGTAAGCTTGAAAATGGGGGTCAACTGATGCCAGTCAAGTAGGGTGTGTGTGGCCCAGTTAGTGGAAACGAGGGAGACTGTGGTTGGAGTCCCCTCGCTTTTGAAAAAAGAACCAAGATGAACAAGTCATGGCTCTCAGAGGACTTTTCTTCCCCTGGGTCATCCAGGGGAGGCGAAAGGCACGCGTATTTTTGAGAGTGCTTCATGCAAAGCATCTTTGTAAGCTTGAAAATGGGGGTCAACTGATGCCAGTCAAGTGGGGTGTGTGTGGCCCAGTTAGTGGAAACGAGGGAGACTGTGCTTGGAGTCCCCTCGCTTTTGAAAAAAGAACCAAGATGAACAAGTCATGGCTCTCAGAGGACTTTTCTTCCCCTGGGTCATCCAGGGGAGGCGAAAGGCATGCGTATTTTTGAGAGTGCTTCATGCAAAGCATCTTTGTAAGCTTGAAAATGGGAGTCAACTGATGCCAGTCAAGTGGGGTGTGTGTGGCCCAGTTAGTGGAAACGAGGGAGACTGTGGTTGGAGTCCCCTCGCTTTTGAAAAAAGAACCAAGATGAACAAGTCATGGCTCTCAGAGGACTTTTCTTCCCCTGGGTCATCCAGGGGAGGCAAAAGGCACGCGTATTTTTGAGAGTGCTTCATGCAAAGCATCTTTGTAAGCTTGAAAATGGGGGTCAACTGATGCCAGTCAAGTGGGGTGTGTGTGGCCCAGTTAGTGGAAACGAGGGAGACTGTGGTTGGAGTCCCCTCGCTGTGTTTTACATGCTTTTAGAAGGGCATGACATGGCTTAGAGGTTGACTTTCAGCATCTTGAAACTGTTGGCTACCAAAATGCTGCCTTTACAACCTTTTTAACCGAGGATTTTCGAGACCTTATGCCCATCACAGTGCCCCAAGAGCCGATGCCCAGGCGCCACTACTTCTCCAACAAAGGCATGCATGCGCTACACCAGCATGTCGCACTAAACATCACTGATTTCTTGGGAAACTCTGTGTGACAGGGTGCATTTCACCACAGATAATTGGCCCAGTAAGCATGGACAGGGGCGTTACATGTCGCTGACTGGGCAATGGGTTACTGTGGGGAGAGATGGAGAAGGGTCTGCTGTACAAGTCTTGCTGTCCCCACGAGTTGTGTCAATCCTTCTTCTGTATGTAGAAGTTAATACACTGCTTCTGCCTCTTCAACCTCGTGTGGGTCCTCCACCTTGGCCCAAACCCTGTGTGGTCAGGCCACCCTTCCTTGTAACTGCGCACAAGGAATACCACACACCTCCTTACTATGCTGGCAGCAGAGCTCAATGCCATCAGGCGGTCAAAGGTTTACTTTGAAATGTATGGGAAACGTGAGTCATACCGCTGAGAAGTTGTGGACGGTTAGCTCTGGAGACCGAGTTTCATCAATGGTTGTCTCCACTCAACCAGCAGCCAGGGAAGGCCGGGTGCGACAATGATGCAAACATGGGTGCGGCCCTTCGCTGTGACAATGTGACACACGTGCCTTGTGTGGCTCACGTGTTGAACCTGGTTGTCCAGCAATTTTTAAAGCACTATCCTGGCCCACATGGCCTTCTGCAGAGAGCACGGTGTAACGCCTTCCTTGATCCACACACTCAGATGGGCTGTAAATGATAGGCTAGAGGGAAGCCACTCACCAAGCAGGACCCCTAGAACCCTGAAACCCTTTAACCCCTATACAGGGATTAGGAATTACACAGGGCCCAAGGTGATCAATACCTGTGGAAGGCTGCAGTTCCAGAGAATAGTAGTCAGGCAGGGTCAAAACATTAATTGAGTAACAGGAATAGAATGGGACGGCCAGGACTTAATCAGAAAACAAGCAGAGGTGAAATGCGGATCGGCCAACAAGGTACATAAACAGCAAGCAGGAAAAGTAGTCAGGTAACAAGCACACAAAATCATAAAACTGAACTGGGGGTAAAAGTAACCAGAGGTTCATAGCTATGTCTGGCAGTGGTCTGCAGACAGGATGGGCATAAAAAAGGGTGTGGTGTCTTCCCATTGGTTGTAGCTGAATGATGGTATTTCATCTGTGAGATACCCACCAGCTACATTCAGCCAGAGATTCTGCATCTGTCAAGGTAATGCAGCCCAGTGGGTGAGCATAACCTGCGTCCAAATGCGCCCCTGGCATCGACTCCTCTCCCATCATCAGCACTATGCATGAAAGGAACACGTTGTCACCTGGCGACCGGAGTACAAATTGACGGAGCGGACTCCGTTGGTGACTTAACAGCCGTGTGCGGCAATGATGCAAACCTGGCTGCGGGCCATCGTCAGGGCAATGTGACAAACGTGCCTTGTATGGCTCACGTGTTGAACCTAATTCTCCAGCAATTTTTAAAACACCATCCCGGCCTACATGGCCTTGTGCAGCAGGCACGCTCGTTATGTGCTCACTTCCATCGTGTGCACACAGCAGCTCAACAACTTTTGTCGCTACAGAAGTCTTTAGGTCTGGTGGTTAAACGCCTGAAATGCGATGTGCCGACACGCAGGAATTTGAATCTGCACATGTTGCAGCATTTGTGGCAGCACCGCCGAACCCTGCTGCAATACATTATGACATATAGCCTGGGATAACTTGATCCAGAGGTGGTGCAGATCACGCTGCTGGATGGTGTCAGATCAAGGACCTATGCACCCTTCTACACAGTTTACAAATGTCGACGAAGATGTTTAGCACTGGCGATGCCATTCTCAGCGTGACAATTCTGGTCATCTACATGATGGAACACACTGTAATTATTATTGGGAGTCAGTTGTTGGGACAAGGGGATGGGGAGGAAGTACAGGAGGAGTCATATGCGGAAGGGATAACAAGATCTACGAGGTCCAGATGGTCAGCGGCACCTAGGCGGCAGTCATGGTGAGGGAGAGGGATTAACAAGGGCGCATAGTATCAGCAAAAAGTGTTGAGGAAGGTGCAGGAGCCCATGAAGAAATGGAGGACGAACTGGCGATGGGCATGGAAGACTCAGCAGATGAGTGAGAGCTTGCTCACATTTCGGTTGTGTGAGGTTGTGGGGAGAGGGCAGAGGAAGGAGGCACAATTCTCACCTCTCTGCCACCAACACATCAAGAACTTGGTCCTCCTGGATGCACAAGACACATGAGCGCCTTCTTGCTGCACTACCTACAACATGACCCTTGGATTGTACGAATTCAAAGTAATCCTGACTACTGGGTTACCACACTGTTAGATCCCCGGTACAAGACAAAATTTGGCAAAATAATTCCTGGCATAGAAATGGACGCACGTATACAGGAGTATCTGCAGAAGGTGGTACGCAATCTTAGATCTGCTTTTCCAGTAAACACCAGTGCTGCACAGAGTGAATCTCAACGCTTTGTCATGGATAGGAGGAAATGGTCTTTTACTTGTCCACATCTGAGGGACTGAGGGCTGGCTGCTGTGCTGAGATGGCGTTGAGTACGGTGTCCCTGCAGAGTTGCACTTTTGGTCATATACCAAAATGAGTTGAAAAAGGACAGATGCTGGTGGAAAGGGGAACAGGTGTGTTGGAAAGGGGAAAAAAGTTTTTGTCCGTGAATTTGGTGGTTAAGCAACAGTAACATTTACTCACAGCAAGTTGGGCTGCAGTGTGTACATCGCCCTGGCCAAAAACTGATGCTCTAGCAGGATACAGCTAAACCCCCACTAAGTGAAGGCATCACAGGTGCAGGAGAAGCAGATCACACACACACCTTCATGGAATGGAGGGGAGGTGACTGCTAGATGATAAAACTGCACACAAGTGGCTTGCATAGAGCGCTGTTCACATGCAGATGACACAGTCACAAACCCGCAGCCTATTAGGTAACGCCCTTCTATTAGATCAGGCGGGCTGCCAAGCCGTACTCCACTGTATATCATGCACGGACAGACACTCTACAATGCAAGGCCCAACAGAAAGGGGCCTGGCTGTATCCTGTACAAACAAAAAAATATGAGGTTTTTGTTGGTATTTATGGCCATAAAACGTAAGCCTACACCCTCGTCAAGGGACCTCATGTCTGTAGGTCCCTACACTAAATATAAAAAAAGCAACAATAAGAGGATAATGTCCTCCAAAAATCAAGTATTACTCACAGCAAGTTGGGCTGCAGTGTGTACATCGCCCTGGCCAAAAACTGATGCTCTAGCAGGATACAGCTAAACCCCCACTAAGTGAAGGCATCACAGGTGCAGGAGAAGCAGATCACACACACACCTTCATGGAATGGAGGGGAGGTGACTGCTAGATGATAAAACTGCACACAAGTGGCTTGCATAGAGCGCTGTTCACATGCAGATGACACAGTCACAAACCCGCAGCCTATTAGGTAACGCCCTTCTATTAGATCAGGCGGGCTGCCAAGCCGTACTCCACTGTATATCATGCACAGACAGACACTCTACAATGCAAGGCCCAACAGAAAGGGGCCTGGCTGTATCCTGTACAAACAAAAAAATATGAGGTTTTTGTTGGTATTTATGGCCATAAAACGTAAGCCTACACCCTCGTCAAGGGACCTCATGTCTGTAGGTCCCTACACTAAATATAAAAAAAGCAACAATAAGACCTACAGACATGAGGTCCCTTGACGAGGGTGTAGGCTTACGTTTTATGGCCATAAATACCAACAAAAACCTCATATTTTTTTGTTTGTACAGGATACAGCCAGGCCCCTTTCTGTTGGGCCTTGCATTGTAGAGTGTCTGTCCGTGCATGATATACAGTGGAGTACGGCTTGGCAGCCCGCCTGATCTAATAGAAGGGCGTTACCTAATAGGCTGCGGGTTTGTGACTGTGTCATCTGCATGTGAACAGCGCTCTATGCAAGCCACTTGTGTGCAGTTTTATCATCTAGCAGTCACCTCCCCTCCATTCCATGAAGGTGTGTGTGTGATCTGCTTCTCCTGCACCTGTGATGCCTTCACTTAGTGGGGGTTTAGCTGTATCCTGCTAGAGCATCAGTTTTTGGCCAGGGCGATGTACACACTGCAGCCCAACTTGCTGTGAGTAATACTTGATTTTTGGAGGACATTATCCTCTTATTGTTGCTTTTTTTATATTTAGTGTAGGGACCTACAGACATGAGGTCCCTTGACGAGGGTGTAGGCTTACGTTTTATGGCCATAAATACCAACAAAAACCTCATATTTTTTTGTTTGTACAGGATACAGCCAGGCCCCTTTCTGTTGGGCCTTGTTACGGGGGGCTGTCTGATAATAACTGAAAGGAGTATCAGACAGTCAGGGTCCACCGTGCAAAGACTTTGCTGCAGACTATGGCAGAGTGCAATACCTCTGTTAACTCACAGAAGGATATAATAAGTAAGTAAAGCAATTCCTCCCTTACTTGGAGGGTGTGTGGAATGATCTCTGTTAATAATCACAGAGACAAAGGCAATGTGTGCGAAATGGCACCTACCTAGGTCCGCTCTTCTAGTGGTGCAAAAGAGACGAACAGCAGCGTAAGCCGCACAAAGCTCCTACCTGCGTTCGCTCCACTAGTGTGCGAGGACACGAACCACTAGATATGGCACCTGCCTAGGTCCGCTCTTCTAGTGGTGCAAAAGAGACGAACAGCAGCGTAAGCCGCACAAAGCTCCTACCTCTGTTCGCTCCCCTAGTGTGCGAGGATACGAACAACTGCCAGACGCAGTATAAGGAACGTTACCCTAGCGGCAACGTCCACCTACGAGTAGAATCACAAGGCCCAGCCAGACCATGTGCCTCAGGCACCTGCCTATGTCCGCTCCCCTAAGAGGTAAGGATACGGACAGCAGCCGAAGCTGTAAGGTATAAGAACGCTACCCTGCCGGTAGCGCTCACCTAGCATAGACAGAGGAATGCCTAGAGGAACGCGCACAGAGCGTCTACTCATATGCATGAACCAAGAGGACTGAGCACCATGCGGCGTGTGTCAGGGTCTTATATAGACTCTGTGCCTCATCCAAGATGGAGGACACCAGAGCCAATCCGCTGCCAGAACGACAGGAGTGACGTCATGCTGGCCTATCACCGAGCAAGACGTCACAAGCACATGACCAGCGACCAATCGGCATAGAAGGTGTCAGAGACATGTGACCTCGTGTCAGCGATGATGTCACCCGCACATGTGCAATGGCTCCAAGATTGGACTTAGTCTCCAGCGCTCGCACATGTGCAGTAGCAAGAAATCTGGACTTAGTCTCCAGCGCTCGCACATGTGCAGTAGCAAGAAATCTGGACTTAGTCTCCAGCGCTCGCACATGTGCAGTAGCAAGAAATCTGGACTTAGTCTCCAGTGCTCGCAGCAACCGTAACAGGCCTTGCATTGTAGAGTGTCTGTCCGTGCATGATATACAGTGGAGTACGGCTTGGCAGCCCGCCTGATCTAATAGAAGGGCGTTACCTAATAGGCTGCGGGTTTGTGACTGTGTCATCTGCATGTGAACAGCGCTCTATGCAAGCCACTTGTGTGCAGTTTTATCATCTAGCAGTCACCTCCCCTCCATTCCATGAAGGTGTGTGTGTGATCTGCTTCTCCTGCACCTGTGATGCCTTCACTTAGTGGGGGTTTAGCTGTATCCTGCTAGAGCATCAGTTTTTGGCCAGGGCGATGTACACACTGCAGCCCAACTTGCTGTGAGTAATACTTGATTTTTGGAGGACATTATCCTCTTATTGTTGCTTTTTTTATATTTAGTGTAGGGACCTACAGACATGAGGTCCCTTGACGAGGGTGTAGGCTTACGTTTTATGGCCATAAATACCAACAAAAACCTCATATTTTTTTGTTTGTACAGGATACAGCCAGGCCCCTTTCTGTTGGGCCTTGCATTGTAGAGTGTCTGTCCGTGCATGATATACAGTGGAGTACGGCTTGGCAGCCCGCCTGATCTAATAGAAGGGCGTTACCTAATAGGCTGCGGGTTTGTGACTGTGTCATCTGCATGTGAACAGCGCTCTATGCAAGCCACTTGTGTGCAGTTTTATCATCTAGCAGTCACCTCCCCTCCATTCCATGAAGGTGTGTGTGTGATCTGCTTCTCCTGCACCTGTGATGCCTTCACTTAGTGGGGGTTTAGCTGTATCCTGCTAGAGCATCAGTTTTTGGCCAGGGCGATGTACACACTGCAGCCCAACTTGCTGTGAGTAGTAACAGTAACATTTGCTGAAGAAACACCATCTGTTACAGTGGGACTGGCAGATTTGGATAAAGTGGTATATACTATGTTACCGCTATATAACGAAAATTATTAAGAAAAGAAAGAGAAAGGTATATATCCCCATCAGCAGTCAGTGTCCACCGTGCTCCCAGATGGAAAAGGAGAGGTTGGCAACTGGAAGGTTAGGTGGAGGATACAGAGCTGTGTGGCTATGAAACTAATAGTAGCCTGAACCGAGTTAGACGCCATTCGGATCTGGAGACTGGGAGCCCTGTTAGCGTCACAGGGTCCACATGCCCACCCAGCCCAGGAACTCCCTGTTAACAACACAGGGGCCATTGAGTACGCTGACCGTGTGCGTAGGGGACACACCTGTGGACAGCTGGTGCATCAGCAGCAGCAGGCCTGTTAATGCCACTGGGCTGCACAAGCAGGACTGGTAGGACAGGAGCTGGTCTTAACCTTTCTGCGTTACCAACTGTTGTGGTGGCCTGCATCGACACCCTATCCCTGCCTACCTCTGGCCTAAAGCTGCAATGGGTTCAACACATGGAGGGGTGCTCTTTCGGAGCATAATAGAAGACTGCGCACCTCCTTGTTGGCTCCAGCCCCTTTTATAACCTGGGTCCGCCCCAAACCAGGGTGAACCACAATGCACCTCCTGGAGACAAAAGCAGAGTGACACGTCATGAGTGGCATAACTAGCGTCCTATTTGGAACCGCAACTTCAATGATGACCTCATGGCTGCCATGACCCAAACACCTCACCAGTCATCATCTGACCATCAATAATGCGGTGACAAGTCATAGGGGCGGACCTCTGCAAGCCATTTGGGAGTGGCCTGGCCACATCGTCAGGAGACCTGATGCCCTGTGGTCAATATGGGACCCCCACATCAGGGGCAGGGCCAAAGAGTTCATTACCGGACATAGTCTCTGATGCAGTAAGTGCCTGAGCATGCTCAGTAGCATGAAATACAGAGTCTGAAAAAAGCTTTATGGTGTCTAGGCACAACACAGGACCTAGACCCGGCACGGAGTGCAAGTACCTGTGCAAAGAGGCTTTTCGCACTAAGTGTGGGAGCATGCGCTGTATCCCGAAATTAAGACTTAGCCTCAGCAATGGCACAGTCAGGCTGAGCATACTCACTAGGCGAAACACTGTAGTTAGGCTGCGGCTGGGGTAAATCGGCACACGCATGCGCATTAGCTGCGTCTCCACACTTAGACGTGGAGGAGAAAGCAGCCAGCTGGACAACCCAAGGCACAGCCCTAAATGGCAGCTGACGCCTGGGCGCAAATGAAACCGCAGCAGGCTTCAGGTTACAGGTTTTGTAACAACAAATACCATCCAAAAGAACAGGTGTACTTCTTCCCATGGATAATCTGATATGATCCTTTTTTTCACGGACACAACCATCGCTAACAAATGTAGATGAGGCCAAAACAGCAGCTGCTTCAATGGATCTGAAGTGCTCCATAAAGTGGCCTCTCCTCCACCCCAATTTCAAGATCCCAAATACTCCATTCCTCTGTGGTGTCAATCCAATCGCACTTGCTTCCTAACAGCTCTCAAGTTTCCACCAGCCCTGCTGAGTATGGGGTGACAGAGATGGTTGAGTTTGCATAGCTGTTCAGTCGCACTATAGTCTGGGAATCAGAGGTCTGCTCCAAAGCTGCAATGAGTACAGACAAGGAAGTTATTATTATTTTTATTATTATTGATTTATAGAGCACCATTGATTCCATGGTGCTGTACATGAGAAGGGGGTTACATACAGAATACATAAACAAGTAACTATAGACAGACTGGTACAGAGGGAAGAGGGCCCTGCCCTTGCGGGATTACATTCTAAAGGATTTTTGGGAGGAGACAGTAGGAGTGGTGTAGGTTGAGCGTCAAGTACGTATGGTGGTGGTGTCATTGAAGGTTATAGTCATTTCTGAACAGATGAGTTTTCAGATTCAGTTTGAAGCTTGCGGGTGTAGCAGATAATCTGACGTGTTGAGGTAGCGAGTTCCATGAGACAGGGGAAATGATCTGCGCAGATGGCCAGAAGCTTTGTGAGTGGGATCCAGGCCCCGATGAAGAAGGTGCTGAGCCTAATCTACACCCTCATTTCCAAAAAGTAAATTCTCCTGGTGGAGACAATGGGGAACATGATGAGGAGCACAGATACCTGATTGGAATGACAACTTTACTTTTCGGTCAGGGCAGGAAGAGGTTGTCTTGGAGGACTCAGGACGAGGGGAATGAAAACACACAGGGTTATTGATGAGGTTGGAGACCACACTTACTGTCAAACCAAAGTCAGCCAGTCGATGTGGTCAGCAGAGGAGGTGGAGGAGGATGCTACTGACGACGAGGTTACGTTGCGTCTTCCTGGCCAGAGACAAAGTACTGGAAGCACGTCAACAACTGAATCCTGGACCACAACTTTGACTCTGAGCAGAAGTCGTGTTGGCTATGCAGGTCGCATGGACTGTAAGCCTTGCCTAGCCTGTGAATTTTTGGACATCGCAAAGGATCACCCAAGTCATGGAATCTGTAAGATTTGTCAACAATCTGTAAGTAGAAGGCAAAAACTCACACCTTTGAGTAGTTCCTCCATGAAGTGTCACATGGATATGAATTGATAGCGTGAAGGTGTATTGCTCAGCTTTAGCCACTGTCAATGCAACATGATGATTTGCCATTGCATGCATTGTTGCAGACTACACACAAGGGGCTGCTGTTTTTTTGGATCTGCCTTTGTTTGGTCACTATAGCAATATCAAATTGCTCTTCGGATGTGGACTTGGAGATGCTGTCTATGAACAGAAGGAAAAGCTAAAGGTGTGTGTTACAGCAAGGAGCCACCGCGGAAACACTTCATTCAATTGTGAGGGCAGTCATGTTGTACTTTGATGATGAGCCCCGTAATGCCAGTGAGCAGCATCCTGTACCATAGACCAACATTCTTACAGTGCTGTCTATACTGTTTACCGTGAGAGGAGCGTAAAGTCTGTATTTATGGAAACTGGACATCAGAGTACCCGGGTACGGTAGGCTGTGCCCAGACAATAATGCGGGCACACAACACTTTGTTTTATTAGCAAAACACATATCTGTTCTGGGTAGGCCGACTATATAGACAATAAGACTTGCTGCCTCTGCACTGTCAAATTGTCACGTACAGTTTAAATCATAGAGGGACAGCAACACATGTTTGCATTGACTGTTGCTTTTCAAGATTTCCATGACTGTGTTGCAGAGCTGTGTGGTTTGCATTCACACTGTTATCATCTGCATTATCTGTGAGGCTTCAGCTAAAAAGGGTATTCAGGGGGGGTAATGTGTTTTGACTATGTTTAGGTAGATAACTTGGAAGCTCTTGTGATGCGCCACTGGTAAGTCGTGTTCAAACACACACACACACACACACACACACACACACACGCACAAACACACAATTACTGCTACACAGAGGGATTAGCAGGTAGTAGGCAACAGAATAGATTGTTCAATTATTTAAATTGTATGCATGGTTCTTATTGTTTGTTTTGGTAAAGTTAAACAGTCATTTATCAACCCAACTGCCTAGAGTCCTTTTCCTGTTGCCTGGTTTTGCTGCATACTGGGAAGCCCTCCCTGTACACAACTTAAAATGAAGCATAAGTCGCAATGTGAATTTCACTGTGCTACAATGCGGCCTAGCGTGCCTGTGCAACCACCGCCTGCCCCATCACTTGCATCTGCGTGCTCTTCATCCTCTGTGACTGTGGGAACAGCAGTCACACATGGTTTTTCACACTGAACCTCCACTCCTTTACCCGCAACAGGGAGTGTGATTGGCAGGTCATCACTTGTTTTGGAAGTGGAAACAGAAGGTATTGTTGAGCTGTCAGACATCGAGAGAACCATCATTGGATGCAGGCTACATTATATCCACGCCTGCACCTTCGTCACAGATTAGCTGGACTACCTGCAGTTAATAATTGCATTCCAGAAATGGAAAGGAGTGTAGAATGCACATGTGTTGTACCTTGCTTGGCAGCAAAGAAACACTAACTTAGTATTCCAGACAATTGTAGGATGGCAGAAAAAGAGTCAGCTCTTTGGGCAAATTAAATAGCGTGGCAAAAGTGGACAGATGGGTACAGTGGCCGTGTTCTGTGGGTATCAGGACAGTAAAAGAAGCCTCACTTTCTATCCCTCCTAATGATCAAATGCAGAAAGGAATTCCCTGAGTTTGCTATTAAATTAGCATAGCTAAATGTGCATGAGGGTAGAATGCAGAGGTGCTTGAGATTGCTTGGCACAAGTGGCACAATAAAGGAGTCCAACAGCCACTTTTTGTATGCCACTAAATGGCAGTATTTTTTGCTATCATTATAGCTTATTAAAACAGAGCAGGAGGGTGTCCTGCACAGGTGATAGAAATAGCTTGGCACCAGTGGGGCACAAATGGAATACAACAGCCAGTTCTATGATGCCACTAAATGGCAGTATTTTTTGCTATCATTATAGCTTATTAAAAACAGAGCAGGAGGGTGTCCTGCACAGGTGCTAGAAATAGCTTGGCACCAGTGGGACAATAATGGAATACAACATCCAGTTCTATGATGCCACTAAATGGAAGTATTTTTTGCTATCATTATAGCTTATTAACAACAGAGCAGGAGGGTGTCCTGCACAGGTGCTAGAAATAGCTTGGCACTAGTGGGGCACTAATGGAATACAACAGCCAGTTCTATGATGCCACTAAATGGCAGTATTTTTTGCTATCATTATAGCTTATTAAAAACAGAGCAGGAGGGTGTCCTGCACAGGTGCTAGAAATAGCTTGGCACAAGTGGGGCACTAATGGAGTACAACAGCCACTTCTTGTATGTCACTAAGTTTACTCAATTTTTAGTATTATAACGTCTTAGTAAGTAACAATGAGTTTGAGTGTACAATGCAGGCAGACGTGCTGCAAATATCTTTGCACTACTGGGGCAATACAGCAGTCCAACAGACACGTTAAGGATGCCACTAGGTTCACTCAGTGTTTGCTAGTATAATGGCTTAGTAACAATGAGTTTGAGTGTGCAATGCAGGCAGAGGTGCTGCAAATATCTTTGCACTAGTGGGACTATACAAAAGTCCAATAGCCACGTTAAGGATGCCACTAGGTTCACTCAGTGTTTGCTAGTATAATGGCTTAGTAACAATGAGTTGGAGTGTGCAATGCAGGCAGAGGTGCTGCAAATATCTTTGCACTAGTGGGACTATACAGAAGTCCAATAGCCACGTTTAGGATGCCACTAGGTTCACTCAGTGTTTGCTAGTATAATGGCTTAGTAACAATTAGTTGGAGTGTGCAATGCAGGCAGAGGTGCTGCAAATATCTTTGCACTAGTGGGACTATGCAGAAGTCCAATGGCCACGTTTAGGATGCCACTAGGTTCACTCAGTGTTTGCTAGTATAATGGCTTAGTAACAATGAGTTGGAGTGTGCAATGCAGGCAGACGTGCTGCAAATATCTTTGCACTAGTGGGACTATACAGAAGTCCAATAGCCACGTTTAGGATGCCACTAGGTTCACTCAGCGTTTGCTAGTATAATGACTTAGTAACAATGAGTTTGAGTGTGCAATGCAGGCAGAGGTGCTGCAAATATCTTTGCACTAGTGGGACTATACAGAAGTCCAATAGCCATGTTAAGGATGCCACTAAGTACACTCAGTGTTTGCTAGTATAATGGCTTAGTAACAATGAGTTTGAGTGTGCAAAGGGCAGGAGGGTACAGTGCCAGGATTGTGGGTCTCTGGGTAGAGGAAAGGAAGTCTGCCTTTCTATCCCTCTTAATGGGGAAATGCAGCGAGGAAATCCCTGACCTTAGCTACACAGACACTGTCATCTTGTGTAGCTGTTAAACTCAGTTTTCAGGACCTGTCACCTATGGCTCTGACCCTGCCGGTATGAGCCCTTAAAAGGACTGATAGAAAGTGCTATCCCTATGCTGTACAGCGCTGTGTATGGAGCGTATACAGCAGTATCGGCGATTTGAGCTGCGCCAGTGATGTCTGACACCAAGGACGCAGAAGGCAGATAATGGCGTGCTGGAGGAAAATTTCCGGTTTTATAATGCAGGGACATGTGACATGGACATCCTATCACACATGCCAATGCTTCTCTGGCTAAAAGTCCACTTAGCTGTGTGTGTGTCTGGGATTGGCTGACATGCTGGCCTTCCCCACTACACGCGCGCGCTTAGGGAAGGAAGATAAGGAAAAAAAAAAAATGGTGATCGCCATTATCCAAACAGCAGTGATCTGAATGCACTGTTCCCGCACACTATACACTGAAATGTCATAGTAGTCACAGAGTGACTTACACTATTACAGCGGAAAGCCAGCTAGGAATTAGCTGTTTTTTTTGCTGCTAGAACCGTTCTCGAACGTATCTAGAACTATCGAGCTTTTGCAAAAAGGTCGAGTTCTAGTTCAATCTAGAACAGCCCCAAAATCACTCGAGCCTCGAACTGGAGAACCTCGAACCGCGCTCAACTCTAGTTATAGCTTTTCTAGCGTTAAAAGCCCATATACGATAAATCCCAAAAATGTGCCATTCAAGGCAAACAAGACTGTACAGGGTGGGTCATAAGTGTGGATACACCCTGATAAAATGCATGGGAGGCCGGGTGATAAATCTTTGAGGCCGGGTGATGCCCATGGCAGCCATCTGCAAAGTCGCTATTTTGAATTAAACTTTACTCTTTTTTTTATCAGGGTGTATCCATACTTATGGCCCACCCTGTATATTAACAAAATGCTAATTCTTATGCCAATTTTTTTGTTATTTAATTACTTATAAAAAATAAAAAATATGCAACTCTAGGGTGAACTAGCTTAAAGGGCGCTTTACACGCTACAATAAATCTTATGATGTGTCGGCGGGGTCACGTCGTAAGTGATGCACATCCGGCATCGTAACTATGATTGTAGAGTGTAAAACCTCCATGCAATTGCGATTGAACGAAAATCCGTTCATCGCATGCACGTCGTTCATTTCTCAAAGATTGAACATGCGGTTGTGCAATGTTCCCTAGGCAGCACACATCGCAGTGTGTGACACCCCAGGAACATTGAACGACAGCTTACCTCCATCCGCGGCTCCCGTCGACAATGCGGAAGGAAGGAGGTGGGCGGGATGTTTACGTCCCGCTCATCTCCGCCCCTTCGCTTCTATTGGCCGCCTGCCGCGTGACATCGATATGACGCCGAACGTCCCTCCCACTCCAGGAAGTGGACGTTCGCCGCCCACATTGAGTTCGTATGGAGGGGTAAGTACGTGTGACGGGGGTTAATCGTTTGTGCAGCACATTCAACAAATTGAACGTGCCGCACATACGATGGGGGCGGTTACGATCGCATACGCTATCGTATGCAGAATTGTAACATGTAAAGCAGGCTTAAGACTTGTCTAATTCAACAATACAATTTTTATGTATATTAGATATTCAATGATAGTTTATTAAGCAAAAGTTGATTTTTCAGAACCCCTGAAATAACTTGGTGACTTCTGTAGTATCTTAAAGAATGAATGGTTGACCTTGAGCAAATTGTGTTCTAAGAAATGCACTCAGAAATGTAAAGTTCAAATCCACACAGAAAATACTGATGGAAAATCCAACGCTTTTACCAGTCTTTAGATGCTGAAAACACCTGGCAGGGTTTCCTTTTCTGTATTCATAACTGAGAATATAACTACATCTAAAACCTTCCCCTTTTGATATTACAGTTTGATTTGTTCTGATGGTCCTTCCTTCATCCATTCATTGTATATTTTGGTACATTTGTGGTGCATTGGGTTATAGTAAAAGCCAGTCTCTATGTCTACTTCATCCAACATAATGATGTAATCAAACACCAACGTAACCCAGTATTGTTGCTAATATTATCCAGTGTATTATGCCAGTACAATGCAATACCTTTCATCCGCCATACAAATAGAGATAAGGCTAAAGTTGAAAATGTGAATAATGGTAGCAAATATATAAGTATTAAAGATATCTGAAGAGAGAAAAATGATACCACATGTTTAATATTGTCAAGAGTGTAACCTAACTCTAACAAAATGAAGCAAGAGATTACTGTTTAATGGCTTGATACTTAAATGGCAAAAAAAAAGCTATTTAATAACATTTGTGGCCTATGTTTCAAGTGTCAGAAGCAAATCAAAAGTAAAACACCATCATTTTAAAAAGCAATTATTAACTTTTTAAAAAAGACATCAGCAGGGAAAGTGATTCACTAGATTCTTTGTATTGAAATCTAAATGACACAATAACTCATCAAACATAATGACACTTAATTTCTATTTTATCTTAGCACTCAGTGAATTTTGTATTGTTTTTTTCTTTTAAATTACATTGAATGAATTAATCAAACTCTTTTGTTCTTTGGGATGCTTTATCTTTGAGCCTAGCCACTGCACATAACACTCCACTACCCAATGCTCAAGGTTTTAGCCACTATTTCATTGTTGTAGGTTAAATGTATTCTTTGAAATGTAATGTTTTGTGTTATTCATTGAAAGCACATCAGAGAGTTGCTACATAGTTAACACATGCTTAACATTATTTAAAGAAGGGTATGTCATCAATTTACCCAAAAGGAGAAGCGTCAGGATGTGCCCAAATTTTGCGGCTTTTGCCATTTTTATGCTAGTTTTTGTCAGTTCTGCCAAAATAGGCAGAGATTGGCCTTTATAGAGTGGGAAGGATGTGGCAATGCCTGTCTAAAGTATGAACGTAAGATTTGTGGCGAGGTGCATGGAGGCACACACCACTTTAAAGACTCAACTGATTCATTAAGGTTTGCTCCTCTTAAAAAAATCAGGCACTGTCTTGTGCAGTAAGGGGATAACCGGGGACCAGGATCATAAACTAGCCCTCAGACTAGGAGAGCTCTAGCTTTCACTTATCCCAGAGGTAGTTCTAGTGAAGTTGTCTAGACTGCCAGTCTAGCCGTGCTCCTGGCTAGCCGTGCTCTAGTACTCTTTCTGCCCCACCCCCGGGGAGGACCGTGACAGGAGTGATTAATCCCACACAAAAAGAAAGACAGGAAACAACAAAAACTCAAACTCAATGCAAGCACCCAAAGAGGTATAGACAATACGTACTCAGGAGGAAATTATCACACAACAAGAATATTTCCACAACACACCAAATAACTGGAACACCACAGCACAAGGACTGGTATCGATTCGTAACAAGCTATAACAGGCATCAAATCTACCATCTTGAAAAAGGCAGGGAGTAGCTGTGATAGGTCTTTCACAACATATGACTCCAGAGACAATCACTAGCTCAGCAGAGCTTAACTCCTGAAAGCCTGAACCAAAGAGAACAAAGCTTGTTCGATGCCCATGCCTGTCTGAAAACTCAGAAGTCTAACAAGAGACTTAGGCGGGCTTTGCACGTTGCAACATCGCAAGCCGATGCTGCGATGTCGCACGCGATAGTCCCCGCCCCCGTTGCAGGTATGATATCTTGTGATAGCTGGCGTAGCGAAAATTATCGCTACGCCAGCTTCACATGCACTCACCTGCCCTGCAACCGTCGCTCTGGCCGGTGACCTGCCTCCTTCCTAAGGGGGCGGGTCGTGCGGTGTCATAGCGATGTCACATGGCAGGCGGCCAATAGCGGCGGAGGGGCGGAGATGAGCAGGATGTAAACATCCCGCCCACCTCCTTCCTTCCATATAGTCGCCGGCGGCAGGTAAGGAGATGTTCCTTGATCCTGCGGCTTTACACTCAGCGATGTGTGCTGCCTAATTATGAAAAAGTCAGAGCCTGCACCGATGATACGATAACGACGCTTTTGCGCTCGTTAATCGTATCATCTAGGATTTACACACAACGATGTCGAAAGTGACGCCGGATGTGCGTCACTTTCGATTTGACCCCACCAACATCGCACGTGCGATGTTGCAACGTGCAAAGCCGCCCTTAGACTATAGTGTCAGACTCTACTGTGTGAACAGGGTCAGATGCCGCCCTGATACTTGGTGAGTTCTGAGCAACACCCTATATGACAGGCACCTTGACTCTATTACATCTTCTCTATACGACTGTCATGAACAACATATTCTTGATGAATCAGGGATTTAGCATTAAGGCTTAAGCGGGCTTTACACGCTATGATATATCATACGATATGTCGTCGGGGTCACGTTGTTAGTGACGCACATCCGGCATCATTTGACATATCGTAGCATGTAACAGCTATGAGCGAGTGTGAACGAGCAAAAATACTCACCTTATCATTGCTCGTTGACACGTCGCCCATTTTCAAAATATTGAACGTCCTTCTGCACGCCGGTTGTTCATTGTTCCCGAGGCAGCCCACATCTCTCCATGTGACACCTCGGGAATGATGAACTGCAGCTTACCTGCGTCCCGCCGGCAATGCGGAAGGAAGCAGGTGGGTGGGATGTATACGTCTTGCTCATCTCTGCCCCTCCGCTTCTATTGGCCGGCTGCTGTGTGACGTCGCTGTGATGCCTAACGTCCCTCCCCCTTCAGGAAGTGGATGTTCGCTGCCCACAGCGAGGTCGTTTGGAAGATAAGTACGTGTGACGGGGGGGTTACAACATTGTGCGACACGGGCAACAAATTGCCCATGCCGCATAAACGGGGGGGGGGGGCGGCTGCGATCGCAAAAGCGATCGCACAATTAATTGCAGCATGTAAAGCAAGCTTTAATTCCCACCTTTGTCAAAATACTTTATCAATAAACATTCTGAGTATACAAACAGTTTTTTGGCAGCATGTTAGCTGAAATCGTAACAAATAGGAATTTAATAGAGATGAGTGAATTAGGCAAAACATGAATTTGCTGGGAAATTCAATTTATAGAAAAGTTATTATTTGCAAATCTAAGGTTCGTTATTATTTTCTGGCTCCATTCAAACATAGTAAAGTTAAAATTTGAAACATAAGAAAAATACTTGCACTAACCATACCACTCACCTCTCTGGCCCCTTAGCTCCTCACCATCACCCATCCAGCACCTCATCGCAACTTCTTATCACTGTTGCGAACTTTAGAAACCCTGGACATTCTCATGCTAAGCTAAGACTTGGAGCTGGTATGAGCTCTTGATAGTGTACGTAATGTCACAATATCATAAAATCACAACTATACATAGTTACATAGTTACATAGTTACTAAGGTTGAAAAAAGACCTAGGTCCATCTAATTCAACCTTCCTCCACCAGTTCTACATTTGGTCACAAAGTCATTTATAACCAACAATGTTGTGTGTACTGAGGAAGTCATCCAGCCCTTTTTTGAAAGCTGTTATAGTATCTGCCATTACTACCTCTTGTGGTAGGGCATTCCACAATCTGACTGCTCTAACTGTAAAGAACCCTTTCCTATTTAGCTGTCGGAATCGCTTTTCTTCCACTCGCAGTGAATGCCACTGCATAAATGTCTTGGGCCTCTCAAACTAGCCCAGAACTTCAGGATCTGATGAATTGCCTGTCATTTTTGTGGGTCAGAACTCAGGATTTTAGCACTCACAATAGTTATAAGAAGATGCAACGAGGATCTTTTAATGGACCTGTATGATTTAGCAAATTGGCCATTTTGCTGAATCTGTGAAGAAGCGAAGCACAAAAAAACAGCAGTTTGGTGAATGCTGTTGTAATATTCAAGTAAAATTCAATTCTAATCAAATATATAGTTTCATCCTTAGTATTCAATAATTGAACCATCACAATCTAAATTGTGTTACTTATCATTAGTTGAGTTAAACATTAGTGGCTGTGATATTTTTAGTTCTTTCTACAGTATTCAATGGTTGAATTTAAGATGACAGAAAAAAGAGGACTATATTTTTGTTATATTGCTCATTGTGTGTAGAAACGCTCAATATCGTTCACATAAAAATGTCTCTGCAATTACATCACAAAAACATGCAATGATGTAATAGCAAACGTTTACAAAAACTGGCCCAAATTTATATAAAAATTGTGCGATTTATGTCAATTCTTTTGCATAATCACTGCAACTCCCCCACTCAAAGTTTATTAAATGTTAATGATAAATATTGTGCAAATTTTGCTAGTACAACTTATTACATTCTCTATCACCAATAGAGGGCTGCCGTTTGTATTTATTAAAAGATTTAGCAGTCCCAGACTAGTGATTTTATTACATTTAGTTAGTGCAAAAACACTTAAAAGTGTTACTAATGCACCGTGCAACAGGGCTCGACAGGGCTCAACTTTCTACCAAAGTCTGACCAGAACATACGGGTGATGTAATTCTAAATGATCCCACAACTCTTTACAGCCATGCTCACAGTGAAATATTTTGCGAGATCTCGCTCTGTGCAGTAAGCAAGTGCTGACACGTACATTACTAAACTGTTACTGAACACTAACTGCTGCAAAGATGTTACTGTTTGGTAACAGATTAGGAAAGTATGTGGCAGCATTGGGTTTGTGGAAAAAGCAAGATGTTGCTCTTTCAATGTGAGAGTGGCTGTGTACGGTTGTGGGATCACACATTTAAGGGTTCCTCAACCTGAAGGTTTGAGCATGAATATGGAAGGAAGTTTTGCCATTTTGGAAGGGAGGGGGCATTAGGATCCCTTATGAGTAGTGATGGGTGAACCCCCCGAATGTTAGTGTTTGGGAAACTCGCACAAACCTTTTCTAAAGTTTGAGTCCGGGTTCTGAGATAATGCGAACTTGCGCACAAACCCCGAACTTGGATTTTACAGTTATGGGATCGAGTGGGAGGGTCTGTAAAATAAAGAATATAGTTAATAATAAACATTGTCATTTTTCTGCAGACTCTGTCTCCTGGGCGCTTCTGCTTCTGAGTCCGATCATTAACTTCAGGGGTCGTCACTCGACAGTCTTGACAGGGTTCACCCGAGTCCATGAGCCATGGACTCGATTGAACTTTGACTGTCACTGTGCAAGTCTTGCATTGGTATCACCCAACATGGCACACACTCTGATGACAGAAATAAAACAGAAGACATTTAGGACTCCATCTTTGTTACCCAAAACAAACCCTACGACGTAGTCCAAAGGTGAGCGAGCATCTTCAGCTTTGCTAAATTGAGAAGTGTGAGAAGACAAACACAGGTCTGCTCACACAGACTCAGCTGAGAGCTGTCAGACACTTCACCTGAGTGCACATTTGAGGCTTGCGTATGACTCCTGCGAGTCTTGCATCGGTATCACTCAGCACAGTGCAGACTCTCCTGACAGGAGCGCCTCAGTTGCATGGAAATACATGCAGCCGACCCGCTCCTATCAGCAGAGTGTGCGTGGTGCCGGGTGATGCCGATGCGAGACCCGTACAGTGACAGTCAAAGTGCAATCAAGTCCATGTCTTATAGACTCGGGTGAACCCTGAGATCACCACGAACACGGCCGAAAAAAGCCAAAAACTGCTGAGTGACGAGCATTGCAGTGAATACCACCACCACCGGAAGTTAATGATCGGACCCGGAAGCAGAAGTGGCCAGGAGACAGAATCTGCAGCAAGCGTTGCAGGAGTGGTAAGTATAATCATAATATTTTTTACTAATGTGATTTTTTTTTATACAGTCCCTGGAATCAAACTGGACCCGAAGTGTAGCACAAGATTCCCAGAAAGCTCGTGTTCAAGATCGTGTGCACAAACACTATGTGTTCGGTATGGACCCCGAAGTTTACAGTTCAGGTTTGCCCAACAATACTAATGAGTACTTTTAACACTAATTTATTTTTAATAAAATCACCAGGGGCTGCCCTCTAGAGATGAGCCACCCCCCTAGCATTCGAGTTCGGTTCGGTTCGCCCAACGGAGGCTCCATTCGACTAACCATTCCACGAACCACGCAAACCCCATTGAAAACAATGGGAGGCAAACACAAACACATAAAGCACATTATACATATACACATACAGTTAATAAACATTGCCATAACACTTACAGGTCCCCGCGACACGTCCTGTACTTAGTCTCCCGCCGCTTTTCCTTCCGATAATCGCTACGCCCTCCCGGTAACTAGCACTGATGATAGGACCTATCGTGACGTCAAAATAACATGTGACCAGTCACGTGTCTATTATCTCATTGGCTACAGACTAGTCACATGGCTAGACGTCATTGCTAGGTCCTGTCAGTGCATCTCTCCGGTAAGTGGTGCTCGTTTGAGCATGTCCGTGTACCAGCGAAATACTCTGGCACATGGTCGACTCCCCATTCATCCATGTGGGCACTCTTTACAGAGTCAACACACATGCAGGGACTAAAAAAGTAGAGAACTCCGCCACACTACCCCAATAATGTAAACAGACAAAAAAGTTTCTTTGCAATCACAGTTTTTCTTTATTATGTAGAAAATATTATTGAAAGTCCAAACAAGTTAAACAAGTTGACGTTTTGACCTATACGGTCTTCATCGAATAGGGCTTATCTTTGTGAAACAGGAAATGGTGAGTGTGAGGTCAGAGATGCAGAACAGTGAGTGCCGAGAGCGTGTCTGTCCTGAAAATATGTCTAGGAATTCAGATATACCTTAGTGATATGTATCAATGGCCTCAGATATATGTCCACGATAGGTGAATACTACTGAACGTAGACTGTATGTCAGGTCAAAACTAATAACTTTTAAATTAAATGTAAATGTTGCCAAACGACGCGAATGAAGTAGTTCAAAGTTAATAGTATACCACTATAGAGAAATCCGGGAAGGTAATCTGTAACAGGTTTAATAAATGGCTTGTGCAACAGTAGTTTTCTTCTTAGTGCCATTTATTAAACCTTCACCGCTTACAGCTCGCAGCTTCTGCTCACTCACTGAGTGAATACACTGCACGGGAGCTGCAGCGTTCTTCCCCCCATGCAGTGCTGTCTGATGTAGCAGAGCTGCATGGGTTGAAGGAGAAAGAAGACAGAAGAGCAGGAGTTTACGCAAAATGCAGTAACAGGCGATCAAAACGTAGCATCTGCGCAAAAATGGTACCATTAGAAACATCAGCTCGAGATGCAAAAAATAAGTCATCAGTGAGCCATAAATCCCAAAAAATGAGAACAGTACGGGTTTCGGAAAATGGCACAAAACGTACGCCACTTTTATTGGACAAGCTTGTGAATTTTTTTAACCCCTTAGATACAAGTAAACCTATACATGTTTGGTGTCTACAAACTCGCACCAACCTCAGGCATCATACCCACACATCAGTTTTATCATATAGTGAACACCGTGAATAAAACATCCCAAAAACTATTGTGCCATCACACTTTTTTTGCAATTTTTCCACACTTGGAATATTTTTGCTGTTTTCCAGAACACCATATGGTAAAACTTATGATTTCATTTAAAAGTACAACTTATCCCGCAAAAAACAAGGCCTCATATGGCAAGATTGATGGAAAAATAAAAAGGTAATGGCTCTTGGAAGAAGGGGAGCCAAAAACGGAAAGTGCCCGGGGGCTGAAGGGGTTAAAGTATTTTTTCTCTGTGTGGTGTCTTTTTTTAACCCTTTATTGGAGATTCTTAATGGCTGGGTCAAACTTTCCTGACATTAAGAATCTCTGGCTTAATACTAGCTAGTAAAACAAAGCTAGTATTAACTCATTATTACCCAGCAAGCAACCCGGCTTCAGGGCTGCTGGAAGAATTGGATAGAGCACCAGATGATGGCGCTTCTATGAAAGCGCCATTTTCTGGGGCGACTGCAGACTGCAATTCTCAGCAGAGGGGCCCATAAACCTAGGGCCAACCTGTGCTGCAGATTCCAATCCCGAGCTGCCTAGTTGTACCTGGCTGGACACAAAAATAAGGTGAAGCCCACATCGGTTTTTTTTTTAATTATTTCATGAAATTCATGAAATAATTAAAAAAAGGCCTTCCCTTTATTTTTAGTTTCCAGCCGGGTACAAATAGGCAGCTGGGGGTTGGGGGCAGCCGCACCTGCCTGCTGTACCTGGCTAGCATACAAAAATATGGCGAAGCTCACGTCATTTTTTTTAGTTTTTTGGCAAAAATAATAAAAAAATGCTTCCCTGGATTTTCCATTACCAGTGAAGGTAACACCAAGCAGTGGGGGTTAGCAGCCAGTAGCTGCTTGGATTACCCTTAGCTAGCAATACAAAAAATGCAGTGGGAGCCCATATATTTTTTTTTTAATTATTTATTTAAATAACTAGAAAAAAAAATGGGCTTCCCTGTATTTTCATTGCCTGACATCACAGTATTGTAAAAATAAATCATTAAAAAAAATGACTTAGCGCTCTGCGGTATTTTTGATTCTCAGCGCAGATAAAGCAGACAGCTACGGGTTGCAACCCCCATCTGCCTGGCGTTACCTGGGCTGGCAATCAAAATACATTGAAGCCCATTAATTTTTTTATTTAATAAAATAGTTTAAAAAAAAATGACGTGGAGTTCCCCCATTTTTGATAGCCAGCTAGGGTAAAGCAGACGGCTGTAGCCTGAAAACCACAGCTGGCAGCTTTACCGTGGTTGGGGATCCAATGTGGAGGTCACCCCAGGCTCTTTTTTATAATAATTTTATAAATAATAATAATTACAAAAAAAAGTAGGGTCCCCCCAAATTGGATCACCATCACGCTAAAGGGGACAGCTGTGGTTTGGTATTCTCAGGGTGGGAAGGTCCATAGTTATTGGCCCTTCACAGCCTAAAAATAGCAGGCAGCAGGTGCCGCAGAAGTGGCGCCTCCACTAGAGGCGCCAATCCTGGCGCTTCACCCCAGCTCATCCCGTGCTCTGGTGCGGTGGCAAACGGGGTAATAAATGGGCTTGATACTAGCTGTAAGGTCACCTGACATCAAGCCCAGCAGTTTGCGATGTCATGGCGTCTATCAGATACCTAACATCACAAACTGTCAGTACTAACAAAAACAAATAGACAAAAAAAATGTATTTGAAAAAACACTCCCCAAAACATTCCCTCTTTCACCAATTTATTGTAAAGAAAAAAACAATAAGGGGGTCCTACGACGACTCTGGACCGTCTAGAATATGGGGGGACATGCTCAGGGAATATATCCCCTATTTTCTAGGAGTGCAGACCCTCCATGTGAGTGCAATGAATCTGCACCCACTCTCCCTGGGTCCACAGCAGCAGAGTCCATGTTGTTATAACTGTTGCTACTAAAGCTGCAATGCCCTGCTCATGAGGTAAGGGCATGCCTAATCAGGAGAACTATTCTACATTTCCAAATTTTGGTATTTGCTGATATTATTGCTATTCCGCCTACTATATATTGGGGATAGGATCTTGGAGATGGAATACCACTTTAAGTCCAGTTATCCAGCTGAATGAATACTAAACAACAGAGCTTGCTATTTAGACATGTTTTTTGTGGCGTATAACGGACTCTCATGTTTGGTAGATATTCAGCAGGGCAACTATAAAATCAAATACCTCCATTTGAAATGTAGTATAGCTCTCCAGATCAACTATGTTCCTTACCTCATGAGCAGGGCATTGAAGTAGTTTACAGATGCATGGTTACCGCCACTCACTGTGTCTGAACACAGGAAGCTGAGCTGACAGCTGCTCTGTGCATGCGGCAGCGTCTACTGTGAAGGAGGGGGCCGCGGGAGATCAACGCTGCACAGCTCCCATGGGACACCTAAGAACACTGGTTGGGTTATAGGGGGTGACCTTGCAGGGCCTGGGGAGGAGTTTTCTATCGCATGTGTCGTGGCACATGCGACAGAATTCAGAGTAGGGTGAATGCAGCCGGCGCGCTACTGTGCGCGCGGCCATCTTGGATTTCTGGGAGGGGGTCAGGGGGGGGCACTTTGGTGACACCGGGGGACCGGAGGGGACCGGGAAAGAGATTTATCTCCCATCTGACATGTTTGTTCATGCCAGATGGGAGATAAATAATTTTTTACCGATGCTGTCATTTACTGTAACGTGATCATCGGTATACAGTGTATACCGGTGATCACGTGAGCGGGGACCAGAAAAAACGTCCTGAATCATGATCTCCAGGGTCTCAGCTACCCTCTGAAACCCCAGAGATTTTCTGATGCTGGGGGCGCTATTCACTTATTTTTGCCTGCTGTTTATAAATGGCAGATCAGAATAAGGCTACATTCACACGACCGATCCGTTTTTGCGGTCCGCAAAAAAACGGTCCGTTTTTTCACGAATGCATCCGTGTGGCATCCGTTTCCGTTCCATATCCTGTCCGTATGTCATCCGTTTGTCATCTGTGTGCCTTCCATTTTTTTTGCGTACTGCAAAAAAACTGAAGGAGGGAAAATACATAAATTTACCCAGGAACTATAGCTTCAACCTACATGATTCGGTCACATGCTCACTTCAGTGCCATTTTCTACTGCTTTTCACAGCGTATAGGGCTCTGGTGATTTTCTTCTGCTTGTACACTTCATATCAGTCTTTTCTGTCATTATAATGGCAGAAAGACACATAATGTCCCAGTCTCCTGTATTTTGTAAAATTGCACCCTTTGGTGCCTTTCATGTGGCACTAAGGGGTGCTTAGCCTTGTAGTTAGCAAAAAAAAAAATTAATTTAAAAAAAAATGACGGGGGGTTCCCCTATTTTTGATAGCCAGCTAGGGTAAAGCAGACGACTGCAACCTGCAGACCACAGCTGGCAGCTTCACCTTGGCTGGTAATCCAAAACTGAGGGCATGACACGCTGTTATTTTAAATTAAATAAATAATTAAAAAAAAAAAAAACACGTGGGGGTCCCCCCAAAATTGGATCACCAGCCAAGGTAAAGTGGACAGCTGGGGTCTGATATTCTCAGACTAGGGAGGTCCATGGTTATTGGATTCCCCTCAGCCTAAAAATAGCAGACCGCAGCCGAGACAGAAGTGGCGCATCCATTAGATGCTCCAATCCTGGTGCTTCGCTACAGCTCATCCCGTTGCCCTGGTGTGGTGGCAAACGGGGTAATATATGGGGTTAATACCAAATGTATAATGTCACCTGGCATCAAGCCCTGGGGTTCATGATGTTAGGCGTCTATCAGATACCCGACATCACCAACTCAGTCAGTAATAAAAAAAAAATAGACGACAAACACTCCCCAAAACATTCCCTCTTTCACCAATTTATTAGAAAGAAAAACAAATCAAGGTTTGGTGTAATCCAAGGGGGTCCCATGACGATCCATACCATAGTCAATGTCCCAGTCAATGAAAAACAGAATGTTCCATATTGGCTTGGAGAGCAATGCAGTGACCTGAGCTAACATCAATAGGTCAACCCAGGTCACTGCAGGGCATGAAAAGTGCTGCTCTCAAGAGGATAGTGAGGTACATTCCCTGTGGTGATCACTGCACTCCTGATAGCAGAGCTGTCACTGCAGTGCATGAGAAGTGCTGCTGTCAGGAGGATAGTGAGGTACATTACCTGCGGTGATCGCTGCACTCCTGATAGCAGAGCTATCACTGAGTTCAATGACCGCCGCCTTCACAACCAAGTATTGCAGGTGCCTGTGACGTCACCACTAGTGAAAGTCTTGGGTTGGCAGCGAGAGTAGATGTGACAAGCGGTGGCCATGGAGGACAGTGACAGCGCTGACGTCGGGAGGGCAGGACTTCATCACCGCAGGTAAGGAACTTTACTAACCTCCTGACGGCAGCACTTGTCATCCCTGCGGCTGCTGACACTGCAGTGTGGGCAGCTGCAGACACCGTACAGTGCGGGCAGCTGTGGACACTGCTGAGCGGGCAGCTGCAGGGCTGGGGCTGGGGCTGGAGTGGGACACAGACTGCAGCGGCATCCGACGGAAGTCACACGGTAGTGCTTCTGTGTTGCTTTCGGGGATTTTTGCACACGTAGCCAGGGTAAACATCGGGTTACTAAGCAAAGTGCTTTGCTTAGATACCCGATATTTACCATGGTTACCAGCTTACCGCAGGCTGCCAGCGATGGCTCCCTGCACACATAGCTGTAAAAAGCCACGCTTTTGGGGATCGAACCGTTCTCGAACGTAACTCGAACTGCCAAACTTTTAGCAAATCGTTCAAGTTCGTCGAACGACTCGAACACCCCCCAAAATCACTCGAACATGAAATTGGCGAACCTCGAACATCGCTCATCTCTACTGCCCACTTTTATTTAAAACAAAAAAAAACAGAAGCCACAGATTGGAAATAGCTACTTTTTAAGAATGATTATATATATATTCTGATGTTAGATAAAAGCCAGAAACCAATATGGCTAATAAAGCAGTTCAATTAAACAAATCTTTGTGCAAATTTCACTTTTTACATAAGGTAATTGATACAATTTATAATGTTAGAAAAATGTGAGAAACCAATATGCCAAATGTCACATGTTAGTGTAAAATTTGGGGCAAATAGCAACTTTTTTACATGGTAAAAATAGTTGCAGCAAAAATGTATGTTTCATGCATTTTCTAAGACAGCAATTATATATATCTTGGATGATCAACTTTTTAATGACAGTTATATAGAAATGCAATCATATATATATACAGTTGAAGCCACAAGTTTATATACACTATCTAAAAAGATACATATGCAGAGGGCGAAATGAGCGCAGGAACTAATGCCCTTGCGACTAGTCCCTGCTCTCATTAGCATGTGTGACGTCGCTGTGACGCTGCACGACCCGCCCCTTTAGAAAGGAGGCGGATCGCCGGCCACAGCGACGTCGCAGGGCAGGTAAGCCGTGTGACTGGGGTAAGTGAGGCTGTGCGCGAAATGCCCGTGTCGCACAAACGATGGGGTCGGGTACGCATGATAGCAATATTGTTACCAATATCGCTACCGTGTAAAGCCCCCTTTAGTGTATGTAAGCTTTTGACTTTGTAGAAAGTTTTAAAAATGTCTAAAAACATTCTCTCTTTCTCTCTCTCTCTCTCTCTCTCTCTCTCTCTCTTATTAATCTGGCATTTGGTAAATTTAACTAATTTTTGTAATCCTAAGTGACCTAAAAAATGGAAAGGTTTACTCAGATATTATGTCAGATGGTGCTAAAAACATGCAGATGTGTCTTTTTAGATAGTGTATGTAAACTTGTGGTTTCAAATGTATATTGCACGCACAAAAAATATTATGACACAAATATAATGATAAATCTCTCCCATATAGTATAGAATCATAAAGCAAAGTTGTATGGAATCACTGGGATTAAGTTATCACAGATAAATAGTGATGAGCAAACCCATGGATATTCTTGCTCACCAAATCATTACAAACTAAACAAAAAATTGGGTTCAGCAAGCGATCTTGACGCCAAACTTGATCCCGAATAAAAAAAACCCATACATGTCAATTGGGATAGAATTTCGAGGCTGTAAAATGGCCATAGTAAGCACTAGGGAGCTGGAAATGGAAGTTAAATGGTAGTAAGAGCAGGATAGCTATACATACAGTGTTTCCCAGTAAATGGTTAAAGCAGGACATACCAGTCTCAGGGGCATGCTGTAACACTGCTTCCCTTGCCCATCCTCTGTGCCATTGTCTGTGATTGATTGCAGAATGCTATACAGACTCTCCAGCTTGTGTTCAAGACTGTGACTGGTTGTAGTAAATTTGCTGTGTAAAAATAAATAAATAAATAAATAAAAAAAAAATATGACATAGGCTACAGCCCTATTTGGACAGCTGGCTCATTTAAAACAAAAGCTGCACTCTGTAGCTCCCACCTTTGAGCTTTAGCATGGCTGGATATCAAAATAAAGAGAAAGTAAAGAAGTACAGTCCCCTCATTTTTGATATCCAGACATAGGAACACAGACAGGTGGTTGCTCGTATTATCAGAATGGGAGGTGCTATGGATATTGCCCCCTCAAGAATAAAATTAACCAACTTGCAGCTGCCCAGAATTGTTGTATCCATTAGGTGCGACAATTTTTGAACTTTTCCCAGCTCCTCCCAATTGCCATGGTACGGGTGGTGGCAATCAGGGTAATATAAGAAAATATTGACAGCTGTGATTTGTCAGCTGCCATCAAGCCCTTGATTGGTAATGGGGAGAGGTATTTTAGACCTCCTTTACTAATCCGGTATGGGAAAAGAAGTGAAATATAAACACCCCAAAAATATTTTGAAATAAAGTGTACACACACACTCTTTCACCCCTTTATTAACCCCCAAAACACTCTTGCAGATTCAATATAATGTATACGAAGTCCCACAACGATCACACCTCTGCTATATACTGAAGTTGCAGTGCGTAGGCACATTAGAGAACATGACCGCTGGCTGTGGCTTCAGACAGACAATGTCTGAGCCCCAACAGTGAGCGGTGATGTCATGGAGTTTTTTTTTGCTAAGAGATATAGATTTGGTGCTGGACTTCAAACACTAACTTTCTGCACCAAGTCTCCATCTTCTGTAAAAAAAAAAGGTATCTTAACAAGATGTGGTTTTGATGTGATTTTGAGGTGCTTTTTTGCAAGAAGATGCAGATTCAGTACAGGAATGTCTGCAACAAAATACTCAATGTGCACACATTGCCTAATCCAGCAATCTTCATTAACTTCAGTGACTTCACCTGAGGTGAGGTCACTGAGTTCAATCAGTTCATCTTAGGACAGTTGACCTGACATCCCAGTTGCAGTACAGTGGGAACCTCCAGCTATGACCCCAGCTGAACCCCATACCATCACTGCTAAGAGCTGTGGCTCCATCAGTGTGTCCATGACAGTCGCAATAAGCAGTCATGCTTTTAATGTGAGCACACACTGCAAGCTCAGATGGAGCAAAGGCGGGATCATTAAGAAACCTCCTGTGGATTAGGTCAAACCTGCATGAATGTTTTTGGAGGTACTAAGTTGATGAAAGAGGGTGTTTTTTTAAAAAAAAAATAAGGATTTTTCTCTGTGTTTTGACTTACAAGGCTAATAATGGGGGTGCCTTATAGACCCGTAACTATTACTACTCCAGTGTTTGATAACAGCTGACAAATCACAGCTGTTATTAACCCCTTATATTATCCCAATTTATCCCTGCACCAGGTCAATTGAGATGAGCCTGGAAAAGTGCTGGTATTTTCGTATCTAATAGATGAGACAATCCTGGGCAGTTGTGGGCTGATATTTTTAGGCTAGGACTGTCCAATGTCATGGGCCTCACCAGCCTGAAAATACCAGTTCCCAGCTGTTGGCTTTCTCTTGGCTGGGTATCAAAATTGGGGGGACCGCAAGCCGGATTTTTAAATTATTTATTTACATAATTTTAAAAAAGTTGCATGGGATCCCTCTTATTTTGATACAAGATATTGCCCATGGCTGGGGGTTACAACCTGCAACTATATGTTTTAAATGCACTGCCTATCTATAAATGGGGCATTTTACATAATTTTTTTATTTTTACACTTTCCTTGGGCAAACACACAATTTCTATGAGGGCAACCAATCAAACACACCGGCATGCCAGAAGTCTGACTGCAACTAATCACAGGTGCATTCACAGACGATGGGAGGGGAAGCAGTAACTATGCATGAGATGTAATGAGCAGAGCTGGAAGCATTTGTTTCAGCCACGCCATGGAGACAGGTAAATATGTCCTGCCTTAACCATTTTGCGTCTTTTTTTACAGTGATTTCCCTGGCCAATCACAGCCATGCTAATACTTGTCTTGTCTGCAAGTGCTCCAAATGTACAGCCTAAAAGCTTGCCATATGGCTGCTCTGGAACATTTCTACAAACTTTATTCGGGTGACAAAACCGAACAGGAACTGGACGTACAGTGTAAAGTCTGTGTTCAGGGTTCAGCACAGAATACAAGGTGTTCGGTACCGGTACGGTCCCAGAACTTTGTAGTTCGGGTTCACTCATCCCTACAGATAATCCCAGTGTGGTTTAAAATAATGAGTCATGTTTCCTTACTTTTTACACAAGCTCCACAGAACTATATTAATATTTTATTATTATCATTGTTGCGTATAACTGTTTAGATTCTTATTTTGTACATAAAACATGTCAAATACTTGACTAGGGTTTTTCTGAAATCTCATTTTTTAAAAGTAGAAGATAAGATATAGAAAGTTATTTGTTTAAAATAAGCAATTTTAACAGCATGACAGTAAGTATTTGGAAGCACTTTGTCATGTGCTAGAACTTTTTTAAATATGCCTCAAATATTCTTCGTTTTATATGAAAACATGCTACACTGGGCTGAAAAAAAATAGCCTATCCTAGTTTATGGAGTGTTAACCTTGAATAAAGTGTGATAAACTTTAGCACCATTTGATTAATCTACCAAGTCCACTTAGATGTTGACTATAATGAATAATCATCCATCATTGTAAATTGCTTTTTAGCACAAGGCTACAGTAGGATCTGTTGATAGCACATAATGCTCAGTTTGACCTGAGGTGGACAGTCCATATTGTGATTTCATTGTAAAATGTTAAAGAATAAGAATTAAGTAGAAATTCTCCAATAATAGTGGAATATGTACATGTATACCGGTGTCTATATGCATTATTCTAAATTACATCCTCACTATAAATTATGTGGAATTTTTGTTCGGCAGACCCTGAGTGAAAAATTGCTCCTAAATCAGAATTATCATTCATGAATTAAAATGGTTTGATTACAGTTTATGGTCCATGCTTGCAGTTTCTGATTCTACCAAATTATTATTGATAGTGTTGATGATCCCAACCACAATAAAATCACGTAAGATCTTTAGCATGTATACTGTATATACACAAACAAGCATCATATAATGTTACGAGGGGGACCCAGGGAAGCGTGCCAAGATGGTATAGAACAGCTCCCGCCGGTCAAGGTCCACTGTGCGGTGTAGGGAACCGCTGCTATGGTTGATGAAGAGTGAGCGAGTTGCTGCTGGCGATCGTCTGTTACGTCACAGACGATCTGCGTACACCGGCCCGCCCTAACCCGTAAGGGTTGTATGGCATGGGGCTCACGGCTCGGTGTACCTGTTGCACGAGGAAGCACAGTGGTGCCCGTGCATGTCTGCCAGAGTAAAGTCACGGAATTGTGGCACGAGGGTAGCACAGCGGTGCCCACGCACGTGTGCTTCAAGAACACGCACGTGTGCTTCAAGAACCAGGTGAGTCCGAAGGAGTCTCGAGGAGCTCACCCAGGGCAGGGACACAGCCTGCAAACAAGATACTGCCGGAGCAGCAAGGGAAAGAACACGGCCTGCAGACAAGGCATTGCCGGTGCAGCAAGGGCAAAGCCCACAAGTATACAAAATCACTGCACAACGGCGTAGCAGCACGCTGCCAATCATCCAACAATAGAGGACCATATTGGCAGGAGGAGCTTTGAAAGAGGCACAGCTCTACCCAAGGGTGGGCGCGAGGCGGAGATGACAGACTTGACCCAATCAGGATCCACGACGTCCCAGCCCGGCCAGTCAGGGTTCACCACATCACCAGCCTCGTCATCAAGTCGTGTGACGTCAGTGGGCGAATCAGGACATGCCACGTAGTGCACATGTTCATTTTCCCGCCTCTCGGTTTCACAATGTGCTGAGATAAGGGAAGTCTTGCTGCTTCCCTGAGCAGCTAACCTCTGCACATTGTGTAGTCTCTCGGACCTTTGGCGCTGCTGAGCAGGAGGATCCGTGGCAGGCAAGGAATGGGAGGCCGCCTCATTCCTTGCAACAGGAGAACCACAAGGTGCCACACTCCGGCTGCCTCTCTGAGCAGGCATCTCCTGCATATTGCGTGGTCTCCCAGACCTTCGGTGCTGCTGAGCAGCAGGGCTCGTGGAAGGCAAGGAATGGGAGACCACATCATTCCTTGCAACAGGAGAGCCACGAGGTGTAACAATATGTTATGTAGTCTAAGTACTCAACCCTTTCACGATGTGGACAATTTTCATTTTTCATTTTTTTCCTCCACATCATCCCAGAGCCATATCTTTTATATTTTTCTGTCCACATAGACATATGAGGGTTTGGGGTTTGGAGTGTTTTTGCGAGGCAAGATGTACTCTTGAATGATACCATTCATTTTACCACAAAGCGTACTGTAAAACAAAGAAAATATTCCAAATAGGGAGAAATTAACAAAAAAACACAATTGTGACTTGATTTTTTTGGCAATTTTTTTAGCAATTGTTTTTACAGGGTATATTGCATGGTGAAAATGATCTCGGACTATGATTCTCCTCTACAGCACTCTTGAGCAGGGCACTGCCAGCTTAGGTTTCCATGGTTTTGACCATGAGCAACCAACTGATGGTCACTATATGAGTGGATGTAATGATGGATACCTTAGCTAATATGGTTCAAAAGGATAAGGCATTTCTACCGAATGTCTAGTTACCAGGGTGCTCAGGTAGGTTTCCAGACCATATACAGTAGTAATATATACAAGGCACTCCTGCATTCAGTAAAATGATGATTTTTTATTATTTCATACTCAGTATAGTCAAGTCAAGACGTTGCGGCCCAAACATGGCCTTCATCAGCAACTAGCACCTGAGATGAAGGCAGTATTTGGAATACTAGCAGATATGTGACTGGGATCTGCAGCCTGTTATTTCTGCCATGGGCAGTTGTAGTAATGCTATTAAGAGTCTCTGTGGTTTGCAGTCTGTCATTAGCAATATCCACTTCTGTGTGGAGGGATCCCTTATTTTTTACAGCAGCCAATCACAGCCATGGCAATACTTGACATGGCAGTGCTCAGCAGGTAGAGGATGGTTTTTGCCATCCAAACATTTACTGATCCTTGGCAAGATCGACAACCTTTGCGGTAAATGATCGGATGTCCGATCCTGATCCGATATAGCCATAGATCGAATGATTTTGTAATGTTCCAATCTTTGCTGATCAGGATCACCCATCTCTAATTATAACATAACCACTAACAACCATTTTTGTGATTTGCAGACAATGCTTCCTATATGTCATAGCAGTTGGGTCTCTCTCACTATCTACTACTTGCTTCAAGCACAATTTCATAGCATAAAACAATTGCATATCATGCTTTAACAATGCACTCCTGATTAGAGATGAGCTTTCTTCAAAAAAGGTTCACCAATTTCAAATTTGGCACGAGTCTTGCCTATTTGGATTTATGTTTGTTAATGGTTCTCAGCTGCACTAATGCTTTTCTTCTACCTCATTATCCCTTTGATTAGGATAGTGGGCTGTATGAGGAGTGGAGGATGTGTTTGATGAGGGGAGGGGGTGGGGTGAGGTCAGAAGAGCTGCAGACTTTTTTTTGTTTTATTAACTTTATGTGTGGATTTTCCAGCAGCCAATCAGGGTGCAGAAAAATTCACAACATTCAGACACAAGGGCTTGTGTCATTGGCTACCTAAGCTACATGTCCCTCTGCATATTAAACGTTGGTGCCATTTTGTGATAGCTACAGCTTAGGGATGGTGCTAAACAAATTGTTAGCTTATTGATATGGAGGGCGATAGTGTAGTATAGGGAAGTGCAGGGGCGTGCAGTGTAGGGAAAGTTGTGTGCCACAAATTTGCTTTCTATCAGTGATTGCAAATTATGTGGGCCAGCTAAAAAAAATTGCCATTTCATCATCTAATTAGAGATTGCAAAATCTGTGGTACAGGGAAAAATTGCCATGTCATCATCAAAATAGAGATTGAAAATCTGTGGTCCAGCCAAAAATTGCCTTTTCATCATCTAAATAAAGATTGTAAAATCTGTAGTCCAGCCAAAAATTGCCTTTTCATCTGTAGCAGTAATTTTCCCAAAGTACAAATAGTATAATGGACCACCATAGATACATGGGACAATGCCTGCCCCAACATTTCTACCTTAAACATTGATTAGTAAGAGGTACATCAGTTTGAGTTGTAGGCCTAGTGCTCTGAGCCCCCTTCCACTACTGGTAATACACAAAAAGAAGACCCAACTGTGACTTGCGCATGCAGGTATCCCCAGCCATGTATCTAATCCATCATCTGTGATACAACTTTAGCACATTGCATTACTGCTTGCATAGGTGTCATAGCACACTACTGCTTCTATCCATAGAAATAAATGGCAGTGTTACACATTACACCACTGCTCCCATATAAATAGATGGTGTGGAATCACACATTACAACACTGCTCCCAATGAAGTGTATGGAGCAGGGTCACCTATCTTATCCCATCTTGTGTGATACAGTACACTGATCCATAGATCTAACCCCAGCATGTGATAGTCTGCATATCTAATAGCAACATGTAACACGACACAGTCAGCAGTGTCAACTAAAGCCCACTTTACACGTTGCAATTAGTTGTACAATCGCATTTGCGATGTGACACGCCCAGGTTGCATACGGGATCTATCAGATTTCACGTTGGTCGTTCATTTGCTGTCACACGAGCGTTAGTAGTCTATGTTAAATTGGTCAATTTTGTGTGCGATCCTTTAGATCATGTGTTCTGTGACGTATGCATTGAGCACCTTTTTTTTTTTTTTTATTTATTGACTTGCCAAGCGTGTGTAATGTGGGATGCGTTTTTACTATGTCATCTGCCATTCAGCTCTGCTACATGGCGCTGACAGCAGACACAGACAGCCATGTAGCAGAGCTGAATGGCAGATGACAGCAGACACAGACAGAGCCGCACTGTCAGAATGAACTCGGGTGAACTTCACCCGACTTCATTGTGATGCTGCGGCTCTGTCTGTGTCGCGTCCTGATTAGCGGTCACCAGTGAAGACTCACCGGTGACCACTAATCCCCTGAGTAACTGAAGTTAGCAGCCCTCTCTCATATACTCACCGATCCCCGGCGCCGCGTTGCACGGCATTCACACTGCTCCGGCGGCTTTTACTGTTTTGAAAAAGCCGGCCGCCCATTAAACAATTTCGTATTCCCTGCTTTCCCCGCCCACCAGCGCCTATGATTGGTTACAGTGAGACACGCCCCCACTCTGAGTGACAGGTGTCACACTGCACCCAATCACAGCAGCCGGTGGGCGTGTCTATACTGTGTAGTGAAATAAATAATTAAATAATTAAAAAAAACGGCGTGCGGTTCCCCCCATTTTTAAAACCAGCCAGATAAAGCCATACGGCTGAAGGCTGGTATTCTCAGGATGGGGAGCTCCACGTTATGGGGAGCCCCCCACCCTAACAATATCAGCCAACAGCCGCCCAGAATTGCCGCATACATTAGATGCGACAGTTCTGGGGCTGTACCCGGCTCTTCCCGATTTACCCTGGTGCGTTGGCAAATCGGGGTAATAAGGAGTTATTGGCAGCCCATAGCTGCCAATAAGTCCTAGATTAATCATGTCAGGCGTCTATGAGACACCCTCCATGATTAATCTGTAAGTTACAGTAAATAAACACACACCCGAAAAAATCCTTTATTAGAAATAAAAACACACACATATACCCTGGTTCACCACTTTAATCAGCCCCAAAAAGCCCTCCTTGTCCGGCGTAATCCAGGATGATCCAGCGTCGCATCCAGCGCAGCTGCATGGAGGTGACCGGAGCCGCAGCAGACACAGCCGCTCCGGTCACCTCCACACAGCAAATGAACACAGCCGCGCGATCAGCTGCTGTCACTGAGGTTACCCGCGGCCACCGGTGGATGCAGCGGTGGCCGCGGGTAACCTCAGTGACAGCAGCTGATCGCACTGCTGTCTTCATTTGCTGCATGGAGGTGACCGGAGCGGCTGTGTCTGCTGCGGCTCCGGTCACCTCCATGCAGCTGCGCTGGATGCGACGCTGGATCATCCTGGATTACGCCGGACAAGGAGGGCTTTTTGGGGCTGATTAAAGTGGTGAACCAGGGTATATGTGTGTGTTTTTATTTCTAATAAAGGATTTTTTCGGGTGTGTGTTTATTTACTGTAACTTACAGATTAATCATGGAGGGTGTCTCATAGACGCCTGACATGATTAATCTAGGACTTATTGGCAGCTATGGGCTGCCAATAACTCCTTATTACCCCGATTTGCCAACGCACCAGGGTAAATCGGGAAGAGCCAGGTACAGTCCCAGAACTGTCGCATCTAATGTATGCGGCAATTCTGGGCGGCTGTTGGCTGATATTGTTAGGGTGGGGGGCTCCCCATAACGTGGAGCTCCCCATCCTGAGAATACCAGCCTTCAGCCGTATGGCTTTATCTGGCTGGTTTTAAAAATGGGGGGAACCGCACGCCGTTTTTTTTAATTATTTAATTATTTATTTCACTACACAGTATAGACACGCCCACCGGCTGCTGTGATTGGGTGCAGTGTGACACCTGTCACTCAGAGTGGGGGCGTGTCTCACTGTAACCAATCATAGGCGCCGGTGGGCGGGGAAAGCAGGGAATACGAGATTGTTTAATGGCCGGCCGGCTTTTTCAAAACAGTAAAAGCCGCCGGAGCAGTGTGAATGCCGTGCAGCGCCAGGGATCGGGGATCGGTGAGTATATGAGAGAGGGGGATAGACTGACATGGACTGAGAGTGAGGGACAGAGATAGTGACGGACTGACAGAGATTAGTGCATGACAGACATTGTGAGGCGCTTCAGATCGCAGCTTTTTAGCTGCGCTCTGAAGCAGACCTTTTTTAAGCTGCGGTGCAGAGCGCACACCTGCGCACATAGCATCAGACAACAAAATCGTATGAGGGATGTCACACGTTACAATTGACTAGGTTCGTGCAACAAAACGCACAATTCTAGAGAATGATACGATGTGTTTGCGATCAACGGTTTTGCGTTCAATCCTGATCGCATGTAGCTGTCACACGCAGATACCTCACAAACGATGCCGGATGTGCGTCACTTACAACTTGACCCCAACGACGGATTGTGAGATATATTGAAGCGTGTGTAGCGGGCTTTACAAACAGCGCTGCCAGCCGTCCTTCATGTCGCTGTCCACATGTTAGTATCACTTTGCAGTCCCCAATAATGGCTCTGCACTGTTCAATAGAATATGGGAGGGTGAATGTTATGATCAAAATCCAGAAGGGAGGAGACAACAGACATGACAGCAGTTGCTGCACACATTTACTACAGGTGTAATGTGACCTAGCAGTACACTAGGGTAGCAGGTTCTCACATTGTATATTTTTTTAATTATATACCATTAAAAAGTTTTATCTATTTTTAAATTAATTTTTTTTCTTCAAATCCTTGTGTTTGTTTTTTTTTTTATTTAAGACTCCATCCCTTTTAAAGGAGTTGTCAGTTGCACAATCCTGTTGGATTGGATGACTTGCAGGCTATACCAATTCTACCTGCAGTTCGTTCCTGGGACCTGGCAGATGTACCAATGCAATATCACGTTCATGACCATTTTTTCATACTGGTACGATCATAACCTAGACGGTACTCAACTATTTATTTAAATTTTCTTTAGCCATTTGGGGCTAAAAGTTCTTGCAACTGATTTTCACTAAACATTTTGCAATTTAGGTTTCACAGGCATTTTGTTTTCCTACACCTTCCAACTTTGAGAGAGGGGCTCAGAAAAACAACTTTTTAAACTCTAAGGAGTCTGTCAGAACATGTTCACTGAAAGTTTCTCAAATAACTCGTTATGCAACCATGAACACAAACGCTATAAAAAAAAAACCAAACTGCTAAATATTTGATAAAACTGTAACAAAGATGATTTTTAGGCTGGAATACATGCATTTAAGTAAAAAAAAAAATAATTAAAAAAATCCCGACAGAACAACTCCTCCATTAAAAACTCTAAATTCCAAGCAATACATTTATGCGATGAAGACAAATATTTGAAAATTCTTTTTATTTTTGTTTTTCAGGATACACTGTCAATTAGTCTTGTTTTTATGCTGAAGATCCCACTGTTTACTGTTTTAATGTTTTTATCTACCACAGATAATGCTTATGAATGTTCATAGACAATTTATTTTTATGTTATGTTATCTGGTTTATCTACAAGGGTTAGTCATCACTCGTTTACCCTACACCCCTTTTCCCAGAATAGTAAACTCCTGTTATAAGGAGACGGTTACAGTTATTCTGTGGCTCACCTGACCTGGTCAGGAACCACTGAGTACTGCACCCATTCTGGGGGCAGTACAATACAGGTATCCAGAAGGCTGACCGGGCTGTGGACACACAGGCACATAGTAACCAGGTCTCCCACATTGACCTTTGAAGGGACCTTTGGGGAATCCAGGAGGGGGCGTGGCCTCCATCTCCACTCAAGTGGTGTGGTAGAGAGCCTGGTTGCTAAGTTGCGGAGGCAGCCACAGAGGGGAGGATGTAGTGAGCCAGTCTGAAGTGAAGCTCAGGCAGTGCAGTCGCAAGGAGGAAACCTGGAGGCTGTCACTAGTTAGACACTGCAGCTGCAGTGGTTACTGACGGAGGAGAACGGTCACCTGGTAGTGCCGCCTGAAATCCACCTAAGGCCAGAGTGCAGAGGGGTGGCTGAGTACGGGGACTGCCAGGAGAGGACCAGGCCACACAGGGTTACAGGTCCCCAGCGCAGGGTCCCATTCAGTTGGCCTGCCAAACCTGCAGGTGGGGGTACTTCATACCCTCCACCATATTACCACAGAGTCCGGAGCCACGTAGCAACGAGAGGGCCCATAGTTCACAGGAGGCAAGCACCCGGAGTGATCTGGTCCAGGCTACAAGCAGACGGGCCGAAAAAGGGGAGAACAGGCAGCAGCAACTTCCCTGGGTGACCCCGTAGGACTAAAAGTCTGGGTCACCACAAAAACACAAGGGCTAGGAAGATGAGTCAGTAGCCACCCTCACAAGTCAGCCTGAAGGAGCCTGGTTCCTGCTTTGTGCATCACAGCTACGCCCGGGTTACTCACCCTGCCACCTGACGTGAGTAAAAACCCTGAAAGACATTCTTGCTGTGCGTGTGAGTCAGTCTGCGACTTGTGGTTCTACACACCCAAAGTGGGCCCTGGGGCCAGCCTCACTCTCAGGAGGCCACTACATCAAAGTGCATTCAACATCAGCCCCAGGCGTCCCCTAATCTGCAGTGGCGGTCACCCTGACCGCAATACCGAGAGTAGCATCACGAATCCAACAGAAATCAACCTACCTGTGACCAGAAGATCTCCAAGCCTGTGGCAACCCTGCGACGACCTGCACCTGAAGGCAATGCGTGGGGCGGCACAATTCCACCTACTGCTTTTATCATGTATCCGACTGTCACACCACACACAATATTTGGATCTACTTTCCCCTTCATTGGAATGGCATTGTACAGTGCAGCTTATATTATCCTGCGCTCTACGCTGAGTACTTACACCCAGGATTACGTGTAAATGTCTGAAAAACGTGTTTCAGACAAAATTCTCAAAGGAAAATTCACTGTAATTTGATAGAGAGAGTCACTTTGACCTCATGTCTGGCCTGTGATCCAGCATTGTCCATATTTTTATACTTCTTTTCACTCTGCATTTACCAAAAATTGGGCATGTCGTAACTCAGGAGGAAGCAAAAAAGAGGAGGAATAGGTGAAAAATTAGTTGATTCACATGTATAAAAAAATGTAAATGTAACAGCGGTTGATACAGAGTTTGCTTTTTGCACCACCAATGCACTTTTTAGGGCTCAGTACCATTTGCGTTTTGCATGGACGAGTGCAATCCAATAAAACATCGGATTGCTCTCACTCTAATGCAAAATTATGGGGCAGTGTCCATCTGCGATTGATTTCTCATGCCCTATCGGCCTGCAGAATGAATTGCAACATTCTGCGTTTAACAGTGAGTCTCAGCTCAGGCAACCCATAAGGATGCTTTACATGCTGCGACATCGCTACCGATATATCGTCAGGGTCACGTCGTTAGTGACGCACATCCGCGCCGGTAGCGACATCGCAGCGTGTGACACCAAGAAGCGACGATCAACGATCGCAAAATCGGCCAAAAATGGTGATCGTTGACACGTCGCTCCTTTCCTTAATATCATTGCTGCTGCAGGTACGATGTTGTTTGTCGTTCCTGCGGCAGCACACATTGCTACGTGTGACACCGCAGGAACGACAAACATTTCCTTACCTGCGTTCACCGGCAATGCGGAAGGAAGGAGGTGGGTGGAATGTTATGTCCCGCTCATCTCCGCCCCTTCACTTCTATTGGACGGCTGCTTGGTGACGTTGCTGTGACGCCGAACACACCTCTCCCTTGAAGGATGGATTGTTTGGTGGTCACAGCAATGTCGCTGCACGGGTATGTGCGTGTGACGCTGCCATAGCGATAATGTTCGCTACGACAGCGATCACCAAATGTCGCACGTACGACGGGGGCGAGTACTATGGCGCTCAACATCATTAGCAATCGCTAGCAATCTCGCAGCGTGTAAAGCACCCTATACAAGTTCATGGGAGTCTTTGAAAGCATATAATCTGAGTGTAGTGCGATATACGAAGAGACACAGGCTGGGGAGGAGATAGGGAGAGGGTGTTCTCTCCCTCTTCTCCGCAGCTGTGATGCGATTGCAAGACCCTCAGCTGACGCTCGCAGCAGAGGGTCATTAGTATATCACTTCCGATGCTCTCACATCGGAAGCTATGCGATAGTGAAACCGAGCCCTTATTAACAATAACAGCAGTAGCAACAGCAGCCACAGAAGCCATGTCAAAGGTGTCACAGACTGCAATAATGCGAGAACAATGCAGCACACTGAAAACTACACCATCGCCTAATCTGCGACTGGAGTGGAAAAATCATTGGAGATCCATAATTTGTTCATCTTGATGAAAGTAAGTCTACACTTTCAGGGCACCGCCAGATGTGCTTATCCATCAGGATACCACCAGCAGTGCTGAAGACAGGTTCTGAGAGAATGCTCTGCCAATGTGCATGACAAAACCTCCAATGCGTGACTGGCGAGCTCAGGCCACTCTTCCATTTTTGAAGATCAAAATGCTAAAGAGTTCATCCTCCTTAATGGCATCAATTTTGAGCTCCACATCCTAAGGCATCACAACCCACTGACCTCTGTGACAATACATATCAATGAGCCGCAGGGTGTGATTGAGCACACAGTGACCTTGCCTTCTGCAGCAGCACATGCAGGCTGGGATAGTGTCATAGAAATTTCTGTACAACCCGGTTGAGAATGTAAGCCATGCATGGTATGTGTGTGAAGTTGCCCTGGTATGGGGCTACAACCAGGTTTGCATTGTTGTCGCACACAGTCTGGTAACGAGAGTCTGGATTCTGCTTGAACCCTATTTTGTTCAGTCCTGGATGAAACTGACAATGATTTTGGCCATTGGTGCAGATGTTTTCCTCCTCTTGAGTCTGTGAATCTTTGGAGATGACCTCTGATGCCCATGGAATAGAATGTGTGAACCACTCTGCAGACTCGCCAATTTGTGTTACACCATGGTCAGTTTGGCGGTTGGAGAGTTGTGACATGAAGAAAACGAAGGCAATTGGGGTGCCACCGTTGAATACTGTACTGTGTGTGATGTTAAGGTGGAGGGGAGGAAGAGGAGGAGAGGTCACTTCCTTGATGCAGCTCTTGCCATACCCTGCAGCACATGCTCTTTCTGACCCTCATCTAAAAGTTGTACCACTGTGCGGCTTCCAAAGAAAGGAAGTCAAGTATCCCTTCTACTAACAGGAAGGTAGGAAGAGCCAGTGTTTTTTCAGTAGAGCTTTCAGTAACATTATCACCTACCCCACATACAACCCAAACACCACACCGGTATTTCTCACTCATGTTTGATTTCCTAAAGTCTATGCTTGTCTCCAAAAGTGTGGCTCCTTAACTGTTCAGCAGAAATGTACCAGAAATGTAATTCTATGATATCCTTCCTTTAATGTCACCTCTAGTCCTGATCTGACAATCTATCTGTTTAATCCACAGGTATATTTGCAACGTCAATACAGCATCACAACATCATTCCACCTCTACCTCAGTGTTTCCCACTCATTATTGATATACCCTTCATTTTTACGCAGTAAGATTACAAGAATAACAAGAATAATGCTGTTTGGGTCTCCTTGTGTGTTAAATGAAGCAGTAGGACTAAGGGGTACTTCACACACAGCGAGATCGCTACTGAGATCGCTGCTGAGTCACGTTTTTTGTGACCTCATTAGCGATCTCACTGTGTGTGACACTGAGCAGCGATCTGGCCCCTGCTGTGAGATCGCTGTTCGTTACACACAGTGCTGGTTCATTTTTTTATTGTTGCTCTCCCGCTGATAAGCACACATCGCTGTGTGTGACAGCGAGAGAGCAACAATCCTGAATGTGAAGGGAGCAGGAGCCGGCGTCTGACAGCCTGCGGTAAGCTGTAACCAAGGTAAACATCGGGTAACCAAGGTGGTTACCCGATATTTACCTTCGTTACCAGCCTCCGCAGCTCTCACGCTGCCAGTGCCGGCTCCTGCTCTCTGCACACGCTAAGCTAAGCGGTGTGAGCTGGTAACTAAGGTAAACATCGGGTAACCATACCCGATGTTTACCTTAGTTACCAGGGTCCGCAGCTTCCAGACTCCGGCTCCATGCAAGCGCAGCATCGCTTGCACGTCGCTGCTGGCTGGGGGCTGGTCACTGGTGAGATCTGCCTGTTTGACAGCTCACCAGCGACCATGTAGCGATGCAGCAGCGATCCTGACCAGGTCAGATCGCTGATCGGATCGCTGCTGCATCGCTAAAGTGTGAAGGTACCCTAACAGACTGGCAGGCATGCAGCTACCTTTCACCCATTTATCTCATTTATCTCTCTTACTATCCTTAAATATTTCTTCAATAACAGTTAATGAAGCTAATATTGCTGCATCTGACTGTGGCTGACATAGAAATAGTTTTAGCTGTTGCATAACGTACGAGGGCTCCAAGCAGAGCAGGTCTACACCAGTCACTGACCCACCTACCTATTCATTTTAACTTAACTTGAAAGCTATAAATACTGGGCCAGACCCTGTCATATCTGACTCCTGCGCAAGGACACTATAGGTTCTCTGGGGCAATTGATGCCACTATCCTGGTGTCTGCCCGTTAATTTTGGAAATGTGGAGACTCCAAGTTGGGTCTTCAAGTTGTGTGTTGTCTGTAGTGGCAGGGTTCTCAGAGCACCAAGCCCACACAAGTCACTAATCCATCTGTTACTGATCAAAGTTTAGGCTAGAAATACTGGGCCAGGCCTTGTTACAGACTCTATCCCATGCATCCATTCTATGCCATTAAACTATTTGATCTCTGGAGCAATTGATGCCATTTTTACAGGTGCCTGTCACAAATTTTTGTTGGGTCTCCAAGTTGTGTGTTGTCTGTAGTGGCAGGGGTCTCAGAGCACCATGTCTATACCTGCCACTCATCCACATCAATATTTTTTATGCTATTAGTCAAGGAAGCTAATGGCTGTGCCACAGCAGTGTGGCTGCACTGTAAAACAATTTGAACTGTTTTCACAGCTTTGGGCAATCCTAAAAGTGTTTTATATGTAGTGACCAGAAAAGCCACTACTAATGTGTGTTCTGTATTATCTATGTGATTACATTTGTGACACCTATTCCCCACCTTGGGAGGAGGTAAATTATTTAGCGGTGCGCTGCCCTCTACTGCCTTGCTTTGGTATTGCAATTGATTTGAAAGCAAGGAAGTGGCTGTTGGGGGTGGAGCTTGAGGAGGCAGTTAAAAAGAAAAACCGGTTACATGCGGTTGAGTTGCTGTGATGCAGCAGAAAAAAAAAAGACCTCCATTGAGATATGCGGGGAGTGTAATTATCACACTATTCGGAGTGCCCCATTTCTGCAACAACAGAGTACTGAAAAACGCAGTTTATCCAATTGATAGTGACATCCATCCTCCCAAGGCCAGGATAGGAAAAACGCTTGAACTAGTCCACTGTGTAAGAGAACTCTTTATTTATTGCTATGAAATGACTGTCTATTGGAAATGGAAAACAACTTTGATTGACTAAAGATTGATTACAAGATTTAAGTAAAGTTCCTCATTTACGTTTTCACAGAATCCTTGGTGTCTGTCTTCCTTCAGCGGCCTTATACCTGGCAGATATCACCACAACTCAGTCTCCTATCTCTGTTATTTTTCTCTTTATAATTTGCCACCTAACCTAGGGATTTGCTGGAGCCATCGGAGACACCGTGACCTGAACATCCTCTGAGGTAGTAGGCCCGGCTTCTCACAAGGCGGTGTGGCAAATTACAAGTGGCATCACGAACAGGATGAATCTTATGTGCCTGCATGTACTGCTGTACACCAGATGAGGATTCACTACTGTCATCATATGTGAAAATACGCCGCAACGGTGAGTTAGAAAAAAAACTATACACACCTGTATATTGACAGTGAACAAGTGAAACTCACAATGGCAGACGAAAATGAGAATGAGACCCTTTGCAACAGCAGTTCTGATAAAGCCTCCACTGCATTTATGCCTTTCACCATGCCTTATTATTTGGGAGCTCCCTGGATGCCACATTATAATGGGGAAACAAATACATTACGAGACTTTAGAGAAAAAATGACTGCTTTTTTTCACCTGTACCCCATGACAAATGAACAAAAAGTAGAACTCCTGAGTGGTCAACTCCAGGGTGCACCTTTGAGAGAAATCAAGTCCTGGCCCAGAGCTCAGAAAAAGACTGTAGAACAAATGCTGGAGTGGTTAGAAAGCATACAGTCAGGTCCAGAAATATTTGGACAGTGACACAATTTTCGCGAGTTGGGCTCTGCATGCCACCACATTGGATTTGAAATGAAACCTCTACAACAGAATTCAAGTGCAGATTGTAACGTTTAATTTGAAGGTTTGAACAAAAATATCTGATAGAAATTGTAGGAATTGTACACATTTCTTTACAAACACTCCACATTTTAGGAGGTCAAAAGTAATTGGACAAATAAACCAAACCCAAACAAAATATTTTTATTTTCAATATTTTGTTGCGAATCCTTTGGAGGCAATCACTGCCTTAAGTCTGGAACCCATGGACATCACCAAACGCTGGGTTTCCTCCTTCTTTATGCTTTGCCAGGCCTTTACAGCCGCAGCCTTCAGGTCTTGCTTGTTTGTGGGTCTTTCCGTCTTAAGTCTGGATTTGAGCAAGTGAAATGCATGCTCAATTGGGTTAAGATCTGGTGATTGACTTGGCCATTGCAGAATATTCCACTTTTTTGCACTCATGAACTCCTGAGTAGCTTTGGCTGTATGCTTGGGGTCATTGTCCATCTGTACTATGAAGCGCCGTCCGATCAACTTTGCGGCATTTGGCTGAATCTGGGCTGAAAGTATATCCCGGTACACTTCAGAATTCATCTGGCTACTCTTGTCTGCTGTTATGTCATCAATAAACACAAGTGACCCAGTGCCATTGAAAGCCATGCATGCCCATGCCATCACGTTGCCTCCACCATGTTTTACAGAGGATGTGGTGTGCCTTGGATCATGTGCCGTTCCCTTTCTTCTCCAAACTTTTTTCTTCCCATCATTCTGGTACAGGTTGATCTTTGTCTCATCTGTCCATAGAATACTTTTCCAGAACTGAGCTGGCTTCATGAGGTGTTTTTCAGCAAATTTAACTCTGGCCTGTCTATTTTTGGAATTGATGAATGGTTTGCATCTAGATGTGAACCCTTTGTATTTACTTTCATGGAGTCTTCTCTTTACTGTTGACTTAGAGACAGATACACCTACTTCACTGAGAGTGTTCTGGACTTCAGTTGATGTTGTGAACGGGTTCTTCTTCACCAAAGAAAGTATGCGGCGATCATCCACCACTGTTGTCATCCGTGGACGCCCAGGCCTTTTTGAGTTCCCAAGCTCACCAGTCAATTCCTTTTTTCTCAGAATGTACCAGACTGTTGATTTTGCTACTCCAAGCATGTCTGCTATCTCTCTGATGGATTTTTTCTTTTTTTTCAGCCTCAGGATGTTCTGCTTCACCTCAATTCAGAGTTCCTTAGACCGCATGTTGTCTGGTCACAGCAACAGCTTCCAAATGCAAAACCACACACCTGTAATCAACCCTAGACCTTTTAACTACTTCATTGATTACAGGTTAACAAGGGAGATGCCTTCAGAGTTAATTGCAGCCCTTAGAGTCCCTTGTCCAATTACTTTTGGTCCCTTGAAAAAGAGGAGGCTATGCATTACAGAGCTATGATTCCTAAACCCTTTCTCCGATTTGGATGTGAAAACTCTCATATTGCAGCTGGGAGTGTGCACTTTCAGCCATATTATATATATAATTGTATTTCTGAACATGTTTTTTTAAACAGCTAAAATAACAAAACTTGTGTCACTGTCCAAATATTTCTGGACCTAACTGTATTTGAGGTCCGCTCCGCATCTGAGTTAAAAATGTGTTTCTTTAGCAAAAAACAAGAAGTTAATGAGTCTTTACGAGACTATGCTTTATCCTTGCAAGAAGCTTGGAGGGCCATCGTACATGTAGAGCCCCAGGAAGCTAGGATTGCAGATGAAGTACTGAAAGAGCAGTTTATTGAAGGGTCTGCCACAGAAACCCAACGCAGTCAACTAAAAATGTTAGCTCTCCAGCATGCAGATAGTTTCTTCCAGGAATTCAAAGAACTAGCTATTCAGATTTTAGGAAGAGAATTTCGCCCATCGACTAAAAAACTTGAGCTATCCACCTTTGCTAGTGATATATCAGTTCAATCTTTGCCTAATTGTCCAAGTGGTAGCGCTCCGCTATCGCGAGCCGCCCAAACGCAGGCTCCAAATGCTAATACTATGATGGAATTACAGAAACAAATGACTGAGTTAGCTAGCGGACTAGCTGAAAATAGAACGACTAGAGGTTCCACTACTAGAATCTGCTCCCAGAACCCAAATGGGACTCCCTACTAACCACCTTAGCCAAGAATATCAGACCCCATCTGGGAGACGATCTACTGACTGTTTTGACAAGCAGGGTAAGCCAATCTGCAGACATTGTTATCGCGCTGGACATTTGGAACGTCAATGTTGGCGTTTAAAAGAGCAATCCCCGAGGCAGAGGACCACCCCTCGGGAATAAAGACAATAGGTCCCGAAAATGTTACTTGGTTTTCCAAATATGTAGGACCATGTCCAAAAGTGACCATTCGCATCAATTGTGTCCCATTTACAGCACTGTTAGACACTGGCTCTCAGGTCACCACAATAGCCAAGGACACCTTTGAAAGACATTGGGACCCTAACCTCCTTATGCAGCCTCCAGATCAGTGGTTAGATGTCATAGCCACTAATGGACAGTCTGTACCAATAACAGGGTATTGGGAACCCACTATTTGTGCAGGAGAAACCCAGCTTCCACAACAGGGAGTTCTGGTTATAAATGTCCCAGAAAGACCAGATACCTCTGTAATCCTAGGTATGAATGTCATGTGCAACTGCTATGGTGAAATGTTAGAGGCTCTTCACAAATCTGTACCTACGGCATCACAAGCACAGCAAAGAGTATTGCAGAGAACTATCAAAGTGTGGTCAGCACAGCAGCAGTTCAGTAATCCTCGAGGTGAAATCTGCCGTGCCTGCATCTGCGATGTACGTCCTGTCATTTTGCAACCCAACACTGAAACTATGCTGTTGTGTCATGCTCGACCAGGGATCCAAGGACAAGACTATCATGCCCTAGTAGAATCCTTACCCATGGCAGAACATCCTACGCTTATGACCGCAAGGAGTCTCGTTACTGTATCTGCAGGAAGGGTACCAATTCGTATGCTAAACCTAGGTGACACTGCAGTGGAACTGAGAAGGTACTATCCTGTAGCTCAATTATCCATAATTTCCTATCAGGATGTAGTGAGCCCCACTCGAAAAGAAGTCCAACAGGCGACTCAAGTATTGGAAGAAAACAATGAAGCTCTGGAAACTCCGTGGTGGTCTGACATACATGTAGGAGAGGTGACCACCCCACCTAAACAAATTGAAGAAGTACTGAAGCTTGTTCAAGAATTCCACCAAGCCTTTAGTAAACATCTTATGGATTATGGTAAAGTATGAGAGATAACGCATACCATCCCCACTAGTTCTCATCCTCCCATTAAAGAGCGGTACAGACCTATTCCACCGGCCTTATATCAGCCTGTAAAAAAAATGATCCAAGAAATGAAAGATGCTGGAGTAATCCGAGAAAGCCACAGCCCCTGGGCTGCACCTATAGTTTTGGTGAAGAAAAAAGACGGCAGTATCCGATTCTGCGTGGACTATCGCAAGATAAATAGCATTACCCATAAAGATGCATACCCATTACCACGCATTGAAGAATCACTAACGGCTCTAGGGTCTGCTGCATATTTCTCCACCTTAGATTTAACATGTGGATACTGGCAAGTGCCTATGTCGGAGGAAGATCGTGAGAAAACAGCATTTACCTCCCCAATGGGCCTCTTTGAGTTTAATGACATGCCTTTCGGACTCTATAATGCCCCAGGAACTTTTCAAAGGCTAATGGAACGTTGTTTGGGCCACAAAAATTTTGAGACTGTTTTGCTTTATCTGGACGATGTCATTGTCTACTCCAAATCTTATGATGACCACTTACAGCACCTGGCAGAAGTTCTCCAGATTCTCATTAAACACGGCCTCAAAGTCAAACCCGCAAAGTGTCACTTATTACAGACCCAAGTACGCTACTTAGGACATGTCGTGAGTGCTGAAGGAGTAAGACCTGATCTAGACAAAACCGCCGTGGTCAGGGATTGGCCCACACCCACTACCCTGAAAGAAGTCCGTAGTTTCTTAGGTTTTACAGGCTACTATAGACGCTTTATACCTAACAATGCCCAAATTGCTGCACCACTGCAAGAGCTTTTACGTGGTCATCCACAAAAGGAAGGAAAGAAATCCATTGTTAACCACTGGACAGAAGAGCAAGAAGTTGCCTTTCAACAGCTCAAAAAGAAGCTTACCACTCCACCTATTTTAGCTTATCCAGATTACAGCAAGCCTTTCCGTCTTTATACCGATGCCAGCTTAAAGGGGCTAGGAGCAATCCTAAGCCTGAAGCAAGAAGGAAAAGAACGGGTAATCGCTTTTGCTAACAGATCTCTTAAAGGAGCAGAATGTAATGATCAAAATTACAGTTCTTTTAAACTAGAGTTTCTCGCTTTCGTGAGGGCCGTTACAGAGCGGTTCAAGTACTATCTAGCTGCTTCTCCATTTATCGCCTACACTGACAACAATCCTCTTGCTCATTTAAGCACAGCTAGACTGGGGGCTTTGGAACAGAGATGGGCGTCAAGACTTGCTAACTACGACTTTGTCATCAAGTATCGTGCTGGGAAGTCCAATGAAAATGCTGATGCTTTATCCCGATTACCAGACACTTCAGATCCCTTGCCAGATGAAGATCACTGGGAAGAAGTGGAAATGCCGAACTTCTATGCTCGATTTGCTCAACAAAAGGTGGCCAGTGCCTTTTTGCAGGAAACAACTGACTCCTACTCACAAGGAGCTAGTTCAGAACCCCTACTAGATGAAACTAGATGGATACAAGTACAGACTGAAAGTAGAGTTATTGCTGAAATTTCAGAATTCCTGATAACAGGAAAATCTCCCGGGAGAATTCGCAGAGGTGATGCTGACCCTGAACTTATTCGTCTGTGGAGACAACGAAAACGGTTCTTTGTGAAGAAAGGATTGCTGTACCGTAGTAGCATGGATCCCATCACAGGTAGTCGTCTCCATCAAATTGTGATCCCAAGGAGAGATGTAGACATGGTTCTCACTGCCTATCATGATCAGTCTGGTCACTTTGGAGTGCAGAAGACAGAGGCCACAGTCCGTCGTCGATTCTATTGTATTGGCATGAGGGGAGACATTGAAAAATGGTGCCAGGAATGTCACACTTGTGTAACTAGGAAAAAAATGAAAGCTGATCAGAAAGCACCACTGCATCCAATTGTGAGTCGACGTCCATTAGAAATGGTAGCCATTGATCATCTGAAAGTAGAGCCCAGCAGAACCGGCCATAGCTATGTCCTAACCATCATTGATCACTTCACCAAATTTGTAGTGGCCGTCCCTGTGAAAGATCTAACTGCTAAAACTACCGCTGCTATCCTCTGGAAATCCTTCTTGCTACCTTATGGGTGCCCAGAGAAGATTTTGACCGATCGAGGCTCAGCCTTTGAATCACAACTCTTCCAAGAAATGTGCACGTTCTACAATTGTGAGAAGCTCAGAACTACAGCATACCACCCACAGTGTAACGGGCTTTGCGAGAAGATGAATCAAACCATCCTGAATTTGCTAAGAACTATTCCAGCTCACAGAAAATCTGACTGGCCAACATTACTCCCAGAGCTCATCTATATATATATAACAACACCACGCAATGTTCTACGGGTTATACCCCATATTATCTGATGTTTGGACGCCAAGGAAAACTACCAGCTGACCTTGCTCTAGATGTGACCATCTCAGATGAAATTAATCCTCTGCCTGCTACTGATTGGGTGAGTAACCATCAAAGACGCCTGGTGGAAGCACAAGAAATCGTAGATGTCCTAATGGAACAAATTCGCAACAGACAGCAACATAATTTTGATAAACAAGCAAAAGCTACACCTTTGCATGTTGGTGATAAGATCTGGTTGAGAAACGATCATTGTACAGGAAAACTAGATACTAGTGATGAGCGAGCATGCTTGTAACTACTCGGTACTCGCACGAGTATCGCTGTACTCGGGCTGCTCGGCGGGGACCGAGTAATCTCGCGATACTCGTGCTGTACTCGTGGTCTTCATTTCTGCATGTTGGCGCTCTTTTGAGAGCCAGCCCTCATGCAGGGATTGGCTGGCAGACCACTGCAATGCCACAGCCCTGTTAGTTGTGGAATTGCAGTGATTGGCCGGCCTGCACAGCGTGACCGAGCCTTTATACCGGCCGGCGCGCTGTGCTCTGCTCACAGCTATCCAGACAGTCAGTGCAGGGAGAGTGTCGCTGATTCAGGGAAAGCTTTGCGGCCCTTTATAGCTTTTTCAGTTGCAGGGCTGCAAACAGTGTGACCAAAAGTCCTTCTCAGGACTATTCTAGTTGTATACAGGCAGGCAGGGTATAGCCAGGTCGGAGTACAGTAGCAGAGTCCTTCTCAGGACTATTGTTGCTATATACAGGCAGGGTATAGCCAGGTCTGAATACAGGCTAGTGACCAGAAGAGTCCTTGTCAGGACTATTGTACCAGTATACAGGCAGGCAGGCAGGCAGGGTATATATAGCCATTCCTAGTGGTGACCGTATACCAGCCTTCATCATATCTGGGGCTGGTGTACACAGTGTAAAACAGTCCAGATAGTGTCTGACTTGTCTGTACTTGTCGCTCCCCAAAAAAACCTGTTAGGTTCTTATTGCGTCCGTGCTTGGTTTTTAAAACCGCACGTGTGTGCCTGTTGGTGGCAGCGTACAGGTGCACTTGTGTGCAATTTCCACAAACTTTGATATAACGCACAAGTAGTGAATATACACGTCAGCAGTGCACAGCATTGCAAAATGCGCAAGGGCATTGGCAAGGAACAAGGAAGTGGACGTGATGGTGGTGCAGGCAGAGGCCGAGGTCGTGGGCAAGCTCTAATTTCGCCACAACAAAGGGCCACATCTAGTCGCTCGCACGTCCTGTCCCAAATTCTTGGGGACCGCAGCAGTACACCGCTCTTGAACCAAGACCAGTGTCAACAGGTTGTTAGTTGGATAGCAGATAATGCTTCCAGTCAGATTGGCACCACCACAAACACTCTGTCTTCCACACGGTCAAGTGTCAGTAGCCGTGATACTGCACCGCACATTTCTGAACCTGATCCTCCTTCCTACCACCAGGCTGAGTACACGTCCTCCTCGGACATTAATGATCCCACGCTTGGACACTCGGAAGAGCTGTTCACGTTTCCATTCACACATTCTGGCCTCTCGCCAGCTCATATTGAAGTGGGTCATGAGGAGATCGTCTGTACAGATGGCCAAATATTTGAGCAGCCACGTTCTCACGAAGTTGGCAACGTGTCTCAACAAGTGGTGGACGATGATGAGACACAATTGTCAGGAAGTCAGGAGGAGGAGCAGGGTGCGGAAGAGGAAGACGACGTGGTGGATGATCCAGTAACTGACCCAACCTGGCAGGAGGATATGCAGAGCGAGGACAGCAGTGCACAGGGGGAGGGAGGCGTAGCATCACAACAGGCAGTAAGAAGCAGGGTGGTGGCCCCAGGCAGAAGTCAGGCAACCGTTCCCCGGAACAACACGACGACACAAGGTGCCTGTACAAATGTTAGGTCTTCCCGAGTCTGGCAGTTTTTTAAGTTGGATCCAGATGATTCAAAAAAGGCCATTTGCAACACCTGCCATGCCAGCATCAGCAGGGGTACCAAAACTAGCAGCCTGACCACCACCAGCATGATCAGGCACATGTCAGCCAAGCACCCGACTTTGTGGGAAGTACAACAGAGTCGAGGAGCAGTGCTTGCTGATGTCACTGCTACGTCTTCGCTGGTTGTGCATGCGAGCCAATCCCCTGTCCATGCTGCCTGCGAACAAGCCTCCTCCACTCCTGCACCTGCAGTTGCCTACGCAGAAAGAACACCATCATCAAGCACGTCCTTGTCCCAGCGCAGCGTTCAGTTATCCATTCAGCAAACCTTTGAACGCAGGCGCAAATACACTGCCAACACCCCACATGCCACAGTTCTAAATGCTAACATTTCGCGACTGCTTGCGCTGGAAATGTTGCCTTTTAGGCTGGTGGAGACAGAAGCATTCCGTGACCTGATGGCGGCAGCTGTCCCACGTTACTCGGTCCCCAGCCGCCACTATTTCTCCCGGTGTGCCGTCCCCGCGTTGCATAACCACGTGTCACAAAACATCACACGTGCCCTGAACAACGCTGTTTCACCCAAGGTCCACCTAACCACAGACACGTGGACAAGTGCTTGTGGGCAAGGCCGCTACATCTCATTGACGGCACACTGGGTTAATATTGTGGAAGCTGGGACCCAGTCTGAGCGAGGGACGGAACACGTCCTTCCCACACCAAGGTTTGCAGGCCCTACCTCAGTCAGTGTTTCACCCACACTCTACAGCTCCGGAATGTCATGCTCTTCAGCCTCCTCCTCCTCCTGCGCATCCTCATCCACTGTACCCTCCACACCAGTCACAAGCTGGAAGCACTGCAGCACTGCCTCGGCGAAGCGGCAACAGGCTGTGCTGAAGCTAATCTGCATAGGTGACAAACCCCACAATGCAGAAGAGCTGTGGACAGCTCTGAAACAGCAGGCAGATCACTGGCTCACACCTCTGAACCTAAAGCCAGGAAAGGTCGTGTGTGACAATGGCCGGAACCTGGTGGCGGCTTTGAGGCGAGGCCAGCTGACACATGTTCCATGCGTGGCCCATGTTCTCAACCTCGTGGTTCAGCGGTTTCTAAAGTCATACCCAGAGCTGTCTGATCTGCTGGTAAAAGTTCGCTGCCTGTCTGCACATTTTCGAAAGTCACCTACTGCTTCAGCCGGCCTTGCCGGCTTTCAGCGCAGTTTGCATCTTCCGGCTCACAGACTGGTGTGTGATGTCCCCACGCGTTGGAATTCAACTCTGCACATGTTGGTCAGGATATGTGAGCAGAAGAGGGCAGTTGTTGAGTACCTGCATCACCTAAGCCGTCGGGAAATGGGTCAAACTCCACACATAACACCTGAGGAGTGGAGATGGATGTCAGACCTATGTACCATCCTCCAAAACTTTGAGGACTCCACCAAGATGGTGAGTGGTGATGACGCCATTATTAGCGTCACCATACCGCTACTCTGCCTTCTAAAACGGTCTCTGCTGAAAAACAAACATGATGCATTGCAGGCGGAGCGCGATGAGTTGCAGCAAGAAACAGTAGTGGGTGTGGGTGATGATAACACACAGCCCAGCCTCGTCTCATCACAACGTGCAGTGGAGGACTATGACGAGGAGGAGGATGAAGACATGGAGCAACTCTCCGGCCAAATTGAGGATATGACATGCACACCAGTCATATCCTCGGTTCAGCGTGGCTGGCCAGAGGACAGGGTAGATGAGGAGGAGGAGGAGGAGGAGGAGGAGGAGGAGGACAGCATGTTCAGTCATCTTGTTGGTCAGGCTACTGAAGTCCTGGCTGTTAAGAGTCTGGCGCACATGGCTGACTTTATGGTAAGCTGCCTGTCTCGTGACCCTCGCGTTAAGAACATCTTGGCCGACAATCATTACTGGTTGGTAACACTGTTAGACCCACGCTACAAGGAGAACTTTTTGTCTCTTATTCCCGTGGAGGAGAGGTCAACCAAAATGCAGCAGTTCCGGAAGGCCATAGTCACGGAAGTAGGCAAAGCATTCCCCTCACAAAACGCTAGCAGCATAGGTCATGAATCAGTGGACAACCGAGGCGTACAGCCGAGAGAGGCACAAGTCCAATCCGCCAGAGGTAGGGGAACAGTCTTTAAGATGTGGGACAGTTTTCTCAGCCCCTCACGTACCACAGCCCCTGAGGTGCGGGGTAGTGCCACAAGAAATCCTAAGTTTGCCCAGATGCTGAAGGAGTACCTTGCAGATCGAACAACTGTACTCCGACATTCCTCTGTGCCTTACAATTATTGGGTATCCAAGCTGGACACATGGCATGAATTGGCTCTCTACGCCTTGGAAGTCCTGGCCTGCCCTGCCGCTAGCGTTTTGTCAGAGCGTGTTTTTAGTGCCGCAGGTGGAATCATTACAGATAAACGCACCCGCCTGTCAACTGAAAATGCTGACAGGCTGACTCTGATCAAGATGAACAAGGGTTGGATTGGGCCAGACTTCACCACACCACCAGCAAATGAGAGCGGAATTTAAAGTTTGCCATGTACCTCCACTCACCCATGGGTACACACTTCTGGACTTTGGATAATCGCTGGACTGCTCCTCCTTCTCCTCATGCGCCACCATGATGATGACCATTACAAATTGCAATACTTAGGCCTTTGTTTCAGGTATACCCCCAGTGGTAAATTTTTTCGCCCATTCTTTGCAGAATGGACATTACAAAGACAGGAGACCCGCTCCTTTGCAATGGGAACAATGTTTTGAGGCCCTCATGCACGTCTCTACCCAGGGACAACGTGGAGCCTCCCAATTTTTGGCTGCCCTGCCTAAGGGCTATACTATAATACACCCACTTCCTGACAATGGACACTTAATGTCTTGAGGCCCTCATGCACGTCTCTACCCAGGGACAACGTGGAGCCTCCCAATTTTTGTCTGCCCTGCCTAAGGGCTATACTATAATACACCCACTTCCTGACAATGGACACTTAATGTTTTGAGGCCCTCATGCACGTCTCTACCCAGGGACAACGTGGAGCCTCCCAATTTTTGGCTGCCCTGCCTAAGGGCTATACTACAATAGACCCACTTCCTTCCAATGGGCACTTCAGGTTTACAGGCCATCATGCACGTCTCTATCCAGGGACAACGTGGAGCCTCCCAATTTTTGGCTGCCCTGCCTAAGGGCTATACTATAATACACCCACTTCCTGACAATGGACACTTAATGTTTTGAGGCCCTCATGCACGTCTCTACCCAGGGACAACGTGGAGCCTCCCAATTTTTGGCTGCCCTGCCTAAGGGCTATACTACAATAGACCCACTTCCTTCCAATGGGCACTTCAGGTTTACAGGCCATCATGCACGTCTCTATCCAGGGACAACGTGGAGCCTCCCAATTTTTGGCTGCCCTGCCTAAGGGCTATACTATAATACACCCACTTCCTGACAATGAACACTTAATGTTTTGAGGCCCTCATGCACGTCTCTACCCAGGGACAACGTGGAGCCTCCCATTTTTTGGCTGCCCTGCCTAAGGGCTATACTACAATAGACCCACTTCCTTCCAATGGGCACTTCAGGTTTACAGGCCATCATGCACGTCTCTATCCAGGGACAACGTGGAGCCTCCCAATTTTTGGCTGCCCTGCCTAAGGGCTATACTACAATAGACCCACTTCCTTCCAATGGGCACTTCAGGTTTACAGGCCATCATGCACGTCTCTATCCAGGGACAATGTGGAGCCTCCCAATTTTTGGCTGCCCTGCCTAAGGGCTATACTATAATACACCCACTTCCTGACAATGGACACTTAATGTTTTGAGGCCCTCATGCACGTCTCTACCCAGGGACAACGTGGAGCCTCCCAATTTTTGGCTGCCCTGCCTAAGGGCTATACTATAATACACCCACTTCCTGACAATGGACACTTAATGTTTTGAGGCCCTCATGCACGTCTCTACCCAGGGACAACGTGGAGCCTCCCAATTTTTGGCTGCCCTGCCTAAGGGCTATACTACAATAGACCCACTTCCTTCCAATGGGCACTTCAGGTTTACAGGCCATCATGCACGTCTCTATCCAGGGACAACGTGGAGCCTCCCAATTTTTGGCTGCCCTGCCTAAGGGCTATACTATAATACACCCACTTCCTGACAATGGACACTTAATGTTTTGAGGCCCTCATGCACGTCTCTACCCAGGGACAACGTGGAGCCTCCCAATTTTTGGCTGCCCTGCCTAAGGGCTATACTACAATAGACCCACTTCCTTCCAATGGGCACTTCAGGTTTACAGGCCATCATGCACGTCTGTATGCAGGGGCATTGGTGAACCTCACAATTTTGGACTGCCCTGGCAAAGGAAAATACTACAAAGACTCACTTCCTCAAAATGGGCACATTAGACTCAAGAGGCCTTCATGTACGTCTCTTCTCAGGGACATCGGAGTGCCACACAATGTTTTCACGTAAAATCTTTCATGTATTAATCTCAAAAAGTAACATACACCAGCTCTATCTCACTATTGGGTATGTGCCCTTAACATTTCCGCCATGAAAAATCATTTTGGGGTCATTTTGGAAGGTTTTCGTAAAAATGGCGTAAAACGCAGACAAAATTGTTCACAGCTGTGACTTTTGAGTGATAAATGCTTCAAGGGGTCTTCCCCATGCTGTTGCCATGTCATTTGAGCACTCTTCTGAGACTTTTGTGACATTTTTAGGGTTTCTCCATGCTGCCGGGGGGTCATTTCACAAAAATACTCGGGTCTCCCATAGGATAACATTGGGCTCGTTGCTCGGGCCGAGTACACGAGTATCTTGGGAGGCTCGGCCCGAGCTTCGAGCACCCGAGCTTTTTAGTACTCGCTCATCACTACTAGATACACAATGGGAGAGACAGCCTTACATCATCCAAGGAATTCCAAACCCAGGGAATGACATTTATTGTATCCAGAAAGATACCCAAGAACCCAAGGTTGTTCATAAAAAATAGACTGAAACTCTCTAAGTCTGAATACCTCCATCCTGATTCACCACCTGCGGACGAGTTATTTGAGTATGAACCCTTTCCTAAGTCCAGAAGATCCCAAAGTTCATCTTTTCCGGAATTTGATATAAATGACCCGTTATCTTGGTGTTTTGGTCCTATGATGTCTACCCGTGGACAAAGACAGACAACTCCTGATCAAGAGTCGCTTCCTGCAAGAAGAACTAATCCCAGAACTGACCCTGCAGAGATATATCCTGATCCTATGGAGGAAACTACCCTTGTCCGACGCTCTCAAAGGATCAACAAAGGTCAGTTGCCAGCGAGATATTTAGACTAAAACTTGTAGAATGACTTTTACATTTTTCCTGATTTCTTCTGAAAAAGACAATTTTTTTCAGTTTGTTAGTTAATTTTTACTTAATTTAATTTTTGTTTTGTGGGTTTTAAGACTTTGCTGCATCCATCCTTATTGAAACACAGGGACTAAAAAAAAAACAACAAAAAAAAACAGCCGGTGCAGCCACGTTAATGGACTGCGTGCCCCGACTCTGCACCCGGGGGCCAAAACACTTACACATTTTTACACATGACTTTCAGGCTGTTATTCAAGTTTTTAGACAGGAAGATTTGTTCACAAGAACAAGCTATGCTACCTCCAAAGAGACTCTGGTGTTTGTGTTTATTTTGTTAATTTTTTGAGTTATTGAAAATGCTACAAAGTTTATTGTTGCACTGAAATGCATGTTTATCTGATGTTACGGTATTTTCATGATTATAAAGTGCCCTCAAAGTTTTTACAGAGAGTAGGAAGAATATTACTCTATTCCTAGTACCTAAACATCAACTATGGTACATATTTTGCAGTTATTCCGGTTTCCACCTATATCTTAACGGGTTTGCCAACCTGAGACAGAATCCTTTATAGGAATTCCGATGTAACCTATGGGGAGAAGTATTGAATGGACCCCATAGATTTGCTATAGACATAGGGTTCTGCCCTAACTTAGCGCCCCACTGCAACTCATATGTTGCTTAGTTACTAAGTCTACACCCCACAATTGGGAGGTGTAGACGCTGGTGTCAAAACCCGCTGTTGAGAATTGTGACTAAAGCCCACTTTACACGTTGCAATTAGTTGTACAATCGCATTTGCGATGTGACACGCCCAGGTTGCATACGGGATCTTATGAGATTGCACGTTGGTCGTTCATTTGCTGTCACACGTGCGTTAGTAGTCTATGTTAAATTGGTCAATTTTGTGTGCGATCCTTTAGATCATGTGTTCTGTGACGTATGCATTGGGCACCTTTTTTTTTTTTTTATTTATTGACTTGCCAAGCGTGTGTAATGTGTAGGGATGCATTTTTACTATGTCATCTGCCGTTCAGCTCTGCTACATGGCCGCTAACAGCAGACATAGACAGCCATGTAGCAGAGCTGAATGGCAGATGACAGCAGACACAGACAGAGCCGCACTGTCAGAATGAACTCGGGTGAACTTCACCCGACTTCACGGTCATGCTGCGGCTCTGTCTGTGTCGCGCCCTGATTAGCGGTCACCAGTGAAGGACTCACCGGTGACCGCTAATCTCCTAAGTTACTGAAGTTAGCAGCCCTCTCTCATACTCACCAATCCCCGATCACCGGCGCTGCACGGCGTTCACACTGCTCCGGCGGCTTTTACTGTTTTGAAAAAGCTGGCCGCCCATTAAACAATCTCGTATTCCCTGCTTTCCCCGCCCACCGGCACCTATGATTGGTTACAGTGAGATACGCCCCCACTCTGAGTGACAGGTGTCACACTGCACCCAATCACAGCAGCCGGTGGGCGTGTCTATACTGTGTAGTGAAATAAATAATTAAATAATTAAAAAAAACGGCGTGCAGTTCCCCCCATTTTTAAAACCAGCCAGATAAAGCCATACGGCTGAAGGCTGGTATTCTCAGGATGGGGAGCTCCACGTTATGGGGAGCCCCCCAGCCTAACAATATCAGCCAACAGCCGCCCAGAATTGCCGCATACATTATATGCGACAGTTCTGGGACTGTACCCGGCTCTTCCCGATTTGCCCTGGTGCGTTGGCAAATCGGGGTAATAAGGAGTTATTGGCAGCCCATAGCTGCCAATAAGTCCTAGATTAATCATGTCAGGCGTCTATGAGACACCTTCCATGATTAATCTGTAAATTACAGTAAATAAACACACACACGCCCGAAAAAATCCTTTATTAGAAATAAAAAACACAAACATATACCCTGGTTCACCACTTTAATCAGCCCCAAAAAGCCCTCCATGTCCGGCGGAATCCAGGATGCTCCAGCGTCGCTTCCAGCGCTGCTGCATGGAGGTGACCGGAGCTGCAGCAGACACCGCCGCTCCGGTCACCTCCACGCAGGTAATGAAGACAGCCGTGCGATCAGCTGAGCTGTCACTGAGGTTACCCGCTGTCACTGGATCCAGCGGTGGCCGCGGGTAACCTCAGTGACAGCTCAGCTGATCGCGCTACTCACCTCAGTTGCTGCGTGGAGGTGATAGGAGCGGCGGTGAGTAGCGCGATCAGCTGAGCTGTCACTGAGGTTACCCGCGGCCACCGCTGGATCCAGTGACAGCGGGTAACCTCAGTGACAGCAGCTGATCGCGCGGCTGTCTTCATTACCTGCGTGGAGGTGACCGGAGCGGCGGTGTCTTCTGCAGCTCCGGTCACCTCCATGCAGCAGCGCTGGAAGCGACGCTGGAGCATCCTGGATTACGCCGGACATGGAGGGCTTTTTGGGGCTGATTAAAGTGGTGAACCAGGGTATATGTTTGTGTTTTTTATTTCTAATAAAGGATTTTTTCGGGTGTGTGTGTTTATTTACTGTAATTTATAGATTAATCATGGAGGGTGTCTCATAGACGCCTGACATGATTAATCTAGGACTTATTGGCAGCTATGGGCTGCCATTAACTCCTTATTACCCCGATTTGCCAACGCACCAGGGCAAATCGGGAAGAGCCGGGTACAGTCCCAGAACTGTCGCATATAATGTATGCGGCAATACTGGGCGGCTGTTGGCTGATATTGTTAGGCTGGGGGGCTCCCCATAATGTGGAGCTCCCCATCCTGAGAATACCAGCCTTCAGCCGTATGGCTTTATCTGGCTGATTTTAAAATTGGGGGGAACCGCACGCCGTTTTTTTTAATTATTTAATTATTTATTTCACTACACAGTATAGACACGCCCACCGGCTGCTGTGATTGGGTGCAGTGTGACACCTGTCACTCAGCGTGGGGGCGTGTCTCACTGTAACCAATCATAGGCGCCGGTGGGCAGGGAAAGCAGGGAATACGAGATTGTTTAATGGGCGGCCGGCTTTTTCAAAACAGTAAAAGCCGCCGGAGCAGTGTGAACGCCGTGCAGCGCCGGGGATCGGGGATCGGTGAGTATATGAGAGAGGGAGATAGCCTGACATGGACAGAGAGTGAAAGACAGAGATAGTGACCGACTGACAGAGATTAGTGAATGACAGACATTGTGAGGCGCTTCAGAACGCAGCTTTTCAGCTGCGCTCTGAAGCGGACCTTTTTTAAGCTGCGGTGCAGAGCGCACACCTGCGCACATAGCATCAGACATCAAAATCGTATGAGGGATGTCACACGTTACAATTCACTAGGTTCGTTCAACAAAACGCTCAATTCTAGAGAATGATACGATGTGTTTGCGATCAACGGTTTTGCGTTCAATCCTGATCGCAAGTAGATGTCACACGCAGATACCTCACAAACGATGCCGGATGTGCGTCACTTACAACTTGACCCCAACGATGGATTGTGAGATATATTGAAGCGTGTGTAGCGGGCTTAAAGTAGCACTTTGGCTCAAATTTGAAGGTGAACTGTGTTATGGTATAACAGATGTCTATGGGGGCAAACGCCGGGGACGGCTCTGTTTAAACTAGGGGGGTATATGTAGTGACCAGAAAAGCCACTACTAATGTGTGTTCTGTATTATCTATGTGATTACATTTGTGACACCTATTCCCCACCTTGGGAGGAGGTAAATTATTTAGCGGTGCGCTGCCCTCTACTGCCTTGCTTTGGTATTGCAATTGATTTGAAAGCAAGGAAGTGGCTGTTGGGGGTGGAGCTTGAGGAGGCAGTTAAAAAGAAAAAACGGTTACATGCGGTTGAGTTGCTGTGATGCTGTGAAGAAAAAAAAAGACCTCCATTGAGATATGCGGGGAGTGTAATTATCACACTATTCGGAGCGCCCCGTTTCTGCAACAACAGAGTACTGAAAAACGCAGTTTATCCAATTGATAGTGACATCCATCCTCCCAAGGCCGGGATAGGAAAAACGCTTTAACTAGTCCACTGTGTAAGAGATCTCTTTATTTATTGCTATGAAATGACTGTCTATTGGAAATGGAAAAACAACTTTGATTGACTAAAGATTGATTACAAGATTTAAGTAAAGTTCCTCATTTACGTTTTCACAGAATGCTTGGTGTCTGTCTTCCTTCAGCGGCCTTATACCTGGCAGATATCATCACAACTCAGTCTCCTATCTCTGTTATTTTTCTCTTTATAATTTGCCACCTAACCTAGGGATTTGCTGGAGCCATCGGAGACACCGTGACCTGAACATCCTCTGAGGTAGTAGGCCCAGCTTCTCACAAGGCGGTGCGGCAAATTACATATATGCCTTTGTTTTTGCCTCCCATTGAATTCAATGGTGTTTGGATATGTTTGTCGAATCATTCATCAAACTGTTCGATGAACACAGATGAATTTGGCGAACAAGAATCAAAGCAAACCTTGGGAGGTTCACTCATCTCTACTCCTGACCAGGATCTTAGAAGAACAATGGCACTAGGGAATTTTGGAGCAGAAACAGCTCTGAATTTGCAATACTGTGTAGGTTTCCATCATAGCAGAAAATATTCATTGGGTTATATTTGTTTCTAGTACCATTGAGCATAAAATCTAATAAATAATCTAATAAATAGGATCTTCTATAGAAGTTAGTGAGCTTGTTCTGAAATTACTTAAATTCTATTGGGACTTTCGAAGCAAACAAATCAGAATTACATAATTTTCATATATTAAGCATAAGGTAACTTCAAATATTGATGAACCATTAATAATCCAGGTCTTCGTAATAATGATTATATGACAGTGACTAATTTAAAGAGCTGCAGTATTGCATGCTGCTGAATACATTTGTATTGTCAGACAATGTTTAATTAATGCAAAATCTAACAAGAGTGAATATCCTTTTCCATCTACATCCGTGAAAAGCATGAACCGTAAACATCACAAAGCTTTTGATGCTGACAGAGAAGTTAAATTTTTCATAAAAGGCTATGCAGTCACAATTTAGAGGGAACTGCATCCAAAAACTATTTAAGTTTAATTTCCTCTAAAATATGAATACATTTCCTATCCATTATTGCCTTTATTATGCACAAGTACAATGTTCTGGAATATCCCAGCTGTTTCACAAACATGTAGTTATCTTTTTAGTTAATAGTGTCTGCTTTTAAAAAATTGCAAACTTATTTTTATGGGTACATGAGTTTCTTAACTGTTTCAATGCTTGATATAATTTAGAGACACTGTTGAGATACACCAGCCAAATCTTAATAATCAACTGATAAATGATGAAAGTAACACTCATGAACATCCTCATGAAATGTTATTTGATGCAAAATATGTAGACCTTTTAAGTATTACAATTTCTGACTGTATGTAGTTTATACATACCATATATATGTATGGCATTAAATATGACTTTCTTAGGATTAAAGAGGACTTTTCCCTTAATTTTTCATATTGAAGTGGACACAGAAAGTTACATTGGCTGTAAAGCTTAATAAAACTCATTTTTTTAATTTTTGCTATCTGCTGAGGAAATATTAGCAATCAACAATACCTTAGCGTAGATTTCTCAGTGTGAAAGATTTGTAATGACAAACAGCCGCAATCTCCTTTTTTAACCTCCTTCATGATTACAAAGAACATCTGATTAACCCTTTTAGGTAAACTCCCAGTGGAAGGAGGGGCAGCACAGCTGAATTTAGCTGTGTCACATTATAAACCCTTCTAACAGTTCTCCTCCTTTCATAGTGCTGTTGCCGCTGATGTACCATGCCTCCATGGTACACACTGTCGGTCCAAAAGTGAGAGCTCAAAGTATCAAAATCACATTTACCTCTCTTCTATGCCACATGCACTTACTCTGCAGGGAGATCAAAGTCTTATAACAGCTGGGGAAATATTCTTCTTTACATCAAGTGTTGCCACCTGCTTATGAATGATCTGTATCATACATGAAGAAGAAGTGCACACACCCAGTAAAAGTTGATAAAATCCAATTGGACTTTGAAAAAAGTTAACTCATTAGTTGCCAAATAGTTTGATTGCTAATATCTCCACAATGGAAAGGTAAAATTGAAAACATTGAAAAAAGAGTTATTTTGCTCTACAGCTCCTACTCCATCCTATGTAGAGATGAGCTAACCTTTTAAAGTTTAGTTTGCCAAGCCTTACCGAACATATTCGAACTGCATTGGATTCAATGGGAGGCCAAATGTAAGGCAGAAAAAACATCTTTAAGTGGGTCCAAAAGCTTCCAAACCAGCAAAAATATGTTTTACACTGCAGCCCTACTGTTTTGGGATAGCCATTAGCTTCCTACACTATTAACATAAGAAATATAGAGGTGGACAAGAGACAGGTGTAGTGCTGATGCTCCCATACCCCTGCTAGTACAGACAAGACACAACTTGGAGACCCACCTTGGAGTCTTCATATTTACAAACATTGCAGGCAGACAGCAGAACAGCAGGATCAATTCCCCCCTTTTCCCACAGTATGTTTGTACATGAGGGAAATATGCTACATGCAACACACAGGATATGGCCTGTCATTTCCATTTTAAAAAGTGAGCACACAGAAACTTTGCCTTCTGCAGCAGCGCATACAGACCGGAATAATGTCCTAGAAATTTTTGTACAACCAGGTTGATCCATGCTTTGCACATGTGATGTCACCAAGGCTTAGTGTCACCACCAGATTTGCACCATTATCGCATACGGCCTTCCCTGGCTCCAGGTTTAGTAGAGCCAGCCATTTATCAAACTGGACCTGGATAGTAGTCCACAACTCTGCAGCTGTGTGACTGCGTTTTCCATTGCATATTAATTGAAGCACTGCCTCATTGTATTGACTTACACACAAGATGTAGCCTGGCAATTTCATTTTAAAAAAAACAATAGATGCATGAGTGACAGGCATAGGCCTCTTTCTCCCAGAACCCTGACACTACAGACAAAAGACAATTTGGAGACCCTACTTGGAGTCTCCGCATTTCCAAAAATTAAGGTCAGGCAACAGAAGAAGTGGCAATTGGCACAGGCTACAAATAGTCCAAGAAAGCAACCTGGATGCTTGGGACCTGCCCACTAACAAGGTCTGAATCACTATTTCTACCTTCACCAGAGACAGCAAAATAAAATACAGGTGTAGAGTAGGTGCAGTATCCTTCAGTACACTGCCAGCAGCTGAAGAAACATTATGAGAGAACGCTGGCTGCCGGGTAGGCCAAAACTTTCAAGACGTGACCAGTAAGCTTAGGTCACTATTCCATTTTTGAAGACCAAATGCAAAAGGGTTCAATCCCCCCTTATGGCATCGATATTGAGCTCCATGTACTCCTACACCATCTTCTCCAGTTGTTCACTATGTGTAAGAATTCTACTTTGTTCTGCTAGTGCATGTGGTGGTCTAAACAATGTGTGTCAAACCTCACAGAAATTGTTTCTGCCACTTCAACTGCTGCTAAAGTTTTTGCGGTGACAATAATATAATTTAATAATATATTTTTTTTTTTTTTCCTTGTCTTCCTTCCCTAAGCGCGCGCGTCTTGTGGGGCGGGCCAGCATGTCAGCCAATCCCAGACACACACACAGCTAAGTGGACTTTTAGCCAGAGAAGCAACGGCATGTGTGATAGGATGTCCATGTCACATGTCCCTGCATTATAAAACCGGACATTTTCCTCCAGGACGCCATTATCTCTTCTGCGTCTTTGGTGTCAGACATCACTGTCGCAGCTCCGTCATTTGTCCTATCGCTGATACAGCTGTATGCGCTCCATACACAGCGCTGGACAGCTTAGGGAGAGCACTTTCTATCAGTTCTTTTAAGGGCTCAAACCGTAAGGGTCAGAGCCATAGGTGACAGGTCCTGAAAACAGCGACAGCGTCTGTGTAGCAAAGGTCAGGGATTTCCTCCCTGCATTTCCCTATTAGGAGGGAATAGAAAGGCAGGCTTCCTTTCCTCTACCCAGAGCCCCACAATCCTGGCACTGTACCCTCCTGTCCTCTGCTCACTCCAACTCATTATAACTAAGCCATTATACTAGCAAACACTCAGTGTACCTAGTGGCATCCTAAACGTGGCTATTGGACATTTGTCTAGTCCCACTAGTGCAAAGACATTTGCAGCACCTCTGCCTGCATTGCACAATCCAACTCATTATAACTAAGCCATTATACTAGCAAACACTCAGTGTACCTAGTGGCATCCTAAACGTGGCTATTGGACTTTGCTATAGTCCCACTAGTGCAAAGACATTTGCAGCACCTCTGCCTGCATTGCACACTCCAACTCATTATAACTAAGCCATTATACTAGCAAACACTCAGTGTACCTAGTGGCATCCTAAACGTGGCTATTGGACTTTGCTATAGTCCCACTAGTGCAAAGACATTTGCAGCACCTCTGCCTGCATTGCACACTCCAACTCATTATAACTAAGCCATTATACTAGCAAACACTCAGTGTACCTAGTGGCATCCTAAACGTGGCTATTGGACTTTGCTATAGTCCCACTAGTGCAAAGATATTTGCAGCACCTCTGCCTGCATTGCACACTCCAACTCATTATAACTAAGCCAATATACTAGCAAACACTCAGTGTACCTAGTGGCATCCTAAACGTGGCTATTGGACTTTGCTATAGTCCCACTAGTGCAAAGACATTTGCAGCACCTCTGCCTGCATTGCACACTCCAACTCATTATAACTAAGCCATTATACTAGCAAACACTCAGTGTACCTAGTGGCATCCTAAACGTGGCTATTGGACTTTGCTATAGTCCCACTAGTGCAAAGACATTTGCAGCACCTCTGCCTGCATTGCACACTCCAACTCATTATAACTAAGCCATTATACTAGCTAAAACTCAGTGTACCTAGTGGCATCCTAAACGTGGCTATTGGACTTTGCTATAGTCCCACTAGTGCAAAGATATTTGCAGCACCTCTGCCTGCATCGCACACTCCAACTCATTATAACTAAGCCAATATACTAGCAAACACTCAGTGTACCTAGTGGCATCCTAACCGTGGCTATTGGACTTTGCTATAGTCCCACTAGTGCAAAGACATTTACAGCACCTCTGCCTGCATTGCACACTCCAACTCATTATAACTAAGCCATTATACTAGCAAACACTCAGTGTACCTAGTGGCATCCTAAACGTGGCTATTGGACTTTGCTATAGTCCCACTAGTGCAAAGACATTTGCAGCACCTCTGCCTGCATTGCACACTCCAACTCATTATAACTAAGCCATTATACTAGCAAACACTCAGTGTACCTAGTGGCATCCTAAACGGGGCTATTGGACTTTGCTATAGTCCCACTAGTGCAAAGACATTTGCAGCACCTCTGCCTGCATTGCACACTCCAACTCATTATAACTAAGCCATTATACTAGCAAACACTCAGTGTACCTAGTGGCATCCTAAACGTGGCTATTGGACATTTGTCTAGTCCCACTAGTGCAAAGACATTTGCAGCACCTCTGCCTGCATTGCACACTCCAACTCATTATAACTAAGCCATTATACTAGCTAACACTCAGTGTACCTAGTGGCATCCTAAACGTGGCTATTGGACTTTGCTATAGTCCCACTAGTGCAAAGACATTTGCAGCACCTCTGCCTGCATTGCACACTCCAACTCATTATAACTAAGCCATTATACTAGCAAACACTCAGTGTACCTAGTGGCATACTAAACGTGGTTATTGGACTTTGCTATAGTCCCACTAGTGCAAAGACATTTGCAGCACCTCTGCCTGCATTGCACACTCCAACTCATTATAACTAAGCCATTATACTAGCTAACACTCAACGTACCTAGTGGCATCCTAAACGTGGCTATTGGACTTTGCTATAGTCCCACTAGTGCAAAGACATTTGCAGCACCTCTGCCTGCATTGCACACTCCAACTCATTATAACTAAGCCATTATACTAGCAAACACTCAGTGTACCTAGTGGCATCCTAAACGTGCTTATTGGACTTTGCTATAGTCCCACTAGTGCAAAGACATTTGCAGCACCTCTGCCTGCATTGCACACTCCAACTCATTATAACTAAGCCATTATACTAGCAAACACTCAGTGTACCTAGTGGCATCCTAAACGTGGCTATTGGACATTTGTCTAGTCCCACTAGTGCAAAGACATTTGCAGCACCACTGCTTGCATCGCACACTCCAACTCATTATAACTAAGCCATTATACTAGCAAACACTCAGTGTACCTAGTGGCATCCTAAACGTGGCTATTGGACTTTGCTATAGTCCCACTAGTGCAAAGACATTTGCAGCACCTCTGCCTGCATTGCACACTCCAACTCATTATAACTAAGCCATTATACTAGCAAACACTCAGTGTACCTAGTGGCATCCTAAACGTGGCTATTGGACTTTGCTATAGTCCCACTAGTGCAAAGACATTTGCAGCACCTCTGCCTGCATTGCACACTCCAACTCATTATAACTAAGCCATTAGACTAGCAAACACTCAGTGTACCTAGTGGCATCCTAAACGTGGCTATTGGACTTTGCTATAGTCCCACTAGTGCAAAGACATTTGCAGCACGTCTGCCTGCATTGCACACTCCAACTCATTATAACTAAGCCATTATACTAGCAAACACTCAGTGTACCTAGTGGCATCCTAAACGTGGCTATTGGACTTTGCTATAGTCCCACTAGTGCAAAGACATTTGCAGCACCTCTGCCTGCATTGCACACTCCAACTCATTATAACTAAGCCATTATACTAGCAAACACTCAGTGTACCTAGTGGCATCCTAAACGTGGCTATTGGACTTTGCTATAGTCCCACTAGTGCAAAGACATTTGCAGCACCTCTGCCTGCATTGCACACTCCAACTCATTATAACTAAGCCATTATACTAGCAAACACTCAGTGTACCTAGTGGCATCCTAAACGTGGCTATTGGACTTTGCTATAGTCCCACTGGTGCAAAGACATTTGCAGCACCTCTGCCTGCATTGCACACTCCAACTCATTATAACTAAGCCATTATACTAGCTAACACTCAGTGTACCTAGTGGCATCCTAAACGTGGCTATTGGACTTTGCTATAGTCCCACTAATGCAAAGATATTTGCAGCACCTCTGCCTGCATTGCACACTCCAACTCATTATAACTAAGCCAATATACTAGCAAACACTCAGTGTACCTAGTGGCATTTTAACCGTGGCTATTGGACTTTGCTATAGTCCCACTAGTGCAAAGACATTTGCAGCACCTCTGCCTGCATTGCACACTCCAACTCATTATAACTAAGCCATTATACTAGCAAACACTCAGTGTACCTAGTGGCATCCTAAACGTGGCTATTGGACTTTGCTATAGTCCCACTAGTGCAAAGACATTTGCAGCACCTCTGCCTGCATTGCACACTCCAACTCATTATAACTAAGCCATTATACTAGCAAACACTCAGTGTACCTAGTGGCATCCTAAACGGGGCTATTGGACATTTGTCTAGTCCCACTAGTGCAAAGACATTTGCAGCACCTCTGCCTGCATTGCACACTCCAACTCATTATAACTAAGCCATTATACTAGCAAACACTCAGTGTACCTAGTGGCATCCTAAACGTGGCTATTGGACTTTGCTATAGTCCCACTAGTGCAAAGACATTTGCAGCACCTCTGCCTGCATTGCACACTCCAACTCATTATATCTAAGCCATTATACTAGCAAACACTCAGTGTACCTAGTGGCATACTAAACGTGGCTATTGGACTTTGCTATAGTCCCACTAGTGCAAAGACATTTGCAGCACCTCTGCCTGCATTGCACACTCCAACTCATTATAACTAAGCCATTAGACTAGCAAACCCTCAGTGTACCTAGTGGCATCCTAAACGTGGCTATTGGACTTTGCTATAGTCCCACTAGTGCAAAGACATTTGCAGCACGTCTGCCTGCATTGCACACTCCAACTCATTATAACTAAGCCATTATACTAGCAAACACTCAGTGTACCTAGTGGCATCCTAAACGTGGCTATTGGACTTTGCTATAGTCCCACTAGTGCAAAGACATTTGCAGCACCTCTGCCTGCATTGCACACTGCAACTCATTATAACTAAGCCATTATACTAGCAAACACTCAGTGTACCTAGTGGCATCCTAAACGTGGCTATTGGACTTTGCTATAGCCCCACTAGTGCAAAGACATTTGCAGCACCTCTGCCTGCATTGCACACTCCAACTCATTATAACTAAGCCATTATACTTTCTAACACTCAGTGTACCTAGTGGCATCCTAAACGTGGCTATTGGACTTTGCTATAGTCCCACTAGTGCAAAGACATTTGCAGCACCTCTGCCTGCATTGCACACTCCAACTCATTATAACTAAGCCATTATACTAGCTAACACTCAGTGTACCTAGTGGCATCCTAAACGTGGCTATTGGACTTTGCTATAGTCCCACTAGTGCAAAGATATTTGCAGCACCTCTGCCTGCATTGCACACTCCAACTCATTATAACTAAGCCAATATACTAGCAAACACTCAGTGTACCTAGTGGCATCCTAAACGTGGCTATTGGACTTTGCTATACTCCCACTAGTGCAAAGACATTTGCAGCACCTCTGCCTGCATTGCACACTCCAACTCATTATAACTAAGCCATTATACTAGCAAACACTCAGTGTACCTAGTGGCATCCTAAACGTGGCTATTGGACTTTGCTATAGTCCCACTAGTGCAAAGACATTTGCAGCACCTCTGCCTGCATTGCACACTCCAACTCATTATAACTAAGCCATTATACTAGCTAACACTCAGTGTACCTAGTGGCATCCTAAACGTGGCTATTGGACTTTGCTATAGTCCCACTAGTGCAAAGATATTTGCAGCACCTCTGCCTGCATTGCACACTCCAACTCATTATAACTAAGCCAATATACTAGCAAACACTCAGTGTACCTAGTGGCATCCTAAACGTGGCTATTGGACTTTGCTATAGTCCCACTAGTGCAAAGACATTTGCAGCACCTCTGCCTGCATTGCACACTCCAACTCATTATAACTAAGCCATTATACTAGCAAACACTCAGTGTACCTAGTGGCATCCTAACCGTGGCTATTGGACTTTGCTATAGTCCCACTAGTGCAAAGACATTTACAGCACCTCTGTCTGCATTGCACACTCCAACTCATTATAACTAAGCCATTATACTAGCAAACACTCAGTGTACCTAGTGGCATCCTAAACGTGGCTATTGGACTTTGCTATAGTCCCACTAGTGCAAAGACATTTGCAGCACCTCTGCCTGCATTGCACACTCCAACTCATTATAACTAAGCCATTATACTAGCAAACACTCAGTGTACCTAGTGGCATCCTAAACGGGGCTATTGGACTTTGCTATAGTCCCACTAGTGCAAAGACATTTGCAGCACCTCTGCCTGCATTGCACACTCCAACTCATTATAACTAAGCCATTATACTAGCAAACACTCAGTGTACCTAGTGGCATCCTAAACGTGGCTATTGGACATTTGTCTAGTCCCACTAGTGCAAAGACATTTGCAGCACCTCTGCCTGCATTGCACACTCCAACTCATTATAACTAAGCCATTATACTAGCAAACACTCAGTGTACCTAGTGGCATCCTAAACGTGGCTATTGGACTTTGCTATAGTCCCACTAGTGCAAAGACATTTGCAGCACCTCTGCCTGCATTGCACACTCCAACTCATTATAACTAAGCCATTATACTAGCAAACACTCAGTGTACCTAGTGGCATACTAAACGTGGCTATTGGACTTTGCTATAGTCCCACTAGTGCAAAGACATTTGCAGCACCTCTGCCTGCATTGCACACTCCAACTCATTATAACTAAGCCATTATACTAGCAAACACTCAGTGTACCTAGTGGCATCCTAAACGTGGCTATTGGACATTTGTCTAGTCCCACTAGTGCAAAGACATTTGCAGAACCTCTGCCTGCATCGCACACTCCAACTCATTATAACTAAGCCATTATACTAGCAAACACTCAGTGTACCTAGTGGCATCCTAAACGTGGCTATTGGACTTTGCTATAGTCCCACTAGTGCAAAGACATTTGCAGCACCTCTGCCTGCATTGCACACTCCAACTCATTATAACTAAGCCATTATACTAGCAAACACTCAGTGTACCTAGTGGCATCCTAAACGTGGCTATTGGACTTTGCTATAGTCCCACTAGTGCAAAGACATTTGCAGCATCTCTGCCTGCATTGCACACTCCAACTCATTATAACTAAGCCATTATACTAGCAAACACTCAGAGTACCTAGTGGCATCCTAAACGTGGCTATTGGACATTTGTCTAGTCCCACTAGTGCAAAGACATTTGGAGCACCTCTGCCTGCATTGCACACTCCAACTCATTATAACTAAGCCATTATACTAGCAAACACTCAGTGTACCTAGTGGCATCCCAAACGTGGCTATTGGACTTTGCTATAGTCCCACTAGTGCAAAGACATTTGCAGCACCTCTGCCTGCATTGCACACTCCAACTCATTATAACTAAGCCATTATACTAGCAAACACTCAGTGTACCTAGTGGCATCCTAAACGTGGCTATTGGACTTTGCTATAGTCCCACTAGTGAAAAGACATTTGCAGCACCTCTGCCTGCATTGCACACTCCAACTCATTATAACTAAGCCATTATACTAGAAAACACTCAGTGTACCTAGTGGCATCTTAAACGTGGCTATTGGACATTTGTCTAGTCCCACTAGTGCAAAGACATTTGGAGCACCTCTGCCTGCATTGCACACTCCAACTCATTATAACTAAGCCATTATACTAGCAAACACTCAGTGTACCTAGTGGCATCCCAAACGTGGCTATTGGACTTTGCTATAGTCCCACTAGTGCAAAGACATTTGCAGCACCTCTGCCTGCATTGCACACTCCAACTCATTATAACTAAGCCATTATACTAGCAAACACTCAGTGTACCTAGTGGCATCCTAAACGTGGCTATTGGACTTTGCTATAGTCCCACTAGTGCAAAGACATTTGCAGCACCTCTGCCTGCATTGCACACTCCAACTCATTATAACTAAGCTATTATACTAGCAAACACTCAGTGTACCTAGTGGCATCCTAAACGTGGCTATTCGACTTTGCTATAGTCCCACTAGTGCAAAGACATTTGCAGCACCTCTGCCTGCATTGCACACTCCAACTCATTATAACTAAGCCATTATACTAGCAAACACTCAGTGTACCTAGTGGCATCCTAAACGTGGCTATTGGACTTTGCTATAGTCCCACTAGTGCAAAGACATTTGCAGCACCTCTGCCTGCATTGCACACTCCAACTCATTATAACTAAGCCATTATACTAGCTAACACTCAGTGTACCAATTGGCATCCTAAACGTGGCTATTGGACTTTGGTATAGTCCCACTAGTGCAAAGACATTTGCAGCACCTCTGCCTGCATTGCACACTCCAACTCATTATAACTAAGCCATTATACTAGCAAACACTCAGTGTACCTAGTGGCATCCTAAACTTGGCTATTGGACTTTGCTATAGTCCCACTAGTGCAAAGGCATTTGCAGCACCTCTGCCTGCATTGCACACTCCAACTCATTATAACTAAGCCATTATACTAGCAAACACTCAGTGTACCTAGTGGCATCCTAAACTTGGCTATTGGACTTTGCTATAGTCCCACTAGTGCAAAGGCATTTGCAGCACCTCTGCCTGCATTGCACACTCCAACTCATTATAACTAAGCCATTATACTAGCAAACACTCAGTGTACCTAGTGGCATCCTAAACGTGCTTATTGGACTTTGCTATAGTCCCACTAGTGCAAAGACATTTGCAGCACCTCTGCCTGCATTGCACACTCCAACTCATTATAACTAAGCCATTATACTAGCAATTTTTGCTGCCAGTTTAAGGGCCGTAGTTGCATTGTCAGGGATATTTATTCTTTATTATTCTGCTGTTAATAAAGCTAGACCACCACTGCAATCTACACCACCTCTCAATTTTTACTACTACATTTTCAGTGCACAATCTTGTCGCAATCAACATGAGTGGCAAAATGACAGATGCTGGTGGAAAGGGGAAGAGGCGTGGTGGAAAAGGCAAAAAAGGTTTTGTCCGTGGGGAAGGTGGCAAAGCTCCATTATCATCTGCTGAAGATAGACCATCTACCAGCAAAAGTAAGATGTCTACTACTTACCGTGGACAATCCGATGTGCTCCCTTTTTTACGGACACGAACAACAGGAACAAAGGTAGATGATGGCCAAAAAAGGAAAATGCTTGAATGGATCTCAAGTGGTCCAACAAGTGCCCTCTCAGCCACCTCAACTACCGCATCCAAAAAACACCAGTCCTCTGAGTTGTCATCCCAATCAAACTTGCTTTCTCCCAGCTCTGAAGTCTCCATCAGCCCTGCACAGTATGTTGGAACTGAGATGGCTGAGTCTGCAGAGCTGTTTAGTCACACTATAGCCTGGGAATCAGAGGTCTGCTCCCAAGCTACAGTGAGTACAGAACAGGAAATGGTCTGCAGTGATGCCCAGAACCTTTGTGACTCTGATTCAGGCCGTGAGGACCAAGTTTCTGAGCATAATGTTGACCCTTTGTCACAAACTGTCACACCTGTGGTTATAGACAATGAGGAACATACTGATGAAGATGAGACGCAGATATCCGATTGGGATGACAACTTAAATATTCGGTCAGGGCAAGAAGAGGCTCGGTCTGAGGGGGAGGGGAGTGCAAACACAACAATTGATGATGAAGTTCTAGATCCCACCTACTGTTAACCCCCAGTCAGGCACTCGAGGAGGTCAACAGAGGTGGTGGAGGAGGATGCAACTGATGACAAAGTTACCTTGCACCTTCCTGGACACAGTCGGAGTACTGGTAGCACGTCTACAACTGCATCCTCAGCCACCACTCTGCCTCTGAGCATTATTCGGGGTGGATCAACAGGTCGCATGGCCTCTAAGCCTTGCCTAGCCTGGTCCTTTTTTGACATAGAAAAAGATCGCCCAAATTATGTGATCTGTAAAATTTGTCATGGTTCTCTTAGTAGAGGTCAAAACCTCAGCAGTTTGACAACTTCTTCCATGAATCGTCACATGAATAAATATCATATGGCCCGGTGGGAAGCTCACCGTGCTGCAATGCGGCCTAGCGGAGCGAACCATCCACCGCCTGCCCCTTCCAGTGCATCCGCGCGCTCGTCATCTTCTAGGACTGTGGGGACAGCTGTCACACCTGTTTTTCCACCCACAACTTCCACCACTGTAACCGCAACAGGCAGTTTGCTTGGTAGGTCGTCAGTTGGTTTGGAAGGGGAAACAAGTGAGTGTGTACAGCTCTCTCAGACATCGATAGCACCAACGTTGGATGAAGGCAACATCATGTCTCCGCCTGCACTTTCCTCACAAACCTGCATTTTTCCAGGGACACCCTACTCAACACCGTCTACACACAGCAGCCAGATCTCTGTCCCTCAGATGTGGTCAAATAAAAGGCCACTTCCTGCGACCCATGACAAAGCTAAGAGGTTGACTATCCCTCTGTAAGCTGTTGGCTACCAAAATGCTGCCTTTCCGCCTAGTGGACACACAGGATTTTAGAGACCTTATGTCTGTCGCTGTGCCCCGGTACCAGAGGCCTAGTCGCCACTACTTCTCTAAGAAAGGTGTGCCCGCGCTACACCAGCATGTCGCACACAACATCACCGCTTCATTGAGAAACTCTGTGTGTGAACGGGTGCATTTCACCACCGATACTTGGACCAGTAAGCATGGACAGGGACGTTACATGTCGCTCACTGGGCACTGGGTAACTATGGTGATAGATGGTGAAGGGTCTGCTGCACAAGTCTTGCCGTCCCCACGACTTGTGTGTCAATCCTCTGTCTGTCCAAGTTCCGCCACTGCTTCTGCATCCTCCACCTCATCTGGGTCCTCCACCTCCGCCCCAAGCCTGCCTGGTCAGGCCACCAGCGTTCTCACTGCGCAGAAGGAATCACGCACCCATCATTACTATGCTGGCAGCAAAGCGCAACGGCATCAGGCGGTCTTTAGCTTGACATGTCTTGGGAATAAGAGTCACACAGCTGAGGAGTTGTGGTCAGCTCTGCGGTCCGAGTTTAATAAATGGTTGTCTCCACTCAACCTGCAGCCTGGTAAGGCCGTGTGCGACAATGCTGCAAACCTGGGTGCAGCCCTTCGCCTGGGCAAGGTGACACACGTACCTTGTATGGCTCACGTGTTGAACCTTGTCGTGCAGCAATTTTTAACACATTATCCCGGCCTAGATGGCCTTCTGAACAGGGCACGAAAAACTGTCTGCTCACTTCCGCCGTTCAAGCGCCGCAGCTGAGCGACTTGCATCGCTCCAGAAGTCTTTCGGCCTGCCGGTTCATCGCCTGAAATGCGATGTGGCGACACGCTGGAATTCAACTCTCCACATGTTACAGCGACTGTGGCAGCACCGCTGTGCCCTGGTGCAATACGTCATGACGTATAGCCTGGGCCAACGAGATGCAGAGGTGGGGCAGATCACCCTGATGGAGTGGTCTCAGATCAAGGACCTATGCACCCTTCTGCACAGTTTCGACATGGCGACAAATATGTTTAGCGCTGACAATGCCATTATCAGCATGACGATTCCAGTCATTTACATGCTGGAGCACACGCTAAACACTATTCGGAGTCAGGGGGTGGGACAACAGGAAGGGGATGAACTACAGGAGGGTTCATATGCGCAAGACACAACAACATCACCAAGGTCCAGACGTTCATCATCACCAAGGCGCCAGGCATGGGACCATGGGGGACAGGGATCCACAAGGGCGCATGGTAGCAGGCGAGATGTTGAGGAAGGTGCAGGAGGATATGAAGAAATGGAGGACGAACTGTCCATGGACATGAAAGACTCAGCAGATGAGGGAGACCTTGGTCAAATTTCAGTTGAAAGAGGTTGGGGGGAGATGTCAGAGGAAGAAAGAACGGTTAGCACCTCTATGCCACAAACACAGCGTGGACTTGGTCCGCATGGCTGCGCAAGACACATGAGTGCCTTCTTGTTGCACTACCTCCAACATGACCCTCGTATTGTCAAAATTAGAAGTGATGATGACTACTGGCTTGCCACTAGAGATGAGCGAACCGGTCGCGGTTCGGCTTGAGGTTGGTTCGCCGAACGGACCTCCCGTTCGAGTTCGGTTCGTCGAACGTTCGACGAACCGAACTCGAACTGCATAGGAAACAATGGCAGGCAATCACAAACACAGAAAAACACCTAGAAAACACCCTCAAAGGTGTCCAAAAGGTCACAAACAACTCACAACACATGGGAAAGTGACAAGGACATATACTCATGCGAAAACAAAAGAGCTGGACAAGGAAAAAGAGGAGGACACACAGATATATGAGTATATGCAAGGAAACATCGATTCCATTAATGTGCAACTTGAGCCCTGCTCATTCTTGGCTTCCAATCTTGATAAATTGCCTGAGCTCGCCACGTACGTCTTGGGGATCTTGTCGTGTCCTGCAGCCAGCGTTCTCTCGGAACCTGTCTTCAGTGCTGCTGTGGGTCTGCTGGCAGATAAGCACACGTGTCTGTCCACTGACAATGTGGATATGGCTCTCAGAGGACTTTTCTTCCCCTGGGTCAGCCAGGGGACGGGAAAGGCACGCGTATTTTTGAGAGTGCTTCATGCAAAGCATCTTTTTCTTTTTCAAAAGGGAGCTCAACCGATGCCAGTCAAGTGGGGTGTGTGTGGCCCAGTGAGTGGCAACCAGGGAGACTGTGGTTGGAGTCCCCTCGCTGTGTCTCTAAAAGAACCAAGATGAACAAGTCATGGCTCTCAGAGGACTTTTCTTCCCCTGGGTCAGCCAGGGGACGGGAAAGGCACGCGTATTTTTGAGAGTGCTTCATGCAAAGCATCTTTTTCTTTTTCAAAAGGGAGCTCAACCGATGCCAGTCAAGTGGGGTGTGTGTGGCCCAGTGAGTGGAAACGAGGGAGACTGTGGTTGGAGTCCCCTCGCTGTGTCTCTAAAAGAACCAAGATGAACAAGTCATGGCTCTCAGAGGACTTTTCTTCCCCTGGGTCAGCCAGGGGACGGGAAAGGCACGCGTATTTTTGAGAGTGCTTCATGCAAAGCATCTTTTTCTTTTTCAAAAGGGAGCTCAACCGATGCCAGTCAAGTGGGGTGTGTGTGGCCCAGTGAGTGGCAACGAGGGAGACTGTGGTTGGAGTCCCCTCGCTGTGTCTCTAAAAGAACCAAGATGAACAAGTCATGGCTCTCAGAGGACTTTTCTTCCCCTGGGTCAGCCAGGGGACGGGAAAGGCACGCGTATTTTTGAGAGTGCTTCATGCAAAGCATCTTTTTCTTTTTCAAAAGGGAGCTCAACCGATGCCAGTCAAGTGGGGTGTGTGTGGCCCAGTGAGTGGAAACGAGGGAGACTGTGGTTGGAGTCCCCTCGCTGTGTTATACATGCTTTTAGAAGGGCATGACATGGCTTGGAGGTTGACTTTCATAAAATGCAAACTGTTGGCTACCAAAATGCTGCCTTTCCAACAACTGTGGTTATAGGCAATGAGGAACATACTGATGAAGATGAGACGCAGATACCCGATTGGGATGACAACTTAAATATTCGGTCAGGGCAAGAAGAGGCTCGGTCTGAGGGGGAGGGGAGTGCAAACACAACAATTGATGATGAAGTTCTAGATCCCACCTACTGTCAACCCCCAGTCAGGCACTCGAGGAGGTCAACAGAGGCGGTGGAGGAGGATGTAACCGACGACGAAATTACCTTGCGCCTTCCTGGACAGAGTCGGAGCACTGGTAGCACGTCTACAACTGCATCCTCAGCCACCACTCTGCCTATGAGCATTATTCGGGGTGCATCAACAGGTCGCATGGCCTCTAAGCCTTGCCTAGCCTGTTCCTTTTTTGACATAGAAAAAGATCGCCCAAATCATGTGATATGTAAAATTTGTCATGATTCTCTTAGTAGAGGTCAAAACCTCAGCAGTTTGACAACTTCTTCCATGAATCGTCACATGAATAAATATCATAGGTCCCGGTGGGAAGCTCACTGTGCTGCAATGCGGCCTAGCGGAGCGAACCATCCACCGCCCGCCCCTTCCAGTGCATCCGCGCGCTCTTCATCTTCTAGGACTGTGGGGACAGCTGTCACACCTGTTTTTCCACGCAAAACTTCCACCACTGTAACCGCAACAGGCAGTTTGCTTGGTAGGTCGTCAGTTGGTTTGGAAGGGGAAACAAGTGAGTGTGTACAGCTCTCTCAGACATCGATAGCACCTACGTTGGATGAAGGCAATATCATGTCTCCGCCTGCACTTTCCTCACAAACCTGCATTTTTCCAGGGACACCCTACTCAACACCGTCTACACACAGCAGCCAGATCTCTGTCCCTCAGATGTGGTCAAATAAAAGGCCACTTCCTCCGACCCATGACAAAGCTAAGAGGTTGACTCTATCCCTCTGTAAGCTGTTGGCTACCGAAATGCTGCCTTTCCGCCTAGTGGACACACAGGATTTTAGAGACCTTATGTCTGTCGCTGTGCCCCAGTACCAGATGCCTAGTCGCCACTACTTCTCTAAGAAAGGTGTGCCCGCGCTACACCAGCATGTCGCACACAACATCACCGCTTCCTTGAGAAACTCTGTGTGTGAACGGGTGCATTTCACCACCGATACTTGGACCAGTAAGCATGGACAGGGACGTTACATGTCGCTGACTGGGCACTGGGTAACTATGTTGATAGATGGTGAAGGGTCTGCTGCACAAGTCTTGCCGTCCCCACGACTTGTGTGTCAATCCTCTGTCTGTCCAAGTTCCGCCACTGCTTCTGCATCCTCCACCTCATCTGGGTCCTCCACCTCCGCCCCAAGCCTGCCTGGTCAGGCCACCAGCGTTCTCACTGCGCAGAAGGAATCACGCACCCCTCATTACTATGCTGGCAGCAGAGCGCAACGGCATCAGGCGGTCTTTAGCTTGACATGTCTTGGGAATAAGAGTCACACAGCTGAGGAGTTGTGGTCAGCTCTGCGGTCCGAGTTTAATAAATGGTTGTCTCCACTCAACCTGCAGCCTGGTAAGGCCGTGTGCGACAATGCTGCAAACCTGGGTGCGGCCCTTCGCCTGGGCAAGGTGACACACGTGCCTTGTATGGCTCACGTGTTGAACCTTGTTGTCCAGCAATTTTTAACACACTATCCCGGCCTAGATGGCCTTCTGACCAGGGCACGTAAACTGTCTGCAGTGCTCACTTCCGCCGTTCAACCGCCGCAGCTGAGCGACTTGCATCGCTCCAGAAGTCTTTCGGCCTGCCGGTTCATCGCCTGAAATGCGATGTGGCGACACGCTGGAATTCAACTCTCCACATGTTACAGCGACTGTGGCAGCACCGGCGAGCCCTGGTGCAATACGTCATGATGTATAGCCTGGGCCAACGAGATGCAGAAGTGGGGCAGATCACCCTGATGGAGTGATCTCAGATCAAGGACCTATGCACCGTTCTGCACAGTTTCGACATGGCGACGAATATGTTTAGCGCTGACAATGCCATTATCAGCATGACGATTACAGTCATTTACATGCTGGAGCACACGCTAAACACTATTCGGAGTCAGGGGGTGGGACAACAGGAAGGGGAGGAACTACAGGAGGATTCATATGCGCAAGACACAACAACATCACCAAGGTCCAGACGTTCATCATCACCAACGCGGCAGGCATGGGACCATGGGGGACAGGGATCAACAAGGGCGCATGGTAGCAGGCGAGATGTTGAGGAAGGTGCAGGAGGACATGAAGATATGGAGGACGAACTGTCCATGGACATGGAAGACTCAGCGGATGAGGGAGACCTTGGTCAAAATTCAGTTGAAAGAGGTTGGGGGGAGATGTCAGAGGAAGAAAGAACGGTTAGCACCTCTATGCCACAAACACAGCGTGGACTTGGTCCGCATGGCTGCGCAAGACACATGAGTGCCTTCTTGTTGCACTACCTCCAACATGACCCTCGGATTGTCAAAATTAGAAGTGATGATGACTACTGGCTTGCCACACTATTAGATCCCCGGGACAAGTCCAAATTTTGTGACATAATTCCACCCATAGAAAGGGACGCACGTATGCTGGAGTATCAGCATAAGCTGTTACTCGATCTTAGCTCGGCTTTTACACCAAACAACCGTGCAGGTGAAGGGAGTGATTCTCCCAGTTGTAACTTGACAAACATGGGACGGCATCGTCATCTTCAACAGTCTACCCGTACCAGTAGGACCGTATCTGGTGCTGGTAACAGCAATTTTATGGAATATTTTCATAATTTTTTTAGACCCTCCTTTGCAAGGCCACCAGAGACAACAAGTCTGACACATAGTCAACGGATGGAGAGGATGATACAGGAGTATCTCCAAATGAACATCGATGCAATGACTTTGCAAATGGAGCCTTGCTCCTTTTGGGCTTCAAATCTAGAAAAATTGACAGAGCTCTCCAGTTACGCCTTGGAGATTTTGTCGTGTGCAGCTGCCAGCGTTGTCTCTGAACGTGTCTTCTTCAGTGCTGCTGGGTGTGTGCTGACAGATAAGCGCACACGTCTGTCCAGTGACAATGTGGACACACTGACGTTCATCAAAATGAACAAGTCATGGATCCAGAAGGAATTTACTACCCCTGTGTCATCCTGGGGAGAGTAAATGCTTGTGGATTTGGAATGTGCTTGATGCAAATCAAAACATCCTGTTTGCAACTAGGGCACAAGTGCTGCCACTGATGGGGTGTCTGTGTGCCCAATGTTGGGAAAAAAGGTAGACTCCGATTGGAGTAACCCTTGCTTGATGTGTTTTTTAAAAATGATACAAGATGAACAGATCTGAAGGCAAGATGAAGGCAACATCATGTCTCCGCCTGCACTTTTCTCACAAACCTGCATTTTTCCAGGGACACCCTACTCAACACCGTCTACAGACAGCAGCCAGATCTCTTTCCCTCAGATGTGGTCAAATAAAAGGCCACTTACTGCGACCCATGACAAAGCTAAGTGGTTGACTCTATCCCTCTGTAAGCTGTTGGCTACCGAAATGCTGCCTTTACGCGTAGTGGACACACAGGATTTTACAGACCTTATGTCTGTCGCTGTGCCCCAGTACCACATGCCCAATCACCACTGCTTCTCCAAGAAAAGCATGCCCGCGCTACACCAGCATGTCGCACACAACATCACCACTTCCTTGAGAAAATCTGTGTGCGACAGGGTGCATTTCAACACAGATACTTGGACCAGTAAGCATAGACAGGGTCATTACATGTCACTGACTGGGCACTGGCAAACTATGGTGAGAGATGGAGAAGGGTCTGCTGTACAAGTCTTGCCGTCCCCACGAGTTGTTTCAATCCTTGTTCTGTATGTAGAAGTTAATACACTGCTTCTGCCCCTTCAACCTCGTGTGGGTCCTCTACCTTGGCGCAAACCCTGTGTGGTCAGGCCACCCTTCCTTGCAACTGCGCACAAGGACTACCACACACCTCCTTACTATGCTGGCAGCAGAGCTCAATGCCATCAGGCGGTCAAAGCTTTACTTTGAAATGTATGGGAAATGTGAGTCACACCGCTATTACAGAGAATAGTAGTCAGGCAGGGTCAAAACATTAATTGAGGAACAGGAACAGAATGGGACGGCCAGGAAAGAATCAGAAAACAAGCAGAGTTGAAATGCGTATCGGCCAACAAGGTACATAAACAGCAAGCAGGAAAAGTAGTCAGGTAACAAGCACACAAAATCATAAAACTGAACTGGGGGTAAAATTAACCAGAGGTTCATAGCTATGTCTGGCAGTGGTCTGCAGACAGGATGGGCATAAAAAAGGGTGTGGTGTCTTCCCATTGGTTGTAGCTGAATGATGGTATTTCATCTGTGAGATACCCACCAGCTACATTCAGCCAGAGATTCTGCATCTGTCAAGGTAATGCAGCCCAGTGGGTGAGCATAACCTGCGTCCACCTGCGCCGCTGGCATCGACTACTCTCACATCATCAGCACTATTCATGAAAGGAACACGTTGTCACCTGGCAACCGGAGTACAAATTGACGGAGCGGACTACGTTGGTGACTTAACAGCCGTGTGCGGCAATGATGCAAACCTGGCTGCGGGCCATCCTCAGGGCAATGTGACACACGTGCCTTTTAGGGCTCACGTGTTGAACCGAATTCGCCAGCAATTTTTAAAACACCATCACGGCCTACATGGCCTTGTGCAGTGGGCACGCTCGCTATGTGCTCACTTCCATCGTGCGCACACAGCAGCTCAACAACTTTCATCACTCCGGAAGTCTTAGGGTCTGGCAGTTAAACGCCGTAAATGCGATGTTTCGACACGCAGGAATTGGAATCTGCACATGTTGCAGCGTGTGTGGCAGCACCGCAGAGCCCTGCTGAAATACGGTAAGACATATAGCCTGGGATAACTTGATCCAGAGGTGGTGCAGATCACGCTGCTGGAGTGGTGTCAGATCAAGGACCTATGCACCCTGCTACACAGTTTTGAAATGTCGACGAAGATGTTTAGCACTGGCAATGTCATTCTCAGCGTGACAATTCTGGTCATCTACATGATGGAGCACACTGTAATTATTATTCTGAGTCAGGTGTTGGGACAAGAGGAAGGGGAGGAAGTACAGGAGGAGTCATATGCGGAAGGGATAACAAGATCTACGAGGTCCAGATGGTCAGCGGCACCTATGCGGCATTCATGGTGAGGGAGAGGGATTAACAAGGGCGCATAGTATCAGCAAAAAGTGTTGATGAAAGTGCAGGAGCCCATGAAGAAATGGAGGACGAACTGGCGATGGGCATGGAAGACTCAGCAGATGAGAGAGCTTGCTCACATTTCGGTTGTGCGAGGTTGTGGGTAGAGGGCAGAGGAAGGATGCACGATTCTCACCTCTCTGCCACCAACACACCAAGGACTTGGTCCTCCTGGATGCACAAGACACATGAGCGCCTTCTTGCTGCACTACCTACATGACCCTCGGATTGTATGAATTTGAACTAATCCTGAATACTGGGTTGCCACACTGTTAGATCCCCGGTACAAGACAAAATTTGGCGAACTAATTCCTGCCATAGAAATAGACGCACGTATACAGGAGTATCTGCAGAATGTGGTACGCAATCTTAGATCTACTTGTCCACTAAACACCAGTGCTGCACAGAGTGAATCTCAACGCTTTGTCATGGATAGGAGGAAATGGTCTTTTACTTGTCCACATCGGAGGGACCGAGGGATGGCTGCTGTGCTGAGATGGCGTTGAGTACGGTGTCCCTGCACAGTTGCACTTTTGGTCATATCCCAAAATGAGTTGAAAAAGGACAGATGCTGTTGGAAAGGGGAACAGGTGTGTTGGAAAGGGGAAAAAAGTTTTGGTCCGTGGATTTGGTGGTTAAGCAACTGTAACATTTGCTGAAGAAACAACATCTGTTACAGTGGGACTGGCAGATTTGGATAAAGTGGTATATAATCTGTGACCGCTATATAACGAAAATTAATAAGAAAAGAAAGAGAAAGGTATATATCCCCATCAGCAGTCAGTGTCCACCGTGCTCCCAGTTGGAAAAGGAGAGGTTGGCAACTTGAAGGTTTGGTGGAGGATACAGAGCTGTGTGGCTATGAAACTAATAGTAGCCTGAACCGAGTTAGACGCCATTCGGATCTGGAGACTGTGAGCCCTGTTAGCGTCACAGGGTCCACATGCCCACCCAGCCCAGGAACTCCCTGTTAACAACACAGGGGCCATTGAGTACGCTGACCGTGTGCGTAGGGGCCACACCTGTGGATAGCAGGCGCATCAGCAGCAGCAGGCCTGTTAATGCCACTGGGCTGCACAAGCAGGACTGTTAGGACAGGAGCTGGTCTTAACCGTTCTGCGTTACCAACTGTGGTGGTGGCCTGCATCCACCACCCGATCCCTGCCTACCTCTGGCCTAAAGCCGCAATGGGTTCAACACATGGAGGTGTGCTCTTTCGGAGCATAATAGAAGACTGCGCACCTCCTTGTTGGCTCCAGCCCCTTTTATAACCTGGGTCCGGCCCAAACCAGGGTGAACCACAATGCACCTCCTGTAGACAAAAGTAGAGTGACACGTCATGAGTGGCATAACTAGCGTCCTATTTGGAAACGCAACTTCAATGATGACCTCATGGCTGCCATGACCCAAACACCTCACCAGTCATCGTCTGAGCATCAATAATGCGGTGACAAGTCATAGGTGTGGGCCTCTTCAAGCCATTTGGGAGGACACCTGATGCCCTGTGGTCTATATGGGACCCCCACATCAGGGCCAGGGCCAAAGAGTTCATTACCGGACCTAGTCTCTGATGCAGGAAGTGCCTGAGCATGCTCAGTAGCATGAAATACAGTCTCTGAAAAAAGACTATCAGCTTTAGCATGGTGTCTATGCCCAAAACAGGACTTAGACCCGGCACGGAATGCAAGCACCTGTGCAAAGAGGCTTTTCACACTTAGTGTGGGAGCATGCGCTGTATCCCGAAATGAAAACTTAGCGTCAGGAATGGCACAGTCAGGCTGAGCATACTCACTAGGCGAAACACTGTAATTATGCTGCAGCTGGGGTACATCGGCACACGCATGCGCACTAGCTGCCTCTCCACACTTAGACGTGGAGGGGAAATTTGTCTTGGAGATGCTGTCTATGAACAGAAGGAAAAGCTAAAGGAAGCCTGACTTTCTATCCCTCCGAATTATGAAATGCAGCAATGAATTCCATGAGTTTGCTATAACATTAGCATAGCAAAATGTGCATGAGGGTGTGATGTAGAGGTGCTAGAAATAGCTTGTCACCAGTGGGGCACTAATGGAATACAACAGCCAGTTCTATGATGCCACAAAATGGCAGTATTTAGTGCTATCATTATAGCTTATTAAAAACAGAGCACGAGGTTGTCATGCAAAAGTGCTGCACATAGATTTGCAGTAGTGTGAATTGACAAAAGTACAATAGCCACGTTTAGGATACAACTAGGTACAGTGAGTGTTTGCTAGTAAAATTGCTTAGTTTAAAAAAGTTGTAGTGTGCAATGCAGGCAGACGTGCTATGCAAATGTCTTTGCACTAGTGGGACTATAGCAAAGTCCAATAGCCACGTATAGGATGCCACTAGGTACACTGAGTGTGTGCTAGTATAATGGCTTCGTTATAATTTGTTGGAGTGTGCAACGCAGGCAGATGCGCTCTGCAAATGTCTTGGCACTAGTGGGACTATAGCAAAGTCCAATAGCCACGTATAGGATGCCACTAGGTACACTGTGTGTTTGCTAGTATAATGGATGAGTTTAAAAAAGATAGAGTGTGCAATGCAGGCAGACGTGCTGCAAATAACGTTCCAATACTGTGAATTGACAAAAGTACAATAGCCACGTTTAGGATACAACTAGGTACAGTGAGTGTTTGCTAGTATAATGGCTTTGTTATAATTAGTTGGAGTGTGCAACGCAGGCAGATGCGCTCTGCAAATGTCTTGGCACTAGTGGGACTATAGCAAAGTCCAATAGCCACGTATAGGATGCCACTAGGTACACTGACTGTTTGGTAGTATAATGGCTGAGTTTAAAAAAGTTAGAGTGTGCAATGCAGGCAGACGTGCTGCAAATAACGTTCCAATACTGTGAATTGACAAAAGTACAATAGCCACGTTTAGGATGCCACTAGGTACACTGACTGTTTGCTAGTATAATGGCTGAGTTTAAAAAAGTTAGAGTGTGCAATGCAGGCAGACGTGCTGCAAATAACGTTCCAATACTGTGAATTGACAAAAGTACAATAGCCACGTTTAGGATGCCACTAGGTACACTGACTGTTTGCTAGTATAATGGCTGAGTTTAAAAAACTTGGAGTGTGCAATGCAGGCAGATGTGCTCTGCAAATGTCTTGGCACTAGTGGGACTATAGCAAAGTCCAATAGCCACGTATAGGATGCCACTAGGTACACTGAGTGTGTGCTAGTATAATGGCTTCGTTATAATTAGTTGGAGTGTGCAACGCAGGCAGATGCGCTCTGCAAATGTCTTGGCACTAGTGGGACTATAGCAAAGTCCAATAGCCACGTATAGGATGCCACTAGGTACACTGAGTGTTTGCTAGTATAATGGCTTCGTTATAATTAGTTGGAGTGTGCAACGCAGGCAGATGCGCTCTGCAAATGTCTTGGCCCTAGTGGGACTATAGCAAAGTCCAATAGCCACGTATAGGATGCCACTAGGTACACTGAGTGTTTGCTAGTATAATGGCTTAGTTATAATGAGTTGGAGTGTGCAACGCAGGCAGATGCGCTCTGCAAATGTCTTGGCACTAGTGGGACTATAGCAAAGTCCAATAGCCACGTATAGGATGCCACTAGGTACACTGAGTGTTTGCTAGTATAATGGCTTAGTTATAATTTGTTGTAGTGTGCAACGCAGGCAGATGCGCTCTGCAAATGTCTTGGCACTAGTGGGACTATAGCAAAGTCCAATAGCCACGTATAGGATGCCACTAGGTACACTGAGTGTTTGCTAGTATAATGGCTTCGTTATAATTAGTTGGAGTGTGCAACGCAGGCAGATGCGCTCTGCAAATGTCTTGGCACTAGTGGGACTATAGCAAAGTCCAATAGCCACGTATAGGATGCCACTAGGTACACTGAGTGTGTGCTAGTATAATGGCTTCGTTATAATTAGTTGGAGTGTGCAACGCAGGCAGATGCGCTCTGCAAATGTCTTGGCACTAGTGGGACTATAGCAAAGTCCAATAGCCACGTATAGGATGCCACTAGGTACACTGTGTGTTTGCTAGTATAATGGCTGAGTTTAAAAAACTTGGAGTGTGCAATGCAGGCAGATGTGCTCTGCTAATGTCTTTGCACTAGTGGGACTATAGCAAAGTCCAATAGCCACGTATAGGATGCCACTAGGTACACTGAGTGTTTGCTAGTAAAATTGCTTAGTTTAAAAAACTTGGAGTGTGCAATGCAGGCAGATGTGCTCTGCAAATGTCTTGGCCCTAGTGGGACTATAGCAAAGTCCAATAGCCACGTATAGGATGCCACTAGGTACACTGAGTGTGTGCTAGTATAATGGCTTCGTTATAATTAGTTGGAGTGTGCAACGCAGGCAGATGCGCTCTGCAAATGTCTTGGCACTAGTGGGACTATAGCAAAGTCCAATAGCCACGTATAGGATGCCACTAGGTACACTGAGTGTTTGCTAGTAAAATTGCTTAGTTTAAAAAACTTGGAGTGTGCAATGCAGGCAGATGTGCTCTGCAAATGTCTTGGCCCTAGTGGGACTATAGCAAAGTCCAATAGCCACGTATAGGATGCCACTAGGTACACTGAGTGTTTGCTAGTATAATGGCTTAGTTATAATGAGTTGGAGTGTGCAACGCAGGCAGATGCGCTCTGCAAATGTCTTGGCACTAGTGGGACTATAGCAAAGTCCAATAGCCACGTATAGGATGCCACTAGGTACACTGAGTGTTTGCTAGTATAATGGCTTAGTTATAATTTGTTGTAGTGTGCAACGCAGGCAGATGCGCTCTGCAAATGTCTTGGCACTAGTGGGACTATAGCAAAGTCCAATAGCCACGTATAGGATGCCACTAGGTACACTGAGTGTGTGCTAGTATAATGGCTTCGTTATAGTTAGTTGGAGTGTGCAACGCAGGCAGATGCGCTCTGCAAATGTCTTGGCACTAGTGGGACTATAGCAAAGTCCAATAGCCACGTATAGGATGCCACTAGGTACACTGAGTGTTTGCTAGTATAATGGCTTCGTTATAATTTGTTGTAGTGTGCAACGCAGGCAGATGCGCTCTGCAAATGTCTTGGCACTAGTGGGACTATAGCAAAGTCCAATAGCCACGTATAGGATGCCACTAGGTACACTGAGTGTGTGCTAGTATAATGGCTTCGTTATAATTAGTTGGAGTGTGCAACGCAGGCAGATGCGCTCTGCAAATGTCTTGGCACTAGTGGGACTATAGCAAAGTCCAATAGCCACGTATAGGATGCCACTAGGTACACTGAGTGTTTGCTAGTATAATGGCTTCGTTATAATTAGTTGGAGTGTGCAACGCAGGCAGATGCGCTCTGCAAATGTCTTGGCACTAGTGGGACTATAGCAAAGTCCAATAGCCACGTATAGGATGCCACTAGGTACACTGTGTGTTTGCTAGTATAATGGCTGAGTTTAAAAAACTTGGAGTGTGCAATGCAGGCAGATGTGCTCTGCTAATGTCTTTGCACTAGTGGGACTATAGCAAAGTCCAATAGCCACGTATAGGATGCCACTAGGTACACTGAGTGTTTGCTAGTAAAATTGCTTAGTTTAAAAAACTTGGAGTGTGCAATGCAGGCAGATGTGCTCTGCAAATGTCTTGGCCCTAGTGGGACTATAGCAAAGTCCAATAGCCACGTATAGGATGCCACTAGGTACACTGAGTGTGTGCTAGTATAATGGCTTCGTTATAATTAGTTGGAGTGTGCAACGCAGGCAGATGCGCTCTGCAAATGTCTTGGCACTAGTGGGACTATAGCAAAGTCCAATAGCCACGTATAGGATGCCACTAGGTACACTGAGTGTTTGCTAGTATAATGGCTTAGTTAGAATGAGTTGGAGTGTGCAGAGGACAAGAGGGTACAGTGGCAGGATTGTGGTGCTCTGGGTAGAGGAATGGAAGCCTGCCTTTCTATTCCCTCCTAATGGTGAAATGCAGGGAGGAAATCCCTGACCTGGGCTACACAGACGCTGTTGCTGTTTGCAGGACCTGTCACCTATGGCTCTCTGACCCTGCCGGTACGAGCCCTTAAAAGGACTGCTAGAATGTGCTCTCCCTAAGCTGTCTAACGCTGTGTATGCAGCGCATACAGCTGTATCGGCGATAGGACAAAGGACGGAACTGCGACAGTGATGTCTGACACCAAAGACGCAGAAGGCAGATAATGGCGATCGTGAAGAAAATGTCCGGTTTTATAATGCAGGGACATGTGACATGCAGATCCTATCACACATGCCGTTGCTTCTCTGCCTCAAAGTCCACTTAGGTGTGTGTGTGTCTGTGATTGGCTGACATGCTGGCCAGCCCCACAAGACGCGCGCGCTTAGGGAAGGAAGACAAGAAAAAAAAAAAAAAAAATGGCGATCGCCATTATAGAAACAGCAGTGATCTGAAGGCGCTGTTCACGCACACTATACACTGAAATGTGATAATAGTTTGATTCACAGAGTGACTTACACTATTACAGCAGAAACCTAGCTAAGATTTAGCTGTTTTTTGGCTGCTAGAACCGTTCTCGAACGTTTCTAGAACTATCGAGCTTTTGCAAAAAGCTCGAGTTCTAGTTCGATCTAGAACATGCCCCAAAATCACTCGAGCCTAGAACTGGAGAACCACGAACCACGAACCGCGCTCAACTCTACTTGCCACACTATTAGATCCCCGGTACAAGTCCAAATTTTGTGACATAATTCCAGCCATAGAAAGGGACGCACGTATGCAGGAGTATCAGCAGAAGCTGTTACTCGATCTTAGATCCGCTTTTCCACCAAACAACCATGCAGGTGCAGGGAGTGAATCTCCCAGTTGTAACTTGACAAACATGGGACGGTCTCGTCATCTTCAACAGTCTACACGTACCAGTAGGACCGTATCTGGTGCTGGTAACAGCAATTTTATGGAATCTTTTCATAATTTTTTTAGACTCTCCTTTGCAAGGCCACCAGAGACAACAAGTCTGACACATAGTCAACGGCTGGAGAGATGATACAGGAGTATCTACAAATGAACATCGATGCCATGACTTTGCAAATGGAGCCTTGCTCATTTTGGGCTTCAAATCTAGAAAAATGGCCAGAGCTATCCAATTACGCCTTGGAGATTTTGTTGTGTCCAGCTGCCAGCGTTGTCTCTGAACGTGTCTTCAGTGCTGCTGGGTGTGTGCTGACAGATAAGCGCACGCGTCTGTCCAGTGACAATGTGGACAGACTGACGTTCATCAAAATGAACAAGTCATGGATCCAGAAGGAATTTACTATCCTTGTGTCATCCTGGGGAGAGTAAATGCTTGTGGATTTGGAATGTGCTTGATGCAAATCTAGCTGTGAAGTGTACAACTAGGGCACAAGTGCTGCCACTGAATGGGTGGGTGTGTGTGGGGCACAATTTTTGGAAAAAAGGGAGGCTCCGCTTGGAGTAACCCTTGCTTAATGTGTTTTTAAAAGAAGCCAAGATGAACAGAGCTGGGATCAGGAAAGACTTTGCTACCTACCCCGGTGTCATCCTGGGGACGGATAAGAATGGCGTATTTTGGAATGTGCTTGATGCAAATCTAGCTGTGAAGTGTACAACTAGGGCACAAGTGCTGCCACTGAATGGGTGGGTGTGTGTGGGGCACAATTTTTGGAAAAAAGGGAGGCTCCGCTTGGAGTAACCCTTGCTTGATGTGTTTTTAAAAGAAGCCAAGATGAACACAGCTGGGATCAGGAAAGACTTTGCTACCTACCCCGGTGTCATCCTGGGGACGGATAAGAATGGCGTATTTTGGAATGTGCTTGATGCAAATCTAGCTGTGAAGTGTACAACTGGGGCACAAGTGCTGCCACTGAATGGGTGGGTGTGTGTGTGGCACAATTTTTGGAAAAAAGGGAGACTCCGCTTGGAGTAACCCTTGCTTGCTGTGTTTTTTAAAAGGAGCCAAGATGAACAAGTCATGGTTCAGCAAAGACTTTGCTACCTAACCCGGGGTCATCCTGGGGACGGTTAAGTATGGCGTATTTTTGAATGTGCTTGATGCAAATCTAGCTGTGAAGTGTACAACTAGGGCACAAGTGCTGCCACTGAATGGGTGGGTGTGTGTGGGGCACAATTTTTGGAAAAAAGGGAGGCTCCGCTTGGAGTAACCCTTGCTTGATGTGTTTTTAAAAGAAGCCAAGATGAACAGAGCTGGGATCAGGAAAGACTTTGCTACCTACCCCGGTGTCATCCTGGGGACGGATAAGAATGGCGTATTTTTGAATGTGCTTGATGCAAATCTAGCTGTGAAGTGTACAACTAGGGCATAAGTGCTGCCACTGAATGGGTGGGTGTGTGTGGCACAATTTTTGGAAAAAAGGGAGACTCCGCTTGGAGTAACCCTTGCTTGCTGTGTTTTTTAAAAGGAGCCAAGATGAACAAGTCATGGTTCAGCAAAGACTTTGCTACCTAACCCGGGGTCATCCTGGGGACGGTTAAGTATGGCGTATTTTTGAATGTGCTTGATACAAATCTAGCTGTGAAGTGTACAACTAGGGCACAAGTGCTGCCACTTAATGGGTGGGTGTGTGTGGGGCACAATTTTTGGAAAAAAGGGAGGCTCCGCTTGGAGTAACCCTTGCTTGATGTGTTTTTAAAAGAAGCCAAGATGAACAGAGCTGGGATCAGGAAAGACTTTGCTACCTACCCCGGTGTCATCCTGGGGACGGTTAAGTATGGCGTATTTTTGAATGTGCTTGATGAAAATCTAGCTGTGAAGTGTACAACTAGGGCACAAGTGCTGCCACTGAATGGGTGGGTGTGTGTGGGGCACAATTTTTGGAAAAAAAGGGAGACTACGCTTGGAGTCACCTTGCGGTGTTTTACATGATTTTAGAAGGGCGTGCCATGCCTATATCTGTGTGTCCTCCTCTTTTTCCTTGTCCAGCTGTTTTGTTTTCGCATGAGTATATGTCCTTGTCACTTTCCCATGTGTTTGTGTTGTGTTGTGAGTTGTTTGTCACCTTTTGGACACCTTTGAGGGTGTTTTCTAGGTGTTTTTATGTGTTTGTGATTGCCTGCCATTGTTTCCTATGCAGTTCGAGTTCGGTTCGTCGAACGTTCGACGAGCCGAACTCGAACGGGACCTCCGTTTGGCGAACCGACCTCGAGCCGAACCGGGACCGGTTCGCTCATCTCTAGCCAGGACACATCCTGTGTGTAGGTCAATACAAACATACAGTGCTGAAATTAATCTGCATTGGAGAACAAAGTCATATAGCTGCAGAGCTGTGGACCACTATCCAAGCGGAGTTTGATCAATGGCTGTCTCCACCAGACCTGGAGCCAGGGAAGGCCATGTGCAATAATGGTGAAAACTTTATAGCAGCACTATGCCTGGGTGACATCCCACATGTGCCTTGCATGGGTCCCGTCCTCAACCTGGTTGTAGAGAAATTTCTAGGCCACTATTCCAGCCTGGATGCGCTGATGCAGAAGGCATGGTCACTTTTTAAAATGGAAATGCCAGGCCACATCCTGTGTGTTGCATGGACCATACCTCCCTGCTGTCCAAATACATTATGGAGAAATAAGGGAAGGGGCAATTGATGCCCCTGTCCTGCTGTCTGCCTGAATTATTTTTAAATCTCAAGACTTTAAGATGGGTCTCCAAGCTATGTCTTGTCTGTATTCACAGAGGTGTTGGAGCAACAGGCATAATCCTTTCACTCATCCTCTTTTCATGTTTAAAATTAAATGCCAGGCCACATCCTGCGTAATGCATGGATTATACCTCCCTGCTGTGCAAAAACTCTATGGGGAAATGGGACACAAATTATGCCACTGTCCTGCTGTCTGCAAGCAATGTTTTTAAATCTCAAGACTCCAAGATGGATCTCCAAGGTGTGTCCTATTTGTACTGGCATGGGGGTGGGAGCAACAGGCATAATCCTCATCTCATCACTCATCTCCCTTTTGATTTTGAAAATTTATATGTCAGGCCACACCCTTGATGATACATGGACCATACCTCCTTGCTGTGAAAAAACACAATGGGGGAATTGGGGATGGCAGTTTATGTCACTGTACTTCTGTCTGCCTGAAAAGTTTTTAAATATCAAGACTCCAAGATCAGTTTCCAACTTGTGTCTTGTCTGCACTTGCAGGGGTGTGAGAGCACCAGCCCTGTACCTGTCTCATCCACCTCAATATTTCTTATGTTAATAGTCTAGGAAGCTAATGGCTATGCCAAAACAGTGGTGATGCACTGTAAAACATATTTTTGCTGTTTGCAGCTTTTCGACCCCCCCTAAATGTGTTTCCCCTGCCTTAGGTTTGGCCTTCCATTGAATCCAGTGGGATTTGAAAGGTTCATAGGTAGGTTTGGCGAATGTAGCACTTGTTTGTTAAGGCTGGGCGAGCCGAACTTTGAGAGGTTTGCTCATCTCTACTGCAGACACATCTATATGTAGTAAGGGTGGTACCTGACATGGTTGCTGTGAACTGTGTAGAAATAAGTCAAAGCTGGAAGAAGTCTTTATGGGGGTCTGAACCAGATTAAAATGTGGGGGAAAAATAACAACTCCAGTGAGAAATAACATTAACTGTGAGTCACTAAACTAAAGCTAATATTGATATTTTGTACATAGTATTTTTTATTTTTTTAACTATTTGGGGATAAAGTGGGTGGGTGCTTTCAAGACACCATTTATGATTGGTGTATCATATTGTTATTGATATTATAAGACTTTTTGCAATTTGTTTGATATGGTACAAGTATGGTAACAATTTAATCACTGAGTAGTGGTGATGTCAGTGGTCATATTATTTAAGCCTAGTTTATTAATTATTATTAGTAATAATAATCTTTGCATAGCGTATTTGCATATACAGAGAGATATATACTTTGGAGCTTGTGTTTCAGATCTTTTAAAGGGAACCAATCACCAGGATTTTTGTATATAACCTAAAGCCAGTGCTATACTGGCACTCTCAGGCTGATTTTATACATACCTTTAGTGGTCAGCTTGGATATGTAGGTTTTGAAATCCAAGAAAGAAAAGTTTATTAAATTTTCAGCTTCTTGAGTGACAGCAGCTGAGGAACAGATAATATCTGGGGGGGCAATCATACTTATCCCCTCCCCCTGTTAGAATTAGCATAAGTATTATACAATTGATTTAACTTTTCAGTAGCAGGACCTGTGTGCGGTCATACCCATGTGATCAGAAGGGGCGGGGCCTCAGCAAACAGAAAATGTTGCTTCCTGGAATCCACTTTGTTGGCTGAGGCCCTGTCCCTTCTGGTCACATGGGTATGACCTCACACAGGTCCTGCTACTGAAAAGTTAAATCGATTGTATAATACTTATGCTAATTCTAACAGGGGGAGGGGATAACTATGAATTCCCCCCAGATATTATCTGAGCCTCAGCTGCTGTCACTCAAGAAGCTGATGATTTTATAAACTTTACTTTCTTGGATTTAAAAATCTATACATCCGAGCTGACCACTAAAAGTATGTAGAGAGTCAGCTTCATAGTGCCAGTATAGCACTGGCTTTAGGTTATATACAAAAATTCTGGTGATTGGTTCCCTTAAGACTCTAGCAATACCTCTGCTAATAGCCTTCTCTGTTGTGCCATGTCATCAATATCATATTGGTGGTGATCGTACACCCGAATCACCCACCTGTTAGCACAGCTCCATTCAATGGATAGCAAAACAAAAGCCAGAATATATATTAACTGATTACTGGGATGCCCTGTGATTGTCTCCCACCATTACCAATAGGTAATCAATATGTTATACCTGGATCACCACATTAACCATACGGGCATAATATTACCAAGCAGAAATATATTTATAACACACATTAGAGACAGTGCAATGGAATTGCACATGACCTGGCAAAAAAAATAGCATACATATAGGAAAATGGCATTTGCATAGATATAAAATATTTTAGGCAATCAGGTTGTATCCTCACCACAACAAGGTCAAAATTAATTAACAGATCATATGGTATTAGTCTTTAATTTTGTGGTAGAATGGCAAAACTATTTTTTAACACTATTACAGTCTTGGTTGGGGTCATGTGCACCTAGTTCCTCTAACATGCTCAGTATTGCTCCCCTCAAAAAATGTACTTATTTAATTAAAAGTGTTCAATTTAAAACTCAGATTAGTGTATCATCCTGTCATTTCTTCACATAAGAAAGCATGCAAGAAACTATTCTATTAAATAATAATAATAATAATACCCATTTTCCCCAGCACTAGACAATTCACAGGGTACATGTATAAACATTATAAGACATTACAGAGTAACGTATAGCTCAAAAATTCAAACAAGAGGAATGGAGTCTTTGCTCCCAAGAACATAAAATCTATGAAATATAGACAGCACAAAAGGTAAAAAGTGCTTGTATTGTATGCACCAGCCATCTTTATAATAAATAGGAGTATTCAATTGAAGGTGCGTAAACCAGTTATTAACCAGTATATGCATCCAGATTCAAAGTGCTATTTAGTGCATGGAGAGTGAGGAAATAACTTATGGGGAGGATAAGATTCTGAGATAAATAAAAGAAAGGAGAACTGAGAAAAGTTAGATTACTGAGGTGATGTAAAAGGTCAGACTAAGGAAAGGTGTTTTTTGAATATGTTTAAAACTCTGGACACTCGGAATTAATTAGAATGACTGGAGTAGTTTATTCCAGAGAACTGGTGCAGCACAAGAAAAGTCTTGGATACATGAGTGGCAGGTTTAGATTTCAGAGGATATTAATTTCAGCTGTTAGACAGAAATATGAGTCTAGCTATTGCATTTTAGGATAGATTTGAGCAGGAAACCGATTAGTAGTGAGTTGCATTAATAAAAATGAGAATGAATTGGGCAAATAGAGTCATTGCATTTTAAAGTGAAAATAGTGGTCAGATTATAAATATGTTTTGGAGACTCAGTTAACATAAGCGATCGAGTGATTGGATATAGTGAGTGAAGAAAAAATCAGAGTCACATGGAATTTCAAGATACAGGCGTGCTACTTAACCAAAACTTCTCGAAAACTCATTGACTTAATACGTTTTAACAGATTTGTTTTGTAAACAGCCTGAAAATAAATTGATGATTATGAACCAGATACAGCACTTGCCTAATTAATGTATCCTTGAAATTAATCAACAAGTTAATTAGCTAATTCTCAACGTACAAAAAATGTTATTTAAACATTTTCCAGAAACCTATTTTACACATACACTTTGTAATTTTTCAACATATTTATTCACATTTCTATTTTCACAAGCACATTTTTTCCTTGTCAATATAATTGCTTGAATGGCAGTATAGAGTGACATAATCAAGTACATTTAATCTACTGCAATGGAAATTAGGCACATTCAACCAATGCAAAGGTCTGTAGTTTCCAAAGTGACTTTTTAAACATAGGCATTAATCTTATGTTATGCTGAGTGTCAGTTATGCAGGGAAATTAGAGAAATGCAGGCAAAGCAATGTTTAGTCTTCACTGTGTGCACTTAAAATGGCTTTAATGAAGTGCACAAACAATTCTGTGTCAAGGTTACACAGACTTTTATTTGATTTAGCTTTCAAAATAATAATTGTGCCTATTATTGCTAATTTGTACAACCTTGAAATACCAAAGGCTGACTTGCACTTTACTGAGGTATTATTGTGTTTTTTTATCCCTCTACAGAGATTAAATAAGTGTATAATGGAAAGTGTTTTACAATTATAGAAGAAAAATATCACTTCACAGATAGATACATAGATTTTATGGATATTAATTTGTGATTCCTAATCAAACTGAGCAAATAGTTTGACAAGTAAAAACTTCAAAGTTATTTAAATCTGACCATATCTCAGAAGGTATAGCTCCCAAGAGCAAAGACAGAATTGAACAGAGCATTTATTCCATGTTCTCCCAAAAGCAACTGTAAAGTCATTGAAAATACTAAACTCTGGTGTTCAGAAAAAAGCAAAAACAAAACACCTGTAACCTATATCCTGCTCTTATTAGTCTTAAAGGGGCTGTTTACAACTAGGACAACCCGTTTTGATTCCACATGTTTTCCCCAGGTTAAATAAAAAAGCTTATACTTACCTCCACGCCCGGCATGGTTTCAGCAAGGCCGGGGCTCACTTCCCTGGGTCTCACTTGATGTAGGGTCCAGTCAGTGCAAGCTTCTACCTCTCCACCTTCGGACACAGATTCAATCAATAGGAAGTGAGAAGTAACTGTAGCGCTCACTTCCTGTTGATTAACTCATTTGTTTGAAGGTGAGGAAACAGAAGTTGGACAATTTGTAAACTAAAAGCCGCTTTACACACTGCGACATCGCTAGCCGATGCTAGTGATGTCAAGCGTGATAGCACCTGCCCCCATCTTATGGCCGATATGTGGTGATCGCTGCCATAGCGAACATTATCGCTACGGCAGCGTCACACGCACATACCTGCTCTGCGACGTCACTGTGACCGGCGAACCGCCTCCTTTCTAATGGGGCGGTTCGTTCAGCGTCACAGCAACGTCACTGAGCGGCCGCTCAATCAAAGCGGAGGGGCGGAGATGAGCGGGACGAACATCCCACCCACCTTCTTCCTTCCTCATTGCTGGCGGGACGCAGATAAGGAGAGGTTCCTCATTCCTGCAGTGTCACACATAGCGATGTATGGTGCCGCAGAAACGAGGAACAACATCGTTACTGCCGCAACGATATTTGGGAAGAGGGGGGCATGTCACCGAGTCGCGATTTTGAATGTTTTTGCAACGATTCAAAATCGCTAATAGGTGTCACACGCAACGACATCGCTAAAGCGTCCGGATGTGCCTCACAAATTCCGTGACCCCAACGAGATCGCTTTAGTGATTTTGTAGCGTGTAAAGCCACCTTTAGTATCTCAAGTTTTCCAATAGCAGTAATGCAGTGCCAAAATTCCTATATTCAATGTTTACATATTTTAGCTTTTCTGAGTGCTGCTGTGAATATTTTTTGCAACTTTGTTGATTTTTCAGCGTTCACCTGTTCACACCTAGTGGATGTGCTGGTCGGTCATTTTATATTAGTATTACCACAGTTTGCAGCATACCGCATGTTCACAGCATAGAGCAGCACATCACCCACAGCAAAAAGCAGAGCACTGCCTGCAACACAGAGCAAAGCACTGCCCACCGCATAGCACACCAATTGCCCACAGTACTGAGCAGCTCACAGCCTGCAGCATTGGTCTGTGTCCTGTGACCCCTCTCTATCACCCCTGGTAAACTACATTTGCATTATAAGACGCACCCCTCATTTTCCTCCCAAATTTTTGTGATGAAAAGTGCGTCTTATAATCCAAAACATACCAGTTGCCCATTTTCACTTTTTTTATAATAAAATATTGTTTTTTGTTGATTTATCTAGACTAACTTATGTTGTTGTGCTTGTGTGTTTCTGAACCAACCACGCACACAAAATGCTCCAAAAGCTGTGGTGGATTTGCTCTTTTTTTGCTATTTACTAAACGACCTTGAACTTTAATAATTATTGCTGCTTGGCCTAGCTTTGAACAGTAAATGATTTTAAAACCTTGATAAATCCCATTTATACATTATTCGGTTATAGACACACCACTATTAACATTTAGCTTGGGAGTCACAACAGACAATTTATTTCACAAAGCAAACACTGTCAAAAAGGGAAAAAAATGTCAGAAACTACTATATAAAAGGAAATCTATTCTTTTTCTTTCATTTAGTTTATAACACAAGGGTATTCATCAAAGGAGTTTTTTTCTGTCCCGTGAGATAAATAAGACACGTTCATATGTTAGTCCGTGAGACGTATTCATCAATATGTCTAAAATTCACTGTTTGATGAATAAACCCCATAGAATGACACAGGAATGTGTCTTATGTATATCACATGAGAAAAATAGACACCTTTGATGAATAGACTCTGAAGACTTTTCAACTGTTGAATATTAAGCAAATACTTAGAAAATAATCACATTCTAAAGAGATGCATCATTATTACCATTCCCTAGAGCAAATATTAAACTTTTCCCTAATATTCATGAATTCGTAATAAAATAACGATGGAACATCAGGTTTTGTCACTTGATTAATTAGATGTCTAGCTTGGCAAAGAAATCTTAGGAAAAAGGTCTGCCCTATATATGTGAAATGTAGAACAGTGACAAATTGATAGGAAAAATAATCTCTATGACCAAACTATTCTGATGAATTTGCCATGCAAAGCCACTCATATTTCACAAAGTTTCCTTTTCCCAGTCCTCAAGTTATACAAAGAGTATATAAACTTCTAAGTCCTTCTGTGAACAGAGTATCTCACTTCTTGTATAAAAAGTTGGCCATGAGTCATTAATTATTGCTGCACAGAGCAGACAATATGTCTCAGACTTTCCCTTTTCATTTCTAAAGAACTGCAAAAACGTTGCGAATGTCATGGGTTCAGCTAATACTGACACAGAATCTCAATAATTACTTGAAATTATGTTCTACTGTATGTTGTAAAATATAGCTACTGCACAAGCCGCTACAGTTTTAAGAATCGTTCAACGGTGTTAAATAATATAACTAAATGAACTTTAACAACTTAAAAGAGAAAAAATTATAAAATAATTTAGGAAATTATGATTTATATGAGTGTAAATTTTCCATATACAGAAGAAAATATCTCCTGAGATGATAACAAACACATTGAACCCTAGGAAGACATGTAATAGTCATTATTAAATATATTTTACTTAATAATGAGTTGATGAAAATGGTAGCTTAAAGTGGACCTATCACCAGGTCAAAAGTAGCTGTATTGTTTGCCCTTATTTTATGTCATCTGAGCCCCTTTGTGTTCTGTTTTTGTTTTGTTTTTTTGTTTTTTTTAAAAATCAACCATATGGTTCTGGAGATTTTGGTCTTTTTCTTTCCTGATGATTTTCATGATCCAAACCTATTGGATGTTCCTCACAGGTTAATTAACAGCAAAAACGTGGCTGGATAGGAAACCCCTAGGTACTTACCAATGTGGCAACTGCAAATATTGCGAATGGATATTGCAATGTAAGTTTTGCTCCAGTGCTAGTATGGGCCGGCGCTTTTTCATGAGAGATTTTGCCAATTGCAAGAGTGAGGGTCTGGTATATTTGGCAAGTTGCAGTTGTCCCCGTGACTATGTGGGGAAGACAATAAGGGAATTGAGGAGGCGAATAGGGGAACATGTGGGGGACATCAGGCACAAAAGGGACACTCCTATTGCCAGACATGTGTGGGAATACCACCAGGGCAACCCCAAATCTATTCGCTTCTGCGTCCTTGGAATCATCAGACGAAACCCGACGGGTGGGGACTGGGACAATAGAATTCTATGAAAACAATGTCAATGGATCTTTCGGCTCAGGTCCCAGACCCCAATTGGCCTTAATGAGAGACTTAATTACACACCGTTTGTTGCATAAAGGGCTTCCCTGCTTTCATTCAGAGTGTTGGAACCTGGGAATCGGTTGTAGAATTTTATCGCTACGGCAGCTTCACATGGACTTACCTGCCCTGCAACATTGCTCTGGCTGGCAAACTGCCTCCTTCCTAAGGAGGCAGGTTGTACGGCGTCACAGCGATGTCACATGGCAGGCGGCCAATAGAAGCAGAGGGGCGGAGATGAGCGGGACATAAACATCCGTCCTTCTGCATAGCCGGCGTGAGCCGCGGGACGCAGGTGAGGAGATGTTCCTCACTCCTGCGGCTTCTCACACAGCGATGTGTGCTGCCGCAGGAACGAGGAACAATATCGTGCCTGTCGCTGCCGCGACATTATGGAAATGACCGACACTACACCGATGATACCACTTTGACGCTTTTGCGCTCGTTAATCGTATCAAAAGACAATTTACACACTCCGATGTCGACAGCGACGCCGGATATGCGTCACTTTCGATTTGACCCCACCAACATCACAGCTGCAATGTCGTAGTGTGCAAAGTACCCCTAAGATGATATTTTTATGCGACGAGGTTCCTCTTCAACACAAGTCAGATCCCGGGTGCCTTGGTCTACTATTCTGACTTGGCTACTGTGGCTGCTGCTCAGCCTAGATGCCGATCTCAGTGCTTGGCTTGTTCCCGTGAATCTCTGGTAGTTACTTGGTCTCATGCAACTAAGTCTTACAAAATGCTCCACTGCGCATGCGCAAGACGTGGCGGCAGACTGCCGTCAGCAGGTCTAATTTTGTGGCATCGTGTCATTCATGGTCTGATGTCAGCAGGTCTAATGATGTGGCAGAGTCGGATTGGTCAGCGGATGATGCCCATGTCGACTGGGCGTGAATTGTTTGGGGTGATGCTAAGGTTACTTAAACCTCACATTGGCACACATGGGTGCCCAGTTGTCTTATTGCGTCAGTGTATGAGGGTATCTGACTGTCCACCATTAGTCTACCCAGGTATCACACTGTGACCTCGTGCTGAGAGAGATTCTCCTCACCTAGACAGGTCGCCTAGGCAGGTATCTGAAGATGCAATTCTTGTTCTATGCGCTGTATGCAAGCTGTTAAGTGTGTCATACTCCTCTACTACTCTATGGTCGCTGGTTAAGCGTAGGTTTCCAAGTGTAGGTGTAGGCACTATTAGTATTACGGATGAACCAACTGATATGGTAAAAGGTGAGAGTAAGCCGATATCAGTGGTCAGGGTCCACAGTGCAGTGGTGGTAAACTGCAGCTGATAGCCTAAGGCTGTGCTGATATTCAACAAAACCCCAAAAGTAAATAGGCACATGTGTTAAAGGTCACACAAGTGTAGGCGCAGGTTTACAAAGACTCTATGTAAATATAAAGAACCTGCGTGTAAAGTCTCTGTATTCTAATCCTCACAGAAGCTGCAATCTAGTTTAATGGGACCCTGTTGCTTCACAGGACCCGACAAGGGAACTAATATGATAAGGACTGGGCCTGTTTACTCAAAGGACCAGAATGGGCGTTATGCTCTCTTGTGACTTCACAGAAGTAGATATATACAGCATGCAGAGTATGGATAGGGATGTAAATGCAGAACACTACCTGTATTCTGCTAGTATACACTCTGGGTAAATGTAGAGCTGAGCGTGTAGGGTATTGCTCCTATATCGAGTTGTAATAGGGTATCAACAGTTAACCACCTTAGAATCCCTTAGAGGCCCAACCCCAATATCCCGGGAGCTCAGCCTAGCCGGTTTCTAACCCTAACTTGGTCTAGATGGGACCGATATGCCTCACCCTAACCTGCCTGTTGTACCTCAATCAGTCCGGTAGGACGTCGCTGCGTATCCCTATCTAAGGTAGCTGTGTGTTGCTGCATGCACAAAGATGAGTGCGCACCACCATGTGGGCATCAGGGCTATTTATCACTTATGTACCACCAACAAGTTGGAGGAACCATGTACAGCCAGCCCCTTTGGCCAATGAGAGCCTTACACATCACTGATGACGTCACCGCGGCCAATAGAATCTTGCCACGTCATTGATGATGTAACTGATGTCACCACGGCCAATAGAAACTTGCCAGGTCACTGATGATATCACTGCGGCCAATAGAAACTTGCCAGGTCACTGATGATGTCACTACGGCCAATAGAAACTTGCCACATCACTGACATGCTCAGATAATAACAAAAGACACATACGAGTCCCACACATGCTCAGTGGGCTCTTTTTGACACTTAAGCGGGCTTTACACGCTGCGACATCACTAACATTTGCTGGCGATGTCGAGCGCCCGCTCCCATCATACGGCCGATAGGTGGTGATCGTTGCCGTAGCGAAAATTATCGCTACGGCAGCGTCAAATGCACATACCTGTTCTGCGACGTCGCTCTGGCCGGCAAACTGCCTCCTTTCTAAGGGGGGCAGTTCATTCGGCGTCAAAGCGACGTCACACGGCAGGCATCCAATAGAAGCGGAGGGGCGGAGATGAGTGGGACGTAACATCCTGCCCACCTCCTTCCTTCCGCATTGCCGGTGGAGGCAGGTAAGGAGATGTTCGTCGCTCCTGGGGTATCACACACAGCGATGTGTGATGCCGCAGGAACGAGGAACAACATCGCTAATAAGCAGAAAACGATTTTCTGTTTCAGGACGACCTCTCCACAGCATACGATTTTGACCGGTTTTGCGATCGTTTAAGGTCGCTCATAAGTGTCACACACTGCAATCTCATTAATCAAGCCAGATGTGCGACACAAACACCGTGACCTGGACGAAAATTCATTAATGATATTGTAGCGTGTAAAGCCCGCTTTAGTGTCAGAATTCCAAAAAGTCCTGGTCACCATCCGTGGCTCAGGAGACTGGGCCGAGTGACCTTGGGTACATGGAGGAACAGCTCCAAAAGACAAACGAGGAGCCCCCGTACCCCAGTTCGTGACAATTAGAATGCTTGAATTTTGCGTCTGTCCTGTCTCTTTCTCTTCCTTCGGCAGCAAAGTTAGTGTACTGCCAATCTTTCCTTTCCTTATATGCTTAGCTATTTAATTGTATAACATCTGTGAGGACAACAGCAGTTATTACTTCAAGTTGTTTATTATAACTAGAGATGAGCGAACTGACCGTGGTTCGGCTCAAGTTCGGTTCGTTGAGCGGAGGTCCCGTTCGAGTTCGGTTCGGCGAAGGTTCGACGAACCACTCGAACCGCATAGGAAACAATGGCAGGCAATCACAAACACATAAAAACACCTAGAAAACACCCTCAAAGGTGTCTAAAAGGTGACAAACAACTCACAACACAACACAAACACATGGGAAAGTGACAAGGACATATACTCATGCGAAAACAAAGGAGCTGGACAAGGAAAAAGAGGAGGAGACACAGATATGAGTATATGCAAGGGAACGTCGATGCCATTACTGTGCAACTTGAGCCCTGCTCATTTTAGGCTTCCAATCTGGATAAATTGCCTGAGCTCACCACGTACGCCTTGGGGATCTTGTTGTGTCCCGCAGCCAGCGTTTTCTCGGAACGTGTCCTCAGTGCTGCTGGGGGTGTGCTGACAGCTAAGCACACGCATCTGTCCACTGACAATGTGGACAGACTAACGTTCACCAAGATGAACAAGTCATGGCTCTCAGAGGACTTTTCTTCCCCTGGCTCGGCCAGGGGAGGCGAAAGGCACGCGTATTTTTGAGAGTGCTTCATGCAAAGGATATTTTTCATCTTGAAAATGGGGGTCAACTGATGCCAGTCAAGTGGGGTGTGTGTGGCCCAATTAGTGGAAATGAGGGAGACTGTGGATGGAGTCCCCTCGCTTTTGAAAAAAGAACCAAGATGAACAAGTCATGGCTCTCAGAGGACTTTTCTTCCCCTGGCAGGGAGGTGAAAGGCACGCGTATTTTTGAGAGTGCTTCATGCAAAGCATCTATTTCATCTTGAAAATGGGGGTCAACTGATGCCAGTCAAGTGGGGTGTGTGTGGCCCAATTAGTGGAAATGAGGGAGACTGTGGTTGGAGTCCCCTCGCTTTTGAAAAAAGAACCAAGATGAACAAGTCATGGCTCTCAGAGGACTTTTCTTCCCCTGGGTCATCCAGGGGAGGTGAAAGGCACGCGTATTTTTGAGAGTGCTTCATGGAAAGGATCTTTTTCATCTTGAAAATGGGGGTCAACTGATGCCAGTCAAGGGGGGTGTGTGTGGCCCAATTAGTGGAAACGAGTAAGACTGTGGTTGGAGTCCCCTTGCTGTGTTTTACATGCTTTTAGAAGGGCATGACATGGCTTAGAGCTTGACTTTCAGCATCTGCAAACTGTTGGCTACCAAAATGCTTCCTTTCCAACCTTTTTAACCGAGGATTTTCGAGACCTTATGCCCATCGCAGTGCCCCAAGAGCCGATGCCCAGGTGCCACTCCTTCTCCAACAAAGGCGTGCACGCGCTACACCAGCATGTCGCACCCAACATCACCGCTTCTTTGAGAAACTGTGTGACAGGGTGCATTTCACCACAGATACTTGGACAGGGACGTAACATGTCGCTGACTGGGCAATGGGTTACTATGGGGAGAGATGGAGAAGGGTCTGCTGTACAAGTCTTGCTGTCCCCACGAGTTGTATCAATCCTTCCTCTGTATGTAGAAGTTAATACACTGCTTCTGCCTCCTCAACCTCGTGTGGGTCCTTCACCTCGGCCCAAACCCTGTGTGGTCAGGGCACCCTTCCTTGTAACTGCGCACAAGGAAAACCACACATCTCCTTACTATGCTGGCAGCAGAGCTCAATGCCATCATGCGGTCAAATGTTTACTTTGAAATGTATGGGAAATGTGAGTCACACCGCTGAGAAGTTGTGGACGGTTAGCTCTGGAGACCAAGTTTCATCAATGGTTGTCTCCACTCAACCAGCAGCCAGGGAAGGCCGGGTGTGACAATGATGCAAACATGGGTGCGGCCCTTTGCCGTGACAATGTGACACACGTGCCTTGTGTGGCTCACGTGTAGAGTCTAATTCTCCAGCAATTTTTAAAACACCATCCCGGCCTACATGATACGCTCGCTATGTGCCCACTTCCATCGTTCGCACACAGCAGCTCAACAACTTTCGTCGCTACAGAAGTCTTTAGGTCTGGTGGTTAAACGCCTGAAATGCGATGTGCCGACACGCAGGAATTTGAATCTGCACATGTTGCAGCGTTTGTGGCAGCACCGCCGAACCCTGCTGCAATACGTTATGACATATAGCCTGGCCTAACTTGATCCAGAGGTGGTGCAGATCACGCTGCTGGAGTGGTGTCAGATCAAGGACCTATGCACCCTTCTACACAGCTTACAAATGTTGACTAAGATGTTTAGCACTGGCAATGCCATTCTCAGCGTGACAATTCTGGTAATCTACATGATGGAGCACACTGTATGCATTATTCGGAGTCAGGTGTTGGGACAAGAGGAAGGGGAGGAAGTACAGGAGGAGTCATATGCGGAAGGGATAACAAGATCTACGAGGTCCAGATGGTCAGCGGCACCTAGGCGGCAGTCATGGTGGGGGAGAGGGATTAACAAGGGCGCATAGTATCAGCAAAAAGTGTTGAGGAAGGTGCAGGAGCCCATGAAGAAATGGAGGACGAACTGGCGATGGGCATGGAAGACTCAGCAGATGAGTGAGAGCTTGCTCACATTTCGGTTGTGCGAGGTTGGGGGGAGAGGGCAGAGGAAGGAGGCACGATTCTCACCTCTCTGCCACCAACACACCAAGGACTTGGTCCTCCTGGATTCACAAGACACATGAGCGCCTTCTTGCTGCACTACCTACAACATGACCCTCGGATTGTACGAATTCGAAGTAATGCTAACTACTGGGTTGCCACACTGTTAGATCCCCGGTACAAGACAAAATTTGGCGAAATAATTCCTGCCATAGAAAGGGACGCACGTATACAGGAGTACCTGCAGAAGGTGGTACGCAATCTTATATCTGCTTTTCCACTAAACACCACTGCTGCACAGAGTGAATCTCAACGCTTTGTCATGGATAGGAGGAAATGGTCTTTTACTTGTCCACGTCTGAGGGACCGAGGGCTGGCTGCTGTGCTGAGACGGCATTTAATACGGTGTCCCTGCAGAGTTGCACTTTTGGTCATATACAAAATGAGTTGAAAAAGGACAGATGCTGGTGGAAAGGGGAACAGGTGTGTTGGAAAGGGGAAAAAAGTTTTTGTCCGTGGGTTTGGTGGTTAAGCAAAAGTAACATTTGCTGAAGAAACACCATCTGTTACGGTGGGACTGGCAGATTTGGATAAGGTGGTATATACTATGTTACCGCTATATAACGAAAATTAATAAGAAAAGAAAGAGAAAGGTATATATCCCCATCAGCAGTCAGTGTCCACCGTGATCCCAGATGGAAAAGGAGAGGTTGGCAACTGGAAGGTTAAGTGGAGGATACAGAGCTGTGTGGCTATGAAATTAATAGTAGCCTGAACCGAGTTAGACGCAACTCGGATCTGGAGACTGGGAGCCCTGTTAGCATCACAGTGTCCACACGCCCACCCATCCCAGGAACTCCCTGTTAACATCACAGGGGCCATTGAGTACGCTGACCGTGTGCATTGGGGCCACACCTGTGGACAGCAGGCGCATCAGCAGCAGCAGGCCTGTTAATGCCACTGGGCTGCACAAGCAGGACTGGTAGGACAGGAGCTGGTCTTAACCGTTCTGCGTTACCAACTGTGGTGACGCCCTATCCCTGCCTACCTCTGGCCTAAAGCCGCAATGGGTTCAACACATGGAGGTGTGCTCTTTCGGAGCATAATAGAAGACTGCGCACCTCCTTGTTGGCTCCAGCCCGTTTTATAACCTGGGTCCACCCCAAACCAGGGTGGACCACATTGCACCTCCTGGAGACAAAAGCAGAGTGACACATCATGAGTGGCATAACTAGCGTCCTATTTGGAACCGCAACTTCAATAATGACCCCATGGCTGCCACGACACAAACACCTCACCAGTCATCGTCTGACCATCAATAATGAGGTGACAAGTCATAGGGGCGGGCCTCTGCAAGCCATTTGGGAGCGGCCTGGCCACATCGTCAGGACACCTGATGCCCTGTGGTCTATATGGGCCCCCCACATCAGGGGCAGGGCCAAAGAGTTCATTACAGGACCTAGTCTCTGATGCAGTAAGTGCCTGAGCATGCTCAGTAGCATGAAATACAGTCTCTGAAAAAATACTATCAGCTTTAGCATGGTGTCTAGGCACAATACAGGACTTAGACCCGGCACGGAGTGCAAGTACCTGTGCAAAGAGGCTTTTCGCACTAAGTGTGGGAGCATGCGCTGTATCCCGAAATGAAGACTTAGCCTCAGGAATGGCACAGTCAGGCTGAGCATACTCACTAGGCGAAACACTGTAGTTAGGCTGCGGCTGGGGTAAATCGGCACATGCATGCGCACTAGCTGCCTCTCCACATTTAGACGTGGAGGAGAAATTGCTCTTCGGGTGTGGACTTGGAGATGCTGTCTATGAACAGAAGGGAAAGCTAAAGGTGTGTGTTACAGCAAGGAGCCACCGCGGAAACACTTCGTTCAATTGTGAGGGGAGTCATTTTGGAGTTTGGTGAGGAGTACTGTAACGCCAGTGAGCAGCAATCCTGTGCCACAGACCAACATTCTTATGGTGCTGTCTATACTGCTTACCGTGAGAGGAGCGTAAAGTCTGTATTTCTGGCAACTGGACATCACAGTACCCGGGTACGGTAGGCTGTGCCCAGACAATAATGCGGGCACGCAACACTTTGTTTTATTAGCAAAACACATATCTGTTCTGGGTAGGCCGACTATTTATAGACAATAAGACTTGCTACTTCTGCACTGTCAAATTGTCACGTACAGTTTAAATCATAGAGGGACAGCGACACATGTTTGCATTGACTGTTGCTTTTCAAGATTTTCATGACTGTGTTGCAGAGCTGTGTGCTTTGCATTCACACTGTTATCATCTGCCTTATCTGTGAGGCATCAGCTAACAAGGATATTCAGGGGGGGTAATGTGTTTTGTCTATGTTTAGGTAGATAACTGGGAAGCTCTTGTGATGCGCCACTGGTAAGTCGTGTTCGCACACACACACACACGCACACACGCACAAACACACAATTACTGCTACACAGAGGGAATAGCAGGTAGTAGGCAACAGAATAGATTGTTCAATTATTTAACCCCTTCACGACCGCGGGCAGTAAAATTACGTCCTATTTTAACGTGACTTAACGACCAGGGACGTAATTTTACTGCCTAAACTTCATTTGATTGCCGTGGCCATAGCAACGGCTTTCAAATGATGTCCCCTGCTGTTTCTTACAGCAGGGGACCTTTGCTTGACCCCAGGGGGGTGGCATCGCCACCCCCCCATAGGCGATCGATGTGATTGGCTGTTCAAATCGGAACCGCCAATCACATTGATCACACTGTTTTCGGCAAAAAAAAATGCCAAAAATGGTGTGATCCCGTAAAATTCAGCTAGGACAGGGGCTGCAGCAGCTCCGATCATTGGCTGGAAGCAAGCAGACACGGTGGCCCCCCCCGCAGCACTGATTGGAGCGATCGTGCTATGACATGCAATCGCTCCAATCAGCGTGCAAAGGGGGCTGTCTGACCTGGCAGTGACCGCTCTCCCAAGGCTTGTTTTAGCCTGGAGACCCCCTCCCCCAGCCATTCTGCGCTGTGCATCCGCTGGGAGTTGTAGTGCCACGCTGCCCGCTGATGCTTTCGCTTTCCAACCGCCTGATCTCTGCTGCCGCCGCCGCTTCATCTCTGCTGCCGCCGCTGTCTTTGCAGGTACCCGACCTCTGCTGCCCCCCCTGATCTCTACTGCCCCCTTCCCCCCCCCGATCTCTGTTGCAATCCCGCCCCCGCCCTCTCACCCCCGATCTCTGCTGCCGACGCCACCTTCGCCGGTGCACGCCTTCAGCTGCGGCGTGATCTGTGCTGCTCCCCAGTGATCTGTGCTGTCCCCCGATCTCTGCTGCCCCTCCCGATCTTTGCTCTATCAGTGATTGCTTTTTGCACCTTTTCCACCGAGCGCAGATCCATGATGCATATCACGGATCTGCATCCGAGCTCAGTTTAGCGCAGGATTTTTTTTTTTTTCCTGTATCAGTGATTGCTTTTTGCACCTTATCCGCCGAGCGCAGATCCATGATGCAGATCACGGATCTGCGTCCGAGCTCAGTTTAGCGCAGGATTTTTTTTTTTCCTGTATCAGTGATTGCTTTTTGCACCTTATCCGCCGAGCGCAGATCCATGATGCATATCACGGATCTGCGTCCGAGCTCAGTTTAGCGCAGGATTTTTTTTTTTTTCCGTATCAGTGATTGCTTTTTGCACCTTATCCGCCGAGCGCAGATCCATGATGCATATCACGGATCTGCGTCCAGGCTCAGTTTAGCGCAGGATTTTTTTTTTTCCTGTATCAGTGATTGCTTTTTGCACCTTATCCGCCGAGCGCAGATCCATGATGCATATCACGGATCTGCGTTTGAGCTCAGTTTAGCGCAGGATTTTTTTCCCGTATCAGTGATTGCTTTTTGCACCTTATCCGCCGAGCGCAGATCCATGATGTATATCACAGATCTGGGTCCGAGCTCAGTTTAGCGCAGGATTTATTTTTTTTTCTTTTACGGACGCCTTTTTAGTATGTTTCTTTTTTATGATTCCAAATTTTAAATCTAGTTATTTTCTTTTTCTTTCTATGTTTTTTATTTGTCTACTCAAAGAAAATAAAGAAACACACACACACACACGCACACACTAATAAAGTTTAGTTTTTTGTTTTTTTTTGGGTTTTTTTCCACGCCCCACACACCCTACACAATGTCCCACTTGCGCCGCTCATCCCGGCTACAACTTTATTCAGCCCAGGAGGCATATGCCCATATTGCCTCCAAAACCGAGAGTGAGGGAGAAGACCCCACATTCTTGTACTCCTCCCACTCCGACTCCTCTTCCTCCTCCTTCAGTGAAGAAGAAGAAGTACGAAGAAGCCGCAGAAGAAGTGGACATCAGCCAAGAGTGAGTGACCCCCAATCCAGCACTAGTGCTACTGCCCCCCAATCCAGCACCAGTGCTATTGCCCCCCAAACCAGCACTAGTTCTAGTGCCCCCCAGCCTAGCACTAGTGATCCCCTCTGGTCCCCGGCCCCTGCAAACTTTGCACCACGGATTCCGGATTTCATCCCCTAATCAGGAATCCAGTTTGAGACTGCCAACCTCAGTGAACTAGATTTTTTCAAAGTCTTTTTCACTGAGCAGTTCATAAGTCTCATGGTGGTGCAAACCAATTTGTACGCCGAACGTTTTTTGGCTCAAAACGCTGCTTCCTGATTTTCTGACTGGTTTCCCATTGACGCAGTTGAAATGATGAAGTTCTGGGGTCTGGTTCTTCATATGGGGTTGGTGAAGAAGCCTGAAATCCGCCAATACAGGAGTGTAGATATTTTATATAACACTCCAGTATTTCGCATGGTAATGACCCGTCACCGTTTCGAGTCAATCCATAAATTTCTTCATTTCAGGGACAATTCGGAGTGTCTTCCCCGAGATGACCCAAATTTTGAAAGACTTTTCAAAATTCATCCGGTCATCGATCACTTCAGCAACAAGTTTGCTGAAGTGTACATTCCCAAAAGGGAAATCTGCGTGGCTGAAACCCTCATCCACTTCAAGGGAAGGCTGGGATTCCGTCAGTACCTGCCCAACAAGAGGGCAAGGTATGGAATCAAACTCTATAAACACTGCGAGAGTACCTCATGGTATACTCACAGGTTTAGAGTTTATGAGGGATAAGACACCCAGATCGAACCCCCAGAATGCCCACCTTCTCTGGGGGTGAGTGGGAAAAAGTGTGGGATTTGGTGCACCCACTGCTGGATAAGGGTTATCACTTGTATGTTGATAACTTTTATACCAGCATCCCACTATTCAGATCCCTCTCTGCCAGAGCTACTGCAGTGTGTGGTACTGTGCGCAGAAACCAGAGGGGTCTCCCTACGTCGCTAACTGGGCAGCTGCTCCGAAAGGGCGAGAGCAGAGCCCAGTGTAGCGACAACATGCTTGTGGTCAAGTTCAGAGACAAGAGGGTCGTCTTTTTCTTGACCACAATCCATGATCCTGGCACCACCACAGTTCGGGGTTCTCTTTCACAGGTCCAGAAACCTAACTGTGCCCTGGGGTACAACCGGTACATGGGGGGAGTTGATCTCTCTGATCAAGTCCTCCAGCCCTACAGTGCAGCACGAAAGGCTAAGGTGTGGTACAAGAAGCTGGCTGTGCACCTCGTACAGATGGCACTGTACAACGCGTTCGTGCGATCACAATGTGCAGGCAGCACCAACACCTTCCTTCACTTCCAGGAGGTAGTGGTCAAGGCCCTGATGTTTGGAGATCAGGAGGCAGCGGCCCCCAGTACCTCTGGAACTGAAGGTTCTCGTTTTGTACGAGGGCAACATTTCCCAGGCAAGGTCCCGCAAGCAGCCAGAAAAGGTAGGACACAGAGAAGGTGTAGAGTATGCCACAGGAACGGGATTAGAAAGGACACAACATGGCAATGCGACACCTGCCCCGACACACCTGGACTCTGCATCCCGGACTGTTTCAGAATCTACCACACATACATGCCAACCTGACATACTCCCCACAACTCACACAACATACACACACAAAAAAAAACGGCACTCACACATACCATTCTGACTTATTCCCCTCAACTCACATAACACACACAGCCAAAAAAAAAAAAAAAAAGCACTCCCATGCCAACTTGACATTATCTCCAACACATGCTAACCTGACGTTCACTCCCATAATAAAAACACATACTTTCATCTTCAAGACACAACACTAATTTTGGGATGGGGCATTGATCCAGGGAACTAGTCTGATTGCCATATGAGGAGTCGGGAAGGAATTTTTCCCCTAATGTGGAGTTTTTGATGCATGGGGTTTTTGCCTTCCTCTGGATCAATATGGGGGACATGGGGGTTCAAAGTGCTCAGCACATATCTACATAGGTTCATTGGGGGTTCTAGTTTCCAAATTGGTGTCACATGTGGGGGGTTTCCACTGTTTAGGCACATCAGGAGCTCTCCAAATGCGACTTGACACCCGTAGATCAGTCCATCAAAATCTGCACTCCAAAATGTCACTTATTCCCGTCTGAGCCCTGCCATGCGCCTAAACAGTGGTTTTCCACCACATATGGGGTATCTGCGTACTCAGGAGAAATTGCACAACAAATTTTATGGGGCAATTTTTCCTTATATACTTGGGAAAATTAAAAAATTTTAGCTCAAAGAACATTTTTGTGGAGAAAATATGATTTTTTTATTTTCTCGGCTCAATGTTCCAATCTAATGTGAAGCACCTGGGGGATAAAGGTGCTCACTAAACATCTAGATAAATTCCATGAGGGGTCTAGTTTCTAAAATGGGGTCACATGTGGGGGATTTCCCCTGTTTAGGCACATCAGGGGGTCTCCAAACACAACATGGCATCCGCTAACGATTCCAGACAATTTTGCGTTCGAAAAGTCAAATGGCCCTCCTTGCCTTCTGAGCCCTGCTGTGCGCCCAAAAAATTGATTTCCACCACATATGAGATATCGGCATACTCAGGAAAAATTGCACAATACGTTTTATAATGTGTTTTTTCCTAATACCCTTGGGAAAAAAAAGCTACCTGGTTGAAGTAACAATTTTGTGGTAAAAAAAAAAAAATTATTTTCTCGGCACAACGTAATAAACTTCTGTGAAGCCCCCAGGGGTTGAAAGTGCTCAATAAACATCTAGATAAATTCCATGAGGGGTCTAGTTTCCAAAATGGGGTCACTTGTGGGGGAGCTCCATTGTTTAGGCACCTCAACGGGTCTCCAAACCCGACATGGCGTCCAATAATGAGTCCAGCTAATTTTGCTTTCAAAAATTCGAATGGCGCTCCTTATCTTCCAAGCTCTGCCGTGCGCCCAAACAATTGATTTTTACCACACATGTGGTATCAGCGTACTCAGGAGAAATTGCACAATAAATTGTATGGTGCACTTTCTCTTTTCTCCCTTGTGAAAATGTAAATTTTTATGGCTAAAGTAACATTTTTGTGTAAAAAAGTAAAATTTTAATTTTTTCCTTCCACATGGCTTTGGTTCCTGTGAAGTACCTAAAGGGTTAATAGACTTTTTAGATTTGGTTTTGAGCAGTGTGAGGGGTGTAGTTTTTAGAATGGGGTCACTTTGGGGTATTTTCTGTCACCTAGGCCTCTCAAAGTCACTTCAAATGTGATGTGGTCCCTAAAAAAAATTGTTTTGTAAATTTTGTTGGAAAAATGAGAAATTGCTGATGAACTTTGACCCCTTCTAACTTCCTAACGAAAAAAAATTTTGTTTCGAAAATTGCGCTGGTGTAAAGTAGACAAGTGGGAAATGTTATTTAGTAACTATTTTGTGTGACATGTCTCCCAGATTTATAGGCATAAAATTTCAAAGTTTAAAAATTGCAAAATTTTCAAAATTTTCGCCAAATTTCCAAAATTTTCACAAATAAACGCAAAAAATATCAGCCTAAATTTACCACTATCATGAAGTACAATATGTCATGAAAAAACAGTGTCAGAATCGCCGGGATCCGTTTAAGCGTTCCAGAGTTATAACCTGTCAAAGTGACACTGGTCAGAATTGCAAAAAATGGCCCGGTCATTAGGGTGTTTTAGTGGCCGGGGGTGAAGGGGTTAAATTGTATGCATGGTTCTTATTGTTTGTTTTGGTAAAGTTAAACAATCATTTATAAACCCAACTGACTAGAGTCCTTTTCCTGTTGCCTGGTTTTGCTGCTTACTGGGGAGCCCACCCTGTACACGACTTAAAATGAAGCATAAGTCGCAATGTGAAGTTCACTGTGCTACAATGCGGCCTAGCGTGCCTGTGCAACCACCGCCTGCCCCATCAAGTGCATCTGCGTGCTCTTCATCCTCTGTGACTGTGGGGACAGCAGTCTCACATGGTTTTTCACACTGAACTTCCACCCCTTTACACGCAACAGGGAGTGTGATTGGCAGGTCATCACTTGTTTTGGAAGTGGAAACAGATGGTATTGTTGAGCTGTCAGACATCGAGAGAACCATCATTGGATGCAGGCTACATTATATCCACGCCTGCACCTTCGTCACAGATTGGCTGGACTACCTGCAGTTAATAATTGCATTCCAGAAATGGAAAGGAGTGTAGAATGCACATGTGTTGTACCTTGCTTGGCAGCAAAGGAACACTAACTTAGTATTCCAGACAATTTTAGGATGGCAGAAGAAGAGTCAGCTCTTTGGGCAAATTAAATAGTGTGGCAAAAGTGGACAGGTGGGTACAGTGGCCGTGTTCTGTGGGACCAGGACAGTAAAGGAAGCCTCACTTTCTATCCCTCCGAATGATCAAATGCAGCAAGGAATTCCCTGAGTTTGCTATAAAATTAGCGTAGCAAAATGTGCATGAGGGTGTCATGCAGAGGTGCTGCACATAGCTTTTCACCAGTGGGACACTAATGGAAGTCCAACAGCCACTTTTAGGATGACACTAAGTGTACTCAGTGATTGCTAGTATAATAGCTTAGTAACAATGAGTCTGAGTGTGCAATGCAGAGGTGCTGCAAATAGATTTGCAATAGTGGGACACTAATGAAGTCCAACAGCCACTTTTTGTATGCCACTAAATGGCAGCATTTTTTGCTATTATTATAGCTTATTAAAAACAGAGCAGGAGGGTGTCATGCAGAGGTGCTAGAAGTAGCTTGGCACCAGTGGGGCACTAATGGAAGTCCAATAGCCACTTCTTGTATGCCACTAAATGGCAGTATTTTTTGCTATTATAGCTTATTAAAAACAGAGCAGGAGGGTGTCATGCAGAGGTGCTAGAAATAGCTTGGCACCAGTGGGACACTAATGAAGTACAACAGCCACTTCTTGTATGCCACTAAATGGCAGCATTTTTTGCTATTATTATAGCTTATTAAAAACAGAGCAGGAGGGTGTCATGTAGAGGTGCTAGAAATAGCTTGGCACCAGTGGGACACTAATGGAAGTCCAACAGCCACTTTTTTTATGCCACTAAATGGCAGCATTTTTTGCTATTATTCTAGCTTATTAAAAACAGAGCAGGAGGGTGTCATGCAGACGTGCTAGAAATAGCTTTGCACCAGTGGGACAATAATGAAGTCCAACAGCCACTTTTAGGATGCCACTAAGTTTCCTCAGTGTTTGCTAGTATAATGGCTTAGTAACAATGAGTTTGAGTGTGCAATGCAGAGGTGCTGCACATAGATTTGCACCAGTGGGACACTAATGGAAGTCCAACAGCCACTTTTAGGATGCCACTAAGTTTCCTCAGTGTTTGCTAGTATAATGGCTTAGTAACAATGAGTTTGAGTGTGCAAAGGGCAGGAGGGTACAGTGGCAGGGTTGTGGGTCTGGGTAGAGGAAAGGAAGCCTCCCTTTCTATCCCTCCTAATGGGGAAATGCAGAGAGAAAATCCCTGGCCTTAGCTACACAGACGCTGTCATCTTGTGTAGCTGTTAAAATCTGTTTTCACGGACCTGACTGTCACTTATGGCTCTGACCCTGCCTGTTTTAGCCCTTACAAGGGCTAAAAGAAACTTCTATCCCTATTCTGTATAGTGCTGTGTATAGAGCGTACACAGCAGTATCGGAGACAGGAGCTACGCCAGCGGTGACTGACACCAAGACGCAGAAGGCAGATAATGGCGTGCTGGAGGAAAATGTCCGGTTTTATAATGCAGGGACATGTGACATGGACATCCTATCACACATGCCGTTGCTTCTCTGGCTAAAAGTCCACTTAGCTGTGTGTGTGTCTGGGATTGGCTGACATGCTGGCCCGCCCCACTACACGCACGCGCTTAGGGAAGGAAGACAAGGAAAAAAAAAATGGCGATCGCCATTATTCAAACAGCAATGATCTGAATGTGCTGTTCCCGTACACTATACGCTGAAATGTCATAATAGTGTGAGTCACAGAGTGACTTACACTATTAAAGCGGAAAGCCAGCTAGTAATTAGCTTGTCTTTTTGCTGCTAGAACCGTTCTCGAACGTATCTAGAACTATCGAGCTTCAGCAAAAAGCTCGAGTTCTAGTTCGATCTAGAACAGCCCCCAAAATCACTCGAGCCGCGAACTGGAGAACCTCGAACCACGCTCAACTCTAATTATAACCTCTGTGAGGCAATAGTGGTTATTGCACATACCCTATACTCCTTTGTGTCATCAACACTGTATATTGGGTGTGTATTTGTACCTACTTCCAGCTGTTGTGTCCACCTTTGGGCTACTAGCTGCAGTATTTCATCTCTGCACAGTGGACCCCGGGTTGTGATTGGAATTATCATTTCCTTCCAATCTACCAACCCCGTAATAACTATGCCTTTAAACAACATGAGTCAGGCCAGCTAATAATGTTATGTCATTGGAAGCTTCTGATAGATTTATTGGCAACATCTGAGTTAATTAGAGACACACCTGTGGATGTATTTTAATGCACACCTGAAACACACTGCTTCTTTGTGTAGCATCAATGTAAAGTAAAAGAAAAGCAGCCAAGGTCTCAAGAAGATAATTGTGGACTTGCACAAGTCTGGTTTATCCTTGGGTGCAATTTCCAGACACCAGTAGGGGCCTTGTTCATCTGTACAAACAATTATACTCAAGTACAAACAAGATGGGACTGTCCAGCCATCATACCACTCAGGAATGGGTTTTGTGTACCAGAGATAAACATGCTTTTGTCAGACATGTGAATATTAACCCAAGAACAAAAGCAAAAGACATTGTGAAGATGCTGGCAGAAGCAGATAAGATTGTGTTATTATCCAGAGTGAAATGAGTACTATATCAATATGGGCTAAAAAGCCACTCTGCCAGGAAGAAGCCATTACTCCGAAAGAGACATAAAAAAATCCAGATTATTGTTTGTAAGTGTACACCGAAACAAATACCTTAATTTTTGGAGACATGTACTGTGGTCTGAGAAAACTAAAATTGAACTGTTTGGCCATAATGGCCATTGTTGCGTTTGGTGGAAAAAAGGAGAAGCATCATGTTGTGGGATTGTTTTCCTGCAGGAGGGACACAAAATAGATGGCATCATGAGAAAAGTAGAATAGGTGGTAACACTGAAGCAACATCTCAAGACATCAGCCAGGAACTTAAAGCTTGGGTGGAAATGGGTCTGCCAAAGAGACAATGATCCAAAGCATACTGCCAAGCTGGTTACAAAGTGGCTTAAGGATAACAAAGTCACTGTTTTGGAGTGGCCATCACAAAACCCTGATCTCACACCTATTGAAAATTTATGGGCAAAGCTGAAAAGGCCGGTGCGAGCAAGGCAAACTACAAACATGTCCCAGTTACACCAGTCCTGTCAAGAGGAATCGGCCTAAATTCCAACCAACTACTGTGAGAAGCTTGTGGAAGGATATCCAAAGTGTTTAGTGAAGAAAGGGTTCTAACCAGCTCACCTGTATAGGAACACCTCCCTGTTTTAGAAGCAAGAATAACAGCATTGCTGGTGCAGGGACTTGAAATAGAAAAGATCTCCAGCTTCCAAATGCATAATATCTATTTCTTTTATTCCAAAAATTAAAATCCAAAATACAGGACTTGATCCAAAATAGTAAGAGCAATTAGAAATGCTATGCATTTCAGACAAGATGTCCTTTGTCAGAGCATATAGCTTATATTTCATGAAGGCTCACTTTTAACCTTTAGGGGATGAATGACACAGATGGTATAATCAAATAATCCCAAATGAAGGGGAAATTAGTACCAAGCGGTGGAAGTATAATATCTGTAAAGGCTTTACAAAATGTGTACAAATACAAAGTATAATGCATAGATCATTAAATAGTAATAATAAATTGTGAATCAATTTTGTATATTATTTACCGACAACAAAATAAACTTTTTAATGGGACACCATTATAGTCACATGATTTATACATATATTAGATATAGTAAACAACCCCTTATTTCTGTCTCCATGTGTTAACTGGAGTCCTATAACATGAGACATCCTGTTATATCTGTGATTCAAATATGAATGCAACCGATTATGCAGCAAAAATTAAAAAAAAAAGGGGAAAAGGTCTCAATATGAGGATGGTTAATAATGATACATGATCTCTCGTCGTGAATTAAATCCATAAGGAGAACATGTACCTAAGTTAAATATCCAAAACACTTCGCGATTTAACAGTTCTCTCCTATGGTTACTACCACAACTGCAAAAAAACACCCTTTCAATACCTGAAATTTTAAGGCTAGAAGTACATCTATCATGAGCATTAATAAAATGTCGTGCTATAGAAGATAGCTTGGTGCATGGAGTTAATGAGACAATGTCAGTGACATGCTCTGAAAATCGCTTCTTAAGCACGCGTATACTACAGCCTAGGTATTTAAGATTGCATTCAGTACATTCCAATAAATAAATTGCATTTTTCGTATTGCAATTGATGTACTGTTTAATATCATGTGTCACACTGGAATCATGATTGGAAAAAAAAATGTGATACCTTTGCATGAATGCAAGTTCTACGGTTTGAGCTGCCACATCTATAGAAACCCACAGTATCAAGCCATGATTTAGTGTGGAAATTTACAGTTAGGTAGCTTGGTAGATAATATTGCCAGTAGAGATGAGCGAACCAGCCGTGGTTCGGCTCGAGTTCGGTTAGTTGAACGGAGGTCTCGTTCAAGTTCAGTTCGGCGAACGTTCGACGAACCAAACTCGAACCAATAGGAAATAATGGGAGGCAATCACAAACACATAAAAACGCATTATAAATGTACACATACAGTTAATAAACATTGCCATAACACTTACCGGTCCCCACGATCCCTCCTGCACTCTGTCTCCTACCGCTATCCCATCCGATGATCGCTGAATCCTCCCGGTGACCAGCACTGCCAGCAGTGATGCAGGACCTATCGTGACGTCAAAATAGCCATGTGACCAGTCACGTGGCTATTATCTTATTGGCTACAGACTGGTCACATGACTATGATGCGTCATGTAGGACCTGTCATTGCACTCTCCGGTACACGGTGCACATTTGTGCATCGCCGTGTACCGGCGACATGCTCTAGCACACGGTCGACTCCCCGTTCCGTTAGGGACCGGCTGACACAGCCGGTCATTAACGGAGATCACCGTTGCCATAGCAACGCAGTTAGCGGTGACGTCACCGCTAACCACGGCTCCGGGAATCACATGATCGGAGCCCTGTTGCTATGGTAACGCGTCTGTCACCGCCAGCAACTAGCAGCACTGATCTCTCACAGAGTGAAGGCTGCACGCTGCTTCCCGTGCAGCCTTCACGGAGTAAAGGCTGCACGGGAAGCAGCATCTTCCCCCATGCAGCAGTGATGGAGCAGAGCTGCATTTGTTGAACGAGAAAGACAGAAGACCATGGATCATGGAGGGCTGACAGGGGGTAATAAAGATGGAGTCTCTAATGTGTCTGTGTATTTATTTCTATTAAAGTATTTTTTTTCTGTGTGGTGTTTTTTTTAACCGTTTATTGGAGATTCTTAATGGCCGGGTCAAACGTGCCTGACATTAAGAATCTCTGGCTTAATACTGGCTAGTAAAACAAAGCCAGTATTAACTCATGATTACCCAACAAGCCACCCGGATCCAGGGCTGTTGGAAGAGTTGGATACAGCGCCAGATGATGGCGCTTCTATGAGAGCGCCATTTTCTGGGGCGGCTGCGGACTGCAATTCGCAGCAGAGGCGCCCAGAAACCTCGGGCTAACCTGTGCTGCGGATTCCAATCCCCAGCTGCCTAGCTGTACCTGGCTGGACACAAAAATGGGGCGAAGCCCACGTCATTTGTTTTCTAATTATTTCATGAAATAAGTGAAATAATTAAAAAAAAACGGGCTTCCCTATATTTTTGGTTCCCAGCCGGGTACAAATAGGCAACTGGGGGTTGGAGGCAGCCCGTAGCTGCCTGCTCTACCTGGCTAGCATACAAAAATATGGTGAAGCCCACGTCATTTTTTTGGTGGGCAAAAAACTTCTGCATACAGTCCTGGATGGAGTATGCTGAGCCTTGTAGTTCTGCAGCTGCTGTCTGCTCTTCTCCATACAGACAGACAGCAGCTGCAGAACTACAAGGCTCAGCATACTCCATCCAGGACTGTATGCAGACGTTTTTTGCCCCCTGAAAAAATTATGTGGGCTTCGCCATATTTTTGTATGCTAGCCAGGTACAGCAGGCAGGTACGGCTGCCCCCAACCCCCAGTTGCCTATTTGTACCCGGCTGGGAACCAAAAATAAAGGGAAGCCCTTTTTTTATTATTTCATGAATTTCATGAAATAATTAGAAAACAAATGACGTAGGCTTCGCCCCATTTTTGTGTCCAGCCAGGTACAACTAGGCAGCTGGGGATTGGAATCCGCACCACAGGTTGGCCTGAGCTTTCTGGGCCCCACTGCTGCGAATTGCAGTCTGCAGCCGCCTCAGAAAATGGCACTTTCATAGAAGCGCCATCTTCTGGCGCTGTATCCAACTCTTCCAGCACCTGCCTGCTATACCTGGCTAGCATACAAAAATATGGCGAAGCTCACGTCCTTTTTTTGTAGTTTTTTGGCAAAAAAAATAAAAAATGCTTCCCTGGATTTTCCATTGCCAGTGAAGGTAACACAAAGCAGTGGGGGTTAGCAGCCAGTAGCTGCTTGGATTACCCTTAGCTAGCAATACAAAAAATGCAGCGGGAGCCCATATATATTTTTTTTAATTATTTATTTAAATAACTAAAAACAAAATGGGCTTCCCTGTATTTTGATTGCTGGACATCACAGTGCTGTAAAAATAAATCTTTAAAAAAAATGACGTAGCGCTCCGCAGTATTTTTGATTCTCAGCGCAGATAAAGCAGACAGCTATGGGTTGCCACCCCCATCTGCCTGCCGTTACCTTGGTTGGCAATCAAAATACAGGGAAGCCCATTATTTTTTTCTATTTAAAAAATAGTTAAAAAAAAAATGACGTTGGGTCCCCCCATTTTTGATAGCCAGCTAGGGTAAAGCAGATGGCTGTAGCCTGAAAACCACAGCTGGCAGCTTTACCGTGGTTGGGGATCCAATGTGGAGGTCCCCCCAGGCTCTTTTTTTTATAATTATTTTATAAATATTAATAATTACACAAAAAAAGTAGGGTCCCCCCAAATTGGATCACCAGCCAAGGTAAAGCGGACAGCTGTGGTCTGGTATTCTCAGGGTGGGAAGGTCCATAGTTGTTGGGCCTTCACAGCCTAAAAATAGCAGGCCGCAGGCACCCCAGACGTGGCGCATCCACTAGATGCGCCAATCCTGGTGCTTCACCCCACCTCATCCCGTGCCCCGGTGCAGTGACAAACGGGGTAATAAATCGGGTTGATACTAGCTGTCAAGTCACCTGAGATCAAGCCCAGCAGTTTGTGATGTCATGGCGTCTATTAGATACTCAACATCATAAACTGTCAGTACTAACAAAAAAAAAAAAAACGACAAAAGAAATTTATTTGAAAAAACAGTCCCAAAAACATTTCCTCTTTCACCAATTTATTGTAAGAAAAAAAATAAAGGGGTCCCACGACGACTCTGGACCGTCTAGAATATGGGGGGGAGACACTCAGGGAACGTATCCCCATTTTCTAGGAGTGCAGACCCTTCATTTGAGGAGTGTGGGTGCAATGAATCTGCACTCACTCTCCCCGTGTCCACAGCAGCAGAGTCCATGTCGTAATGGTTGCAACCAAAGCTGCAATGCCCTGCTCATGAGGTAAGGGCATGCCTAATCAGGAGAACTATTCTACATTTCCAAATATTGGTATTTGCTGATATTATTGCTATTCCACCTACTAAATATTGGGGATAGGATCTTGGAGATGGAATACCCCTTTAAGTCCAGTTATCCAGCTGAATGAATACTTAACAACAGAGCTCGCTATTTAGATGTGTTTTCTTGTGGCGTATAACGGACTCTCATGTTTGGTAGTCGTTCAGCAGGGAAACTATAAAAGCAAATCCCTCCATTTGGAAATGTAGTATATAGCTCTCCTGATCAATTATGTCCCTTACCTCATGAGCAGAGCATTGCAGTAATAATAATAATTTATTAATTTATATAGCGTTATTAATTCCATAGCGCTGAATGTCTTTGGAGTGTGGGAGGAAACCAGAGTACCTGGAGGAAACCCACGCAAACACGGGGAGAACATACAAACTCCTTGCAGATGGTGCCCTTGGTGATAATTGAACCCAGGACCTCAGCACTGCAAGACTGCAGTGCTAACCACTGAGCCACCGTGCTGCTGCGTGAAAAAGAGGCTATGAGGAACAGACAGTGGGCACTAGTGGGAGTGCAGGTGCCTAGACAGGAGAGTATAAATGTTTTTCGTTGTTTAACCTTTTTTCCATCCCTGTACAATTCAGTAAATTGGAGGATATAGCCAGCTGCCATTTTGCTGAATTTAAACAGAAAGAATCGCAACAAAGTCTGTATTCTGTAAAATATGAATTTTTGTAAAATTTTAGGAAAATTCAATTCCACTCAAATAAATTCGCCCAGCTCTCATTAAAAACTGTCCCATTAGACTATCATATAGAGATCACTGGTGATAATTCTGCAGCCAGTAAGAAAAACTGCCGAAGTCAAATGTCACAAAATTGTAAATGAAACTCAATTACAAAATGATTTTCCCACAAATTCATTGATTTAAGTAAACAAAAATGTTCCCATAGGTGGACAAGCCCTTTAAAGTCAATTTATCAAAAGGTTTTAACTATCTAATCTGAGAAAAGCATGAGGTACGGGTTGAAACGCTAGAAAGAAGTGGTCCTGCACCACCGCGCTGTGTCTCGCACCATTGTCAGCAAGGAGTCGGTTAGTTCAAGTCGTTCCAGGAGGTAGACTGTCCGTGGGTGCTCGTTGAACAGAGGAGTTTTCTCATAAAGCCAGCAAAAAGATAGAAAAACAATGGTACATACCAACGAAGATCCAGATATTAATGTTCTTTATTTCATCCAACGGTGCAGGTAAAAAGCGGGAGGAGAGCTGGGTGCGGGTTCCCTCAGAATGACGGCCGTTTCGTGCCCAAATGCACTTCTAAGGGTCCATACTGGCTTGCAGTAAACCCTCCCTTTACAAAGGGGATCAAAACACTGATGTCAGGAATGTGTCATTTATTAGTCTGTGTTGTGGTTTCAACACAATAAGTGTTTTATCAGTAGGATATTATCACTGCTCGGACTAGATCCCATAATGCTGGAGAGGAGGGATGGGGTTAATGCCTTGTTGCTGCCAAAGTAATAGAGTGCTAATTTAATAAATTCTTTATTTTACAGGTCAACGCGTTTCAGAAAATTTGTTGATTTTGCTCTGATGTAGGCTTTTGACCTCTGAAATACATAGATCTGTAAAATAAATAAAAAATGATTAGAATCAACAGTCTATTACTTTGGCAGCAGCGCAGCATTAACCTTGTCTCTCCTCTCCAGCATTGAAGTTTAACCCTTGTGGGGTTGCGGTAGCCACCATTATCTTGGGCTTGCATAGGGGTTGTAACTTACAGACCCTTTCTAGATGAGTGTCATTTCCCCTACATCTCCCCTTAATATCCGGTAAGACTTTATTGTGTACTTTTTATTTGGACTAGATCCTGTATGAGACCTATTCAAACCAGCACCTTACTGTCAACATTAGTGTTGAGCCATCCCCCTAGTGTTCGAGTTCGGCTCGGTTCGTCGAACGGCGGCTCCGTTCGACGAATGTTCGACGAACGGTCGATGAACCCCTTTGAACCCCATTGAAAACAATGGCAGGCAAACACAAACACATAAAAACACATTATACATATACACATACAGTTAATAAAGATTGCCATTACACTTACAGGTCCCCACGACGCATCCTGCTCTCTGTCTCCCGCCGTTTTCCCTTCCGATCATCGCTGCGCCCTCCCGGTAATCAGCACTGATGATAGGACCTTCCGTGATGTCAAAATAGCATGTGACCAGTCACGTGTCTATTATCTCATTGCCTACAGACTGGTCACATGGCTAGACGTCATGCTAGGTCCTGTCAGTGCATCTCTCCGGTACGCGGTGCTCATTTGAGCATCTCCGTGTACCGGCGAGATGCTCTGGCACATGCTCGACTCAGAGTCAGCCCACATGCAAGGACTGGATGCCACAGCCGGTGAATAACGGAGATCACAATTGCTAGAGTAAACCGCCTGTCAGCAGTGATGTCACCGCAAACAGCCCGCAGCTTCTGCTCGCTCACTGAGTGATTAGACTTCACGTGAGCAGCAGCGTCTTCCTCCCATTCAGTGCTGTCTGATGTAGCAGAACTGCATGGGTTGAAGGAGAAAGAAGACAGAAGACCAGGATCATGGAGGGATCAGAGGGAGTAATAAACATGGAGTCTCTAAGTGTGTCTGTGTATTTAATTCTATTAAAGTATTTTTTCTCTGTGTGGTGTCTTTTTTTAACCCTTTATTGGAGAGCCTTAATGGCCGGGTAAAACTTGTCTGACATTAAGAATCTCTGGCTTAATACTATCTGGTAAAACAAAGCTAGTATTAACCCATTATTACCCAGTGAGCCACGCGGCTTCAGGGCAGTTGGAAGAGTTGGATGCAGCGCCAGATGATGGCGTTTCTATGAAAGCGCCATTTTCTGGGGCAGCTGCAGACTGTAATTTGCAGCAACGGGGCCCAGAAAGCGCGGGCCAACCTGTGCTGCGGATTCCAATCCCCAGGTGCCTAGTTGTACCTGGCTGGACACAAAAATGGAGCAAAGCCCATGTCATTTTTTTTTTTTTAAATTATTTCATAAAATAATTAAAGAAAGGGCTTCTCTATACTTTTAGTTCCCAGCTTGGTACAAATAGGCAGCTGGGGGTTGGGGGCAGCCGTACCTGCCTGCTGTACCTGGCTAGCATACAAAAATATGGCAAAGCCCACGCCATTTGTTTGGTGGGCAAAAAACTCCTGCATACAGTCCTGGATGGCGTATGCTGAGCCTTGTACTTCTGCAGCTGCTGTCTGCTCTCCTGCATACACTAGTGAATGGAGCATGCTGAGCCTTGTATTTCTGCTTCCCCTGTCTCTCCCTCCAGCATACAGTCCTGGATGGAGGATGCTGAGCCCTGTAGTTCTGAAGCTGCTGTCTGCTCACCTCCATACAGACTGACAGCAGACAGCAGCTGCATAACTACAAAGCTCAGCATACTCCATCCAGGAATGTATGCAGGAGTTTTTTTCTCCCCCAAAACATTACGTGGGCTTCGCCATGTTTTTGTATGCTAGCCAGGTACAGCAGGCAGCTACAGGCTGCCCCAAACCCCAGCTGCCTATTTGTACTCAGCTGGGAACCAAAAATATAGGGAAGCCCTTTTTTTTTAATTATTTCATAAATTTCATGAAATAATTAAAAAAAAAAGACGTGGGCTTCGCCCAATTTTTGTGTCCAGCCAGGTACAACTAGGCAGCTGGGGATTGGAATCCGCAGCGCAGGGTGCCCAAGTTTTCTGGGCACCCCTGCTGCGAACTGCTGTCTGCAGCTTCCCCAGAAAATGGCGCTTTCATAGAAGATCCATCTTCTGGCGCTGTATCCAATTCTTCCAGCTGCCCTGGTGACGGGTGGCTCACTGGGTAATAATGGGGTTAGCGATAGCTGTATATTATCAATTGGCCCTAAGCCCGAAAATCATGGTGTCACGTCAATATTAGACATGGCCATCATGAATTTCTAATACAGATAAAAAAAACACAACACACAGAAAAATATTTTATTAGAAATAAAACACAACACAATCAGTGACTCCATCTTTATTGAAATAAAGAACCCCCCTCCGCAGTAATCCTGGGTCAAGGGTCCCGCGCTGTCCAATCCGGATCCAATATCATCTGATCAGTTTGCTATAGGCAAAGCGATCAGATGATGTGTCAGGTTCAAGGGCCTGAATCACATGACGCAGCAGCTGATCGTATAAACGGATTTTATACAATCAGCTGATGCATCAGTGCAAAAAAAAAAAACTACACACTTCTGGGCAGACTCCGGTCCGACAGCAGCAACTGATAGTTTAGCCGGCCGGGCGGTAAAAAGCCAGCCTCACCGCTCGACTTATAGTGTTAGCTGATTCCGTCAGGTGACCGCATCAGCTGATCATCGCCAGGTCTGAGAGAGAAAAGAGAGAGAAAAGAGATGAGAGAGAGAGAGAGAATAGAGGGAGAGAGAGAGGGAGACAAGAGAGAGAGAGAAAAGAGAGAAGAGAGAGGCAAAGAGAGAAGAGAAAGATAAGAGAGCGAGAGAGAGAAGAGAGAGAAGAGAGAGAAAAGAGAGAGAAAAGAGAGAGAGAAGAGAGAGAAGATAGAGAGAAGGGGAGAGAAGAGGAGAGAAGAGAGAGAAAGAAGAGAGAGAGGAGAGAGAGAGAGAAGAGATAAAGGAGAGAGAGGAGAGAGCAATGCAGTCTCATTCCGTGAACTGCTCCGATTTTAGAGGTGTGTCTCGCGGCTCACAGCTGATGTCCAGCTCCTCCCCTCAGTGCATAATTAAATAAATTATAATTATAAATAAATAATAATTATAATTTAAAATTAAAAATAAATTAAATTAAATTCTTTACCGGGATGGTAGGGACTCGAGCTCAGAACCAATCCTCTTTAGGCAGTAGCTCTAACCATTGAGCCACTGCCTCTAATGGAAAAGATTGGAAGATTTGGTAGGCTTGACGTCTGTTTTGCTCTTGAGAATCCAGAAGTTGATTATTCAGCTACAAAGAGGAGAGAGAGAGAGAAAAAGAGAGAGAGAGAAAAAGAGTGAAAAAGAGAGAGAGAAAAAGAGAAAAAAAGAGTGAGAAAAAGAGATCGAGAGAGAGGGAGAAAGAGAGAAAAAGAAAGAAAAAGAAAGAAAAAGAGAGAAAAAGAGAGAAAAAGAGAGAGAGATGAGAGAGAGAGAGACATGAGAGAGAGAGAGATGAGAGAGAGAGAGATGAGAGAGAGAAGATAGAGGAGAGAGAGAGAGATAAGAGAGAGAGGAGAGAGAGATGAGAGAGAGAGGAGAGAGAAAATAGACAGAGAGAAGAGAGAGAGAAGAGAGAGGAGAGAGCAATGCAGCCTCATTCCGTGAACTGCTCCGATTATAGAGGTGTGTCCCGCGGCTCACAGCTGATGTCCGGCTCCTCCTCTCAGTGCATAATTAAACTAAATTAAATTAGAATTATAAATAAATAAAAATTATAATTTAAAATGAAAAATAAATTAAACTCTTTACCGGGGCAGCCGGGACTTGAACTCTTGAACTAATGCTTCTGAGGCACTAGTTCTAACCATTGAGCCACTGCCTCTAATGAGAAGCTTTGCAAGATTTGGTCATCTTGATCTCTGCATTGCAGAGTGAAGTCCTCGGTGACAGCACGGCTCACTTCAGGTGCTGCGTGGAGAGGACACAGAGCGCTCGTGTTCTACGGCGCTTCCTGTCATCTTCATGTAGCAGAGCTGAAAGCGTCGTTTGGATTACTTCAGACCTGGATTGTTGTTTGGGGATTAATAAAGAGGTAAATGATGGGGGGGGTTGTCTTTTATTCCAAATAAAGGAATTTTCATTGTGTGTGTGTTTATTTACTTTCACTTACAGGTTAATCATGGAAGGTATCTCGGGGAGACGCCTGTCATGATTAACCCCTTAAGATAAAAAAGCTGTGGAAAGAAAAGTGCAATAGGGTCTTACCCTAATATATACGGGGTAAACACAATGAGCAATCCTACTCACCAAATGGAGTTGTGAAAGTCACAACTCCTATAAAAGCACGTAAAATCCAGATCACGGCAGCAGTACCCCAGGCGGCTGATAACAGAGAGAGGTAGAAAAGGGTTTTTGTTCACCGCGCCAATGATCAATGATGAAATCAGAGATTTGATGTTTCTTGTGCCTGTCGGTCCTGAGGAAGGGAGCTGAGCCTCCAGAAACACGTAGACCTGTGCAAAATAAAGTTACATTAATCCTACAATTTCATCATTGATCATTGATGCAGTGAACAAAAGCCCTTTTCTACCTCTCTCTGTTATGATTAACCCCTTATTACCCCGATTGCCACTGCACCAGGGCAATTCGGGATGAGCTGGGTAGAGTCCCGGAACTGCCGCATCTAATGGATGTGGCAATTCCGGGCGGCTGCTGGGCAATATTGTTAGGGTGGTGGGCTCCCTATAATGTGGCGCTCTCCATCCTGCCAATACCAGCCTCCAGCCATGTGGCTTTATCCTGGCTGGTATCAAAATTGGGGGGACCACAGTTTGTTTTTTTTTTTTAAATTATTTATGTATTTATTTTACTGCACGATATAGACCCGCACACCGGCGGCTGCGATTGGTTGCAGTGAGACAGCTGTCACTCATCGTGGGGGCGTGTTTGACTGCAACCAATCATGGGCACCGGTGGGCGGGGAAAGCAGGGAATACCTGATTGAATAATGAAGCGGCAGCCATTTTTAAAAGAGGAAAAGCCGCCAGAGATTTGTGACAGCTGTGCAGCACCACGCCCGTGATCGGTGAGTAGGAAAGAGAGAGGGATTGTGTTGGGGATGCAGGATGCATGCAGATACGCAATGTGCGCACATAGCCTTACTGTGAAAAGCCAAGCTTTTGGTGATTGAACTGTTATCGAATGGTAACTCGAACTACCAAACTTGAAGCAAATCGTTCGAGTTCGTCGAACAAATTTGAAATTGGCGAACCGTTCGAATCGAACATCGCTCAACTCTAGTCAACATACAATTTACATAGAAAGCTATCTAAAAAACTGATTGTGTAGCAACTGCAGCACCTAGTAACCTAAGTGATACATTGTTGCAATCAGGGTCTTTTTCTCACATTATGCTGCTCTCAGATGAGGTATCAAACACATCATTCCCTTTAACTGGCAATTGGGTGTTCTGGAGGGTGGGATCATTGATCATCATAATGGTCTCTATGCATTAATTTTTTGGTCACTAGTAGTGATTGGCAGATCTAGATCTGCACGGTTTCAGAAGTATCCAGGTGCTGGTCGCGATCCTGAAGCTCTCAGGGAACTTCAGCTAATGATTGGGGTCTGGCTACTAGGGAAGTTTAAAAAAAAAAAAGGAAAAATAAAAATAAAGCCTAAAGCAAGCACGCTATACTTATTGAGTGTCCGGAGCTCCTGTAACTGCTTCCAGGCAGCTCACTCTTCTTTTGGGGCCACTCATTAGTGCTCATTAATATTCACTGATTCCCTTCCCTCTGGCAGTGCTGGCATTTGTGACTGGTTGAAGTTAGACATGCCCCCAGCCTGTGAGACAGTGTCTGACTGCTTGCAATCACAGAGGCTGTGTGCGTGCCACTATTGTGGTATAAAAATAAATAAATGATCATAGGGTCCCCCCCTATTGTGATATCAAGCACAGAGAAAGCATATGGCTACAGGCTGTAGCCCCTTGCCATGTATCAAAAATAAGAGAAACCGCATGAGTTTTTTATTTTTTTTTTTAATTATTTAAATAAATAATTTAAAAAATGGTGAGTGGTTCCCCCAATTGTGATACTTAGCCATGATAAAGCTGACAGCTGGAAGCTGGTATTCCCAGGCTGGGGAGACACATGCTTTTTGGTCCCCACAGCCTAAAAATAGCAGCCTACAGCCACCCAGGATTGTCGCATCCATTAGATGTGACAATCCCGGAACTTTACCCAGCTTTTCCGATTGCTCTGGTGTGATGGCAATTAGGGTAATAATAGGTTAATCGCAGCTTACAGCTGCCACTAAGCCCTATATTAGTAACGAGAGATGTTTCTGAGTCTCCCCCATTATTAATCTTTAAGTAAAAGTAAATACTCACCAAAAAATCTTTTATTAGAAATAAAATACACAAAAAACACCCCCTCTCACCCCTTTATTAACCTCCAGAAAACCCCTGCAAGTCCGAAGTAATCCACATGAGGTCCTACGACGATTCCAGCATGGGCATCCCCAGCCTGAGAATACCAGCCCTCAGCTGTCAGCTTTATCGTGGCTGGGTATCAAAATTGGGGAAGAATCGTATGACATTTTTTAAATTAATTATTTAATTAATAATTTAAAGAAGCCGCATACGCTTCCTCTTATCTTGTTACACAGCCAAGATAAGTGCTCAGCTGGGCAATGCAGCCTGTAGCTGTATGTTTTATCTGTTCTGGGTATCATAATGTGGGGGGAACCTACACCAATTTTTTATTTACTTATTTTATGCCACAATAGTGACCCGCAGACAGGGTCTGATTGCCAAGCAGTCAGACGCAGTCACACAGGCTGAGGACCCATCTGGCTGCAACCAATTATAAAAATAGGACTGGGGTGCGGGGAAAGCAGTGAATATGAATGAGCAATAATGATTAGCCCTGGAAGAAGAGTGAGCGGCCCGAAAGCAGTTAGAGCCACGCCGGAGACTTCGTAAGTATAGTGTGCTTCCTCTAATCTCCCTTTTCCTCCTATTACCATGTTCTATGGGGTCTGCATCTGGCCAGATATCCAGGATCAATTCTGTGCAAGAGCCGATTTATTTTTTTTTAAGTCCGGTTAGTCCTGCTGATGCTCGATATTTGCAAGTTTGCCAATCATTTATATCTCTTTCAAGAAGATCATTAATTATTGTTATCATTTATTATGAATTTAGGTTAATACTTATGCAGAGTGGACTTTAAAATATGTTATTAATGATAAAATAAGTGATCCGGTATTTTATTCTCCCCATCTTTTGGCACATCTCTTCCCGTTTTCAAATTTTTTTATTTTGTCGCTTGTGTTTAATGTGTTTTTAGTTAATTGTTCTCAACAAATGTAATAATAAAGTTTATACTATTATTGTTTGCTATTTAAATACATTTAACTGTGACTGTCCACTTCACAAATTTTGCGTGTCGCAAACAATTTATTTTGCATTTCTGTTTTACTAGCCAAATTTTAGACTTGTACATGCCACATCAATATAGTGTCCTTTTGCAGGTGCTAATATTTTAGTTGTTTTTCTTATTGTGGCCTTTTTGTTTAAGGTTGACTAACTGGGGTTGAAACAATTATCAAAAGTTAATTCTAAAAATGTATGCTAAAAGAAAAATTGGCCATAGCAATGGATGGGGTTATGTAAAAGAAAAAAAGAGGTAACTCCAGATTAAATGCTCCTGGGTTAATGACGGCAGATATTTTATAGGCACCTCTGCCCAGCTTCAATCACAAGTAGGTCCACACCTGGCAAGCATTTTTGTCAGAGATACGTTTGTATCGATCTCTCATGAGCTTCATATTCCTTTCAACCTTTTGCCATACAGAAGAGAGGGATGAGGCAAAACACTCCTCCTCAGGAACTCCCTAAGTCCCGCACCACTAAAGGTGCTAAACTTCAGATTAAAACCAGATGCACGAAAGAATAGTGACATGCCAGTAGACTCCTGGTGAGAATTATTTAAAGCAAATTCAGCCATTGGTAAATAAGATGCCCAATCCTCCTGGTTCTCGGAGGAAAAGCATCTAAGGTAATTTTCCAAATTTTGATTTATGCACTCGGTCTCCCATTCGACTGAGGATGGAGGGCTGAAGAGAAAGATAACTGCACCTCCAGTCGAGCATAAAAGGTTTTCCAAAATTTGGAAACAAACTGGGTTTCCCAATCTGAGACCACATCGGAATGAACTCCCTGTGAAGCTTCACAATCTCTTAATGAACACCTGAGCCAGAGTCTTGGCATTTGGAAGTGCCGGCAACGTGATGAAATGTGTGATTTTACTAAACATATCCACAACCACCAAAACCACAGTCTTTCCCAAAGATGAAGGCAGGAGATTAGTGAAATCCATGAATATTTATCCATGGATTTCATTACTCTCCTGCCTGCATTTTGCCTGCATCCATGGTCTATTCGGGATAGCCAATGGCAGGAGATATCCCGATGGATGAGTATGCGTTAACTTGGAACATGTGCAAATACTGCAAGCAGACACATAGTTAACCACATCCTGATACAAATTCAGCCACCAAAAACAATAAAAAATGAGATCTGAGGTTATTTATTACCTGGATGACCCACAAGTACAGAATTGTTGTCACGCTCCAAGTGGAGAGTGTCCGAATACACACGAGAGACACATGTATTCAGACCAAGGGGCAAATGGTGCATGACAAATAACACCACAATCAAAAGGGGACGCTATAACAATGGTAGGCCCTAGTGCTAGGGAAGAGGGGTAGATGGGACATCTCCTGCACTCACCTGCAGCTGACCCTACTCTTCTAACCAGGCTCTATATAGTCTCCTCAACTGTCACTGAGCAGTAACTGATGACTCTGTGAAACCCTGTAGATGCCCTGGCTAGTGCATTGGCAGGTGAGGGACGCTAGCCTCACCACTGCACTAATATGATACAAGGGTAGGTAAGACAAACAGGGGATACAGCAAAAAAAAAAAAATGTCCATCTTCAGGAGATCTCCTCAGCAGGACCTTCCACCAATGTGGCCACAATACAACTGGATTGTATAATCAGCAATAATTGCAGGGAAACACAACTACTTAAACCTAAAGGGTCATGACTACAGAGCAGCTGCAGCTGAAATGCTCTTGTAGGAGCTACTGGTAACAAAACTGAGTATCTCATAAAGCACTAAATGAAAGAACAGTCGGAGATTGAAATGAGAGGCTCCAGTCCTAAAGCTATCCCTATTCTCTAAAAAACAGGGAGACAACCATGACAATTGTGATGTTCCCCAATTAGTTTATGGCGTAAATTGGTTGGCACAAACAACCTCTTAGAAGGGCAAAAGGCTGGGGTATAGCCCTGAGCATCCAACACCTCCCCCTCCAGGTCTGGGCACAAGGCCGAGATGACATCCCCCTTCTGCAAAATGGGTACCGGGTTTGCATGATCACTACAATTAGGGAAGCTCTAGGATATTGCATCTGCCTTAGTGTTTTTAATCCATGCACAGTAAAATTAAACATGGTAAAAAAACAAAGACCATCTATCCTGTTTTGGATTGAGATTTTTAGCAGACTCGAAATATGACAGGAATTTATGGTCTGTGATTACTGTAATGGAATGAACTGCCCCCTCCAGAAAATAGTGCCATTCCTCGAAAGCTACCTTAATTGCCAAAAATTCTCTATTGCCCACATCATAGATTCTCTCAGCTGAGGATAATTTTTGGAAAGGAAAGCACAAGGATGCCATTTACCAGGAGATGGACCCTGTGATAACCCAGCCCTGACCCCCACCTCTGATGCATCAACCTCCACAATAAAAGACTGCGAAACATCAGGCTGACTGAGTATAGGTGCAGTGGAGAAACATTTTTTTAAAGAGGAAAAAGTCTGCTAGGCGGGGTCTGAAAATTTTGAAAAATCCAATCCTTTCTTTGTTATGTCAGAGAGATGTTTGACAATTACTAAATAGTTTTGAATACATTTCTGTTAAATTTTGGTAAACCCATAAAAGCACTGTAACGCTTTCAGGTTTCCTGGACGATCCCGATCAAGTACAGGACAGACCTTCTCTGGATTCATCTGAAAACCCCAAGCAGACATCAGGTAACCCAAAAATTGTAGCTCTTAAGACCCATCAAACACAGCGAGATCGCTAGCGAGATCGCTGAAACGTCACAGGTTTTGTGATGTATCAGTGACCTCGCTAGCGATATCGCGGTGTGTGAAAAGCAGCAGCGAGCGGGCTCCTGCTGCGAGGTCACTGATCATTACAAAACGATCAGGACCATTTTTTGCTCGTTGGTCTCCCGTTGTGCAGCACGCATCGGTGTGTTTGACAGCGGGAGACCAATGATCTGAATGTGTAGGGAGCTGGCGTCTGGCAGCCTGTAAGCAGCGGTACGCTGGTAACCATGTTGCACATCGGGTAACTATGCAAAGCGCTTTGCTTAGTTACCCGATGTGTACCATGGTTACCAGCATATGCCTGTTACAGGCTGCTAGACGCCGGCTCCCTGCACACGCAGTCAGAATACACATCGGGTAACTATGCAAAGCGCTCTGCATAGTTACCTGATATGTACCCTGGCTACTAAGCACAGCGTCGTTACACGGGTCATTGGTGGCTGGTCTCTGATCGCTGTGGAGCTCTGTCTGATTGACAGCTCACCGGTGACCATGTAGCAACGCTCCAGCGATCCCTGCCAGGTTGGATCGCTGGTGGGATCGCTTGAACGTCGCTACATGTGACGGGACCCTTAGACAGCGAAAACACACTCCTCTAATTTGGCATGCAGTTTGATATCACTCAAGATCTGTAATAGTTTTTTAATATGTACCTGATGTGTCTCCATATCGGGTGAGTAGATCAAAATATCATCCAAATAAATCACTACAAACCTGCCCACCAAATTGTGAAAAAAATAATTCACATAATGCTGGAAAACGGTGTGGGCATTAGTGAAACCAAATGGCATGATCAGGGTTTCAAAATGAGGAGGGTCTGATATGTCCCTTCTCCAGACTCTCAGCAATGTAATTTTTCAAGGCTTGTCTCTCTGGGCCAGAAATATTATACAGTCTGGACTTGAGAAGTTTTGCTCTAGGAAGAATCTTAATAGAGCAGTCAAATACATAATGGGGGGGGGGGAAATTATGACACCCCTCTCCTGAAATACATTCTCAAATCCAATGAAAAATGCAGGTAAGGTCTCCCTAGAGACTGCAGAGGGAGAAGTGTTCAGACAATTATCAAAACAGTAGCTTCCCCACTCCACAATTTTCCTGGATTGCCATTCCACTACAGGATTATGTTTCACCATCCGGGGTAGACCCAGTACAATGGGAGTGGGAAGGCCTTCCAGGACATAGCAGGAAATTACTTCATAATGCAAAGGTCCTACTCTCAGTTTTATACCATGTAAATCAATGTCAGGCATCCCTGAGCAAGCGGTGCTGAGTCAATGGTATAGATGAAGATGGGCTTAACCGATGTACTGCAGATAAGACCATGAGTTCTAACCAACAGGGCATCCATTATGCTGATTCCTGCTCCACTGTCTAAAAACAAATACATTCCCTCACTTCTGCTCTCTAGTACCACTTCTGCTGTCAGGAGAAATCAAGAATTATATATGGAAGACAAACACACACTCTGAATGTCCATCCCTATAGCTCCAAGCATATGCTGAGTTCCAGTTGATCCTTTTTGCTTGGGAATTGAGGGACAAACTCCAATAAAATGACCCTCTTTACCACAAAAAAACAAACTCCTTATTTTTGCAAAGTAGTGGCTCCTCCAAGATGCATGGTCTCCTCCAAACCCATGAATAATAGTTCAACCCTAGATTGCCCACCTCCTCCTGATAATGGGGTACTGCACCGAGAAAGGATCTCCAGAGAGAATGGTCTAACCAATCTATCTCAGAGGCATCTATCCACACATATAGCCAAAGACATGGCAGTCTCCAAGGAATCAGGAAGTTTTTTTTTTTTTAAATCATCAAGGCATCTTTAAATTTCTCTGAAAGATCTTGACAGAATTGGCTTCTGAAAGCTGGGTCATTCCATTTAGGGTCAGTTGCCCAGCAATGAAATAAAATGTTGAAATATTAAGTAATTCTTGTGTATATCTCTCAATCCTACTTATGGGGGAATAATATGACCTGTGGGGGTATATTTTCGCTAGCAGAAAATGAGCCTAGCTCAATAGACTTGAGCTTGACCCAAACCATGGATCAAGTCACTGATTGGCCATTTGAGTCTCCGCCCACATACAGCCAGCCATAAACAAAATACTTTTGAGGGAGGGTGGGAAGGGTTTTTCAAACTTTTGTTTGTTGCACACTGCATGTGATCATACTGTTGTTACCCCCAGTGTGCGCCATTCAAACACTGCAAGCGACTCGCACACTGCTGAGCACCAAGCATACCTGAGCACAGAGTTGCTCTCACACGTTTTGTTCGCACATACAGCATCCTATCCTCAAACCCGAGCCTTGATTTTTAAATTTGGTGTTCGGTTCAAAAACCAAACCTCAGGACTCTAGTATATTTTGGGTATATAATCCCACCTAGGCCACTTTAGCTCCATTTATAGTCTGGATTGTGAGTATACTCTGGCCTGTTACACCGTGCTTAATTTGTTCATTTGAGCTCCACGTGACAGGTATACATGGTGGTTGAAGCTTGGAGCAAGCTTACACTTGTAATTTTATTTTTTAAACCTCGTTCTCTCATCTGTGTTCAGATGTTCAGTTTGTTAGTAGTTTTCGGTCCATGTATCTGTGCCGCCCCGCTCGCAGTAGCTGAGCTGCTCGGATCCGGACCTTTTGTGGGTGGCTCGAGGATCTCTGGACCCGGGGGTCTCGCGGTCACTTCGATCAAAAAGGGGGTGTGTAGTGGTGGAGGTAGGACATATATGTATGGGCTGAGCCGTATTAAGTTCATGACGCCACCCACGGTGTGTGGTGAGGTTGGACACCACCGCTGCAGTTACGGGGACACCCGGGAGAGATGTTGTGGAACAAGTTGTTAATCCCTCCGTGGGCAGGGATGGTGGTCCCGGGACCTGTTGGATTTTTTGGTGCCGGGAGATGGGTGACCGCAGGGTGTTGGTGTACTCACTATTGAAGGAAACACATGAGTCTCTGGTAAACCAAGGTGATGGTGGTCGGTGCCCGCAGCCGGCTGCGTTCTGGTTCCCCCACCCGGCTGGTAGTCTCTGTTTTTCTCCTGCACCTTTGTAAAATGGTGGACTGCCTGTGCTTGCACCTTCAGGAGTCCACTCCCAGCTGGATGTGGCCTAAGGAGCCCTTGCCCGCAGACGCTGGCCTGTGGGATCTCTGAGCCCTGGCGGTGGCATTTTATCCACCTCGTTGGGCTGTTGTCTTCTAATAGGGGCTTTGGGTGGGACAGGACCTCTGGTCCTGGCCTCAATCGGTAAATTAACCGGTTCCAGTCACTTCTGGTCCCGGCTTCAGAATCCGAGTACCCCACTGTGTGCTCCGGTTTCCGAGTTGGTTCCCCGGGTCGGTACCGGTGGGCCACAGACCCTGTCCCGGTCCACCTCGGTTCCACCGAGCCATCTTCCCGGCTCCTGCAGATGGAGACCGCCATCTGCCTCCTAGCCAATGGCACCAGGGCTCCTACCCTGGCGATGTTCAATTTGGGGTATTCGCCTCTGCTGGAGCTGCACACAGCTCCAGCCCACACTCCTCTCCAACTTGAACTCTAACACTTGTCTGACTACTTTCTCGATGCGGGCTGTCCAGACTCCTTGGTGGGCGTCTTCCAACCACCTGGTTCCACCCCCTGGTGCGTCTATCCAGCCCCGAGGGGGGTGACTAGGGTTTTAAGGTTGGCCGATGTCACCTGTGAGGGAAAGGGGTAGTGCAGGGGCCTATTTGTGACTGCCTGGCCAGGCCAGGGTGACACATATCCCTTCTTTGCATCCATGTGTCATACATACTTTGTTAAAAGAAAAAGGTTTTGGTACCGTGTTAGCCAGTTAAAAAATTATTGATTGCTCTCAGTGAGAGAAACAAAATTAAAATGTTGTAGTTGTGATACCTTTTAATGGCTAACTAAAATAAAATATATGATGATGTTATAAAGCAAGCTTTCGAGACCTGAGATGTCTCGAAAGCTTGCTTTATGACATCATCATATATTTTATTTTTATTTTAGTTAGCCATTAAAAGGTATCACAACCACAAAATTTTAATTTTGTTTCTCTCACTGAGAGCAATCAATAATACATACTTTGTGACATTTAACAAGCCCTGAAACATTCTATTGTTTGAAGTATTAAGTTTGTCAGCAGCAATAACTAAACTAAGCATTTGGTTTATGACATTTTCCATACATCCAACAATACAGCACTCTGCGCCCTCATAGAATGGAGTAATTAAAATCTCTTTTTAATTACAATATTTTGTAAAATTCTTTGGCTTTTAATTACACTTTGCTGTCAGACCTCATAAGCACGATTCTATGATGGCCTACCCCCTCTGAAGCCATTTACATACTCATTTAAACCACTTAGTCATTTTCATTCTAGAAAAGCAGGCCACTTCCTTTTGGCAGAGGTCACTACTCTGGAGACTTCCAGTACATTCCTATTTTAAGCATTTAGCCATGCATTTAGTTCATCAAGCTTTATCTGTCTTCCAAGTTTGACTGCTGAAACTGGATATGTGCCAGAGATTAAAATCTTGGAATAATTAACCTAAAATTGTTGCCTTCAAGGTCAAGGATTTTGGAGGCCAAACTGAAATTTGCAACCTAAAGGCTACTCGATACTCCCAGGGACGGCTGTATTAAGGTTAGATTTATAGCTCTATAATAATTTATAATCATTTACGGTATATATTACAATGATCATAGTATATAAACTATCATAAATGGTCATTTTCAAAACTGTGATTAATGTAATCTCATTAATTACAAAAAAGAAAATTATTCTACAAGTATTCATGCCGCATTGTCTTAGAAGAAAATCTTTCCTCATATTATTCTACTGATAGCAATATACATCAATACAGCAATATAATATATAGAAGACATTATATCTCATGTAAGTCATACATTGATAATTGTATGCCTGTATTCACAAATCCCTATGATTACAATCCATATACCTACTTTGGCATTATAAACAGTCTGAATCAGTTGGGATTTTCTGTGCAAAGGTCACCCAGCTAATTCCTTAGCATGACTAACCTTTGCAGAACAAAGGCTGCCAACAATTGATATCAGATAGTCTTATGTGCCAATGACTATATTTCCAATGTAAGGTCACTTATTGACTTTTATATAATAAAAGTAACAATGTTTTGACATTAAACCTATGACTTTTGTAAAAGGGACGTTCATTTTTAAAAACAACATCTTACTGTTGATAATCTTGCTTTGCAACAAAAGTTACATTTTCCAATGATACATTTCTAGAAAGAATACATCAAACTTTTGTTGCCACATTTGAAAACAGTATAAAGAATGTATATTGCTGTACGCTTCTTCTGGTGCACGGTGCGTGTCTGCTCTTTTGTCATATGGAACTCGACAGAGCAAATGAAGCCCCTTATGTGACTCTACAGTGAATGCAATATAAGTTGCAGCCAGTAGATGGCGGCGTAGTATGAATATGTCCCTTCCTTCCAAGGAACAAAGTGAAAAGCAAAGGAACAAAACTGAAACAATTGCAAATACTTGAGGTTTATTACCAGCAGTATTAGGGAATTCCTAGGGATAGAGGCTTCATTAATTAACACATATAAAAGGAAAATACACACATTAATATAGTACATTTATAGGGTGAGAATTAGCTTGAATTTGAATGAGTTTAAAAATTATTATCATGTTGATTGACAGCTGGGTCTGATCAGCGCTGGGCAGAAGAGGCAGGTAGTTAGCAATTACATACTTATAGATTTATTTCATTTACTCGCTTATGTAGTGCCATTGATTCTACAGCACTTTATAGACATGATCATCATTGTCCGCATTGGGGCTCACAATCTATATTCCCTATATGTATGTCTGTGGAGTGTGACAAGAAACTGGAGACCCTGAGGAAACCCACACAAACATGGGGAGAACATACAAACTCCTGGCAGATATTGTCATTAGTGGAATTAGAAGTACACAAGGTTACAATGCTAACTACTGAATGACTGTTCAAAGCCGCATAAGGAAAAATACAAAAGTCCACGATACACATATATATCTATATACAGTACAGACCAGAAGTTTGGACACATCTCATTCAAAGAGTTTTCTTTATTTTCATGACTCTGAAAACTGTAGATTCACATTGAAGGCATCAAAACTATGAATTACCGTATTTTTCGGACCATAAGACGCACTTTTTTCCCCCCAAATGTTGGGGGAAAGTGGGGGGTACGTCTTATGGTCTGACTATAAGGCTGCGGGGAATGAGGGTGCCACGGTGCAGCGGGTCATCGGCGGCACGAGCAGGCTGTAACAGCCTGCCGTGACCACGTGGGCCCGCTCATTACATATGCACGCCCATCCTCCCGCCCATCATCTCTCAGCAAAACCTGCGCTGACAGGTGGGGGGGGTGCATGCATAATTAGCAGCCGGCCGTGATCACCCCTGGCAACTACAGCCTGGAGTGATCATGTGCGGCTGTGTTCACTGCCCCCCGTGCATCATTATCAGCGCGGGGTGCAGTGAATCAGTGTACTCACCCGTCACCGTGTGTGGAGCCGCCCCCCTGCAGCATTGCGTCTTCCTGTCTGTGCCGGCAGTCAGCTGATCTGGACACTAGCGGCGCGCACCGCGATGACGTCATCGCTGTGCGCGCCACTAGTATCCACCAGAATCGATCAGCTTACCGCCGGCACAGACAGGAAGACGCGATGCTGCAGACACCGGTGACGGCTCCACACAGCGGCGCTGCAGCTGAGACAGAGATCGGTGCTTCAGGGAGTGAGGAAGGGTAAGTATAAACGTTTATTTTTTTTTCCTGTGCCACAGGATACACGCCATTTACCAGGATGGGGGCATTTCATGAGCAGGATGGATGGGGGCATTTCATGAGCAGGATGGATGGGGGCATTTCATGAGCAGGATGGATGGGGGCATATCTTGAGCAGGATGGATGGGGGCATTTCATGAGCAGGATGGATGGGGGCATTTCATGAGCAGGATGGATGGGGGCATTTCATGAGCAGGATGGATGGGGGCATTTCATGAGCAGGATGGATGGGGGCATTTCATGAGCAGGATGGATGGGGGCATATCTTGAGCAGGATGGATGGGGCATATCATGAGCAGGATGGATGGGGGAATATCATGAGCAGGATGGATGGGGTCATATCATGAGCAGGATGGATGGGGGCATATCATGAGCAGGATGGATGGGGGCATATCATGAGCAGGATGGATGGGGGTATATCATGAGCAGGATGGATGGGGGTATATCATGAGCAGGATGGATGGTGGGTATATTATTAGCAGGATGGGGGTACATGAGCAGAATCATATACAAGGCAGGAGGATCCTTATCAGAATGGGGTACCTTAGTAGAGAATTTGGGGACATTACCCCCATAACAGTGTCAGCAGCAGATCCTCGCCCCATAACAGTGTGTCATGACCATATTTTTTGGTTAAAATTTTATTTTCCTATTTTCCTCCTCTAAAACCAGGGTGCGTCTTATGGTCAGGTGCGTCTTATAGTCCGAAAAATACGGTAACATATGTGGAATGAAATACTTAACAAAAAAGTGTGAAACAACTGAAAATATGTCTTATATTCTAGATTCTTCAAAGTAGCCACCTTTTGTTTTGATTACTGCTTTGCACACTCTTTGTATTCTCTTGATGAGCTTCAAGAGGTAGTCACCGGAAATGGTTTTCACTTCACAGGTGTGCCCTGTCAGGTTTAATAAGTGGGATTTCTTGCCTTATAAATGGGGTTGGGACAATCAGTTGTGTTGTGCAGAAGTCTGGTGGATACACAGCTGATAGTCCTACTGAATAGACTATTAGAATTTGTATTATGGCAAGAAAAAAACAGCTAAGCAAAGAAAAATGAGTGGCCATCATTACTTTAAGAAATAAAGGGCAGTCAGTCCGAAAAATTGGGAAAACTTTGAAAGTGTCCCCAAGTGCAGATGTAAAAACTATCAAATGCTACAAAGAAACTGGCTCACATGAGGACCGCCCCAGGAAAGGAAGAACAAGAGTCACCTCTGCTGCGGAGGATAAGTTTATCAGAGTCATTAGCCTCAGAAATCGAAGGTTAACAGCAGCTCAGATTAGAGACCAGGTCAATGCCACACAGAGTTTTAGCAGCAGACACATCTCTAGAACAACTGTTAAAAGGAGAATTTGTTCAGCAGGTATACATAGTAAAATAGCAGCTAGGAAACCACATCTAAGGACAGGCAACAAGCAGAAGAGACTTGTTTGGGCTAAAGAACACAAGGACTGGACATTAGACCAGTGGAAATCTGTGCTTTAGTTTGATGAGTCCAAATTTGAGATCTTTGGATCCAACCACCATGTCTTTATAGAAAAGGTGAACGGATGGACTCTACATGCCTGGTTCCCACCGTGACGCATGGAGGAGGAGGTGTGATGGTGTGGGGGTGCTTTGCTGCTGACACTGTTGGGGATTTATTCAAAATTTAAGGCATAGAGAACCAGCATGCCTTAGGACCTCTTGAAGCTCATCAAGAGAATTCAAAGAGTGTGCAAAGCAGTAATCAAAGCAAAAGGTGGCTACTTTGAAGAACCTAGAATATAAGACATATTTTCAGTTGTTTCACACTTTTTTGTTAAGCATTTCATTACACATGTGTTAATTCATAGTTTTGATGCCTTCAATGTGAATCTACAATTTTCAGAGTCATACAAATAAAGAAAACTCTTTGAATGTGAGAAGGTGTGTCCAAACTTTTGGTCTGTACTCTATATATCTGTATAAAGTATGTATCCTGGACATATATATGTACATATATATATATATATATATATATATATATATATATATATATATATATATATATATATATATACTAGCTGTACTACCCGGGTTAATAACTGCTGTTAATAAAAATCCTGTCAGCATAAATCCTGTTGTAAACATTTGGAAGCAGGAGATTTACTTACTAATGTTGTCCAATAAATGCTTTGATATTGTACTGGTACCTGTCATCAGAGACTTTAGGGGATCTGGTGGTGACAGGAGTGATGGAAGTTTTATCTTGCCATTTGCACAGCATAAACCTGGCAGTTCATCTTTCCATTTCAGGGCACTGCAGTACTTGCAGACCACATCCAGTTTTCCTATCTGAACTCTAGGATGATCCTGATAGTTTATGTCTGACTGATAACAAAAGGCAGCATGTTTCAAATCTCCAACCATTTCCTGTGCCCTGGTTGAAGAAATCCCAATTCTCTTAGTGGCAAGTCGGCCTTCTCTCTGCTGAGATGACTTATTGGCCCTTGAGGAAGCAGCTCTTCTTCTCTTATCTGCAAGCCTCGCTTTCCTCTCCTCAGAAAGTTCATTGGCCCTTGAGGAAGCAGCTCTTGTTTTCATGTCTGCAAGCCTCCTTCCCTCTCCTCAGAAAGTTCATTGGCCCTTGAGGAAGCAGCTCTTGTTTTCATGTCTGCAAGCCTCGCATCCCTCTCCTCAGAAAGTTCATTGGCTATTGAGGAAGCAGCTCTTGTTTTCATGTGTGCAAGCCTCGCTTCCCTCTTCTCAGAAAGTTCATTGGCTCTTGAGGAAGCAGCTCTTATTTTCATATCTGCAAGCCTCGCTTCCCTCTCCTCAGAAAGTTCATTGGCCCTTGAGGAAGCAGCTCTTGTTCTCTTGTCTGCAAGCCTCGCTTCCTTCTCCTCAGAAAGTTCATTGGCTCTTTAGGAAGCAGCTGCTGTTCTCATGTGTGTCAGCTTTGTTTCTTGGTCTTCACATTTTTCATTGAGCTGTAATGCAGCTTTTATTTTCACATCAGCTGACACTCGTGCCAAGGAATTCCTTTTCTTATGAGGCATTATTGTGGCAAAATAGTCTGTAACTGACAGTTTCTATATCCTCTCACTTAGAGGTAATATGACTGACATCAGCCTTTCCACCAACACACCCTAACTGACATCCTATTACCTCACACAAGCTTTGTTATACTGAGAATGTCCTTTGTTGCCTATATTAACCAATCAGAGCTCTGATTAATAAACTTTAGCAAAAGAGAAGCTGAGCTGTGATTGGTTGCTATTGGCAGACTGATAAATGCCCAGGCAACAGAAAGCCCTCCCCCTGACAATATATATTAGCTCACACATACACATAATAGACAGGTCATGTGTGACTGACAGCTGCCGTATTTCCTATATGGTACATTTGTTGTTCTTGTACTTTGGCTGCTTATTAATCAGATTTTTATCTTTGAAGGATAATACCATACTTGTGTGTGTTTTAGAGCGGTTATGTGGCGAGGTTGGTGTATGTGTGGTGAAATATGTGCTGAGGGTGGTATATGTGTTCAAGCACGTGGTATTGTATGGCGCATTTTGTGTGTGTGTTCATATCCCTGAGTATGGTGAGTATCCCATGTCGGGGCCCCACCTTAGCAACTGTACGGTATATACTCTTTGGCGCCATCGCTCTCATTCTTTAAGTCCTTGTGTTCACATCTGGCAGCTGTCAATTTGCCTCCAAACTTTTCGTTTCACTTTTTCCTCATTATGTAGGTAGGGGCAAAATTGATTGGTAAATTGGAATGTGCAGGGTTAAAATTTTGCCTCATAACATAGGCTATGACACTCTCGGAGTCCAGATTGTGCAAAATTTTGTACATACACACACATACACACACACATTAAGCTTTATATATATATACAGTGCAGACCAAAAGTTTGGACACAGCTTCTCATCTCTAGAACAACTATTAAGAGGAGACTTTGTGCAGCAGGCCTTCAAGGTAAAATAGCTGCTAGGAAACCACTGCTTAGGACAGACAACAATCAGAAGAGACTTGTTTGGGCTAAAGAACACAAGGAATGGACATTAGACCAGTGGAAATCTGTGCTTTGGTCTGATGAGTCAAAATTTGAGATCTTTGGATCCAACCACCGTGTCTTTGTAGAAAAGGTGAACGGATGGACTCTACATGCCTGGTTCCCACCGTGACGCATTGAGGAGGAGGTGTGATGGTGTGGGGGTGCTTTGCTGCTGACACTGTTGGGGATTTATTCAAAATTTAAGGCACAAAGAACCAGCATGCCTACCACAGCATCTTGCAGCGGTGTGCTATTCAATCCGGTTTGTGTTTAGTTGGACCATAATTTATTTTTCAACAGAACATTGACCCCAAACACACCTCCAGACTGTGTAAGGGCTATTTGACTAAGAAGGAGAGTGATGGGGTGCTACGCCAGTTGACCTGACCTCCACAGTCACCAGACCTTAACCCAATCGAGATGGTTTAGGGTGAGCTGGACCGCAGAGTGAAGGCAAAAGGGCCAACAAGTGCTAAGCATCTCTGGGAACTCCTTCAAGACTGTTGGAAAACCATTTCCGGTGACGACCTCTTGAAGCTCATCAAGAGAATGCCAAGAGTGTGGAAAGTAGTAATGAAAGCAAAAGGTGGCTACTTTGAAGAACCTAGAATATAAGACATATTTTCAGTTGTTTCAAACTTTTTTAAGTATTTCATTAAACATGTTTCAATTCATAGTTTTGATGCCTTCAATGTGAATCTACAATTTTTAGAGTCATGAAAATAACGAAAACTCTTTGAATGAGGAGGTGTGTCCAAACTTTTGGTCTGTACTATATATATATATCTATATATATAATTGCCTTATTCTGTCTGTCTGTCAGTCTTGCTCCAAAATTGTGTCACGTGACAGTGTCACCGTAAGTGTCATAAAAGTGACAACTGTTGGATTGGCCGCTGGGCTCGGCCTGGCCCCGTCCCCCCCCACAGATTGGCCACTCGCCTCGGCCTGGCCCTGCTATCCACATGGATTAGCCGCTCTGGGCTCGGCCTGGCTCCTCCCCCCCACTGATTGGCCGCTCGCCTCGGCCTGGCCCCGCCCCCCACATGGATCAGCCGGTCGCCCGGACCTCCGCACGCATCGCCCGCTCCAGCGTACACCGGCTCCCGGTACACATGTGCAGGGAGCCGGCATACGCTGACGCCTCACCTGCTCTGCCCCGCTCCAGCGTACACCGGCTCCCGATACACATGTGCAGGGAGCCGGCATACGCTGTGGTCAAAAATGAAGTGTCATGCAGTGGTGAAAGAGTTAAAGACACTGCAAGACACTTCATTATAGGCAGCGGGCACCCCCAGAAGAGAGAAGACAGAAGAAAGAAGACCCCGCAGTCATACTCACCAGACGCCGACCGGGAGCAGGTCAGATCACACTCACTCACTTTCACACACACCTCACACACACATCAGATCGCATCCACACACAACAACATCCAGTGACATCGCTTACTTCTCAGCGGCGATACTGTGCGTGCAGTGACCTTCCAGGACCTGCCGGAGGATTACATGGCCGGAAGCATGTGGTATCTCCGGATGTTGTGAGTGTGTGAGCGCATATATGCGATATCGTCAGTGTGTGTGTGCGTGTATGCGATCGGGTGTGTGCGTGTATGCGATCGGGTGTGTGCGTGTATGTGATCGGGTGTGTGCGTGTGTTCTGATGTGTGAGTGTATGCGATCGGATCTGTGAGTGTCGGCAGAGGAGCACGGCGTGCAGCACAGCTGCTGGGACTGCCCACCAGAGGGCCCAGGGAGAAGTGGGGTGTGAGTGTATGCGATCAGATGTGTGCGTGTATACTGTCTGATGTGTGACTGTGGAGAATGATGGGAAGTGCACAGCATGGGGGATGGAGCACGATGGGGGGTGCGCAGCATGGGGGATGGAGCACGATGGGGGTGCACAGCATGGGGAATGGAGCACGATGGGGGGTGCGTAGCATGGGGGATGGAGCACGATGGGGAGTGCGCAGCATGGGGGATGGAGCACGATGGGGAGTGCGCAGCATGGGGGATGGAGCACGATGGGAGTGCGCAGCATGGGGGATGGAGCACGATGGGGGGTGCGCAGCATGGGGGATGGAGCACGATGGGGAGTGCGCAGCATGGGGGATGGAGCACGATGGGGATGTGCAGCATGGGGGATGGAGCACAATGGGAAGTGCGCAGCATTGGGGATGTAGCACGATGGGGGTGCGCAGCATGGGGGATGGAGCACGATGGGGATGCGCAGCATGGGGGATGGAGCACGATGGAAAGTGCGCAGCATGGGGGATGAAGAACGATGGGGGTGCGCAGCATGGGGGATGGAGCAGGATTGGGGGTGCGCAGCATGGGGGATGGAGCACGATGGGGATGTGCAGCATGGGGGATGGAGCACGATGGGGATGTGCAGCATGGGGGATGGAGCACAATGGGAAGTGCGCAGCATTGGGGATGGAGCACGATGGGGGTGCGCAGCATGGGGGATGGAGCACGATGGGGGGTGCACAGCATGGGGGATGGATCACGATGGGGATGCGCAGCATGGGGGATGGAGCATGATGGGGAGTGCGCAACATGGGGGATGGAGAACGATGGGGGTGCGCAGCATGGGGGATGGAGCACGATTGGGGGTGCGCAGCATGGGGGATGGAGCACGATGGGGAGTGCGCAGCATGGGGGATGGAGCACGATGGAGATGTGCAGCATGGGGGATGGAGCACAATGGTGAGTGCGCAGCATTGGGGATGGAGCACGATGGGGGTGCGCAGCATGGGGGATGGAGCACGATGTGGGGTGCACAGCATGGGGGATGGAGCACGATGGGGATGCGCAGCATGGGGGATGGAGCATGATGGGGAGTGCGCAGCATGGGGGATGGAGCACGATTGGGGGTGCGCAGCATGGGGGATGGAGCACGATGGGGGTGCACACCTCCCCCCAAAACACACACAGCGCCACACGCGCACCGCACAACACACCACACACACACACACTGGGAACCACAAACACCGCCCTACACAGACAACGCCGCACACACACAACACCCAACATACAAACACACATACACAAATATACGCAAATACCGCGCAACACACACACTGCATAAAACATACCTCCCCAAAACACACACACACACTCCACACTAACACCAACCGCGCAACACACACAGCACCACACACACAGAACGCTGTAGACACACAGCGATCCACAAACAACGCAACACACACAACGCAACACACATACAACACCACTCTCACCCACACCCCCACCCAGACAGCACCCAGAACATTTACAGTGCCGTACACAAACACTGACAGCTACACACAACAACATCGATATAGATAACAAAAAACATACATTAACTACACAATAAATTCTAGAATACCCGATGCGTTAGAATCGGGCCACCTTCTAGTATATATATATATATATATACACACCATATTTTTTGGTTTATAATACGCACCTTTCCTCCCAAAAATTTGGGAGGAAAATGATGGCTGTGTCTTAAAATCTGAATATAGTTTACCAGGAGGTGAATTGGGGGGGAGCTGTCTGTGTGGCTATGTGTGTATATGGCCAGGTGTGTGCGGGCGGCTGGGTGCCTGTCGATGCGTGCGGGTGGCCAGCAGGGTGCCTTGTCATGTGTGCGAGCGGGCGGCCGGGTGCCCTGTAGATCCCGGCTCCCGGCTGCTTCTCTGTGTGGGTAGGCGGGCGGCCTGCTGGCTGCCACTCTGTGTGGCCGGGTAGTTGTACGAACTGAGGTGGCTGTGCAGTGGGAGTCCTAGTCTGTCCGCGGTCCCAGCTTCAAATGATGGATGAGAGCTCCATCTGCGCACGCGCCGCTCCGGGTGCCATTTCTTTGAAGCCTGGACCGCGGACAGACTTAGACACTTGCCGAACTGGCCTGCTCTACCACACAAGCACCGCAGCTTCCGCTGCCACCACTGACCTGCCGCTGTCACCACTGACCCGCCGCCACCACTGTCACCACTGACCCGCCATCACTGCTGTCACCACTGACCCGCTGCCGCCACTGCCACCACTGACCCGCCACTGCCACCGCTGACCTGCTGCTGCCAGCACAGCGTCTGCCTCCTGTGACCCCACTTCACCACCGCTGCCACCCCCCTTCGGTAAGACAACACAGGAGTATAAGACGGACCCATTTCTTTTTTACCTTTTTATCTCTAAGTTTGGGGTGCGTCTTATAATCCGGTGCGTCTTATAAAATGAAAAATACGGGGTGTGTGTGTGTGTGTACATATATATATATATATATATATATATATATATATATATATAGTCATATGAAAAAGCTTGGGTACCCCTATTAATGTTAACCTTTTTTCTTTATAACAATTTGGGTTTTTGCAACAGCTATTTCAGCTTCATATATCTAATAACTGTTGGACTGAGTAATATTTCTGGATTGAAATGAGGTTTATTGTACTAACAGAAAATGTTCAATCCACATTTAAACAAAATTTGACGGCGCAAAAGTATGGGCACCCTTATCAATTTCTTGATTTGAACACTCCTAACTACTTTTTACTGGACTTACTAAAGCACTAAATTGGTTTTGTAACCTCATTGAGCTTTGAACTTCATAGGCAGGTGTATCCAATCATGAAAAAACATATTTAAGGTGGCCATTTGCAAGTTGTTATCCTATTTGAATCTCCTATGAAGAGTGGCATCATGGGCTCCTCAAAACAACTCTCAAATGATCTGAAAACAAAGATTATTCAACATAGTTGGTCAGGGGAAGGATACAAAAAGTTGTCTCAGAGATTTAAACTGTCAGTTTCCACTGTGAGGAACATAGTAAGGAAATGGAAGAACACAGGTACAGTTCTTGTTAAGCCCAGAAGTGGCAGGCCAAGAAAAATATCAGAAAGGCAGAGAAGAAGAATGGTGAGAACAGTCAAGGACAATCCACAGACCACCTACAAAGACCTGCAGCTTCATCTTGCTGCAGATGGTGTCAATGTGCATCGGTCAATAATACAGCGCACGTTGCACAAGGAGAAGCTGTATGGGAGAGTGATGCGAAAGAAGCCGTTTCTGCAAGCACGCCACAAACAGAGTCACCTGAGGTATGCTAAAGCCCATTTGGATAAGCCAGTTACATTTTGGAAGACGGTCCTGTGGACTGATGAAACAAAGATTGAGTGGTTTGGTCATACAAAAAGGCGTTATGCATGGTGGCAAAAAAACACGGCATTCCAAGAAAAGCACTTGCTACCCACAGTCAAATTTGGTGGAGATTCCATCATGCTTTGGGGCTGTGTGGCCAATGCCAGCACCGGGAATCTTGTTAAAGTTGAGGGTCGCATGGATTCAACTCAGTGTCAGCAGATTCTTGACAATAATGTGCAAGAATCAGTGACCAAGTTGAAGTTACGCAGGGGATGGATATTTCAGCAAGACAATGATCCAAAACACCACTCCAAATCTACTCAGGCATTCATGCAGAGGAACAATTACAATGTTCTGGAATGGCCATCCCAGTCCCCAGACCTGAATATCATTGAAAATCTGTGGGATGATTTGAAGCATGCTGTCCATGGTCGGCGACCATCAAACTTAACTGAACTGGAATTTTTTTGTAAACAGGAATGGTCAAATATACCTTCATCCATGATCCAGGAACTCATTAAAAGCTACATGAAGTGACTAGAGGCTGTTATTTTTGCAAAAGGAGGAACTACAAATTATTAATGTCACTTTTATGTTGAAGCCAAACGAGAACAAGTCCTGCACTGCCTGCCCTCAATTTACCTTTTGGTTCAGTGGCTCACGTGCTGATGGTTATCATGTGGCGCTGGTTTCAGGCGCAGCGTGCTGGTCGGTAGCAGACAGCTAGGGGATCCAACAGCAGGGAGACGAAAAATCGACCGCAAACAGCTGCTATGCCAAACAATTTCTTTTATTTAGACGATTTTCTCCATAGGTGCAGGTAAAAATGCGGGAGGTTGCTTGGATGCGAGTCCCTCCACAGGACGACGGCCGTTTCGTCTGTAAGTCAGACTTCTACGGGTCCACTGTGGTGGATGTTGATCTCCCTAAGGTCAACCATCCTTGCTCACATAGTCTTTTACTAGGCAATGCTCCCACTAGCCGGATTCCTACTCCACACTGATGAGGGGCAAATACCCCGAAACGGCTGTCTGTGGATGGATACCATGTTTGGCATAGGTGGTCTCCTTGACTGAAGACTGCTCTTCCCGTGGTTGTTCCTTCCCGGTGAAAGACCTGGCTAGTTTCCTGCCAGTGTTGAGACATGTGATGGTGTCTCCGCAGGCCTTCTTGCTTTGAATATTACCCAGGGGGCATTGCTCTAGAATCACTGCGTTGAGAAACACGTGATGGTGTCTCCGCAGTGGTGGATGTTGATCTCCCTAAGGTCAACCATCCTTGCTCACATAGTCTTTTACTAGGCAATGCACCCACTAGCCAGATTCCTACTCCACACTGATGAGGGGCAAATACCCCGAAACGGCTGTCTGTGGATGGATACCATGTTTGGCATAGGTGGTCTCCTTGACTGGAGACTGCTCTTCCCGTGGTTGTTCCTTCCCGGTGAAAGACCTGGCTAGTTTCCTGCCAGCGTTGAGACATGTGATGGTGTCTCCGCAGGCCTTCTTGCTTTGTATATATATATATATATATATATATATATATATATATATATATATATATATTGGGGTAGTCTGGATTCAGATATATATTTTTAACTTTTAATCCGATACAAATCTGCTCTTCTCATTGATGGCCTCCTATATGGGGCTTCTTGAAAATAGTCGTCGACACGTGCATGCACATAGCAGTTATAGTACTGTACTATTTCCTTGATGACTTTAATAGTGGTAAATGCGCATGTCTTTGGTATCACCAGCAGTTTTCTCCTTGATGTGTGCTCTTTCAACTGCTGGATGTGAAGCATATACTTACAGGACACACCACTCCACACTTATCCTAATGACCAGGTGCTCATTATTAACCTCCCTATATCTATCATTTGAACTGTGACGTTATTACTCCCTTTGATAAAAGTACACATGAAACTCAAGTCAGGGATTGGATTTGGAGTTATATATGGGCCCCTTTACCTCGTGTGCCTCTGTGTGGCTGCACCAATATGTCCAACTCTTTACTGCTATCTACCCCTTATCTGGCAGTTGCAAATATCTGACATATTCCTCGGAATTAATTGATCTCTCATTGGTAAGTCCTCATGTTTCTCTATGTTCGTATTGATATCAATAAATGATTACATATTTTACTATTTTGAATTTAGTGCTCCATTTTGTCTGGTTCTTGTTGGTTTTATAATTTTTGGAGTTTTTTCTTTTTATATTGTTTCACTGGGAGAGAGGGAACATGATTTTTTAAGGCTATGATTCCAGTCAAATGACTATACATGTCCTGTAGATTTTTTTATTAAAAAATAGTATGTTTTATATGCAGCGCTGCAGACAATAAGTGAATTCAACAGCTATGCTGCGTTAGTGGCACTTGCCGCTTAGATCACTCATTGGACGCAGTGCTGTTCATGTGGTGGCAGTACTGCCTGGAACACCAACGGAGACTCACTGCTGGATCTCAAAATATCAAAAGGGAGTAAAATACAGCTTGTTGTTTTTTTTTAAATAGGGGATTACAGAAATATGGAAACCCCTTTAACCTATTCACCCTGCACCCTGTTTTCACCTTTATGACAGGTTAATTTTTTCAATTCTGACAAGTATCCATTTATGAGTTAATAACTATGGAAAGCTTCAACATATCCCAAAGATTCTGAGAATGTTTTTATGTGACATATTGTGCTTCATGTTAGTGGTAAATTTAGGCCAATATTTTTGTGTTTATTTGTAAAAAAAAATCTGAAAATTGATGACAATTTTGAAAATTTTGAAAATTTTCACAATTTGAATTTTTATGCCCTTAAACTAGAGTTATATGACAAAAAAATAGTTAATAAATAATAATTCACACATATCTAGTTTACATCAGCACAATTTTCAAAATATAATTTTTCTTTTTGTTAGAAAAGTTTAAAATTTCAAATTTTTTCCAACAAAATTTACAAAACCATTTTTTAGGGACCACATCACATTTCAAATGGCTTTGAGAAACCTATATGAAAGAAAAAAAAAGTGACACCATTCTAGAAACTGCACAACATCAAAGAAGTTTAACCTTTTAGGTGCAGGAACTAAAGCAATGTGTTAGGAAAAAATGAAAATGTTACCTTTTCCCACAAAAATGTTATTTTAGCCCCAAATTTTGCATTTTCACAAGAGTAAGAGGAGAAAATGCACTGTGAAATTTGTTGTGCAGTTTTTCCTGAGTATGCTGATACCCACAATGTGCTGGAAAACTACTGTTTTGAAGCATGGCAGGGATCGCAAAAGAATTAGTGCTATTTGATTTTTTTAACTCAAAATTACCTGGAATCATTAGCAGACACCAGGTAGCATTTAAAGAACCTCTGATGTGCCTAACCAGTAGAACCTCCCAAAAGTGACCCTATTTTGGAAACTAGATCCCTCCATGAATTTATCTAGACATTTATTGAGCACCTTGAACCTCCAGAGTCTTCAAATAATTTTATAATGTTGAGCTGTGCAAATTGAAAAAATAAAATCTTTTTCACAAGGGCAATGGGAGATAATGCACCATACAGTTTGATGTACATTTTCATCTGAATTTGCAAATATCCCATATATAGTAAAAAACTACTTTTGATGCACAGTACAAAGTGAAAAAGTGAAGAAGTTCCATATTTGAGTTCAGCTTTAGTTGGAATGTTTTGCGAGTGCCATATCACATTGGCATATCCCCTGAGGTGTCAGAACAATAAAAGTCCCCCACATATGACCCCATTGTACAAACTGGACCCCTCAATGAATTCATATAGTGGTGCAGTGAACATATTGAAACTACATGTGTGTCGCAAAGTTTTATACTATTGAGTGGTGAAGAAAAAAGAATTACATTTTTACAACTAGCATGATGTTTTAACCCCAGAAATTTTCATAAGGGGAAAAGGTAGAAAACACCTTATAATATGTTACACAATTTCTTCTGAATGTGGTAATGGCCAACATGTGTCTGTACAGTACTCCTCATAACTACTCAGTCCTCTTCCTCCAAATCCAGCTTATCCACCATCACAGAAGATGCTTTTTTCACTCTACTCTCAAGATTACATCTCACCACCTGTGCAATTGACCTGATCCCGTCCCACCTCATTCCTAAACTCACTGCAGTCGTCATCCTGCCCCTAATCCATTTCTTCAGCCTATCACTAACAACTGGTGTATTCCCTTCATGCTTTAAACATGCCACCATCACACCCATCTTCAAAAAGCTCTTCTTTGACTCATCCTCTGTGTTTAGCTATAGCCCCATATCACTTGTCCCCTATTCCTCAAAATTACTGGAAAAGCATGTCAATATTGAACTGTCCTTCCATCTCTTCTCCTGCTTCCTCTTTCACTGGTTACAATCTGGCTTCTGACCGCATCATTCCACTTAAACTAAAGGCACCAATGACCTAAAGTACTAACCACCAAAGCCAAGTGATACTACTCTGTTCTCTTCCTTCTAGACCTATCCTTTGCCTTCAGCACAGTGGACTATTCCCTCCTATTACAGATTCTCTCATCTCTGGGCATCACAGACTTGACCCTATCTTGGATCTTTTCATACCTAACAGACCAGACATTCAGCATCTCCCACTCTCACAACACTTCCTCATCTCGCTCCCTAACTGTTGATGTTCCCCAAGGTTCTGTTCTTAGACCACTCCTCTTTTCCATCTACACCTTCAGCCTGGGACAGCTCATAGAGTCCCATGGCTTCGAATATGACCTCTATGCTAATGATATGCAGATCTACCTCTCTGGACCTCATATTACCGCCTTACTAACCATAATTTAACAATGTCTTTCTGCTATTTCATCCTTTTTCTCTGCTCTATTTCTAAAACTCAACATGGACAAAACAGAATTAATTATTTTTCCTCCTCGCCTCTCAACCACCCAACAAGCATATCCATCGAAGTCAATGGCTGCTCACTCTCCCCAGTCTTGCAAACTCGTTGCCCCGGGGTATCCCTCGACTCTGCCATAACCTTCAAGCCACACATCCAAGACCTCTTCACCTTCTGAAACTCAAAAATATTTTCCGGATTTGTGCATTCCTTAACCAAGAACCAGCAAAAACAATAGTGCACACCCTCATCATCTCACGCCTCGACTACTGCAACCTCCTACTCTGTGTCCTCCCCTCTAACAATTTTGCACCCCTCCAAATTATCCAAAACTCTGCTGCCCGATTAATTCACCTCCTCCCTCGCTATTCCCTGGCCTTGCCACTCTGCCAATCCATTCACTGGCTTCCCATTGCTTAAAGACTCCAGTTCAAAACTCTAACCATGATATACAAAGCCATACACAACCTAATTCCAGCATACATCTGTGACATAGTTTCCCAGTAACTTCCTGCATGCAACTTCTGATCCTACGATCCTCACAAGATCTACCTTTCTACTCCCCTCTAATCTCCTCTTCCCACAATCACATATAAGATTTATCTCATGCCTCCCACATGCTCTTTAACTCTCTAACACAACATATCACTCTGACTCTCACCTACTGTGGAAACCTTCAAAAGGAACCTGAAGACCGAACTCTTCCGACAAGCCTACAACCTGCAATAACTCTCAGTCAACTATGCCACTCACTGCGCAACCAGTTCTGTCCTCATCAACTGTATCCTCACCCATCCCCTGTAGACTTTGACTCCTCGCAGGCAGGGTATTCTCTCCTCCTGTACCAGTCTGTTTTGTATTGTTCATGATTATTGTACTTGTTTTTTATGTATACTCTTTTCACTTTCAACACCAAAACCACAATATTTATATGGATGGCCCTATTGCACAAACCTCTATAGATATACCAAAAAAAAATATGCAAGCCAAATTGTATGAATCAATTATAAACATCTTTATTAATCATTAAAATACATAAAACCGAATGGATCAACCCAGGTGATGGATGGAATAAATAAGGGGAGCCTGGCACCTATTGGCAATTATATTGGACCTATGTACATCAGCAAAAGGTTATATATATTCTCTTAAACTGAATAAAGCTATATGCATCAAAATCCCTATCAATTGTTATGGGATATATAATATATTCACATGTGTAGAGGGATTATATATACATCTACGTAAAGCAACATTTAGCTATTCATTTAGATCATGCATAGTACCATTACCAAGGGTTCAAGTAAGTAGTGGCGCAACGGCCTCACACAGAAACACTGACGCGCATTTCGCAACTACCGTGCTCCCCTTATTTATTCCATCCATCACCTGGGTTGATCCATTCGGTTTTATGTATTTTAATGATTAATACAAATGTTTATAATTGATTCATACAATTTGGCTTGCATATGTTTTTTTGGTGTACCCTTTTCACTTGTAAAATGCCATGGAATAAATGGTGCTATAATAATACATAATATTACTGTTTTGCTGCACCAGAGAGCTTAGGAGAGAAGGAGAGCCATTTGACTTTTAGAGCACAGAGTTTCCAAAAATAGTTTGCAGACTCCATTTGCTGAGCCCTTTAGTGCCAGAACAGCTGAAACCCTCTCAAGTGATCACATTTTGGAAATCACATCCCTCTGGGAATTCATCTACAGGTGTAGTGATGATTTAATCTCTTTAAAAAGCAAGGAAGTCAAATGCAATGACTGTCACAGAATTAAAAATTACAAATGCTCAGTACTTTGTAGTGCCCATCTCATGCTTCTGTAAAGACACATTCTATAAATGGACATGTGGAGGTTAGCTGTAGACACATTATGGTACTCAGAATTGAGGGGGCATTTGGAATTGGAAGCACAGATTGTGCTGGATTTCTTTTTTGGGGGGCATACTGCTTTACAAAGCCTTTGTGCTACCAGCAACGTGGAAGCCCCCAATATTTCCGATTAACAGTTGACGAACCTGAAAGGGGACTTGTGTTTCTGTGTGTTAAGTTGAATGCTACTTGGTGGCAATTTGGGATATTGAACATTTTGGATCAGTTCCCATTTATCCTGTATTCTATGCTGAGCACTTACATCTGGGTTTCCATCTACATCTCCAAAATATCTGATTCAGATGAAACCCTCGATGGATCCATTCACTAATGGGGCAGAAGAGTTACTTCAGAATCTGTTTGTCCTCCATCTTTTCAAAAGGTGCACAAAACTGTTGTTGACCTCACTTTTGTGCACGTCTAAACACATGTGTAAGAAAATGGACACTGCCAGACAAGAGTCCAAAAGGGAGTTCAAAGTTACTTCCTCTGCCTCTTTACAGTGAACTTTCAAATGGGAATTTTGTGGGAATCACATTTTTTGTATTTATTTAAAGATTTACAGGTAAACCCCAGTGAAAGCGCTCAGCATAGATGCAAGATAAATGTGAGGTGTGCCATACTGTGATCTTGGGGGGGCAAAAAAAACAAATCAACAGCAGTTGAAAAATAGCCTTCATTTTTTAAGCTGTTCACCTTGCATTACAAAAGTGATTAGGCAGCTTTATTTCTCCTGTCAGAATGATTACAGCGAAACCAAGTTATATAGGTTTGGTTACAATCACACTAAAAATGCATTTTTACAAAATAAAGGTCTATGCATCACCGAATTTTGAATGCTATAATATTTTTTGATACTTCTGCCAACAAACTCATATAAGGACTTGTTTTTTGCAGGATGAGTTAGTTTTTTGGTATCATTTTGGACCATATATTATTTTTTGATCTCTTTCTATTCTGATTTTTGTGAGTTAGATTCAAGATGAAACTACAATTCACAAATTGTTTTTTGTTCTGTTTTTTGTTTTGGTTTTTTTTTATGCTGTTCACCATGTCGCAAAATTGATAAGAAAGTTTTATTCTTCAGCTCAGTATCATTATAGCGATACTACATTTATATTGTTATATATGTATACTATTACACTATAAATAGCTTATATTTATACTATTTTCTTTCTATTAAATTGTTTTTATGGTGTAAACGCAGTAAAACATGATAATTTTATATATATAAAAACAATTTTATAGAAAAAAATAGTTTTTCTATCGCTGTATTTGGAGAGCTATAGCATTTTTACTTTTTTTACTGTTGGAGGTGCATTATTGCTTGTTTTTTCCAGGATTAGATGATATTTTCAATACAATTTTTATTTATATATAACATTTTCATTATTTTATTCCACTTTTTTTGCATAAATATACATATTTATTGAAATAATATTTTTTGTTCTTTATTTATTTATCATCTTTTTTATAATATTTGTTCATTATTTTTTTTGTTTTACTTTTTAACTTTTCTTCTTAAGCCCTATGTGGGATATTACTTTTTATTGTTCTGATTGGTGATCTAATGTATTGCAATGCATCACTGCAATATATTAAATCTGTCAGTGCACAATGGACAGAAGCCTAGTAAGTAGCATAGTAAGCAAGTAGCATGATCCCAGAGTCTTTTTGTAGCTGAGTGACCTGGGGGTCATCTGGATGACCTTGTGTCATCATGGCAATGATCTGGCCCTCACGATGATGTCACAGGAGCACCGATCGAAGGAGAGAGTGATCGCGATCATTTTTCCAGCCCCTTAAATACTGTCATCAATACTGATCATGGTACTTACGGGTTTAAAAAGCCAGGGACAGCGTGGGCTAGGCTGTCAGGGAAGCCAAAGTCTGTGCCCACGCGAACACCACAACGTACTGTGTAGGTCCAAGTCCAGGAAGGTGTTATTAATCAACCAATACCTGTGAGTTATGAAATTAAGTCAATTGGTGGAGGAAGGTTGAATTAGATGGACTTAGGTCTTTTTTCAACCTATGTAACTATGTAACTATGTAAGTTCCTTACATAAATTTTATGTATAATAAGTTGCATTTAAACATTGGTCTGTCCCCTTGTTCATTGGGACAGGTGCAGCTGCAGTGTTATTGCAATGTAGCTTTTTCACTATAGCATTTTTGCAGTGACAGCATGGATATATGTGTCAACTGTTATACATATCAAATATATGTAAAAAAAATGTTATGTTAATTAGCCAATTAAACTGCCACTTAACTTTAATAATGACACTTGCTCGTGCAAGAAGTAATATGTGGGGAAAACAATTTGAAAACTACAATGTTAAGGGCATTAAAAATGAAAATAAATGTAGTTCCTTCACAAAACATTTCCAGGAGATGCATGATGAAATACCAAGAACTTTACCCCAAATTTTTTTTCCTGTTTATAAAGCGCTATTAATTCCACAACGCTCTTAGGCCACATTTACATGTTCAGTACTTTATCTCAGTATTTGTAAGCTAAATCAGGAGTGGAACAATCATAGTAAAAGTATAATAGAAACATGTGCACCATGTCTGCATTTTTCGCTGACTCCTGGCTTTGATTGACAAATACTGATGTAAAATCCTGACCAAATACTGAACATGTAAATGTGGCTGCACAGAATTCATCACTGTCCCCTATGGTACTCATAATCTAAATTCCCATCAGTAAGTCTTTGGAGTGTGGGAGAAACCAGAGAAAAGCCAGCAAACATGGGGAGAACAAACAAATTCTTTGTAGTTGTTGTCCTTGTTGGAATTTGAGCCCAGAGCTCAAGTGCTGCAAAGTTCCTGAAATTGACCATATCAGTACATTCTAATTTACTGTGCGTTCCCGCCAATGGATATACTGGTAGATCCTGCTTGATTGTGTGATCACAGGAGCCATGCACACATTATTGCCACCGGGAGTTCACCTTAAGTGATAGCAGAGCTCCGGCTGTCACATCCATAGCATGCATCCATATCAACCCTGTTTGTTTAACCCTCTAAATACCACAATGAACAGCAATTACAGCATTTATGACACTGAGTGAGCGAGTGTGTGCCCTCTCCCACTCGATTGGGACACCTGCAACGTAATGTGATCCCACTCATTGCCGTGGCAACCAGAGGTCAACTGATGCCCTTCAGGTTACCTGGCTATGGTGGCCTGTTGTACCATGCCAAGAGCATCACGTAAGAGGCATTCTGTCAGTGTCACCCTTACAGGTAGGATGCATTGTCATACTTGTAAATTACAATGCATTTCAGCAACGATCAGACTAATAAAAGTTAATGTTTCATAGTGGGACAAAGAAAAGAAGTAAAAAAAAAGTAATACAAAATTGTAAATCTTTTTTAAAAGTCCTCAAATAAACAAAAAAATATATAAAATATAATACCAATAAATACATATATTTATGTACAAAAAAAATAAACAAAAAGTACACTTATTTGGTTTTGCTGAATGACCTGATCTATAAATCTGTCACACTAGTTAACCCTTTTAGTAAATGCCATAAAAATAAATAAAAAAAATGTGGAAAAAGTAGGCTTTTTTATCAAACCACCAGAAAAAAGTAGAATAAAATGCAATCAAAAAGTCAAATATAAATAAATATGATATTTCTGAAAACGTCATCTCGACCAGTAAAAAAAAGCTGCTACAAAAATATTTCACTATAGTATTCCACCCATTTGACTTCATGTTACTTCTGCACAAGTCATATATGAATGAATTCACTGCACTCGTTATTAAACGTGAAATAATTTTTAATGAAACGTGGAAAAGCAAAAAATCCAACGACGTTTCGACCCACCGGGTCTTTATCAAGTCGCTAGAGTGAAAATACAAACATATAATCAAAATTAAAGAAAGTATATACAGTAATTCCTAATTCTTCTGCACAAGCGCCAAAACAGTTTAGCAGAAATAGCAGTGACTCTTCGGCGCCCACACAGAAGAAACATGAAGCCAATGCCCTTAGAAGGGCTGAACACTATAGTGAAAAGTCAACAATCATGGTGCGCAGGTGCAGGATTTCAGGACTACATTTCCTCTAAACAGGAAATGTCTGGTTGGTTTCCACACAAAGTCAGTTGTTTTTGATGAGACAAGCCCTATAAATGTACTTGCTTAATGAGAACAATCTATTCTGGGACTGTGCTTCTTAATCAAGTTACTCGTTCAGCAGAGCAAGATTTCCCATAGGAAATCATTGCAATGCTGACAATTTGTTCCACAACGTGTTAAATGTCCCATCCTGGTCCCCTATTCTATCATTCCACACATGCACAAACGCACACAAACATGTACAAACACACACAAACACACACAACACACAAACACACACAAGCACACATGCACACGCACATATTATATGCTCACCTTACCTTCCGTTCCATCCCCGGTCTCCTGGGACTTGCTGTTCCCCGATGCGGGCCGTGTATCGGGTAACCATAACAACGAGGGCGGAACTTCCTGCCAGAGCACTGACGTCAAAAGCAGAGCCGCTTACCTCTGATTGGCCAGCGCGCTGCCTTTGAGTAGCGGTGTCAGGAACCAGGAAGTTGCTGCTTCGTCGCTATGGATGCTGATGCCTGGAGTGGAGCGGAGCGGCGAGGTGCGGCGCACTACAGGACCTAGGAGACCGGCGATGAAACGGAAGGTAAACATATTATATGCTCACCTTACCTTCCGTTCCACTGCCGGCCTCATGGTACTTGTAGTTCGCCGCAATGTACCCGGAAACTACAAGAACCATGAGCCCGGCGATGGAACGGAAGGTAAGGTGAGCATAATACTGTATGTGTGTGCGTGCGTGTGTGTTTGTGTGTGTTTGTGTGGACTGCAAGTGCGGGTCAGAGTGTGGTGGATGTATGGAACTGGAAGTGTCTGAGGTGAGGATTTTGCTCGTACAGCAAAGCTTTCTCGTAAAGTGGGTTACAAATTTACAGAAAGTTTTGCTTGTTAAGCGAAATTCTCGTTAAGTGGGTTACTCGTTAAGCGAGGTACCACTGTAATGCTTTTTGCTTGTCTCTTAAATTTACCTGAAACATTTACAAGGAAGTTAAAAGGAGTTCTACAAATCAGGATACATTCTATTATGTCTAGTGTAAGCCTCAGGTTGTGGTGCATGATACAGGATTTCAAAAAACACCAAACAGAAAAGGTTTACAAGGTTCCTCAATATGGCCCTCAGTGTTTCCTTCACTTACATAGGGGATCAGAAATCAAGGGACAGGAGGACATTTACCAAGAGCAAAGTTAATTTTAAAGTTAATTTTAAATCAATGGATCTTGGAATAATAATAATTTCCATATTTGGATGTGTTTAAAAAAAATGTTCCTGAGATATTGCTGATGTTGCTGAGATAATCTTATAAGATTATCTCAGCAACATCAGCAATATTTCAGGACATTAAATACATCTAATTGTGGAAATTATTATTATTCCAACATCTGTTGATTAAAATGCACTTTGTTAGTGGGAAAACCCCTTTAATGAGATACTGTTCATGAGACCATGTCTGAGGTGAGTAAAGCAATAAACTTCAATCCTTTACTACTAGTAGTACTAATACTGCTCAGGTCTCGTGCACAAAACTGTATAACTTGGATGAGTGCTATGTATCATTTGATGGATAGTGCTCATCCCCATGTTATTCTATGGGTCGTTCTTATGTCCAATTTTTCCCTTGGATGAAGTTGGGTCAAGTAAAAGATTGCAAGATGCATGATTTGCCTCTGGGAATCGGTTGGCACTCGCCCATTCATCTCCAAGTGTAGTGTCATGGTTATCTCTCTGTTTTGGAGACTAGTGTGGTTTAATTTCTGTCAATACATAAGTGGTTAATGTAGGTTTTTCTGATGGCAGCTTCTCCAACAGTCTCTAGCTGAGTGTGTCAGCTGCAGTAGCTTTGTAGTCATGCTGTTCAGGTTTAAATAAAGATGTTACCCAGCAATCCTTATGAAGATACAAAGCCATTTGTTCCACATTGATGTAAGGACCTGTGAAGGCTTGTTCCTGCATTGGGACTTTGTCCTCTGTTGTTTTTCCCTGTTTCTCTTTCCTTGCCCTGTGTGTATTAGTGCAGTGGTGAAGCTAGCATCTTCCACCAGCTAACTCACTAGCCAAGGCCACTACAGGGTTTTGGTTAGGGTCACAGGTTTCTGTTCGGTGACATTTGAGGAGACTGTATAGGGCCTGGTTAGGAGCATAAGGTCACCGGCAGTTAAGTGCCCATCTAGTCCTCTCATTAGAGCTGTCCACTGTTGTTATTGTGTCCCCAGTGTTCCCGCCTACCTGTTGTTTGTATTTTTGTTTGTTTATTTTTGTTGTGCGTCCATCGATTAGCCTGAATGCATCTGCCATGTTTCAAAATGTGACATGCGGTCTGATTTTGTTAGAATGACATAGAGAAGGTGGAGAAATTGTTTTTCCCTCTTCACTTCCATCTCTGATCAGAATCCATTTTCTCAGATGAGATAAATAATTCAAATAAATATGTACCAGGGTTTTTCTGTTGATGCTGCAAATTTGCATTTTATTCTGTAATTAACCTGTTGATCTAAACATGAAAACCGCCCAATACTGCACTACACGGCATAGCTTTTAACCACTGTCTTCATCTAACTGAAGCGGCAATGACTTACAACTGAAGTATAAATAAAATATATTTTATAAAAAAGCTATTATTTTTTTCATACCTTTCTCTTTTTATTACCTCAATAATATTTTATAGCTAATAAAACTATAAGAAAAGTCTAAAAACCAACGCAGCTGGAGGAACAAAGAGGTTTTTGTTTGAAAATATCAAGCCAAGATAAAGGAAGATAATTCATTTTATACAGTTAGGTTCTGCTTTACTCTGTAGCAGTTGAGAAAACTCTTTATACAACACAGGAATCAGTCATCATATCAATCAAAGTTTTGACATGGTTAGAAGTAAGTGATTTTAACTCACGGCTGTTTTACTACTCTAAAGTAACAGTTCCCTGGAGTACTTACTGTGAAATAATGATTTATTTGTCAAAAGCGCAATGCAAGAGTGAGAGAGTAAAGTGCTCTTTAAATATCGCTATGCAAAGAAACCTAATGCAAATGACTATTTAGTGTCAGTGATCAGCCTGCATAGCTTGATAGCATGCAAAATACCTACCGTAGATCCAGAAGCACTTACAATCCACAAGTAAATAAGTATTTATTGGAGATATTGCAGTGTCTTTGATTTCTATGTATATTCCATTCCCCAATTATTTGTATTACTCTATATAAAATGTATTTTTACAAAATAAGTTCCGTTAGTATTGAGTATTTGGTGGCAGAAATTTTTGTCCTATTTTCGCATCTCTTGGCAAGAAAAATACAGAGCGAAAACACAAATTTTTGTGACATTTTTGTTGCTTTTTTTACGCATTTTTCAAATTTATTTTAATTAATAAAAAAAAACGCTGCAAAAATGCTGAAAGAATTGCCATGCTGCAGATAATTGTCTGCACCAAATCTGAAAGAAGAAAATTCTCAATATGTGGACTACACTTCAGGATTTTCATTGACTTTGCTGGCATCAGGATTTGTTTCCAGTTTTCTGACAAAACTGTACACAAAAACACGTAAAAAAAATGCACTGCCTTAAAGGGGTTGTCTAAAAAATGTAAAATGTTGCACAAAGGCAGCAGCAGCATGAAAGAAAAAGAAATACATTTTCACTCTCCATTAGGCCTCCTTCACACGTCCGTGAAAATCACACACGTGTCAAAGGTGCGTTTTCCCCTCCATGTGCTGTGTTTATGGCACTACGTGTGTTCTCCGTGTGTTATACGTTATAACACATGGATAACGGAAAGCCCCGCCTTACCTGCTTCTTCCGGAGCTGTCTGTGGTGCTGACTGACAAGTGTCCGGCACAGGCCACGCCCTGCTGACGCTGCTTCCGGCCCCCAGTGAAGAAGATGCGTTGTTCAAATTCACTGGGGGACGGATGCAGGTGACAGCTGCGGCAGAGACGGCAGGGCTCGTGGGGGTGAGTATGTGGTTTTTTTATTTTTTAACATGACACGTGTGTTTCTCCGGCATGTGTCACGTGGGCCCGCATCCACACTACATCCGTGTGGTACGTGTGCGGGCCACGTGATACCCGTACTGCCAGAGAAACACGAACATGCATCTGTGTGGAGCACACGGGCTCATGTGTGCTCCACACGGATGCACGGGCCAATGACTGCACACGTACGTGCACATAAACCCATTTACTTTAATGGGTTTATGTGTACCCGTGTCTCCAGTACATGCAGGCACTGACCTAGCATGTACCAGAGACGTGTGCGTGTGAAGGGGGCCTTACTGCGCCTCGTTTCTGCTGCATCTCCAAGGGTATCTGGTATATGTTGGCTGCGCTCTTGAGGAATTCACTGCTGTTGCAGGTGTTGATTGTACTGAGCATCACACCTGTAGTCCCATTAAAATCAATGGGTTTGCGCACATATGCATGTTTTCCTATGGACCGTGTGTCTGTGTGCTCCACACACAGATATGTACGTTTTTCTATGGTATCACGCATGTCACACGGCCCACACCTGATGTGAACCGTGTGACATCAGTGTGATACGTACCGGAGAAAACACGTCTGTGAAATTAAATGCTTTTCTATACTCATCTGTCTCCACCGCTGATATCTCAAGCACTGCTGTAAATTGCTTCTGAATTGCTTCTGACCCCTACTCATTTTTTATCTTTGAATATTCACGGCACCTCGGACCGGAAGCAGCAGCAGCGCCGGACACAGCAGCACTATGGACAAGTGAGTATAGACTTTTATGCTGTCAGTGTGCTATGCGGATGTCACACTGACAGCACACACTGGACACACGCACACAAAAACGCACCTACACCACGGACAATGCAAAATATGTGTGTTTTGCACGGACGTGTGAAAGAGGCCTCAGAAGCATTTAACAAATCTTGAACATTTCTTTTAACAAACTATTATTGATAAATACAGTTTTTCTGACCTTGATTAGTAAGGATTTCTGTTTGTCAGATGGAAAACATGTGTTGGTCAGGACAGCTATACTGAGGGAATTTTAAAACCTGTGCAGTTGAGTTGCAGGTCCCCCAGCATATTACAGGCTGTCATTTTCAGCACTCTACAGTACTATATGTCAAAGAACCACAGATTTCTCACTGTTTCACTCTTAGTTTAGCAGAGAAAGCACAGAAAGATGTAAGTGAACTGTAAAATGTAATGTTCCTATGAGAGTCTCCTGTTAAAAGGCATAATTTGCCATAATAATTAAAGTACTATTTCACTTAAAACTCAAAGTCTGGTAGAGATTTACCAATGTGTTTCTGCTTACATTTCACTGATAAATGTGCCAAAATTTGAAACCTATGATATAAATTGTCACATATAGTTGTAATCCTGTCTATTGTATGTTTAAAAAGCCGAGTCTAACTTGATAAGACTTGGCTTAATCCCATGACTTAGGCCCCCTGCACATGTCAGTGATTCTGGTACATATGTTGCAGTTTTTATACATACCAGAATCATGGACATACGTAGACCCATTATAATCAATGAAAAAGAAAAAAGTTCAGCTCACCGAGTTGCTGTTCACCGCTGTCTGTATGGACCCAGCGCAAGGAAGGCTTGGCTGCCAAACATACGATATAGGAAAAAATCCAGCGCGGTCCTCAGAGTGTAGATTTTAAAATCATCGACGTTTATTCATGAAAATCCAATAAAAAAAGTAACGTACAAAGCAGTCAGCAGGAAAATACAGGGGATTACAGGTTATAAGGACCCCATAGAACAAACGTCGATGATTTTAAAATCTACACTCTGAGGACTGCGCTGGATTTTTTCCTACATTATAATCAATGGGTCTGTGCACACATAATTGATTTCTCACTGACCATGTCTCCGTGCAGCATACACGCGTGTCCGTGTGCTCCTCCATGTCTAGTGAACTACACTATTGTGTGTTCCGTGTAACACGTACCACAAAAACACGTACATTTTAAATAAAAAGCTTTTTAAACTCGCCTGTCTCTAGCGATGCTGTCTCCGGCCGCTGCTGTCTCTACTTCCAGGCCGGCTAATTATCCTCATACATGTGCACTGCACCACCAACCCAGAAGTAACAGGAGCGCTGAGACAGCAGCAGCCAGACACAGTATCATGGGAAACTTCAGCACCACGGACATCAGCAGAGTGGACAGGTGAGCATAAGTGCCTGATCTCCATGTATTATTACAGATAGCAAACGAAGATCACACGTGTGCCAAAATCACGGCAGACAGAGGGACATACATACCTTTAACACATCAGTGAAAAACGTGTGTGTTTTTCACTGATGTGTGAAAGAGGCCTTAGGTAAGATGTATCGACGTGTGTCAAAATTTTATTACAAAAAATTAAGCCCTGCCTACTTTTCAAACAACTGAAGGAACTGGTCAGGATTAGCATAAAACATCAAAAGTCACAACATTTTTGTGTAAAATCAAGTTGAATAAAAATTTTACATCAATTTAAACGGTTTTACATAAAAATTCTAGAAGCTTCTCAGTACAGCCACTTGTGACAAACAAAAAATAGAAAAGGTTTTTGCTACCATGTAACATCAAATGTTTTACTTTTGTTAGCCAATAAAAGGTATAACTACAAGATTATTATTTTGTTTCTCTTTCTGAGAACCATCAATGTTGTGACAATGAAGCACTGTCATTGACTGCCACTGATTTGAGATGTTTTTTCTGTACAAAATATTTTGTGTATAGTCTTTCTTTAATTTAATTTATATTGCAGGCTCTTTTTCACCCCAATATTCAGTTACTTATCATTGGTAATTTTTTTTATCACACTAAGATCTTGTGCAGATAAATGTATTTTCAGTCCGAGTGCTATCGAACAAATAATCAGATGTTATTCAATGAGGCTGTGCACATGTTATAAGAAATAAAATCACATTAGGCACAATTTGCCTCCAAAAATCAGATGCCACCTGGGCATTAAAGTCTAAGGCTGGAGTCACACTGGCGAGCAGCATCGGACTGGCTACCGGAGGAATCTCCAGTAATGCCAGGCCTGGATTCAGGTACCTGCACTGCACTCCGGAGCTCTCACCTGAGATCCAGAGTGCAGCCTAGACTGTACCGCGAGCGCCGAGTGATTGATTCCCCGGCGCTTGCAGTTCAATTAATGACAGCTGCAGAAAGGCCGGGCTGAACTCCGGATTTCAGGTGAGAACACCAGAGATCAGCCCGGCCTTTCTGCAGGTGACTTGAACTGAACTGCAAGCGCTGGGGAACCAATCACTCGGCGCTCGCAATACAGTCTAGGCTGCACGCCGGAACTCAGGTGAGAGCTCTGGAATGCAGTGCAGGTACCTGAATCCAGGCTTGGCATTACTGGAGTTTCCTCCGGTAGCCAGTCCGATGCTGCTGGCGAGAGACTTTCGCGAATCTCGCATCGCATCACCCAGCACAGCCTGCCGCTCTCTGGACAGAAGCATCTCAGCTGCATAGAAATATATGCAACCAACCCTCTCCTGTCAGGAAAGTGTGTGGCCGTGCCCGGTGATGGGATGTAAGACTTGCGAAAGTCTCTTGCAAGTGTGACTCCAGCCTAAGGGTCAGGGGAAAAATTAGGACCACACTCTGATGGCATCTGATTGTGGTCTGATTTTTATGGACTAATATAATAGAGAAAGAAAAGGAACTTTTTTTTATTCTTCACATCCAGGAAAAATGAATCCCATTTGATCAGACTCTGATTAGCATAATCGGACTGTTATTCTTCGATGAAATACGGTCTTATGATCATGGCCTCACGGTATGTTTACATGAACATATAATAATTCATCTGAAAAAGCAGACAATTTTTCAGCATTATTGCCATCCGTAAGACATCAGTTATAAAAATTCACAAGAACAAGTAAAGTTTCCAGTGTTAAAGTACTGTAATGTTTACATAAAGATCATTGCTATTTGCGCTCCCATAGACTTAAATAGGTGAATCTCCTCCTAAATACAGAAGAGAATAGTGCATACTGCAATTTTTTCACATATAGGACAATTAGTCCGTGTGAAAAAAAACTGGTCACCTGAACAGCCATATTGAATAACATTGTTCATATTTTTCATGGACAGCACTTGGATCAAAAATACTGCTGTGTAAACATAGCCTTAAAATAATAGGTAAATCATATTTGATTGTCATGTGCCTTCAATACGTGGATATAACTGTAGTAGTTTGCAGTTATTGTCTTTTTTCTGTTTCCGTTATTCTCTTTTTTGTGTTATAATTATTTTTATTATTTAGAAAGATTAAATTATTGGTATGAATGTAGGATGGTAAGTGCATAGGAAGCTAGAGGTAGATGCAAAACCTTTGTGAGAGTAGTAAAACGAGCTAATATTTAGAATACATATAGTAGATCATATGTTTTCTGACTATAGAGTAAATTTTGTCGATACACAGAGTATCACTTTATCTTTGTGATATACAGTGGCATGTAAGAGTTTGGGCACCCTTGTCAAAATTAATGTTATTGTAAACAGTTAAGCAAGTTTAGAATGAAATGATCTCTAAAAGGCATAAAGTTAAAGATAACACACTTCCCTTGTATTTTAGACCAAAAAATGTTTTTCATCTTTTACATTTTAAAATTAACAAAAAGAAAAATGGGCTAGTGCAATATTTTAAACAATTTGCATGGTTAGTACCTAGTAGCACTGCCTTTAAGAAGTATCACAGCTTGTAATTTTTTTTTTGTAGCCAGCCAAGAGTCTTTCAATACTTGTTTGAGGAATTTTCATCCATTTTATTGGAAAAGTTTTCCAGCTCTGTGTGATTCCTGGGTCGGCTTGCATGCACTGCTCTTTTAAAGTCTAGAGACAGATTTTCAATGCTGTTCAGATCAGGAGACTGTGACGGCCATTGTATAACCTTCAACTTGAACCTTTTGTGGTTGTCTATTATGGATTTTGATGTGTGTTTAGGATCATTATTAGAGACAGATTTTCAATGCTGTTCAGATCAGGGGACTGTGACGGCCATTGTATAACCTTCAACTTGCACCTTTTGTGCTTGTCTATTATGGATTTTGATGTGTGTTTAGGATCATTATTAGGAATGATCGAATACCTCAAATATTCGGCTTCGCGAATATCCGACAAATAGGTCACCGCTATGCGAATATTCGATGTGCAATGTAAGTCTATGAGAAGCAAGAATAATTCTAAATTGTTGTTATTCGGGTTACCCATAGACTTACATTGCGCATCGAATATTCATGAATAGTCGAATAGCAGCGACCTATTCGGCAAATATTCGCAAAACCAAATATTTGAGGTATTCAATCATCCCTAATCATTATCGCTTTGTAGAAGCCATCTTCTTTCCAACTTCAGCTTTTTTACAGATGGTGTTATGTTTGCCCCAAAATTTTGTTGAACTGTCATTGAACCCATTCTTCCCTCTCCCCAAAAAATGTTCCTCATGCCATTGGCTGCAACACAACCACAAAGAATTGATCGTCCCCCATGCATAATCGTTGGCGATATGTTCTATTTCTGAAATTCTGTGCCCTTTTCTCTCCACACATACCTTTGATCATTGTGACCAAAGAGTTCTATTTTAACCTCATGGGTCCACAGAACTTGTTTCAAAAATGCATCAGGCTTGTTTAGATGTTCCTATACATACTCCTGACTCTGAATTCAACAGTCAGGATGCAGGAGAGGTTTTCTTTATATGACTCTGCCATGAAGGCCATGTATGGGCAGGTGTCTCTGATTAGTCAAACAATGTACCACAATTTTAAAGTCTGCTAAATTTTCATGAAGGTCTCTTGCAGTAAAACAGGGGTACTGATTTACCTCTCTAACAATCTTACAAGCAACTCTCACAGAAATTTTGGCTTCATCTTCCAGACCCTATCTTGACCTCCTCCATACCTGTTAACTACCACTTCATAATTACATTTTGAGCTCAGGAAAGGAAAGCATGAAAACCTTTTGCTATCTTCTTATAGCCTTCTCCTGCTTTGTGGGCCTCCACCATTTTCATTTTCAGAGTGCTAAACAGCTGCTTAGAAGAACCAATGGCTGCTATTTTTAGGCACAAGGATAGAGGAGGCTGGGTTTTTATAAAGCTGTGAAATTTTTATCACCTGACCTTTCCTTACAACGATAGTGAACAAGCCATAAACCTAACAGCCTAATTAAGACAAAGTTATCTGGGCACACAAATCTCCAATGGTGCTCAACTTTGGCATTGGCCCATTTTCCTTTTTTTAATTTTTCAAATGTATCATCTTTAACTTTATGCCTTTTAGAGATCATTTCATCTTCAATTTGCTTAACTGTTCACAATAAAAGTAATTATGACCACTGTAGATGTTTTCCTTAAGTATTGCATGTGCATGTTGAGTTCATGCAGATGCAGCTCTAAGTAGAGTTGGTTGACATATACTGTATGTGGAGACACGGGGCTCAGTGGGCGCTCTCGTCCACTAAAACCCGCCGCCTTTAGAAAGACAGCGTGGCACAGGGCTCATCACAACTGAACACCGGCCTCCTTAACCGTGGGCGTAACACTACTCAGACAACACAGGGTGAGGGAACCACAATAATTAGACTTTATTGGATCCCCAAACAATTAACGGCACATAACACATAACCAGCAAAACACACAAATGTAACAGGCAACAGAGTCTCACCCTTCTGCTGGCTCACCAGGGATTAGAATGTCCATGCCTCACAGGTTCCAAGCTGTCTGAGGTCTGCAAAGTCTGTAACAGGTGACTGAATTGTCCCAACCTGAGTGTCCTCCTTAGGTAGTCCTGGTTTGATGTTAAAATCCTGGCAGCCGGAGTCGAAATCCCTAGGCTGTGAATATGGTCTCCAACCGGGTCCAGAGTCCCTAGATTGAAGCCATAAGATATCCTGATCCTCTAGTCAGCTCCAAAGAGCTTAGACTGGATCCATCAACCTTCATCAACAACCCCTGGTGGCTTAAAGAAGTCCTTTTTATAGCCACAACCTTCCACTTGGATACACTGCGTCCTCATCGATTGGTTGGACAAGATTGCTTCTCCCATTGGAGGAATTTCAAGCTGCATGGACAATGTTCAATTTAAATGATGTGCATAGAAAGACTGAGGGTGTACATGTAAACTGGGAGTCATCGACTAGACAATGGCTACTAAGGTAATTACATTATCAATACACAATTACAATACAATGGTTACTGGAAATGTCTGGAGAACAATACGTTTGGCTTTCAGTGGCCAACACAATTACATTGAGTCAACAAGAGTCTTGTAAAAACAATGAGGGACTTCTCCCCCGTCTATAAACAATCTATCATGCTGTCTGGCTGGATTTTAAGAAACTTTAACCCATGAGAGTCCATGTCGTCACACTGTACATTGACTCAAACCAACAAAAAATATGAAAAATATATAGCTGAATAAAACTCTAAAATTTTTGAACACCATTTGTGAATCCTCATGGAAGATTTTCCCTGTATAACATTGTTCCCAATCTGTACTGGAAACGTGACTGCTAGAATTGATTGCAATGGGCACAACTTTACTAGATTTTGAAATGATGTTGTCATAAATAAGGTCTAATGTATGTTTTCTTAGCAGCTGCTATATACTGAGCCTAATTTATATTTCTTTAGTAATTTTCTATATAATAGATTTGTTTCCTTAGTGATACTAATCTGTTATACACTATATACAAGTAAGTTCTGTTTAAAAAAAATAAACAACTGCACTTTAGTTTAAGAAAAAAGAAATAGTTACACTGATTCATTTATTGTAGTCAAGAAATACAATTAAGAACATCAGGTGGAAAGGTCACTGCGAGAACATACTGAGAGTTAATAGGAGCCAGAGCAATTTCTTTCATGATAGGAGATTTCAGTAGGTGGAAAAGTCCTTCATTTCAACAAGTCTGAAATCAATGACAAAAAAGGCTCTTAAATTCAAGATGTAAGATAGCTCATATGATACAGCACATATATCTTCTGTAAACCTAATGCTTGTGGTAGACAGGAACCCTTAGCAATCTGCAAAAACACTGGCTGTTACACCAAGGCCAAATAAGATTCGCATTTCAATTATAACGACAATAAAATATACTGTATTTTCTAGAGATGAGCAAATCGATTCAAGTTTAATAGAATTCCTATAGAGTTTTATGAATTCATAGGCCCCGCCATTTTTGAACAATTTGCTATTCAAGTTGTGTGAATCTCCAAAAAAACCCTTTTCCATTTAACACATAGTAGAATATTTCCTCAATCACAGAAGGCTCATGCTTGACCACAAGGGTTCAGCCCATAATGCCTTGCAGCACTGAAGAAGATGAGTAAAAATGTCTGTGAATAATGAAGAGATGCAATTGATTGGGGGAGAGAAAGTTTAGGGGAGGTGCCGGCAGCAGTGCCAGTCTTAGTGTAATTGATCAGTGATAATGTCTAGCTGTCATTTGAATTACAAATTTTTACTACATTTTTAATGCACTAGAAAGTCTAAGTGAGACATTACAATAATTTTTATGGGGAAAAAAAGTTTGAAATTAGTGTCAGTCATAGACCTTGTACTTGCTTGTTACAAATGATACTGAGTTTTTGCATTTTTTGTGCAATATAATTTGTGAAGAGTGGAATAACTGTTTGCAAAATACAAAATAAAATTTCTCAAAATCCAGACATTTCACTTCAACTGTCTTACTCAGAAGTGTGCGAAATGCAAAGAATTTTTATTGTGCATTTCTGTTTTGCATACTTACTGTACTAATCCAATTTGACATCCATATATGCTCCACCTATATTAAGGCTTGCTGTCACATTTTGATTTCATGTGCCTGTGATGCGCCCATGGTGTCTGGGGGGTTACTCGTCACCGGTCAGGCATAGAGGGGTTAGCATGTCACAGCGGCCTGACCCGGTTCTGTGACCCAGGTGGTGTCAATAAAGGTAGAGGGGTTATTTACAGGGGAGAATAGAGTCAGTTTTCGTGATACCACCTGTGGTTTGCGGCTAACATAGGAGCAGCCGCTGTGAGAGGTATCCTCTGGGGCAGATGGTAGCGCAGCTCGGTTGGTGCAGCTCGCCACAGGCAGAGCTCAGGCCCCAGGTATGTTGGGAGTAGTAGTCCCCTGCTACCGTGCAGCTATGGCGAGGGTAGGGAGCGGGAAGGATTGGACAACACAAGGGTTGCAATCAAAGTTCTTTACTCACTGAAGTATCCCCACCTCTGGAGTGCCGGACTCCGCTGTCATGGGCTCCAGCCGACACCGGATAGTTCGAAGGTCAGAGCCGGTGCTTATTTCTGTGCGTCCTTCCTACTTGTACTGTGTTGTGTGAGTTTCTGCAGCTTGAAGCTATGCTGAGACCCTCGTAATTGGTTCTGTCCCATATGAGAGGCAGTGCGAGTCCTTTACTGGTGCCGCTCTTTTGTCATGGCTCCTGGCTCTAGTATGCTGCTGTGCCCCGGGGCACTGTTGTGGGCCAGAACACTGGCCATATGGATTCTGCTGGTGGGACTTGCAGTAATCACACAACTTAGGGCTCTGCACCCTGTTGTTTTTGCTCATTCCTAGGGGAGCTATGGTGCAGCTCTCTCCCCAGCGACCGTCTTCTCCCCACTTCTTGTTTGCACCACCGGTGACTTCTCTGTCGCTTCTATGTGTCTGTGTCACCTTACTCCCCCTTTAATGATGCTCCACCCCCGGGTTACTGTACTGATGGGCAGGAGGGTGATCCCATATCTCGTGATGGCCACCCCCAATACCCTACCCTAACCCAGTCCCAGTGGGAGGGAAACTAAGCTGTGTGTTATGTGGATTGTGGTGGTTACCGGCAATGACCTCTTCTGTACCTGGGATGAGTACCGCATCTCAGCCGAGGTGCAGTACCCTGTGGCGACTGAAGCCTCAGAGGCGCCACACCTGCTTACTTAGCATTTCTTCTTATCTCATTTTTGGAAAGAATGGAATAATTGAAGTTGAAGAGATTGACAAAAGATTGTACAAAATGCATATTAAGCATTTCAATGGCAATATACAGGGTACAGTAAAAAATGTAAACGTCATGGCTAAGAGAACCGCTAGCAGTAGCAGAAACACCACCATTACCACTGGCATCAACTGTCGGAGCACTAGTACAAACAAATGCAGTTTACATTTGGCCTCTTTTGCCTTCAGCTCAGCATGTTAATGAGGGGGGAAGTGGAGGTTGTTTTGGAATATATAGCACATAACTTATTTCAAACCAAACAGAAAGATGTTTTATCTGACAAAGACGCTGTCAGTATGAATCTTGTTCTGCATAGAATGGTTTGCCTGATCACAATGTCTTAGCATGTAATGGGGTCACTAGGGACATGGGAGCCTAAACTGTTCCTGAGCCTAGGGGAAACCTAGCTGACTCTGAACCCAAAGATACACCTGAAGGTGATGATGTTTGGGCCTTCTTCCTTGCCCTAGATCCTGAACAACCCTGGTCTAGAAGAGGGCTGGGACAGGAGTAATTAATCCCAGACAAATAGACTAGGGAAAACAAAAACTCAACCTCACAGCATTCATTCACAGAGATAAAAACAATATGTGATCAGAAGGGAAGGAAAGGAGGGGAGGAAATAATCAGACAACAAGAGTAATTCCACAACACACCAAACAGCACACAGAACTTCACCAGCAAGGACCGGGATCACATAGAGTTATCATCAGCATGTGGGACCAGGCTCCACTATCTTAAAAAGGATGAAGGCGATTGTGTTAGGTCTCCTGCAACATGCAGCTCAAGCAGTAATCTACATGTTAGCAGAAATTAACTCATGCAAGCCCAATTAATAACAAAAACACAGCTGGTCAACTCCCGAGCTTGTCTGTGTAACTCAAAACCAGCATTGTGTGGCGAGTTTTAAGCCAGACACCGTGTGACACACAAATGACTAATAGGTATAAATGTTTTACACTTTTTGATATTAAATAGGCTATTGGTTAATAATAACCTACCATACATTTCTATGGTGAGTTCATTTTGACATTACTAAAACTTTGGTTATGTTAAAAAGCTTTAGTTGGGTTGGTTACAGTGTGAGGAGACCTCAGAGTGTTACACATATCTATTCAGGGCAAATAGAGGCTTTCCGATATTGTAACTGTCTATTTGAATTTCAAAATGTTTAATTATCTGGTGTATTACTGGTCATTGAGTGCTGAGCTGCATAGTCCTTAAAATAATAATTCTCTCTTGACTTAATTACTGCAAAGCTCCAACATCAGCACAAAAACAGTGCATCAGAAGCTTCATGGCATGGGTTTTCATATCCAAATAGTTGAATGTAAGCCTTACAATACCAAGCACAATGCCAACAATTGAATTATGTGGTATAAAGGGCACCTCTCCTGCACCCTGTTTGTGGAACAGAGGAAACCTTCTATGTAGTGAAAAATCATGCTTCTCTATCTGACAATCTGATGAATGTGTCTGTGTTTAATAAATGCCAGGACAATGTAAACTTTGGTGGATGAGGGATAATGCCATGGGATTTTTTTCTAGCATTGTTCTAAGGTACTTACAGTTGAAACCAGAGGTTAAGATACCCTATTGAAAAAAGACACATATGCATGTTTTTATCACAATCTGACATGAAATTAGAATAAACCTTTCCCATTTTAGGTCAGTTAGGAACCAAAATTTTGTATATTTGCCAAATGCAAGAATAATGAGAGAAATAATTTTTTAAGGCATTTTTATTACTTTCTGCAAAGTCAAAAGTTTACATACACTAAGGGGGGCTTTACACGTTGTGACATCGCTTCCGAAATATCGTCGGGATCACTTCGTTAGTGACGCACATCCGGCATCGGTAGCGATATCGCGTCGTGTATATCCTAGGTGCGACGATAAACGATCGCAATAGCTTCGAAAAACGTTGATCTGCGTAACGTCGTTCATTTCCATAATGTCGGGTCGACCGCAGGTAGGATGTTGTTTGTTGTTCCTGCAGCTCCACACATTGCTGTGTGTAAACCCGCAGGAGCGACAAACCTCTCCTTACCTGCGTCCCGACGGCAATGCGGAAGGGAGAAGGTGGGCGGGATGTTATGTCCCGCTCATCTCCGCCCCTCCGCTTCTATTGGCAGGCTGATTAGTGACGTCGCGGTGACATCGCTGTGACACCGAACGCACCTTCCCCTTGAAGGAGGGATAGTTCGGCAGTCACAGCGATGTCGCCGAGCAGGTATATGCGTGTGAAGCTGCTGTAGCGATAATGTTCGCTATGGCAGCAATCACCACGTATCGCACATGCGACGGGGACGGGTACTATGCTAGCGATGTCGCAACGTGTAAAGTACCCCTAGGACTACTATGCATTTAAACAATATGGGACAGCCCATATTATGACGTTTTGTCTTTGGAAACTTCTATTAGGTTTATTAGCAACATCTAAGTTAATTAGAGACAAACCTGTGGATGTATTTTAATGCACACCTGAAACTCACTGCTTCTTTATGTAGTATCATGGGAAAGTGAGTAGAAATCAGCCAAGCTCTCAGGAAGAGATTTGTGAACTTACAGACTTGCATAAGTCTAGTTCATCCCTGGGTGCAATTTGCAGATACCTGAATGTGCCTCATTCCTCAGTACAGACAATTATACAGTCATATGAAAAAGTTTGGGCACCCCTATTAATGTTAACCTTTTTTCTTTATAACAATTTGGCTTTTTACAACAGCTATTTCAGTTTCATATATCTAATAACTGATGGACTGAGTAATATTTCTGGATTGAAATGAGGTTTATAGTACTAAGAGAAAATGTGCAATCCGCATTTAAACAAAATTTGACTGGTGCAAAAGTATGGGCACCTCAACATAAAAGTGACATTAAGGGTGCTTTACACGCTGCAACATCACTAACGATATATCGTTGGGGTCACGGTGTTTGTGATGCACATCCGGCATCGTTAGCGACATTGCAGCATGTAACCCCTCTGAGCGACCTAAAACGATAGCAAAACAGGTAAAAATCGTTGGTATTGGAGAGGTCGCTCCAACACCAAAAATAGTTGACAGGTGAGTAGCGAGGTTGTTTGCCATTCCTGCGGCAGCACACATCGCTATGTGTGACACCGCAAGAACGAGTAAACTCACCGTACCTGCGTCCTGCCGGCAATGAGGAAGGAAGGAGGTGGGCGGGATGTTTGGCCCGCTGATCTCCGCCCCTCCTCTGCTATTGGGCGGCCACTTAGTGACGTCGCTATGACACCGAATTAACCGCCCCCTTAGAAAGGAGGCAGTTCGCCGGTCACAGCAACGTCGCTTGGCAGGTACGTACGTGTGACGGGTGTTAGCGGTGTTGTGCGCCACGGGGAGCGATTTGCCTGTGTCGCACAACCGACGGGGGCGGGTACGCTCGCTAGCGATATCGGTACCGATATCGCAGCATGTAAAGTACCCTTTAGACTTCAAGATATTATAGAATCGCTTCCTAGAGGATAGGAGCCTGTTTTAGCCTCAAAGGCAGAAACCAATTCTTTATTATTCCATATGAATTTAGAGTGGGATGTCATAAAAACCTTGTATGCCTAAATGTATTATTGTAACATTCATTCATCTCTAATCAAATATATTTTTCAATTTCTCTTCTGCAACTGTTGCTTCATTTATAGTCATCCATATTACATTGCAAAGAGAAAGACTGATGTAGTTACCACGTGATAGTGTGCAAACTATCAACAATAGTTAACTGACAATTTAATTATTATTAACCAAGTACCCTATGTTATTTACATGTACAACTACTATTTACTTACACTACTACTATTTACTTACAATAGCATATATGCTCATTTTATGTTTTCTCTTTGGTTTTGTTTGTGAAATAGCCAATGCGTAGGTTCTCTTACAATCGTATATATACCAATTTATGTTCTGGCTCATATTTAGAGATGAGTGAACCGACCGTGGTTCGGCTCGAGTTCGGTTCGTCGAACGGAGGTCTCGTTCGAGTTCAGTTCGGCGAACGTTCGACGAACCGAACTCGAACCAATAGGATATAATGGGAGGCAATCACAAACACATAAAAACGCATTATAAATGTACACATACAATTAATAAACATTGCAATAACACTTACCGGTCCATCCTGCACTCTGCCTCCTGCCGCTATTCCATCCGATGATCGCTGAATCCTCCCGGTGACCAGCACTGCCAGCAGTGATGCAGGACCTATCGTGACATCAAAATAGCCATGTGACCAGTCACGTGGCTATTATCTCATTGGCTACAGACTGGTCACATGACTATGACGCGTCATGTAGGACCTGTCATTGCACTCTCCGGTACACGGTGCACATTTGTGTATCGCCGTGTACCGGCGACATGCTCTAGCACACGGTTGACTCCCCATTCCGTTAGGGACTGGCTGACACAGCCGGTCATTAACGGAGATCACCGTTTCCATAGCAATGCAGTTAGCGGTGACGTCACCGCTAACTGCGGCTCCGGGAGCACCGTTGCTATGGTAACGCGTCTGTCAGCGTTATCGCTGTTACCGCTGACAGCCAGCAGCACTGATCACTCACGGAGTGAAGGCTGCACGGGAAGCAGCATCTTCCCCCATGCAGCAGTGATGGAGCAGAGCTGCATTTGTTGAATGAGAAAGACAGAAGACCATGGATCGTGGAGGGCTGACAGGGGGTAATAAAGATGGAGTCTCTAATGTGTCTGTGTATTTATTTCTATTAAAGTATTTTTTCTCTGTGTGGTGTCTTTTTTTTAACCCTTTATTGGAGATTCTTAATGGCTGGGTCAAACGTGCCTGACATTAAGAATCTCTGGCTTAATACTAGCTAGTAAAACAAAGCTAGTATTAACTCATTATTACCCAACAAGCCACCCGGCTTCAGGGCTGTTGGAAGAGTTGGATACAGCGCCAGATGATGGCGCTTCTATGAAAGCGCCATTTTCTGGGGCAACTGCGGACTGCAATTCGCAGCAGAGGCGCCTAGAAACCTCGGGCTAACCTGTGCTGCAGATTCCAATCCCCAGCTGCCTAGTTGTATCCGGCTGGACACAAAAATGGGGCGAAGCCCACGTCATTTGTTTTTTAATTATTTCATGAAATAAGTGAAATAATTAAAAAAACCGGGCTTCCCTATATTTTTGGTTCCCAGCCGGGTACAAATAGGCAACTGGGGGTTGGAGGCAGCCCGTGGCTGCCTGCTGTACCTGGCTAGCATACAAAAATATGGCGAAGCCCACGTCATTTTTTTGGTGGGCAAAAAACTTCTGCATACAGTCCCTTGTAGTTCTGCAGCTGCTGTCTGCTCTTCTCCATACAGACAGACAGCAGCTGCAGAACTACAAGGCTCAGCATACTCCATCCAGGACTGTATGCAGAAGTTTTTTGCCCCCTAAAAAAATGATGTGGGCTTCGCCATATTTTTGTATGCTAGCCAGGTACAGCAGGCAGGTACGGCTGCCCCCAACCCCCAGTTGCCTATTTGCACCTGGCTGGGAACCAAAAATAAAGGGAAGCCCTTTTTTTATTATTTCATGAATTTCATGAAATAATTAGAAAACAAATGATGTAGGCTTCGCCCCATTTTTGTGTCCAGCCAGGTACAACTAGGCAGCTGGGGATTGGAATCCACAGCACAGGTTGGCCTGAGCTTTCTGGGCTCCACTGCTGCGAATTGCAGTCTGCAGCCGCCTCAGAAAATGGCACTTTCATAGAAGCGCCATCTTCTGGCGCTGTATCCAACTCTTCCAGCACCTGCCTGCTATACCTGGCTAGCATACAAAAATATGGCGAAGCTCGCGTCCTTTTTTTGTAGTTTTTGGCAAAAAAAATAAAAAATGCTTCCCAGTGGGGGTTAGCAGCCAGTAGCTGCTTGGACTACCCTTAGCTAGCAATACAAAAAATGCAGCGGGAGCCCATATATATTTTTTTTAATTATTTATTTAAATAACTAAAAACAAAATGGGCTTCCCTGTATTTTGATTGCTGGACATCACAGTGCTGTAAAAATAAATCTTTAAAAAAAATGACGTAGCGCTCCACGGTATTTTTGATTCTCAGCGCAGATAAAGCAGAAAGCTATGGGTTGCCACCCCCATCTGCCTGCCGTTACCTTGGTTGGCAATCAAAAGACAGGGAAGCCCATTAATTTTTTCTATTTAAAAAATAGTTAAAAAAAATGACGTTGGGTCCCCCCATTTTTGATAGCCAGCTAGGGTAAAGCAGACAGCTGTAGCCTGAAAACCACAGCTGGCAGCTTTACCGTGGTTGGGGATCCAATGTGGAGTTCCCCCAGGCTCTTTTTTTAATAACTATTTTATAAATATTAATATTTACAGAAAAAAAGTAGGGTCCCCCCCAAATTGGATCACCAGCCAAGGTAAAGCGGACAGCTGTAGTCTGGTATTCTCAGGGTGGGAAGGTCCATAGTTATTGGGCCTTCACAGCCTAAAAATAGCAGGCCACAGGCACCCCAGACGTGGCGCATCCACTAGCTTCACCCCAGCTCATCCCGTGCCCTGGTGCAGTGGCAAACGGGGTAATAAATAGGGTTGATACTAGCTGTAAGGTCACCTGACATCAAGCCCAGCAGTTTGTGATGACATGGCGTCTATTAGATACCAAAAATCATAAACTGTCAGTACTAACAAAAAAAAATCGACAAAAGAAATTTATTTGAAAAAACAGCCCCCAAAACATTTCCTCTTTCACCAATTTATTATAAGAAAAAAAATAAAGGGGTCCCACGACGACTCTGGACCCTCTAGAATATGGAGGGGAGACACTCAGGGAACGTATCCCCTATTTTCTAGGAGTGCAGATGTCGCGGGCGGAGGAGGGGACGCCGCACTCTCCCACTGCTCGGGTCCAGCTGCCGCGGCTGCTGCAGCCTGCTGCTGCTCGGTGGCTCGAGCGATGGGCCGGATCCCGGGGACTCGAGCGGCGCTCCTCACCTGTGAGTGAAAGGGGTTTGGTTTTGGGATCGTTTATTGTCCGTGACGCCACCCACGGTTGTGGTGATTGTATGGACACCACCGCTGCTCTGTATGGGGATCCCGGGAGCGGTAACAGGGAGCAGCAAAGTTGTTTGTTCTCCCCTCCGTCGGTAGGGGGTGGTGTCCCGGGGCCCAGTGATGAGGTGGGGGATGCTGGATGGCAGGGCCGGTGCAGGGCTTGGTGGGGTGCAGGGACGCGGGGGCAGCGCTGTGCCTCACGGCACTGTGGTACTCACTCAGCCTGAGATGGTGACACAGTTCTCGGTAAAACACACGGCTGGAAAGACGGTTCCCACGGATGGCTGCAGTTGCTTTTCCCCAGTAGTTGACGGTCCCTTTTCCTGCACCTGAGATGATGATGGTAGCGATGGGTTCCCACCGGTAACCCGCTCCCCGACTTGGTTATGGGCCGGAGGAGCCATACTTTGCCCGCAGGCGCTGGCCCTGAGAAACTGGTGCCCTGGCGGTGGCGGTGTCTCTCTCTAACGGTCGGACTGTTGCCTTTAATTGGGACTTGGCTGTTGGGAGACCCAGAGGTCCCCTTCACTGATGGATTTGGCAAATTCACGGTGACTCCTAGCCTTGCCGGGATCCGAAAGGCCCCTGCCAATGGTGCTGACTGCTCTTCGTATACCGCTCCGGTACTGCCGGGCCACCACCCATCCACGGTCCTTCCGGCAACCTCCAAGCAGCCTCTCCTGCAGACAGTCACCGCCGTCTGCTGACCTTGCTGTCTCAGTCCGGGGCACACACCCGGACCAACTTCAGGCTTTCTTAACTGTTACTGTCTCTACCACTTTTACTCCTCTCACTTGCTCCTCTACCACCTCACTTCAACTCCTAAACTCATCTGAACTGCCTGGTTCTCCCGCTTCCAGGGCTGTGAACTCCTCGGTGGGCGGAGCAAACCGCCTGGCCCACCCCCTGGTGTGGACATCAGCCCCTGGAGGAAGGCAACAAGGATTTTTGGTTAGCTTTGGTGTACCTATCTGGGGTGTAGGGTGTGGTGGTGTTGTAACCTGTGACCCCTGACTTGCCCAGGGCGTCACACAGACCCTTCATGTGAGGAGTGTGGGTGCAATGAATCTGCACTCACTGTCCCCGGATCCACAGCAGCAGAGTCCATGTTGTAATGGTTGCTACCAAAGCTGCAATGCCCTGCTCATGAGGTAAGGGCATGCCTAATCAGGAGAACTATTCTACATTTCCAAATATTGGGGATAGGATCTTGGAGATGGAATACCCCTTTAAGTCCAGTTATCCAGCTGAATGAATACTTAACAACAGAGCTCGCTATTTAGATGTGTTTTCTTGTGGCGTATAACGGACTCTCATGTTTGGTAGTCATTCAGCAGGGAAACTATAAAAGCAAATCCCTCCATTTGGAAATGTAGTATATAGCTCTCCTGATCAATTATGTTCCTTACCTCATGAGCAGGGCATTGCAGTAATAATAATATTTTATTCATTTATATAGCGTTATTAATTCCATAGCGCTGTATGTCTTTGGAGTGTGGGAGGAAACCGTAGTACCTGGAGGAAACCCACGCAAACTTGGGGAGAATATACAAACTCCTTGCAGATGGTGTCATTGGTGAGAATTGAACCCAGGACCTCAGCACTGTAAGACTGCAGCGCTAACCACTGAGCCACCGTGCCGCCCATTTAGCTTACAGATGCATAACCACCACTCACTGTGTCTGAACACAGGAAGCTGAGCTGACAGCCGCTCTGTGCATGCGGCAGTATCTATTGTGAAGGAGAGGGCCATGGGGGGATCAACGCTGCACAGGTACCATGGGACACTGGGGAACACCGGTGGGGTTATAGGGGGTGACCTGGCAGCGCCTAGGGAGGAGTTTTCTGTCACATGTGTCATGGCACATGCGACAGAAATCAGAGGAGTAGGGTGAATGCGGCCTGCGCGCTGCTGTGCACGCGGCCATCTTGGATTTCTGGGAGAGCATCAGGGGGGGCACTTTGGCGACACCGGGGGACCGGGGAGGAGATTTATCATGTTTGTTCATGCCAGATAGGAGATTAATAATTTTTTACCGGCGCTGTCATTTACTGTAACATAATCATCGGTGTACGGTGTATACCTGTGATCACGTGAGTGGGGACCGGAAAAAACGTCCTGAATCATGATCTCCAGGGTCTCAGCTAGCCTTGAAACCCCGGAGATTTTCTGACGCTGGAGGGCGTTAATCACTTATTTCTGCCTGTTGTTTATAAACGGCAGATCAGAATAAGGCTACATTAACACGACCGATCCATTTTTGCGGTCTGCAAAAAACAGTCCGTTTTTTTCACGGGTGCATCCGTGTGGCATTCGTTTCCGTTCCGTAGACGGTTAGTATGTCATCTGTTTGTCATCCGTGTGCCTTCCGTTTTTTTTGTGTACTGCAAAAAAACTGAAGGAGGGTAAATACATAAATTTACCCAGGATCCATAGCTTCATCCTACATGAGGCGGTCACATGTTCACTCCAGTGCCATTTTCTACTGCTTTTCACAGCGTAGAGCGCTCTGGTGATTTTCCTGTGCTTGTGCACTTCATATCAGTCTTTTCTGTCATTATAATGGCAGAAAGACACATAATGTCCCACTCTCCTGCATTTTGTAATTTTGCACCCTTTGGTGCCTTTCATGTGGCACTAAGGGGTGCTTAGCTTTGTATTTAGCCAAAAAAATGAAAAAAAAAATGACGTAGGGTTCCCCCTATTTTTGTAGCCAGCTAGGGTAAAGCAGACGGCTGCAGCCTGATGACCACAGCTGGCAACCTCACCTTGGCTGGTAATCCAAAACACGTAGGGGTCCCCCCAAAATTGGATCACCAGTCAAGGTAAAGCAGACAGCTGGGGTCTGATATTCTCAGACTAGGGAGTTCCATGGTTATTGGACTCTCCCCAGCCTAAAAATAGCAGGCCGCAGCCGCCCCAGAAGTGGCGCATCCATTAGATGTGCCAATCCTGGTGCTTCGCCCCAGCTCATCCCGCGCCCTGGTGCGGTGGCAAACGGGGTAATATATGGGGTTAATACCAGATGTGTAATGTCACCTGGCATCAAGCCCTGGGGTTGGTGAGGTCAGGCGTCTATCAGATACCCAACATCACCAACCCAGTCAGTAATAATTAAAAAATAGACAACAAACACATTTTTATTTGAAAAAACACTCCCCAATACATTCCCTCTTCAACCAATTTATTAGAAAGAAAAACAAATCCAGGTCTGGGGTAATCCAAGGGGTTGCCATGACGATCCACACTGTCCCAGTCAATGAAGAGCAGGATGTTCCCCATTGGCTGGGAGAGCAGTGCAGTGACCTGAGCTAACATCAATGGGTCAGCCCAGGTCACTGCAGGAGATGACAAGTGCTGCTGTCAGCGAGGTACATTACCTGCGCTGATCTCCTGCACTGCTGACAGCACCTGTCACTGAGTTCAATGACCGCCGCCTTCACAGCCAAGTATCGCGAGCGGCCCGTGACGTCACCGCTAGTCAGTCTCGGGTCGGAAGCGAGAGAAGGTGATGTGACAAGTGGCGTCCATGGAGGACAGTGACAGCGCTGAGGTCGGGACTTCATCACCGCAGGTAAGCCGAGCGGGAACATGTGTGCAGAGTGCAGGTGGGCGGAGCCATGTGTGCTGGCGGCGGAGTGCGAAGTGGGTGGCGCTGAGGACGTCAGTGTCGTGGACTGCTTGGCTGGGGACAGGTGAGTGTGAGTGTGAGTGTGTGTGTGTGTGTACATGCCGCGTGCAGGAGGGGGTGGAGTGAGCTGAGCGGGGAAGTGTGGGCTTCCTGCACGTAACTAGGATAAACATCGGGTTACTAACCAAAGCGATTTGCTTGGATACCCGATGTTTATCTTGGTTACCAGCTTCTGGCAGGCTGCCAGCGATGGCTCCTGCACACTGTAGCTGTAAAAAGCCCTGCTTTTTGCTGCTAGAACCGTTCTCGAACGTATATAGAACTATCGAGCTTTAGCAAAAAGCTCGAGTTCTAGTTCAATCTAGAACAGCCCCCAAAATCACTCGAGCCCCGAACTGGAGAACCTCGAACCACGAACCGCGCTCAACTCTACTCATATTGGACTTTGTACAAATAGGAACATGTTCTCTCTTTCTGTTCTAGGCATTTAATTCATGTAGCTTCCCATGGATCAATTGCTGAAGTTGGGATCCTGTCCTTCTCTGCACTTATTCACATTGATATCACTGACACAAGATAGGTTTTAGTATTTGAGTAGGACTGTCACGAATGGGTCCACCTTGTTGCGGTTTGATGGCTTTCATCCTTTTTGATCAAATACTGCTAACCAAGTACCCTATTTTATTTACATGTATTACTACTATTTACTTACTGTAGCATATATTCTCATTTTATGTTTTTCACTTGGGTTTTGTTTGTGAAATGGCAAATGAGAAGGTTCTCTTACAATTGTACAGTATATATATAGCAGCACATGTTCTGGCTCATATTATGGTTTCCACTATTTTTTGGACTTTATACAAATAGGGGCATGGTCTCTCTAGGCATTTCATCTATATAGCTTTCCATGGACCCATGGCTTAAGTTGTGGTCCTGTCCTTCTCTGCCCTTATTCACATTAATGTCACTGACACAAGGTAAGCTATTAGAACAAGAGTAGGACCGTCCTGACTGGGTACACCTTGTTGCAGTGGAATGGCTTTTACACGTTTTGATCAAACAGTGTTAATCAAATATCCTATGGTATTTAAATATACTACTACTACTACTACTTACTGATTTAATGACTAGAGAGTATATGCTCATTTTCTGTTTTTCTCTTGGTTTTGAAATTGAAATTAAGTCAAAATAATGCGGGTTACAGCTGTAGGAGCCACAGAATGTAACCAAATTCTATATATTTCTCTAAATTTCACTGTTAGCCTAGCTATTATCTTTGCTTGCAAACTGTTAAAAAATGATAATTCAAAGCAAATCCAAAGTAAAATCCTCATAGTGTGTCAGATCATACTTTTCTATCTTAACTGTGTTTCTCCACTTTTTTACTTGCTTATTCAGTGCTAATGTTTGAGTGCAGATACTGCAGTGTCTTCTCCACTCTGGACTGTCTTGTCCACTAGAGGGGTGTCAGAGATGTCTGCTCAGTCTTACAGGAGGATTATGTGAGGAGAAGGTCTCAGGAAGTAGGAAGGAGAGAAGGAGGCAGATTGAGAGAGACTCTGAAATGTGGTGGCTGCATCTACCTGCAATGGTTTGAATCCCTGGACTGCTGGAGACAGCCTGCTGTTTTCTGAACAAAGAGAGGCCACACAGCTAAGTATCTATTCTATGTTCATAGACTATTGCCAGAGAGAGAAAAAACTGTGATTGTAGCTGATCTGCATCTGAGGCCTTTCTATGAGACTGTGACTTGAGCCTGAGGAGTACTGTCCCTGTGATTGTCGGTGCCAGAGAGAACTGCTACGGAGCAAAGCCCTGAAGTGTTCTGTCCCCGTGATCGCTGGTGTCATAGAGAAATGTTGCAGAGCCAGACACAGAGCGAACACCCCTTTGCTTGGAGACCTTCCTGGATAAATATGGTCTAACAGTGAGTCCTGAGCTCAGGCCTGGCCTATACCTTTTTGTTTTTGTGGACAAGTGTGCACACTGACTCGTTGTGTAGTTCTGCTAGCAAGTGTTTAACCCCGGGGTACTTCCTGTGTTGCTTATATGTGTGAGGGAAGGGTGGGAAATTAAATATTCTGCTAAGATTGTTAATTGGCGTGCTGGTCCAGGGACAGCTCCTTACTACACCCAGTCATTTACACCCTCTAGTGCTTCCAGAAGTTCCTGGTTGGGTAAATTGTTTCTGCTGATTTTTGTCCCACTGGAATCGGTCTCTGGTCCAGAATGCTGATCTTGGTTTGGTAACCAGGTGTTTGTACATTTATTGATGTCTATATTCAGCTTGCATACGGAGTCTCACCTCCTGTTTCCCTTACCAGGGTATATGTCACGCTCCCCTGGCCCCGTAGCCGTCTGTCTCTCACCGCTCCGGTTCCCAGTCCTTCTGCCCTCGGCTGCCCCTCTCACTCTCCCTCCTCTGCATCCTCCGTGCCTCCTGCCCGCCGGTCCCGGCGTCTTCCTGCGACCCAGGACACTCTGTCTGGTCCCTCTGCATCTCCTGCACCACTTCCTGCTCTGGTCTCCGGCACACGAGCCTCACACATGTGCATTAGAGTGCACGCGCATTCACTCACCTCTTCTTAAAGGGCCAGCGTCCCAGAAACAGGATATGGTCAATTACAGGTACAGGGTATATTAGGACTTTCTTTCCATGTGGGCGGTGCCTGACCAACGTGTTCCCATAGCTAGGTGTTCAGGTCCCTCTGTGTCTTGTACCCAGATTAACCCTGTCTCTTCCGCAGAGCCCGACTGCCCTCCTGACCTGGTTCCAGAGTGCCGATTACCCAGAAGGTGTCCCGGTGACTGTTTGCTGAGGATCCTGCCATCTCCCGTCAGTCTGAACACGTCACCTGAACTTTACCTGGAAGCTCCAGCCTGCTTGTCCCGCTGGATCCGGACCCCGTCGGCTGTGACTACGCGGCCCTGTACCCGGTTCCCATCATATGTCCTGCCTCCGGTTCCCATTGGACTATTAGTCATCTCCCGTGCCGATCTCTGAAGGACCCGTACCCTGTACTCCCTGTGTTCCGGCTGCCATGCATTTAAGCCCTCTGGTGGGGTGAGCAGACAGTCCTTGTATAGGGGTTAGCTCTTGGTTACCTCTCTGGGGGAGTCCAGTGCACGGTCCCATGAATTCACCTCCGGGACGTTACAGTATAAAGACTTTGCAGTTAAACACTTACAGTGTATATGATTGTGGATGAAGTGGTTGCTTGCTGTCATGCTTGTCCTTCTGATCATCTGGTTAATTTTCATGATCAAGTTACCGGCAGGGACTTGGTGGTGCTTAATTGTGAGAATAAGAGATCAGAATGGGCAATAAATGTCTCAGCAATTTTCCACTAAAAAGCCTTTCTTTTACCGGATTCAAAACAAAACAGGTCAAGCGCTATGGATAAATTTCAGATTTGGTTCAGGATGAGTTAATAAGGCTTCATAAAAGTACAGACTATTCTCAATTACATGACACTAAACATGTATTAAATATTTAGTGATGACAAATATACTCGATACTGTTCGTTACTCACACAAATATTAAGGTATTCGCGATATCCATTACTCTTTGAGTGTTTAGGTATTTGAGAGATTCGAGACCCCTCCCAGCATGTTTGGCGCCTGATTTTCAGCCAATAAACCTGCTGGGATTGATTGCTAATCAAAGGAATTCCATTGACATCTTTTCTACTGGCATTACTGAGACAGGGAGGCACAATGAAAGAAAAAGTGACTTCTGGTCACTAAAGCAGGAGAATTATACTTAATGTGTTTCCCTGTCACAATACATCCTGGTCCACTCATTAACCCTTATGAATATGCACTACTTCTCCCGCCCACTCTCTCTGCACATGTCTGTGATTGTTGGAGTGTAAAAATAAATAAATAATTTAAAAAAATTATGTAGGGTCCCCTGTATTTTGATACCCAGTACAGGTAAAGCAGATGGTTACAGGCTGCAGCCTCCAGCTGTGCATGTTATTTTGACTGTTGTATCAAAATACGAGTGACCCCATGCAGCCTTTTTTTTGTTCATATTTGGAGTTCCCCGCTGCCCTCAGTGAAAGCTGAACTCACTGCTCTCAGTGAAAGTGGCCACACAACAATACAGCAGCAAGTTCCACTTTTACAAAGAGCAGTGGGTTCAACTTTCATGGTGAGCTGCGAGGAGCCCTGAGTGTGAACTCCGGTTACTTTACTGCCAGATTGCCAGACTGCCATGTCTTGCAACCCAACAGTCTGGCAATCAAGCAGCTGTGAGGCCCGGAAACCTTAAAAGAGGCTTTAAGAGAGCCTTTAAGTTTCTTGGAGTTCCAGCTGTTGGGACACCTCGAGGCTGTGAACTCTGGAAACAGTTCACAATGTCCAGATGTCCTATCAGCTGGGAACTTAAGGAAAATTAAAAGCGCTTTTAAAGGCTCCTTTAAGGTTCCTTGGCCTCACAACTGCTAGGAGACCTGCTGGCTATGAGCTCCGGTAACCTTTTAAGTTACCCGAGCTCACAGCCATTGGGTCTCACGGCCGGAGTAAACCTGGTAACTTTGAGTTCCCAACTGCTAGAACATCTGGAAGCTGTGGAACTGGCCAAAGAGTTCTCAGCCTCCAGGTGGGAACTCAAAGAAACTTAAAGGCTCCCTTAAAAGTTCCTTCTAGGTTTTCAGGCCTAACAGCTAATGAACTGTTGGAATGCTGTGCTGCCGTGTCTCGCAATCTGTGTGAACCCCAGCTGTGACCTCAGGGGAAGTCATTGAACTCAAAACTGGATTACTAGATTGGACAATGTGTGCACACTGAGTATTTGGATGCAGACATTTTTGCATCAAATCTGCATCTTCTAGCAAAAACACGCACTGAAACCGAATGCATTACTTTATGTGGTTTTGGTACGTTTTTCTGCCAGAAGATGTAGATTTGGTGCAGAAATGTTGCAACAAATCTGAATTTCTTAGCAAAAAAAAGCGTAAAAAAGCATCAAACCCAATCACATCATGATTTTGGTGTAGTTTTTCTGCCAGGAGATGCAGATTTAGTGCAGAAATATCTGCAACCACACATTGCCAATTCCAATAATCTGGCACTGAGTTCCATGAATTTACCTGAGGTGTGGCCACTGAGTTCAATAAGTTCACAAGAAGTGAGGTTGCTGAGTTCATTGATTTCACCTCAGATCAGTTCACCTAAGGTCACAGCTGGGGTACCGTGGGAACCCCAACTGTGACCTCAGGTGAAGTCATTTAATTCAATACCAGATTACTGGATTTTACTATGGTTGCATATTGAGTATTTAGTTGCAGACATTTCTGAACCATATCTGCATATCCTGTCAGAAAAATTCACTGAAACTACATAAAAAATGCAAGCCGTTTTGATGCATGTTTTTTTTATCAGGATTTGCAGATTTGGTGCAGATATGTCTGCAACCAAATACTTAATGTGCACACATTGCCAAATCTGGTAATCTGGCATTGAGTTCAATGACTTCACCTGAGTTGAAGTCACTGAGTTCAATGAGTTCACTTCAGGTCAACTCACCTGCAGTCACAGCTGGGTTACAATGGGAACTAACAGCTTTGACATCAGGTAAACTCAGTGACATCACTGTTCACAGCTGTGGGTCAGTCAGTGTGTCCCTGACGATTGCAGTGAGAGGTCATGTTTTCTAATGTGGCCATGCACTGTGACCTCAGATGTAGGAGAGCTGGGATCGTCGTGGGATCTCTTGTGGATTACGTCAGGCCTGCAGGGATATTTGGGGGGTTATTAAATTGGTGAGATTGTTTTTTTTATTTCAAATATTTTTTTTGCGTGTTTGTGTTTATTTCTTTTTACTTACAGAGTTAGTAATGGGGGGGTCTCATAGACACTTCACTATTAGTTACCCCAGGCTTGATGAGAGCTTTGATTTTTTTGACAAATTACGGCTGTCATTAAAGCCTTATATTACGCAACTGCCACCGCTCCAGGGCAGTCAGAATGAGTAAAGTGCTGGAATTTTAACATCTAACGGATTTCTTATCCCAGAAATGTATAATCCCATAGTAACTGCATGTACAAGCTAAAACAACTTATGAATTGTAACACCAAATATGTTGTTTACTTAATAAAATGCAATGCATGCAATTTGGCATATGTGGGTTGTACCACTAGTAAATTGAAGCGGAGGATCAGAGAGCACATTAGAGATGTCTCTGATGCTAATGCTTCAAATCCCTCTAACATTTCCAAACATTTCTTTAGTCTTCACAATGAGGATTTGACTCAATTTAATTTTCATGCTATTGAGGACAAAATTGTTTCTGTCATTAAGGGGTTAAGGAAGACGTTTCACTATTTTTTTAATATTGAAACAGGTATAGATGTTATCAAGTTTAACTATACAAATAATGCGCCAGCTTGATAACTTTCTCAGAAAATTTTCTCACTAAATTGGATTGAGATGAGTTAGTACCTACTCTTAAGGCCCCATTACACGCAACGACATCGCTAACGAGATGTCGTTGGGGTCACGGAATTTGTGACGAGCATCTGTCCTTGTTAGCGACGGCGTTGCGTGTGACACGTACAAGCGTCCGCTAACGATGCAAAATACTTACCAAATCGTGGATTGTTGACACGTCATCCATTTCCCAAATGTTGTTGCTCGTTTAGGACGCAGGTTGTTCATCGTTCCTGAGGCAGCACACATTGCTACGTGTGACACCCCAGGAACGACGAACAACACCGTATCTGCGTCGAGATGGGCGTCACTTTCATACGGCTGCTCTCCGCCCCTCAGCTTCTATTGGATGCTTGCCGTGTGATGTCACTGTGATGCCACACGAACTGCCCCCTTAGAAAAGAGGCTGTTTGCCGCCCACAGCGATGTCGCTGAGAAGGTAAGTTGGTATGACTGGTACTAGCGATATTGTGCACCACGGGCAGCGATTTGCCTGTGACGCACAAACGTCGGGGGTGGGTGCTTTCACGAGTGACATTGCTAGCAATGTCGCTGCATGTAAAGCCCCCTTTAGTTTTTTGTTTTTCTTCTGTAAGCTTCCTGTTAAAAGTTTACACATTTTCCCTTCAATTATCTAGGTGTATACCATAGATTTTCTCTCCTGGTGTTTCAACAGAAGCTCTGTGTTATATGTTAGTGGATTGAAGAGAAAAGATGGTTCTTTAATAGTGGAGGGCATACATTTGTATTAGAGGGGCAAAATTATACTGCTTCCAATACATTTGTATTAGAGGGGCAAAAATATACTGCTTCCAAAACAGTGAAACAGCTGCAATTTCAAGAGGCACTCAGCTAGTTTACATTTAAAAATCTAGTAGAGCTCCTCTTTGAATTTGGAGGTTGTCTTTAATATTAAAGCAAAGAGCGTCTTTGAATATTGTGTAGGATATAATGTGTAAGTACCACTGGATGTGGGCTGTGGGTCACTAGCAGAGATACACACTTTGTTTCTTCTTTTGCTCTATATTGAAGCAGTTGACTTCTGGGGATCCTGATGGCTTTGGTAATTGATTGATTCTAAAATGCCCTTTTAAGATGAACCAAGTATTCATTGTAACAAATAACAAATAACACTGACAAAATGCGTTAGGACACATTTTACTTGGTTTTCTGATGTTTCCTCGAAGAGCTATATGATAGCCCCTTAAGATCACATAAAAAATGTGAAAACAAATTGACTATATGTATGAGTGTGATAGATTTTAGTTAACTTTTCCTCCACTTATACAATGTCTGAATCAAAATGTAATTTCACATCAATAAGTACAAATACAGTATGTGCACAGAAAACTGCTACTGTTCAAGACTCTTAACGTGAGGACATAACAGTAGGAAGGGTGATTCATGTATCTTACCAGAGAAACTATTGTGTGACTCCACTTAAATATTTATACATGATTTTCTCCTAAAACATTATTCATGTATTCGTGGCTAATAATAGTTCACACTAAATAAACAGCGTATCCGCTTCCATCACGATCCAAGTGTTCAGCTGCATGTAATACATTTCACATTTCATGAATGCTACAGATGAATTGTTTTCTAAATGTCTTCATATTATAGGACCTGTTCTCTGTTTGTTCTGTCACTCCAAAATGTAACTGCACAGTAACATAACTTGTAATCAGAAGTTCGGTAATGAAAGCGTTCTGTCATGACATTTTTTTTCTTCGCTTCTGTTTCTTATTAAGAATCTGACCTCTCCTGTGAAGTCAGTTGAACATGAATACATCGTAGGTGGAACAGCAATTTGTCAGACAACAGATTCTATATCATCATTCTCATCTATAAAGGTTCATAATAGATTAAAGTTGAGGGTCATAGGAGTGCTACATGTTTCAGGAAACTATTCCTCCGTTTCTCCAAAGAGTAACCTGATATGGTCTTTAATTGAAATCTTCAACAAATTATATTATTGCTAGATATAGAAAATATTAAACCAAAATCTCTCTTCCAGCTATGTTTCATTTGTTAAAAGAGAAAAAGGTTTGGTTCTGGGTAAGGCCTCGTTCACATATCCATGTCTCTGGTACGTGTGGCATCCATTTATTTCAGGGATATGACACGTACCATTATAACCTATAGTGATCTTCACATGTCCTTTTTCTCACTTGGAAAGCTACGTGTCCGTGAAAAACACGTACAGCACATGGATGGCATGAGCGTGCCATCAGTGTACTGTACATGTTTAAGACTGAAAGTATAGGAGAATACCTTTATTTATTTAGCCATACCGGATAAGCATGTATGACACATGAATGACACACTGATGGATAACACTGATGACATTGATACCAGTTATCACAAATATGTTTTACAAGCACCTGTAAAGGAGGCCTTAGCCAATTGAAAGAAGTATTATCACTTTCAGTAAGGCTACGGTCACACGACTGTTATTCTCTCATCCGTAAAAATAGTCTGGATATGCTAATAACACTCTGATCAGACACTAAGTTTGGTCAGAATGTGATCAGAGTGTTATCCAGTTTTCTAGGATGTGAAGAAGATAGAAATACGAGGGGCTGCTGATAAGTGTTTAGCTTTGTGATCTTTTTTTGTTTCTCTGGTAACAAATATTACATCACATGAAAGCCTTATGTGTCTAATATATGTTTTCAAAATGTTGTGTTTGTTGCTTATGGCAACAGTGTTGTGTGCACGCGGGAAAATAAAATGTCAGAGTCTAATGCAATATTCACAACAACTGAGAGGAGCGATAAAATTCTTGTTTCTGCAAGGAAAGTCCGCAAAGGATATTCATGGTGATATGTCACAGACATTGGGGGATCAATGCCCTTTATATTCCACAGTTAAGAACTGGGTTGCCAAATTTAAAATAGGCCACTTCAACACCAATGATGAGGAACGTCCTGGACGACCGAGAGTGGTTGTTCCAGAGATCGACGATGCTGTGCACAACCTCATACTGGAGAATCAATGAATTTCAGCCAAAGAAATAGCAGACATCATGGGGTTTTCCCGTAAACGTGTTTGTGTCATTATCCATGAACATTTGGACATGAGGAAGCTATCTGCAAAGTGGGTCCCCAAATGTTTGACAACAGATCAGAGAAGCATGCAAGTGAAAACTTCCGGGTCCATTTGTCAGTGTTTCCGGACTGATAAGAACTTCCTGCAGTCATATACGTACCACTCTTCATCGTTATCCATGCCTGGATACCTGGATCTTGATGCTACCTTCTGAATTTTTTAAGAATATTAATTTTATATACTAAATAAAATGTATATAATTTTTACTACATAAATCTAGTTCTGACTTCCTTTATTAACATCCACAAAATATTTAGGTCCATCCAAACCCTTTCCCTATCAGATAGTGTGGTAGTTTTTATCTATTTTAGTCAATGAAACTTGAATTTGCCACTTTGCTTGGATTTTCCTGGAAAATTTGTTTACAGCACCAAAGCGCCAGACCCGAAAGCATAAATGTGAGATATGAAAAAAAAAAAGAATCCCTCACCACTCACCTCTCCTGCCGCTCACTGTCCAGTCTCCGGTTCTCAAGCCTTCACTGTTGTGCATGTGCCTCTTCTTCATTATAGTGGGACTTCCAGCCACGGCCAAACCTTGGGATCACTGTGCGCTATAAGGTTATAATGTACGTCGAACTATGAATTTAATAAATTTGACTTGAACTTTGATCCTTATGGATCAATCTTCTCATCTCCAGTGATATCGTTTCCTTAATTTCATCTCTGTAGGACTGGTAGACACAGCCATGTATAGTGCCTACTAAAGTTTAGTAAGCAGACTTTGACTTATGCAGCACCTTTCCATTCAGGAAGATTTGCTTCTAGTGGAGAATATCTACGTACAGGGGTGCTGTAGGGAAACACCAGGCAGTGGCATTTGAACATGAAGAAGTACACAGATTACTTATATATAAATAATGATATTAACAATTTATTATAACAAATTTAGTGAGGATATAATTTAGTGGCACTTCTTCATACAAAAGCATTACAGGTTCTCCTACTTTATGAAGCACCCAACTTGTGTTTAATTGTGCTTCTCTATAGCTATAAAAATCCACAATCGGAACTAAAACCTGCAAGTAATACCAGAATAGTTATAAGTTAGCTCATTAGATAACGTCTGTAGGAGGTGGTCAACCTCCCCCCCCAGCAATGTACATATTGATGAGTGTCTTGTATTTTATGTATATGTTGATTTATAAATGATATAGTGTTAGCACTGAAGTGTTGCAGCACTGGGGTCCTGGGTTCAAATCCCACCAAGGACACCATCTGTAAGGAGTTTATATGTTCTCCCCGTGTTTGTGTGGGTTTCCTCCAAGGTCCCCGTTTTCCTCCCACATTCAAAAACATACTGATAGGGAACTTAGATTGTGAACCCCAATGGGGACAGTGTTGCCATTGTATGTATAGCGCTGTGGAATTAATAGCGCTATATAAATGAATAAATATTATTATTATTATTAGTTATAGCATGAATATAGAAATATTGCCATCTAACGGCTATTTTAGGATAGAGCTTTAGCTACGATTTTAGATAAGATAGGGTTAATGGTAGTTGGAGGAGGAGAAAAGGCAGTAGAGCAGCCATGTTTCAGGGCCAAGGGACAGAGAGGATTCCAGCAAGGGGAAAAGGATGTAGGCCTAGGTGCGAGAGCCATTCATGAATCCTGAGGCCACCTCTGGAGGACAAGACCCTAGGGCTCATTTGGCAAACTAGGAAGAGCCATCAGGGATCAAACAGACAAGGAGTGGGAAGAAGGAATGATCTTAAAGTAGACTTATGTCAGAGCGGTCAGGAAGAGAGGATGCTGAGTACTATGTCGGCCACGTAGGTGTTAACTGCAAGTAAAGAAAGTTTGGTTAGGAAAATCCCCGAGGATGCAGGACCTACCCCCTCGGTCCTGTAACACCAGTGCCAGCAACAGCAACACACACCTAAATTCCCAGTAGCCACTCACACCAGGGCATAGAGGGTTAACCATGTAAGGGGATGGTCGCCATGGGAATGAGTCCCTGGATTAGCCTGCCTGTTGGGAGGGAACAGGAAGAATAGGGAGCAGTCTGCAGAAATGTAGTGAAGGGAGCAGACATTCCTCAAGCTGGGTCTGTGTAATGGTGACCCGGAGGCACAGAAGTCAGGTTGCCAGCAGAGAGCAAATGAGTGGGCTGGGCTGGAGTCAAGACCCCAGGGACGGTACGAAGGAGCCCCACTGAAATCTGAGCACGCGCGGGGCACAGGGTCCAAGGTCAGGAAGTCAGTGTCATATGGCCTGGCAATTACCTGCACAGTGAGGGCTCTCCATTTGTTACCACCCGGGACCGAGTACCCCCTACTCTGGGTGCTACAGTTGTGACCCTCACAACCTTATAAGGTGAATGTATACTGTTACACACCACTACTTTAATATCTGGTAAGACCCTATTTGTGCTCTTTGCCCTCAGCTTTTAATTTTGAAAACGAGCTTTGTCCAGTCTATGAAGAAGGCTCCAAAGGAGGAGAATCTGCCACAAAATAATTTCCCCATCATATTTCTTAAAGTAAATAACTACTTTTTAAAGGAGTAACTATTACAATAATACATGTGCGTGCAGAATTTTCTTTCTTCTAAGCTATATTACAGCTTGATTCAGCCCAATGTAAAAATGTACCTCATGTAAGATCAAACAATAGAAAAAAACCCTGACTTAGCCAAAGTTTTACTTTAGAACACACTTCAAAGACCAATGTCCTTAATAAAAACAACTGAGCGATGTTTGCTAGAAAAATAATAACATTAACATGTACTAAGAAAACATAAAATGTGAGCAACATGCTGCACCCTTTCCTTGTAGACACTCCTTAAATGCCTCTCCTGCTGAAAACACAGAACATTACAAAATGACTTAATATATAAACTGTCCGCCACCTGAGCAGGATATAAGATATGGTTTCTATATCTGTTCACTAACTTATTTCTATCAGCTCAACTATTGAATAGACCTGCAACTGTTTAGCTACCACAAACCCTTAAATTTTGTGAGTTAATATTTCAATTAATTTCCTGCTGTTTTTAAGGCTTCTAACATATTTTACACAGTAGGATTTAACCCCTCTCCTGCTGAGCAGATTTTCTGCTCATTGTTAAGTCGGTAATTGCCTTTTTTCTCCTTCTAATACAGACGTTTATAGCTTCTAGGTTTGTAATATCATTAACTAGATAGAAAAGGTTTATTTATGAAGCTGCAAAAATTGTTGGCTTGCTGTTCAAATAGCGTTTTTGTGAAATTAGTATCCTATCTTTAAATACATACTCTAGTTTACTGGGGAAAGATATTGCTCAGTATGTCAATATTACATTTAACGTTGTCAATGGGAGATTTGGATCCATGGAGGTATATTGGTACTGACTGTATGTAGATTTCATATTATTCAGTGTGATGCATGTGATGCACCAAATTACATACTTGAACCACTGGAAAATTAAAAGTGACTAGGATAAAATATTAATAGCCTATCTTGAGAAGAAAACCACTAAAGGGCAAGTATGCAAGTACCTTAGGTCTCACGTTTCCACTTGGATGAGATTTAGCTGACGTACTACGTAGAGTCGACCCTTAAGGAAATACAGTTTTATCAATTTAATAAAATAATGGCCATAGGAAAAATGAAAGGATCAGGTATTATTCGGTAAAGCTACCACTAGAGGGTGCAGGGACTCAGGTAGGAAAAAACTCCTGAGTGTGGCTAGACAGAAGCCCACTAGAGGTCACTAAAACAAGAGCAAGGATAGTCGATCAATCAGGGTCTATGCCAGCATATCATGCCTGTACTCAAGAGAAAACTATCTAAAGTCAAAGAACAGAGCTGAGGTCGGATACTGGGAGAACAAGTAAGTACAGGGGAGAACGATGGGAACACGGGACAGGACAGGAGATCAAAGAAAAGGGAAGTATGGAGGAAAGGTTGGGTAGGAGGGATGGAGGTATGGACAGGCAGGAGGAACGGAGGTCAGGACAGGCCGGGGAAATGAAGATTAGGTCAGGTCACGGGGTTGGAGGTCAGGTCAGGTCGGGCAAGAGGGACGGAAGTTAGGTTGTGCAAGGGGAACAGAGGTCAGGATTAGAGATGAGCGAACCGGTCGCGGTTCGGCTCGAGTTCGGTTCGGCGAACGGGCGTCTCATTCGAGTTCAGTTCGGTGAACGTTCGACGAACCGAACTCGAACCACATAAGAAACAATGGCAGGCAATCACATACACATAAAAACACCTAGAAAACACCCTCAAAGGTGTCCAAAAGGTGACAAACAACTCACAACACAACACAAACACATGGGAAAGTGACAAGGACATATACTCATGCGAAAACAAAAGAGCTGGACAAGGAAAAAGAGGAGGAGACACAGATATAGGCATGGCACGCCCTTCTAAAATCATGTAAAACACAGCAAGGTGACTCCAAGCGGAGTCTCCCTTTTTTCCAAAAATTGGGCCACACACACATCCCATCAGTGGCAGCACTTGTGCCCCAGTTGTACACTTCACAGCTAGATTTGCATCAAGCACATTCAAAAATACGCCATACCTAACCGTCCCCAGGATGACACCGGGGTAGGTAGCAAAGTCTTCCCTGATCCCAGCTGTGTGCATCTTGGATCATTTTTAAAAACAATGTAATCAAGGGTTACTCCAAGCGGAGTCTCCCTTTTTTCCAAAAATTGGGCCCCACACACAACCACCCCTTCAGTGGCTGCACTTGTGCCCCAGTTGTACACTTCACAGCTAGATTTGCATCAAGCACATTCAAAAATACGCCATACTTAACTGTCCCCAGGATGACACCGGGGTAGGTAGCAAAGTCTTTCCTGATCCCAGCTCTGTGCATCTTGGATCATTTTTAAAAACAATGTAAGCAAGGGTTACTCCAAGCGGAGTCTCCCTTTTTTCCAAAAATTGGGCCACACACACACCCACCCCTTCAGTGGTAGCACTTGTGCCCCAGTTGTACACTTCACAGCTAGATTTGCATCAAGCACATTCAAAAATACGCCATACTTAACCATCCCCAGGATGACACCGGGGTAGGTAGCAAAGTCTTTCCTGATCCCAGCTCTGTGCATCTTGGATCATTTTTAAAAACAATGTAAGCAAGGGTTACTCCAAGCGGAGTCTCCCTTTATTCCAAAAATTGGGCCACACACACACCCACCCCTTCAGTGGTAGCACTTGTGCCCCAGTTGTACACTTCACAGCTAGATTTGCATCAAGCACATTCAAAATACACAAGCATTTACTCTCCCCAGGATGACACAGGGGTAGTAAATTCCTTGTGGATCCATGACTTGTTCATTTTGATGAACGTTAGTCTGTCCACATTGTCACTGGACAGATGCGTGCGCTTATCTGTCAGCACACACCCAGCAGCACTGAAGACACGTTCAGCGACAATGCTGGCAGCTGGACACGACAAAATCTCCAAGGCGTAAGTGGAGAGCTCTGGCCATTTTTCAAGATTTGAAGCCCAAAATGAGCAAGGCTCCATTTGCAAAGTCATGGCATCGATCTTCATTTGGAGATACTCCTGTATCATCCTCTCCAGCCGTTGACTATGTGTTAGACTTGTTGTCTCTGGTGGCCTTGCAAAGGAGGGTCTAAAAAAATTATGAAAAGATTCCATAAAATTGCTGTTACCAGCACCAGATATGATGCTACTGGTACGGGTAGACTGTTGAAGATGACGAGACCGTCCCATGGTTGTCAAGTTACAACTGGGAGATTCACTCCCTGCACCTGCACGGTTGTTTGGTGGAGAAGCCGAGCTAAGATTGAGTAACAGCTTCTGCTGATACTCCTGCATACGTGCGTCCCTTTCTATGGCTGGAATTATGTCACAAAATTTGGACTTGTACCGGGAATCTAATAGTGTGGCAAGCCAGTAGTCATCATCACTTCTAATTTTGACAATACGAGGGTCATGTTGGAGGTAGTGCAGCAAGAAGGCACTCATGTGTCTTGCGCAGCCATGCGGACCAAGTTCACGCAGTGTTTGTGGCATAGAGGTGCTAACCGTTCTTTCTTCCTCTGACATCTCCCCCCAACCTCTTTCAACTGAAATTTGACCAAGGTCTCCCTCATCCGCTGAGTCTTCAATGTCCATGGACAGTTCGTCCTCCATTTCTTCATGTTCTCCTGCACCTTCCTCAACATTTCGCCTGCTACCATGCGCCCTTGTTGATCCCTGTCCCCCATGGTCCCATGCCTGCCGCGTTGGTGATGATGAACGTCTGGACCTTGGTGATGTTGTTGTGTCTTGCGCATATGAATCCTCCTGTAGTTCCTCCCCTTCCTGTTGTCCCACCCCCTGACTCCGAATAGTGTTTAGCGTGTGCTCCAGCATGTAAATGACTGGAATTGTCATGCTGATAACGGCATTGTCAGCGCTAAACATATTCGTCGCCATGTCGAAACTGTGCAGAAGGGTGCATAGGTCCTTGATCTGAGACCACTCCATCAGGGTGATCTTCCCCACCTCTGCATCTCGTTGGCCCAGGCTATACATCATGACGTATTGCATCAGGGCTCGGCGGTGCTGCCACAGTCGCTGTAACATGTGGAGAGTCGAATTCCAGCGTGTCGCCACATCGCATTTCAGGCGATGAACCGGCAGGCCGAAAGACTTCTGGAGCGATGCAAGTCGCTCAGCTGCGGCGGTTGAACGGCGGAAGTGAGCAGACAGTTTTCGTGCCCTGGTCAGAAGGCCATCTAGGCCGGGATAGTGTGTTAAAAATTGCTGGACAACAAGGTTCAACACGTGAGCCATACAAGGCACGTGTGTCACCTTGCCCAGGCGAAGGGCCGCACCCAGGTTTGCAGCATTGTCGCAAACGGCCTTACCAGGCTGCAGGTTGAGTGGAGACAACCATTTATTAAACTCAGTCTCCAAAGCTACCCACAACTCAGCCGCTGTGTGACTCTTATTTCCAAGACATGTCAAGCTAAAGACCGCCTGATGCCGTTGCGCTCTGCTGCCAGCATAGTAATGAGGGGTGCTTGATTCCTTCTGCGCAGTGAGAATGCTAGTGGCCTGACCAGGCAGGCTTGGGGCGGAGGTGGAGGACCCAGATGAGGTGGAGGAGGCAGAAGCAGTGGCGGAACTTGGACAGACAGAGGATTGACACACAAGTTGTGGGGACGGCAAGACTTGTGCAGCAGACCCTTCACCATCTATCACCATAGTTACCCAGTGCCCAGTCAGCGACATGTAACGTCCCTGTCCATGCTTAGTGGTCCAAGTATCGGTGGTGAAATGCACCCGTTCACACAAGCAACAAGAACAAGAACAAGAAGTTTCTCAAGGAAGCGGTGATGTTGTGTGCGACATGCTGGTGTAGCGCGGGCACACCATTCTTGGAAAAGTAGTGGGGACTGGGCATCTGGTACTGGGGCACAGCGACAGACATAAGGTCTCTAAAATCCTGTGTGTCCACCAGATGGAAAGGCAGCATTTCGGTAGCCAAGAGCTTACAGAGGGATAAAGTCAACCTCTTAGCTTTGTCATGGGTCGCAGGAAATGGCCTTTTATTTGTCCACATCTGAGGGACAGAGATCTGGCTGCTGTGTGTAGACGGTGTTGAGTAGGGTGTCCCTGGAAAAATGCAGCTTTGTGAGAAAAGTGCAGGCATAGACATGATGTTGCCTTCATCCAATGTTGGTGCTATCGATGTCTGAGAGAGCTGTACACACGCACTTGTTTCCCCTTCCAAACCAACTGACGACCTACCAAGCAAACTTCCTGTTGCGGTTACAGTGGTGGAAGTTGTGCGTGGAAAACCAGGTGTGACAGCTGTCCCCACAGTCCTAGAAGATGAAGAGTGCGCGGATGCACTGGAAGGGGCAGGCGGTGGATGGTTCGCTCTGCTAGGCCGCATTGCAGCACGGTGAGCTTCCAACTGGGACATATGATATTTATTCATGTGACGATTCATGGAAGAAGTTGTCAAACTGCTGAGGTTTTTCCCTCTACTAACAGAATCACGACAAATTTTACAGATCACATAATTTGGGCGATCTTTTGCTATGTCAAAAAAGGACCAGGCTAGGCAAGGCTTAGAGGGCATGCGACCTGCTGATCCAACCTGACTAGTGCTCAGAGGCACAGTGGTGGCTGAGGATGCAGTTTTAGACGTGCTACCAGTACTCCGACTCTGTCCAGGAAGGCGCAAGGTAACTTCGTCGTCAGTTGCATCTTCCTCCACCGTCTCTATTGACCTCCTCGAGGGCCTGACTGTGGGTTGACAGTAGGTGGGATCTAGAACTTCCTCATCAATTGTTGTGTTTGCACTCCCCTCACCCTCAGACCGAGCCTCTTCTTGCCCTGACCGAATATTTAAGTTGTCATCCCAAACTGGTATGTTCGTCTCATCGTCATCAGTATGTTTCTCATTGTCTATTACAACAGGTGTTTCAGTTTGTGAAAAAGGGTCAACATTATGCTCAGAAACTTGGTCATAACGGCCTGAATCTGAGTCACAAAGGTTCTGGGCATCACTGCAGACCATTTCCTGGTCTGTACTCACTGTAGCTTGGGAGCGAACCTCTGATTCCCAGGCTATAGTGTGACTGAACAGCTCTGCAGACTCAGCCATCTCAGTTACACCATACTGTGCAGGGCGGATGGAGACTTCAGAGCTGGGAGAAAGCAAGTTTGATTGGGATGACAACTCAGAGGACTGGTGTTTTTTGGATGCGGTAGTTGAAGTGGCGGAGAGGGCACTTGTTGGACCACTTGAGATCCATTCAAGCATTTTCCTTTTTTGGCCATCATCTACCTTTGTTCCAGTTGTTCGTGTCCATAAAAAAGGGAGCACATCGGATTGTCCACGGTAAGTAGTAGACATCTTACTTTTGCTGGAAGATGGTCTATCTTCAGCAGAGTTTAATGGAGCTTTGCCACCTTCCCCACGGACAAACCCTTTTTTTCCTTTTCCAACACGCCTCTTCCCCTTTCCACCAGCATCTGTCATTTTGCCACTCATTTTGATTGCGACAAGATTGTGCACTTAAAATGTGGTAGTAAAAATTGAGAGGTGGTGTAGATTGCAGCGGTGGTCTATCTTTATTAACAGCAGAATAAACAACAATAACTATCCCTGACAATGCAACTACGGCCCTTAAACTGGCAGCATAGTTTGCTAGTATAATGGCTTGGTAACAATGAGTTTGAGTGTGCAATGCAGAGGTGCTGCACATAGATTTGCACCAGTGGGACACTAATGGAAGTCCAACAGCCACTTTTAGGATGCCACTAAGTTTACTCAGTGTTTGCTAGTATAATGGCTTTGTAATAATGAGTTTGAGTGTGCAATGCAGAGGTGCTGCACATAGATTTGCACCAGTGGGACACTAATGGAAGTCCAACAGCCACTTTTAGGATGCCACTAAGTTTACTCAGTGTTTGCTAGTATAATGGCTTTGTAACAATGAGTTTGAGTGTGCAATGCAGAGGTGCTGCACATAGATTTGCACCAGTGGGACACTAATGGAAGTCCAACAGCCACTTTTAGGATGCCACTAAGTTTACTCAGTGTTTGCTAGTATAATGGCTTAGTAACAATGAGTTTGAGTGTGCAATGCAGAGGTGATGCACATAGATTTGCACCAGTGGGACACTAATGGAAGTCCAACAGCCACTTTTAGGATGCCACTGAGTTTACTCAGTGTTTGCTAGTATAATGGCTTAGTAACAATGAGTTTGAGTGTGCAATGCAGAGGTGATGCACATAGATTTGCACCAGTGGGACACTAATGGAAGTCCAACAGCCACTTTTAGGATGCCACTAAGTTTACTCAGTGTTTGCTAGTATAATGTCCAGAAGAGATTTGATGTCTCTTGGTTCCTTACGGTCCTGAGGAAGGGAGCGTGGCTCCTGAAACGCGTAGACCTATGCCAATAAAGATACGTTAATCTTACTGCCCCTGAAGTGATCTGTGGCGCGGCATTATCACCTATTTTCTACTGTTCTCTGTTATTTGCTAGTATAATGGCTTAGTAACAATGAGTTTGAGTGTGCAATGCAGAGGTGATGCACATAGATTTGCACCAGTGGGACACTAATGGAAGTCCAACAGCCACTTTTAGGATGCCACTAAGTTTACTCAGTTTTGCTAGTATAATGGCTTAGTAACAATGAGCTTGAGTGTGCAAAGGGCAGGAGGGTACAGTGGCATGGTTGTGGGTCTGGGTAGAGGAAAGGAAGCCTCCCTTTCTATCCCTCCTAATGGGGAAATGCAGCGAGGAAATCCCTGACCCTAGCTACACAGACGCTGTCATCTTGTGTAGCTGTTAAAATCTGTTTTCACGGACCTGACTGTCACCTATGGCTCTGACCCTGCCGGTATTAGCCCTTAAAAGGACTAACAGAAACTTCTATCCCTATTCTGTATAGCGCTGTGTATAGAGCGTACACAGCAGTATCGGAGACAGAAGCTACGCCAGCGGTGACTGACACCAAGACGCAGAAGGCAGATAATGGCATGCTGGAGGAAAATGTCCGTTTTTATAATGCAGGGACATGTGACATGGACATCCTATCACACATGCCGTTGCTTCTCTGGCTAAAAGTCCACTTAGCTGTGTGTGTGTGTCTGGGATTGGCTGACATGCTGGCCCGCCCCACTACACGCGCGCGCTTAGGGATGGAAGACAAGGAAAAAAAAAAAATTGCTATCGCCATTATCCATACAGCAGTGATCTGAATGCGCTGTTACCGCACACTATACACTGAAATTTCATAATAGTGTGAGTCACAGAGTGACTTACACTATTACAGCGGAAAGCCAGCTAGTAATTAGCTTGTCTGGAGAACCTCGAACCGCGAACCGCGCTCAACTCTAGTCAGGATAGACAATACTGGGTAGCAGGAGAATAAACAGAGAACTTCTCAGAGGAACGGAGCACACAGCAGAGCCGGCAATATCACTTTCGGCATTTCGGAGGCAACAGCACCAAGATATGGCAGCGTGACCCCCGGAGCAAGGCCAGAACGAACAGGAGACCGAAACCCGGGAGGTTGGGCACATGCACCAGCCCAGAAATGGCAGAGCCATGCATGAATCATGACAAATTTGTATCCGCCTCTCCATGACATTTTTCGTGGGAAGTTCAATTTACAGAAAAGTTATTAATGTCTTATATTATACTTTATGTAGAAAATGGAAGTATCGTGGTTTTCCGTGCTGTTCATACAGTTCGGTCCAGAAATATTTGGACAGTGACACAAGTTTTGTTATTTTAGCTGTTTACAAAAACATGTTCAGAAATACCATTATATATATATAATATGGGCTGAAAGTGCACACTCCCAGCTGCAATATGACAGTTTTCACATCCAAATCGGAGAAAGGGTTTAGGAATCATAGCTCTGTAATGCATAGCCTCCTCTTTTTCAAGGGACCAAAAGTAATTGGACAAGGGACTCTAAGGGCTGCAATTAACTCTGAAGTCGTCTCCCTCGTTAACCTGTAATCAATGAAGTAGTTAAAAGGTCTGGGGTTGATTACAGGTGTGTGGTTTTGCATTTGGAAGCTGTTGCTGTGACCAGACAACATGCGGTCTAAGGAACTCTCAATTGAGGTGAAGCAGAACATCCTGAGGCTGGAAAAAAGGAAAAAATCCATCAGAGAGATAGCAGACATGCTTGGAGTAGCAAAATCAACAGTCGGGTACATTCTGAGAAAAAAGGAATTGACTGGTGAGCTTGAGAACTCAAAAAGGCCTGGGCGTCCACGGATGACAACAGTGGTGGATAATCGCTGCATACTTTCTTTGGTGAAGAAGAACCCGTTCACAACATCAACTGAAGTCCAGAACACTCTCAGTGAAGTAGGTGTATCTGTCTCTAAGTCAACAGTAAAGAGAAGACTCCATGAAAGTAAATACAAAGGGTTCACATCTAGATGCAAACCATTGATCAATTCCAAAAATAGACAGGCCAGAGTTAAATTTGCTGAAAAACACCTCATGAAGCCAGCTCAGTTCTGGAAAAGTATTCTATGGACAGATGAGACAAAGATCAACCTGTACCAGAATGATGGGAAGAAAAAAGTTTGGAGAAGAAAGGGAACGGCACATGATCCAAGGCACACCACATCCTCTGTAAAACATGGTGGAGGCAACGTGATGGCATGGGCATGCATGACTTTCAATGGCACTGGGTCACTTGTGTTTATTGATGACATAACAGCAGACAAGAGTAGCCGGATGAATTCTGAAGTGTACCGGGATATACTTTCAGCCCAGATTCAGCCAAATGCCGCAAAGTTGATCGGACGGCGCTTCATAGTACAGATGGACAATGACCCCAAGCATACAGCCAAAGCTACCCAGGAGTTCATGAGTGCAAAAAAGTGGAACATTCTGCAATGGCCAAGTCAATCACCAGATCTTAACCCAATTGAGCATGCATTTCACTTGCTCAAATCCAGACTTAAGACGGAAAGACCCACAAACAAGCAAGACCTGAAGGCTGCGGCTGTAAAGGCCTGGCAAAGCATTAAGAAGGAGGAAACCCAGCGTTTGGTGATGTCCATGGGTTCCAGACTTAAGGCAGTGATTGCCTCCAAAGGATTCGCAACAAAATATTGAAAATAAAAATATTTTGTTTGGGTTTGGTTTATTTGTCCAATTACTTTTGACCTCCTAAAATGTGGAGTGTTTGTAAAGAAATGTGTACAATTTCTACAATTTCTATCAGATATTTTTGTTCAAACCTTCAAATTAAACGTTACAATCTGCACTTGAATTCTGTTGTAGAGATCTCATTTCAAATCCAATGTGGTGGCATGCAGAGCCCAACTCGCGAAAATTGTGTCACTGTCCAAATATTTCTGGACCTAACTGTATATTCACTGTGAAGAATGCAGGATGAACAAGTCTTAAAAACAAAGTAATTTATGAATCTACATGTTCTGAAGTCATCCGACTTCTTCAGGATAAAAAAAAATGATATTGGACATGGAAACACTTAATGTTGATAAGTGTCATATTCTACTGGAGTTCCAACAAAAACATACATACCTATATAGGACTCCCAAAATAGAACTTGAAAAAAAATAACCAAAAAAATATACAAATATATACATTTTACTCATTAAATTGAATTCCCCGCACATCTGAAAATAAAAAAAAATTAAAAACAAGAAAAGGCAGTGTGGTAAATGACTTGTCACATTATGGCATAGAGTGGGCAGTATCACATTTATTATGTGCAATTAGGTGGGTAATTCTGTCATTGTACTTTATTAGAGTATTTGATTTTTTGCTATTTGTTTGCGTAACAGTCAACTCCCTGTTTATGGAGACTAGTGGCAACAGGAGGACTGGAGCCCCTTATCCTTCTCTTGGACTCTGAATTTAAATATTGTTTAATTTCCTTTGGCATGGAAGTAGTTAAATGTCAGTTTCCTGCCAACAGTTCTCCTGCTGTTAAGGTCAGCTGCACCTGCTTTTTAGACACACCCCTTTGTGTTTAAGTAGCTAGGTATCCCAGCAAGCTTTGCTGACTATACAAACCATTTGTATGAAAGCCGCCTTGGTGGAAGGAAGCTGCTGTGGATCTTCCAGAAGTCATATCCTCTCAATTTTGGTTCTTTATTCCCTGTTTGTCTCTCCTACCCTCTTGTCTCTTTAGTGCAGTGGTGCTTCTAGTGAACCTTACCTGCCTCTCACTAGTCAGGGCATCTATAGAGTTTATGCAGGGATCCAGGCTGCTGCTCGGCAACAGTTGTGGAGACTGTATAGGGACTGGCTAGGAGAGTAGGGACAGCTGCAGGTGTGGTTAGGAGGTGTCCCCCCTACCCTCTCACTAGTGCCAGGGCCCACCATTGTTATTGTTTCACCAGTGTTCCACCTTGTCTGTGGTGTTTTTTAGGTGTGTTTTTCATTGTGCATCAGACCTTGGTTGGTCGTAACGCACTCGCTATGCTCGTTGCGTGACATTATAGTTAGCCCATATTTTCCTGTGTCACATTGGCTAAGGCTGCAGCCCTTGAACAGCTTATGCAGTACATCTTTCAGGAGCTTTCGGACATGCACTCTGAAGTTGTGCAGCAGCTGCAACATATTTCTGGGTTTCTGGTCTCGGTGCATGCCTAGGCACAGCCAGAACCTAAGATATCCCTCCCGGATAAGTTGTCTAATGGGAGGAACAAGTTTACCCCCTTCAGGGAAGCCTGAGAGTTGTATTTCTGGCTCTGCCCTCATTCTTCGAGGAGTGAGGAACAGTGAGCGGGGATTGTTTTCTCTCTGTTGCTTTGGCCTTTTGTATACATTCGCAGAGTCTACACTCCGAAGGCTCCAGCAGGGAGCGCAGCCAGTGGAGGAGTATAATAATAATAATAATAACAAAGTTTATTTATATAGCGCCAACATATTCCGCAGCACTTTACAATCTGGTGGGGGGTTGTATAGACAAATACAAACAAAATAGTACATAATTCAACAGCTACAGTAGGAATGAAGGCCCTGCTCGAAAGCTTACAATCTATGGGATTATATTGAGTTCCACAGATGGGCCACTGACACCCAGTGAAATGACCCAGCACTTAGGAGTCATTTCTGTCAGGGGTTGTCAGCTAGGCTAAGGGACTCTCTGGTGCAATACTCCACCCCAGAGTTCCTGGAGGCCACCATGGACATTATCATTAGAGTGGATCAATTCCTCAGGGAGAGACCCTCTAGAACTCTGTCCCCTGTCATTTTCTACAGGGAGGAGCTTCCATTTGTGCAAGCCAATGAACCATGCAGTTCAGGGGAGCCTGCCCTCAGTCTGAGTCACTTGCAGTTCGTTGTGGGTCTGGGTCCTGCTTCTACTGTGGGTACAAGGTGCATTACATCATACAATAAGACCTAAGCCAACTCCATCTGGCAAAAAGTCACATCCTCCTGGTCAGATGGAAGGAAACTACCAGGGCATGTACATCTCCTCTATCTACACATCCCATTTTACCATTACAGCAGTGGTGGTTATTGGTGGAAAAACTGACATAATCTCTGTACTGGTAGACAGTGGAGCCAGTGCCAATTTGGTGGATTCTTGCTTTGCTCAGACTCGGGGTCTGATGCGTAGTGCACTGACAAGATCCATTTCCATTCAGGCTATTGACTCAGCTCTGCTCAGTCAGAAAGAGTTCACCCATACCGTGCCAAATATTAACTTGCGAGTGGGCTCGGTGCATAGTGCACATCTGTCCTGTTATATTTTGAAGGGTCTGCCCACTCCCATCGTATTGGGCCTTCCCTGGTTGAAAAGGCATAACCCGGTGATTGACTGGCAGTCTGGGGAAGTAGTCAGTTGGGCAGTTTCTGTGAAACAAAGTGCCTGTGTACCACCATATCTGCAGTACTTACTCCTCAGTAGTTGATTTGGTCAGGAGTTTTCCCTCTATTACCAGGTGTTTGTACGGTAATAAACGTCAAGATCCAGACCTATGCAAGAATGACTACGTGTGGGTATCCACCAAGAACACCAGGTGGAAGTGTGTGTTTGGGGCTCTAGGCTCAAAGTTTGCTGGTCCCTTTAGGGTGACTAACATAATCCTATGGCTGTATGGCTGGAGCTTCCCCCAGCACTTAAAACCACTTAAATAAAAAAGGCACTTAAAACGTAGTCCACAGGTACTTGCTCTGGAAATGTGTGTTGCCTCCCACTGGTAACAGGAGAGACCTGCTCACATTTAAAGAGGACATTGTTACCAGTCATTAGAGTCTGGAGGCCTCCCGTTAAGGGGGGGTACTGTCATGCTCGTCTCCCTGTTTTTGGAGACTAGTCGCAACAGGAGGACTGGAGCCCTTTATGTCTCTCTAGGACTCTGCATTTAAACATTGTTTCATTTCCTTTGGTATGGAAATAGTTAACTGTCAGTTTTCTGCCAGCAGCTCTCCTGCAGTTAAGGTCAGCTGTACCTGCTTTTTAGATACACCCCTTTGTGTTTAAGTATCTAGGTCTCCCAGCAAAATTTGCTGATTATACAAACCATTAGTATGAAAACCACTTTGGTGGAAGGAAGCTGCTGTGGATCTTCCAGAAGTTATATCCTCTACATTTTGGTTCTTTACTTCCTGTTTGTCTCTCCTACCCTCTTGTCTCTTAAGTGTAGCGGAGGATTTAGTGAATCTCACCCACCTCTCACTAGTCAGGGCATCTATAGGGTTTTCTCAGTGACCCAGGGTGCTGCTCGGTGACAGTTGCGAAGACTGTCTATTTATCAATAGGCATGCCTCCTACAACTTTAGTCCATCTTATATCTATTTGAACTAAAAACTAAAAATATTCACACACATTTTAACATGTATTTTCATATTTTAGTTTACAATATAATTTTAAAGATTCAAAAGGATAATTTAAATTGATTCATTTCTAAATGATAAGAATGTAGCCCAAACAAAATATTTCTTCAGACGACAAATGCTGCCCTAAAGTGTGTCTTTTATACAATCGATATCAATAATAATTAGCAGAAAATCTCATAATATGCTAACGAGATTGTCACAATACTTTTCCTACAGATTTTCCATGGATCTAAAAAAAATGCATCATCAGAAGCATGCAAGCAATATAGTATTGTACCATCTGTTTTCAACTATGATGCATCCATGTCACACAGAGCTGTAATACAGAAATATGTGTTTCTCTTAAGTAAAATAAATATATACTATTTAAAAATAAACGTGTTCACACCCCACTTAATAAAATATGCTGAGTTTTTTTCACTAGCAACAGAAATTTGCTGAATTAACAAATCTGCAAGCCTATAACCCGCATTTATTTATTGGTGGTTGTGAAAACTTAAAAAGGAAGAAAACTGTAGGCATAGCTGTCAAGATCTGTGAAGAAACAGAAGCTAAATATATTGCTTCCCTGAGTAAGGTTCCCAACTGTTTAGTGATTAGGAAATTATTACGGGTGTGACCTAGACATTTTAAGTACCACAATGCATCAGGTATCACTGCTTATCTTAATTTAATGCATTCCAAGCCAGATAGAATGTGTTGACCCTTTCACAGTAACTAGCGGCTCCTTCTCTCCTACTGCAGCGGAATGTGGAGTATTTTATCACTCACTTAAACCATTTTACATGACATTCAGATGTAGCTTAGTGCAATCAAATAGCAATTTATATTTTGTTACTATCACTGAAGGTATGATAAAAAGTGTGTCAACATTAGTCTCCTTTATGGAAACTCATGAATCAAAAAAAAACCCAAAATAAAGCAGTATGTGTTTTAAAAGTAGGAGCTGCTTAGTAACATTAGTTAGAACTGCTGCTGGTGGAAGAAAACATATCAAAAGTATTCTGTGAAATAACTGGGAGCTTTGCATAATTATTTTCAACTTTTCAACAGGATACAAATATATACAGATAATGTATAGGGTCAATAGAAGTCTATGGGTCCATCAAAAATACGCACAGCATATGGATGACATTTGTGTGACATCTGTCTGCTGTTTATTTGACACGGACCAGAATTAACTGTATCCAAAGAATTACTGACTTTTAAGTATTAAGATGTGCAAAGATGATAGAGTGAGAGAGATAGATAGATGACAGATAGATTTTACAGTAATTAACCAATTTGTAAACAATTAAAAGAAAAATTTGACATGGGTTCCCCCTTATTTTTGATAATCAGCCAAGGTAAAACAGACAGCTGCGGGCTAATCTTGTCAGGCTGAGAAGGTCCATTGCTATTAGGCCCTTCTCAGCATAAAATTACCAGCCCGAAACCACCCCAGAAGTGGTGCATCAAACTAGATGCACTAATTCTAGCACTTCACCTTTTCCCAATTGCTTTGGTGGTTTGAAATTGGAGTAATGGTTTATGGGGTTGATATCACCAGTGTAGTGTCAACTGACATCAAGCTCTGGTGTTAGTAATGAAGGGGTATCTATCAAACACCCCAATTGCTAAACTAATAATCAAAAAAAAGACAAAAAAAAAATTTGATTAAAAAAACCACTCCCCAAAACTTTCCCTTATTTTCCATTTGATTAAAACAAACAAACCCATGCAGCCCCACCATAGTCCAGGAAATCCATCGTAGTCCATAAAGGTTATCTGAAAAAAATCCCACGAACATACATACAAACACAGAGAAAGAAAACAAGAAACTTACCCTTGTTTACAACTTTATTCAAAAGGAAAAAAAAAATCCCAGCTGATCCAACATAGTCTGAAGAGCAAAGTCTATGGATCATCGTTCTGACACTCCATAGACTTTGCTTACAGGCAATCCTAGGTTATGCTGCGCTGTGTGAACAGCAGTGGCATCAGTAACATTACCACTCATCAGAGGAGTTGGGTCTCATGCAGTGCAGTGTGACCCGAACGCACCTAGTGACTGGGTTCTGTTGACTCACCTCTGTGTCTACTCAGATACATACTGCTCACAATTAAAGAGAAGGTTTTGCTTGAGGACAAGTTGGGGATGGAGGCAGAAGTACAAAGGGTGGTACTACTCAAGCTGGCCTCACCTAATCTTCTCAGTGCTTATTTAGTGATAATGGAGAGGAGGTTGAGGAGGATGAGGAACAGGAGAAGGTTGCCTGCGCTACAGAGGATATTACCGACACCTGCTTCATCTTGTCTGTTCAGGATAGATAGGCTAAAGAGGAGGAGGAGAGGGAAGAGCAGGAGAAGATAGGCAGTCATCCTCCTGTTGGGGACAGGAAGTCTTGCCTGTTGGGAGTCAATGTGCATCGGTCAACAATACAGCGCACGTTATAACAAAATATCAGAGATGTTACAATACAACGATTGAAATCAAGACATCCACCCATCCGAACTGCAATCACCTTGCATGAACAAAACTTCAATTTAGAGGAGAAATGGCGAGAACTTTGGGTCAATGTAGTAGAAGGTGATCCCCAAATGTTCCCTAATTTACAAAACCCTCCACCAGGCTTCAATCTACCAAGGAAAACATGGGTTACTCTAAATCGTATCAGAACAAACTTTGGCGTCTGTGCAGATTTTATGTATAAGTGGGGAAAATATGACTCTCCGACCTGTGACTGTGGAGCAGATCGTCAAACTATCCAGCACATTGTTGAGGAGTGCCCCCTGAGATCCTACCATGGTGACAAGAAGGATTTCAATATTGCAAATGATAACGCTATTGCATATATAGAAAATCTTGATATTCAAATTTGATTTTTATCCTTTTGATATTTTTCAATCACTGTCTATTGTCTGGTGTTTATTTTTATATGATGGTAAGATATACGTTCATACGATTAAAAACAGCGCACGTTGCACAAGGAGAAGCTGTATGGGAGAGTGATGCGAAAGAAGCCGTTTCTGCAAGCACGCCACAAACAGAGTTGCCTGAGGTATGCAAAAGCACATTTGGACAAGCCAGTTACATTTTGGACTGATGAAACAAAGATTGAGTTGTTTGGTCATAAAAAAGGCGTTATGCATGGAGGCAAAAAAACACGGCATTCCAAGAAAAGCACTTGCTACCTACAGTAAAATTTGGTGGAGCTTCCATCATGCTTTGGGGCTATGTGGCCAATGCCGGCACCGGGAATCTTGTTAAAGTTAAGGGTCGCATGGATTCAACTCAGTATCAGCAGATTTTTGACAATAATGTGCAAGAATCAGTGACGAAGTTGAAGTTACGCAGAGGATGGATATTTCAGCAAGACAATGATCCAAAATACCGCTCCAAATCTACTCAGGCATTCATGCAGAGGAACAATTACAATGTTCTGGAATGGCCATCCCAGTCCCCAGACCTGAATATCATTGAAAATCTGTGGGATGATTTGAAGCGTGCTGTCCATGCTCGGCGACCATCAAACTTAACTGAACTGGAATTGTTTTGTAAACAGGAATAGTCAAATATACCTTCATCCAGGATCCAGGAACTCATTAAAAGCTACAGGAAGCGACTAGAGCCTGTTATTTTTGCAAAAGGTGAATCTACAAAATATTAATGTCACTTTTATGTTGAGGTGCCCATACTTTTGCACCGGTCAAATTTTGTTTAAGTGCGGATTGCACATTTTCTGTTAGTACAATAAATGTCATTTCAATCCAGAAATATTACTCAGTCCATCAGTTATTAGATATATGAAACTGAAATAGCTGTTGCAAAAACCCAAATTGTTATAAACAAAAAAGGTTAACATTAATAGGGGTGCCCAAACTTTTTCATATGACTGTAATTCCTGTACAACCTACATGTTTGACCTGTGAAGTCTAGATAAAATGGCAAGTAATTTTCAACGCGTTCTATTTGGTAATCTAGAGGGAACTATGGCACAATTGTGGTAATATAACACTAATTCACATAGTACTATGATCATCACAGGAGATTTGCTAATAAGCTGCACCAGAACAATACAGTGTGTCCTGCAATGTAAGCCTAATACGTTGGCATGGAAATGATGCTTACCCAATAACTTTTTTATTATGAATAGTATAAACAGACAAAAACAAAGCAAATTAATAAGGGGTATATGAAAGCTTTGATATGGCACAGCACATCCAAATTTAATTTGTTACATGGGGGAATTATGTGCTCGGAAGTTCATTATGATTGGCACAGCTGCAATCTTTTCATATTCATTTGTAAACTCATTGAGAAAACTCTACAGGGGGAGCCATTTTACATAACCAGATGTAATGTTTTAAACATTATTTTATTTAGAAAATGGATTAGAATACAAAGCAATAGTAAAATACTGAGCTCACAACACATTACTAACTGAGAAAAAAAACCCAAAAAGAAAATGTTCAATTTGGAGATCATTACCTAACAAAGAGGCTCGTGCAAAGAAGCTCTACAGCTGTGTGCAATGGTGCAATGTTCATTCTGCATTACGGAATTCTGAACCGACTTCTAGGAATATTGCTTACACATTATTATCCTGATCAGTTAAATCAGTCTGCCATTTTTAGAAATTAAACTGAAACTGTCCAGCTTACCCACTGATGCTCAGAGCACAAGCTAGTGTTTTCTTGTAATGGATCTTACGTGCAATATAAATAAAGCCAAAAGTTTTTCTATGAATATCTGATAAAGGAGATTATTCTCACATATTCTTTATGATTAGTGATGAGCAAACCCGTGGATATTCGGGTTCGCAGAACCAGCACAGAGAAAAAAAATCAGATTCTGCAAGCGAACTTGACGCTGAAGATGACCCTGAACAACAAACCCCATTCAAGTCAATGGGAACGAGACTTTTGGGGCTGTAAAATAGCTGTAGTAAGTGCTAGGGGGCTGCAAATGGAAGTTAAATGGTAGTAAGAGCAGGATAGTTATTCATAGTGTGTTTTATGGAAGATCACGCTGCAGTCAGACTCTCTTCCGGGAACGATAATTAATGGTCACCAATATTCACTGCTTCAACCACCCACCCTCTGTGCCAGTGTCTGTGATTGGGTGCAAACTGCTATACATGCCCCCCACCCTGTGTCCACATCTGGGATTGGTTGTAAAAGTATAGTAGTGTAAAAATGCCATGCGGGGTGTTGCATGCATGCCATCTCTTGCTAAGTGCCATCATTGCGAAGTGCTGGGCAGTTAATTCAATGGCAGTTAGTCAGGGCAGGAGTCAGGTAAACTACTCTTTGACACCGTCTGTTTTAACCATGACTATTATTTCTATCTCTATCATTCTATATGCCTTTACTGTCCACTTTCACCGCCCTGTTCCCCCTCCATCACCACTCTTCCACATCAGGCCCTCTCTCCTCCCCTCTCCTATGCACAGCTCCCAGGCTCTTTTCACCTATCTGAATAATCTCATTCAATCAAGCTCCAGGGACTTAAGCTGGTGTCACACATAACGACGACGACAACGACGTCGCTGCTACGTCACCATTTTCTGTGACATTGCAGCGACGTCCCGTCGCTGTCGCTGTGTGTGACTTCTAGCAACGACCTGGCCCCTGCTGTGAGGTCGCCGGTCGTTGCTGAATGTCCAGCTTCATTTTTTGGTCGTCACTCTCCCGCTGTGACACACACATCGCTGTGTGTGACAGCGAGAGAGCGACGAAATGAAGCGATCAGGAGCCGGCACTGGCAGCTGCGGTAAGCTGTAACCAGCGTAAACATCGGGTAACCAAGGGAAGACCTTTCCCTAGTTACCCGATGTTTACGCTGGTTACCAGCCTCCGCTCTTGCTGCCAGTGCCGGCTCCTGCACTGTGACATGTGGCTGCAGTACGCATCGGGTAATTAACCCGATGTATACTGTAGCAAGGAGAGCAAGGAGCCAGCGCTAAGCAGTGCGCGCGGCTCCTTGCTCTCTGCACTGTGACATGTAGCTGCAGTACACATCGGGTTAATTAACCCGATGTGTACTGTACCTAGGAGAGCAAGGAGCCAGCGCTAAGCGCGGCTCCCTGCTCTCTGCACATGTATCACAGCGACGTTATGATCGCTGCTTCTGCTGTGTTTGACAGCTAAGCAGCGATCATAACAGCGACTTACAAGGTCGCTGTTACGTCACCGAAAATGGTGACGTAACAGCGACGTCGTTGTCGCTGTCGCTTAGTGTGACACCAGCTTTACACAAAAAGCCATGCCACAAGTCCAAAAATCATCTGATCTTTCTCCTTCTACTCCTACTTCTCTCAGGTGATATCTCACCTAACCCCGTTACACCCCATGCTAACCTAACCCCTCCCCCACCTCCCATAGAAACCCTGCTAACCTTATTAACATTAGTTGTACACCCTCACTCCCCTCTTTTAATTGTGCTCTCTGGAATCCACGGTCCGTATGTAACAAGCTTCCTTACATCCACAACCTCTTTCTCAATAACTCTCTTAATCTGCTAGCCCACACTGAGACCTGGTTTCCGGATTCTGACACCACTTCCCCTGCCGCCATTTCTCACGGTGGTTTACACTTTTCCCACTCACCAAGACCTGGAAACAGACATGGTGGTGGAGTTGGTTTACTCCTGTCTCCACAATGCACTTCCCAGGTCATCCCCCCAGCTCCATCACTCTCATTCCCATCCTTCGAGGTCCACACCATCAGGCTCTTCCATCCACTTCCCCTCAGAGTAGCTGTCATATACCGTCCACCAGGCTCACCCACCCAGTTTCTTGACCACTTTTCAACCTGGCTGCCGCACTTCATGTCCTCAGAGTTACCAACCCTTATCCTAGGAGACTTTGACATCCCCATAAACAGCCCCTCCTCCCCATCTGCATCCCAGCTTCTATATCTCACTCACCACCTCTCTTGGCCTCTCTCAACTCTCATCCTCTGAGACACATAAAGATGGTAACACCCTTGACCTGGTCTTTATCCGCCTCTGCTCAATCTCTGACTTTGACAACTCACCTCTTCCCCTCTCTGACCACAGCATCCTCTCCTTCAAGCTCACAAATCCTCGTCCGCCCCAGCACACTCCCACCTATCACACATTCAGAAACCTACAGGCCATCGATTCTCAAACACTTTCAGACTCTTTACACGCATCACTGTCCCCTATCTCCTCACTTTCCTGTCCTGATATGGCTGTAAAGCACTACAATGACACACTCAGGACTACACTAGACCAAGTAGCGCCCCTCACCTTCAGAAAGACCAAACACAGAGTAAAACAGCCTTGGCTCACATCACAAACTCGATTTATCCAGCGATGCTCTAGGAGTGCCGAACGCCTATGGAGGAAAAACCGCACATCAGAAAACTTCATCCACTACAAGTTCATGTTAAGGACCTACAACTATTCCCTTCACCTCACCAAACAGACCTACTTCACCACCCTTATTTCTTCACTATCCAACAATCCAAAAAAGCTCTTTGTCACCTTTCACTCCCTCCTCAGTCCCAAAGCACAGACCCCTGTCACAGCCCTTCATGCTGATGACCTGGCCTCGTATTTTAGAGAGAAAATAGAAAACATCCGCCAAGAGATCAGCTCCCAGCCACCAAGCGTTGTGAATCCCATCCCTCCCCATATCCCATCCAGCTCACTTTCCACATTTGACCCAGTCACTGAGGAGGAAGTCTCCAGGCTCCTCTCTTCTTCTCGTCCTACCACTTGCCCTACTGATCCCTTCCCCACACCTCTACTCCAGACACTCTCTCCGGTTGTCACCACTCATCTAACTAAAATCTTCAATCTCTCTTTCTCTTCGGGTATTTTCCCCTGCTCCCTCAAACACTCTATCATTTCTCCATTATTAAAAAAGCCTTCTCTCGATCCGTCCTGCACAAGCAATTACAGACCAGTCTCCAATCTCCCCTTCAGCTCTAAACTCTTGGAGCGCCTGGTCTACTCTCGCCTCACCCACTACCTCTCCACTCACTCTCTTCTAGATCCTTTACAGTCTGGCTTCCGTCCCTTACACTCAACAGAAACTGCCCTTGTCAAAGTGACCAATGACCTATTGACAGCAAAATGTAACGGTGACCACTCTCTGCTTATTCTTCTTGACCTTTCTGCTGCCTTCGACACTGTTGACCACAGTCTCCTTCTCTCTATGCTCCATTCTATCGGCCTAAAGGACACTGTGCTCTCCTAGTTCTCTTCCTATCTTTCTGGCCGCTCATTCAGTGTATCATTTGCTGGCTCCACATCTTCTCCTCTCCCTCTCACTGTTGGGGTCCCTCAAGGTTCAGTCCTTGGCCCTCTTCTTTTCTCCCTCTACACTGCCCCAATTGGACAGACCATCAGCAGATTTGGCTTTCAGAACCATCTTTATGCTGATGACACACAGCTATACACCTCATCCCCTGAGCTCACCCCCGCTGTACTAAAGAACACAAGTGACTGCCTGACTGCAGTTTGCAATGTCATGTCTGCTCTCTATCTGAAACTTAACAGTTCCAAAACTGAACTTTTGCTTTTCCCTCCATCCTCCAACCTTCCTAAACCTGACATCTCCCTCTCTGTGTGTGGCACAACGATAAGTCCTAGGCAGCAGGCCCGCTGTCTGGGGGTTATACTTGACACTGATCTCTCCTTCACCTCCCACATACAATCTCTTGCCCGCTCCTGCCGCTTGCACCTCAAGAACATCTCTAGAATCCGCCCCTTTCTCACAATGGAAACGACAAAAACCCTCACCGTGGCCCTGATCCACTCTTGCCTTGACTACTGTAACTCCCTATTAATTGGTCTCCCCCTAACTAGACTCTCTCCTCTACAGTCCATCCTTAATGCAGCAGCCAGGGTCACCTATCTGGCTAACCGCTACTTGGATGCCTCTGCTCTGTGCCAGTCATTGCACTGGCTGCCCATATATCACAGGATCCAATTCAAACTGCTTGTTCTCACCCACAAAGCTCTCCACAGTGCGGCACCCCCCTACATCTCCACCCTACTCTCTGTCTATCACCCCACCCGTTCTCTATGCTCGGCAAGCGACTTTCGACTAATATCCACACTAATTCGAACCTCCCACTCCCGGATCCAAGACTTCTTCCCAGCTGCACCAACCCTCTGAAACGCTCTACCCCAAGAAGTTTGGACAATTCCCAACTTACTCAGCTTCAGACGCACCCTAAAGACGCATCTTTTTAGGGCGGCCCATCACACTCCCTAATCAGATTCGATTCACATAGTCCCTCTACAACTTCTCACAACATAACTCCACATCAAACTCCATGGCACCCAAAGGCATCTCAAGGCTCTGGCCCACTGGTCGAAGAAACCATTATCTGTCCCCCATGTCCGTGAGATGGCTGGATTGTCATTGTAAATAAACACTTGAACCTTGCCTCTCCCCCCCCATCTCATTGTAGATTGTAAGCTATCACGAGCAGGGTTGTGTTTTTTCTTTTTTTTCCTCTAAATATTGTATTTCTATAACTGTTACTTGTTTGTATATGATCCTCCTGAATTGTAAAGCGCCGCGGAATATGTTGGCGCTATAGAAATAAAGATTATTATTATTATTATTATTAAAAAGAAATAATTTTAAAAAATGATGTAGGCTCCCACCATATTTTTGACAGGTAAAACAACAGCTGCAAGCTGCAGGAATCCAGTGAGCTTTACTGTGGCTGGATATCAAAATAAAGGTAGACAAAGATGCATAGGGTTCCCCCTAGTAAAGTAGACAGGTGGGGGACTGGTATTATCAGAACAGGAGGAGCCATGGATATTGGCCCCCCAAAGCTTAAAAAAACAAATACACAGCTGCCCAGAATTGGCACATAATTTTATATGTGTCAGCTCATCCTGATTGCCGTGGTTTGATAGCAATCAGGTTAATATGAAGGGTTAATGACAGTTGTGATTTGTCAACAAATGGCAGCTGGTCTAGACTAGTAATGGTAGATATATTAGATATAGTAGAATACAGGAATTCATAATATACATCATGAGGATTTACAAAGTGACTAAGATCACCATATAGTACATTATTGAAAAAGATCTGACTTAGTCAGGGATTTATAAATTATTAATAAAGGCTGAAATGCACACAGTTTTTGAGAAAATACAAAAAGTATTTATTATTTTGCGTGACACATAAAGGACATACACAGACAATGATGGTTTAAAATCAACACAGCAGAAAAGATGGGCGGTGTAACAGAGGATGGAGCTAATAACATATTTGCAAATTGCAGATAAATATGAGCTCTATAAGTACAGCTGTTAATATTAGCAATAGGGAGGTGGAAGAATCCCGGGGTAAAAAACCTTTTTAACCATGGCAATTAATTAATTTATATTATTATTGCCTTTATTAGCCATTCAAACCCATTTGTGTCCAATTCTGTGCATGTTCTCAGGCCAAAATCACCAGGGTATTTGAACTTTTGATCAGGATCATTTGGATGTTTTAGGTTGTCATTATAATTTAAAAAGAGAAAACAAAGTAGTTTGGCAATAAATGGTTTCACCCAACCACTAACCATGAGAAAAAAAAAATTGTGTTATCATTCATATTCTCTGGAAAAAGAAGGAATATATTAAAAAAATATGCTGGGGTATGTAAACGTTTTAGCACAACTGTAGATACAGATAAGTGGTATTATCTGTAGCATACCATATGCTCAGCAGAGAATGACATTATAATATTAATAAGGATCATTTAGTGATATATAGAAAAGATCATAATTAAGGATGAGCGAACCAAAACTTAAAAGTTTGGGGTTAGTACTTAACACCTTGTGTTTGGGGCTGAACACCAAATACAGACTTTTGACTGTACGTCCGGTTCCTGTTTGGGGTTGTCACCGGACTAAAGCTTGTTAAAGGTTGCACAGCAGCCAATCAGCAAGCTTTTAGGCATTCTAACTATTAGCATGGCTATAATTGGCCAAAGAAATCAATGTAAAAAAAGTGATATGGGCTACAAAAGTAAGATAAATGGTAGTAAGAGCAGGATAGTTATACATAGCGTGTTTCCCAGTGTTTCTCCGAGGATCACATTGAAGTCAGACTCTACTCCAGGCCTGGTAATTAAGGTTCATCAATATTCTCTGTTTTCTCCACCCACCATCTCTGACAATGTCTGTAATTACTTGCCAACTGCTATACACACCCCACCCTGAGTTCGCATCTGTGACTGGTTGCAGTTAGTTTACTGTATAGTAGTGTAAAAAGAAATAAATTAATGATTTAAAAAAAGTACATAAATTTCATAGGGTCCCGCCATATTTTGATAGCCAGCGAGGGTAATACAACAGCTACAGCCCCCACCTGTAAGTTTTACCATGGCTGGATATCAAAATAGAGGGAAAAAAACCATGGGGCCCCCCATTTTTTTTATAAAACTGGACTGTCTCAGCCATGACCTGTAATCCAATAATCCAGTAACACTTTCACTGAGAGCAGCAGGGGAGAACAGTTGTGACCACCACTGAACTGAATGATGTCACCAGCTCATAGCTTGTTCCCCCCACTGCTGTCAGTGATTGCTATAGCCTGGGGCAAGTGGACATGTTTTTTCCGTCTGCAGGGTCCAGATGTAGCAGAGCTGAGGATTGCCGTGGAACTTTGTATGCATTACGTCGGATCTCCAAAGGTGTTTTGGGGGTTAATAAAGGGTTGAAAGAGGATGTGTATATTTTATTTCAAATAAAAGATTTATTCAGTGTTTGTATTTTATTTCTTTTCATTTACAGGATTAGTAATGGGGTGTCTCATATGTTTTTCATTAGAGCCAGTAGCACAATGATTAGAGCACTTAATTAGAGCACTCAACTCGGAAGCATTAGTTCACGAGTTCTAGTCCTGGTAAAAAATGTAATTTATCTTTAATTTGAAATTAAAATTATTTATTTATAATTATAATTTAATTTAATTTAATTATGCACTGAGGGGAGGAGCCGGACATCAGCTGTGAGCCACACCTCTAATATTGGAGCAGTTCACGGAATGAGGCTGCATTGCTCTCTCTCTCTCTCTCTTTGTCTCACTCAGTCTCTCAGTCTCAGTGTCTCTTAGTCTCTCTCTCTTTTTTTCTCTCTCTCTCTTTTTCTCTCTCTCTTTTTCTCAGTCTCTCTTTTTCCCTCTCTCTCTCTCTTCTCTCTCTCTTCCCTCTCTCTCCTCTCTCTCTCTCTCTTTCTCTCTGTCTCTCTCAGTCTCTCAGTCTCTCTCTCTCTCAATCTCTCAGTCTCTCTCTCAGTCTCTCTCTCTCTCTCTCTCTCAGTCTCTCTCAGTCTCAGTCTCTCTCTTTCTCTTTCTCTCTCTCTCTTTTTCTCTCTCTCCCTTTTTCTCAGTCTCTCATTTTCTCTTTTTCCCTCTCTCTCTCTCTCCTCTCTCCTCTCTCTTCTCTCTCCCCTCTCTCTTTTCTCTCTCTTCTCTATTTCTCTCTCAGTCTCTCTCAGTCTCTCAGTCTCTCTCTCAGTCTCATATATTGCAAAAAGACTGGGAGCAATTCCACATATTCATATTAAAATATCAAATTTTATTATAATTTAGTGGAAAAAAGTGAAAAAACATATATATATATATATATATATATATATATACACACACAAAAAAATGTCCTTAAAAATGTAATGTTACAGTTGTACAACACACATGGTGCATTGGATGAATGCGTCTTAATACAATTATTTCATGATACTTTTACAATAAATATTCAAATTTCATACAGATTTTGTTTCATTTAGTAACTACACACAATGGGAAATAACTGCTGTCTATTTGTACCCGGCTGGGAACTAAAAAAATAGGGAAGCCCTTTTTTAATTATTTCATGAATTTCATGAAATAATTAAAAAAAAAAATCGACATGAGCTTTGCCCCATTTTTGTGTCCAGTCAGGTACAACTAGGCAGCTGGGGATTGGAATCCGCAGAACAGGTTAGCCCGAGCTTTCTGGGCCCCTCTGCTGCGAATTGCAGTCCGCAGCCACCCCAGAAAATGGCGCTTTCATAGAAGTGCCATCATCTGGCACTGTATCCAACTCTTCCAGCTGCCCTGAAGCTGGGTGGCTCGCTGGAACACCCACTGGGCTGTCCCAAACACAAACGGATCATGACGGATCCGTCAAAAAAAGGACGCACAGTGGATGTAACGGACGCGACGGATCAGTTTTTTAACAGGATTCCTGTGAACGGAATCCTGTGAAATAACACATCCGTTGCGTCAGTTGACATCTAAAAAACTACGGATCTGTCACTCACTCGCAATGACGGACCTGACGGATTTAAAACAATGGAAATGTGAACCTAGCCTAACAATGCTGATCGCTGTGAGTTCATCTGCGAGATCTTTATAACGGCGCATGTGCTGGTTCATTTGTCATAACTCCGGATCTGCCAGACGATGCATCCACACACTGTCTTTGGACGTGTTCCCTGCTGTGATGGCTCGTGGGGGGTGCGTGCATGGACTGAGGGATGTTGAGATGATATTTTCTGGACTCATTGATATATGGTCCGAAGTGCTGCACAGCCGTCGCAATCAGGGTATGTTCCATCATTGGACAGCTTACCTTTAAATAGCTAATGTTCCGTTCAGCTATTACCCCTTCTGAAGAAGTGCTTTTACGAAATGTACGTCAGAGTGTTACCAGCGGCAGGGACTCACACTGGTAATGTATTATTCTTATCTATGTTTAGCTGCAAGTTACTCATTCATTGATGTCCGAGACTTGATGGGGGGTGACACAGCTTTTTGAATTGAATGGGATTTCCCTGGATTCACTATATTTTGCCCACTACTGCTCAGGGTTAATTTGCTCATACTATGTTTCCCTCTGAACTTTGTCCAGGCGATAAATGGAGTTAATTTTCACTTGGATTTAATCTATTGGTACACATTGTGGTATAGGGTTACACTTAGTAAATTGACTTAGGAATTCCTAGGAAACTGGGTTTACTTTGTATGATCCTGGGTTTAAACTGAATGGGGATAGTATGGTCTGATTACATGTGGGTGCACCTTGTGTGGATCTTCTTATTCATAATACTAACTGATTGCATATTTCAGCCTTTAGTTTCCTGGGACACATCATTAATAAAAAAATAAAAAAAAAAGCTGAAGTATTTTTTTTAAACCTTTTCCTATTTTCCATATAATTTTAGTAATATAATTAATAATAATAATAATAATATTATTATTATAGAGTATATTCATCTGAATTTTATCTTTTTTTTTTTTTTGGTGGTTGTGTCCTGGTCAACTAATGGTTGTGCTTATTGTATGTTCATATTATTTGGTATAGAATTGTTGCATTTTATAGTATTGTAACAACTTGTTGAAGGTACCACACTGGTTTAAAGTCAATCACTTGTCTTGAATTAAAACTAGGGTATGCATTTTTTGAGATAATGGTTATATATGTCTCCAATTATGTATATGTATGACATTTGAGATAATCTTATATGAAATTTATACATTTGCACATGTACTTTATAATGTTTTCAGATTAATTTGAGAAAATGTCAATTTCATCAGGAATATTTCATATACAAGCATCAGGAGAGCAACCTGATATATGTCATATAATCTACCTATACTAACTCTATAGAGATTTTTCCTTATATTTACTACGTGTATATTATATCTATGATGTAATCACCTTACTTCAGTGACTTGCGGATAATGACATTGTCTGCCCTGGTGTTTTTTGTACAGTATCTCCTCCCTTTCTCCATTGGTTTTTATGCTGAACCTGTATGTATTTGTTATTGAATAAAGAAAATTGTTTTATTTTATTTTTTCTGAAGTCTCTTTTTTGGCTTTTGTTTTCAATTAATAGAAGAGCTTCATCTTGTAGACTGGGATTATGTCCTGGAAAATGGGGATACTGAACATAAATGGGGCGTGTTTAAAGATATTCTACTAGAATCCTGTAGAAAGCTTATACCTTTTGGGAGTAAGATGTACAGGAATAAAAAGAAAACATCATGGATAAATAGGACAGTAAAAAGTATAATAATACAAAATCAAAAGGCATTTAAAACCTTAAAAGGCTGAGATGAGAAATAGCATTTTAGGAGTAGAAAGATATCAATTGGAAATGTAAATGAATCTAGCTACACTAAAACAAACTGTCAATGACATTAAAATAAATTCCAAAAACAGTAGTTTTCCACCACCTGTGGGGTATTGGCATACTGAGGAGAAATTGTACAACGAATTGTATGACACAATTAATTGAAAACCACAGAAGGAAAGCTGGGCACTATTCACACTAGAACAATTCATGCACACCGCACTATAATCTCTGTTCAGCATTATCCATCAGCTTAATTGCTGCCTGGCTATCATGATGGAGTTATCCGTGGTGCTCATTTCAAAGCAAAAATGTCCATCCTGTAGCAATGTTGATAGAACAAAAGGCACTCACCGGAATAACTGTGTCAAAAATTCTTTATTCCCTCGTGGGGTCACATGTGAAAGCAGTAGGGGAGGGGGGCACACAAAGCACGTTGGACCAACGGTGAGTGCCTTTCGTTCTATCAAGTTTTCTACAAATTATATGATCCATTTTCTCCTACCATTGTGAAAATGCAAAATATGAGGCTAAAGCAATATTTTTGTGTTAAAAAGTAAAATTTTATTTTTTTTAATTCCACATTGCTTTAATTCCTGTAAAAAACCAAAAGGGTTAATAAACATATTTAACGTGATTTTAAGCACTTTAATGGGGGGGCTTAAAATGGTGTCACTTTGGGTATCCTTTGTCAAATAGGCCACTCAAAGTCAACAACAGCATGATCGAATGTAGTGTGCAGCCCCCAAAAAATGGAAAAACCCAGCTCACCCGTCCCCGGAACTGATCTGTTTATGGCTGGTTTCATGTGGGCGGAAAGCCGAACTGCCCAATTAGTGACTTCCATTGGGGTTCAGGTCAAGTTCTGGTCCCAAACTGATCTTAATTTAAAGTTTGACTGCACCTGCTGAACTGAACTTTCTCGGTTCCGCTCATCTCTAATGCAGATGTAAAGTGGACATGTGGCAATTATCATTTATTAAAGATTTTGTTTGATATAACTATCTGGTTTAGGTATATAAAAATTAAAACTTTGAACATTTAAAAATTTTCAAAATGTTTGTAAAATTTTAAATATTTTCATAAATAAGTGCAAATCATATCGAACAAAATTTACTACAAACATGAAGTACAATGTGTCACAAACAAACATTCTCAGAATGACTGAGATCTGTTTAAACGTTCCAGAGTTATTACCACATAAATTGACACTGGTCAGAATTGTGAATTTAAAAAAGAAGCTAGTTACAGAAAAACAAATCGCCAATTACATTAAAATAATTTCCAAAAATTTGCAGAAATACAATAATGCCAAAATAGAAAAACTGAATTATATAGGACAAAGAGAAGGCTGAAATGTTAAAAATGCACTTTCCATCTTAATTCAACAATGAACTTACTGTTACTTACTGTTCCAGGGATAATTCAGACAGACACAAATCAAAGTTCATCACCCAATATAACTAATTTAATACAAAAAAGTACAGTTCCATCTGAATATATTAAATAGAAAGTGTTCATTTACAGATATTGAGGGAAATGAGCTAAGTAATTGATAGACAGTTGTATCTTATCTTCTTAGATGCTCTTTTAACAGGGTCTGTGCCAAACAATTGGAAGATGGCTGACATGGTAAATTCTCTAATTGGGCTATATTTAGTAGTGTGTTGCTGCAGGGATCTGTGGAAGGACCAACTCTTTTTACTCTTCTTATTAATGATCTTGTAGATGTGATTGAGAGTAAAAGTGTCAGCCTTTACTGATGACACCAAACTATGTAGGATAATAAAAACTGAACTTGAGAGTACAATATTAAAAAAACAATCTGGATAAGATCTGTAGTCATACATTTTTCAAAAATAGTCATTCTACGTAGGCAATATAATTACTAAATTGCTTTTATTAAAAATAAATATAAATGGGTGTCACAAAGTGAAAAAGAGTGTAAGTTTTTAAAAATTACTATATAAAACAATTCAAGGGAAACACCGACACAGGGTAGCGTGATCCATATACAGCTGTTATATACAATGTTAGGCAATCATATGCAAGATTTTCATTTTATTTTTCACATGTAATAACTTTAGTGGTCAATTGCATAAAAATTCATATATTTATATACATATATATATTTTAAGTGCATAGCATAGTGCAGATGATTGACATACATGATTCTCTTCATATATCACCCTATATCATCATAATTAATACAAAGAATCAGTATAGCTAAGCTCACTAAGGTTGTCCGACAGTGGTTAAGGTTAACAATATTTCTTAGTAGATTACCCACCGACTGTCATCTATTTTTATATGGATCACACCGCCCTGCAGGTCTGTAAGGGTCCATATGTGTGTGTTCTGTGTGCTGTTCATGTGCTATCTGTGTGACATCCAGATAGCACACGGACAGCACAAACTTGTATACTTACTTGTCTTCAGCGCTGCTTTCACACTTACTTCTGGGTCAGTACAGTGAATATTCATGAGCATAATGAGCGGTCCCAGAAGCAAGTGTGATAGCAGTGCTGGAGACATCAGCGCCGGACACCGATAAGTATAAAAATACATTTATTTCTCAGTGACGTCTGTTTCCTCCAGTACGTGTCAGACTAATATCACATGGATCACATCAGAGTGTGGTCTGTGTGATATCCATGCTGCTGGCAGAAAATGGACATGTTGTAGTGTGGAGCACACAGACCCATTCGTGTCAAAACACGAATGTGTGTGCAAGCCCATTGATTTTAATGGATCTATATGTGAACGTGTCTTCAGTACGTGTGAAAACAGACGCTACACATACATTACTAGAGACATGTGTGAAGGAGGCCTTACAAAGGATATTTGGAAGCTGTAGTCAGTTCAAAGTTGAGAGACTAAATTATTACTTGGGACAGTAGGCCTTTAATATAATGGTAGATTAGAAAAGTTGGGCTTGTTTACCTTAGAAAAACCGCCTCATAGGTAGAGTTGAGCGCGGTTCGTGGTTCGTGGTTCTCCAGTTCGCGGCTCGAGTGATTTTGGGGCATGTTCTAGATCGAACTAGAACTCGAGCTTTTTGCAAAAGCTCGGTAGTTCTAGAAACGTTCGAGAATGGTTCTAGCAGCCAAAAAACAGCTAAATCATAGCTTGGTTTCTGCTGTAATAGTGTAAGTCACTCTGTGAATCAAACTATTATCACATTTCAGTGTATAGTGTGCGTGAACAGCGCCTTCAGATCACTGCTGTTTCTATAATGGCGATCGCCATTTTTTTTTTTTTTTTTTCTTGTCTTCCTTCCCTAAGCGCGCGCGTCTTGTGGGGCGGGCCAGCATGTCAGCCAATCCCAGACACACACACAGCTAAGTGGACTTTGAGCCAGAGAAGCAACGGCATGTGTGATAGGATCTGCATGTCACATGTCCCTGCATTATAAAACCGGACATTTTCTTCACGGACGCCATTATCTGCCTTCTGCGTCTTTGGTGTCAGACATCACTGTCGCAGCTCCGTCTTCCTGAGTCCTATAGCCGATACAGCTGTATGCGCTGCATACACAGCGTTAGACAGCTTAGGGAGAGCACTTTATAGCAGTCCTTTTAAGGGCTCCAACCGGCAGGGTCAGAGAGCCATAGGTGACAGGTCCTGCAAACAGCAACAGCGTCTGTGTAGCCCAGGTCAGGGATTTCCTACCTGCATTTCACCATTAGGAGGGAATAGAAAGGCAGGCTTCCATTCCTCTACCCAGAGCACCACAATCCTGCCACTGTACCCTCTTGTCCTCTGCACACTCCAACTGATAACTAAGCCATTATACTAGCAAACACTCAGTGTACCTAGTGGCATCCTATACGTGGCTATTGGACTTTGCTATAGTCCCACTACTGCAAAGACATTTGCAGAGCGCGTCTGCCTGCATTGCACACTACAACTCATTCTAACCAAGCCATTATACTAGCAAACACTCAGTGTACCTAGTGGCATCCTATACGTGGCTATTGGACTTTGCTATAGTCCCACTAGTGCAAAGACATTTGCAGAGCGCGTCTGCCTGCATTGCACACTACAACTCATTCTAACCAAGCCATTATACTAGCAAACACTCAGTGTACCTAGTGGCATCCTATACGTGGCTATTGGACTTTGCTATAGTCCCACTAGTGCAAAGACATTTGCAGAGCGCGTCTGCCTGCATTGCACACTCCAACTCATTAAAACCAAGCCATTATACTAGCAAACACTCAGTGTACCTAGTGGCATCCTATACGTGGCTATTGGACTTTGCTATAGTCCCACTAGTGCAAAGACATTTGCATAGCGCGTCTGCCGGCATTGCACACTCAAACTCATTTTAACTAAGCCATTATACTAGCAAACACTCAGTGTACCTAGTGGCATCCTATACGTGGCTATTGGACTTTGCTATAGTCCCACTAGTGCAAAGACATTAGCAGAGCACATCTGCCTGCATTGCACACTACAACTCATTCTAACCAAGCCATTATACTAGCAAACACTCAGTGTACCTAGTGGCATCCTATACGTGGCTATTGGACTTTGCTATAGTCCCACTAGTGCAAAGACATTTGCATAGCGCGTCTGCCTGCATTGCACACTCAAACTCATTTTAACTAAGCCATTATACTAGCAAACACTCAGTGTACCTAGTGGCATCCTATACGTGGCTATTGGACTTTGCTATAGTCCCACTAGTGCAAAGACATTAGCAGAGCACATCTGCCTGCATTGCACACTACAACTCATTCTAACCAAGCCATTATACTAGCAAACACTCAGTGTACCTAGTGGCATCCTATACGTGGCTATTGGACTTTGCTATAGTCCCACTAGTGCAAAGACATTTGCAGAGCGCGTCTGCCTGCATTGCACACTCCAACTCATTAAAACCAAGCCATTATACTAGCAAACACTCAGTGTACCTAGTGGCATCCTATACGTGGCTATTGGACTTTGCTATAGTCCCACTAGTGCAAAGACATTTGCATAGCGCGTCTGCCTGCATTGCACACTCAAACTCATTTTAACTAAGCCATTATACTAGCAAACACTCAGTGTACCTAGTGGCATCCTATACGTGGCTATTGGACTTTGCTATAGTCCCACTAGTGCAAAGATATTAGCAGAGCACATCTGCCTGCATTGCACACTCCAACTTTTTTAAACTAAGCAATTTTACTAGCAAACACTCAGTGTACCTAGTGGCATCCTAAACGTGGCTATTGGACTTTGCTATAGTCCCACTAGTGCAAAGACATTTGCAGAGCACATCTGCCTGCATTGCACACTACAACTCATTCTAACCAAGCCATTATACTAGCAAACACTCAGTGTACCTAGTGGCATCCTATACGTGGCTATTGGACTTTGCTATAGTCCCACTAGTGCAAAGACATTAGCAGAGCACATCTGCCTGCATTGCACACTACAACTCATTCTAACCAAGCCATTATACTAGCAAACACTCAGTGTACCTAGTGGCATCCTATACGTGGCTATTGGACTTTGCTATAGTCCCACTAGTGCAAAGACATTTGCATAGCGCGTCTGCCTGCATTGCACACTCAAACTCATTTTAACTAAGCCATTATACTAGCAAACACTCAGTGTACCTAGTGGCATCCTATACGTGGCTATTGGACTTTGCTATAGTCCCACTAGTGCAAAGACATTAGCAGAGCACATCTGCCTGCATTGCACACTACAACTCATTCTAACCAAGCCATTATACTAGCAAACACTCAGTGTACCTAGTGGCATCCTATACGTGGCTATTGGACTTTGCTATAGTCCCACTAGTGCAAAGACATTTGCAGAGCGCGTCTGCCTGCATTGCACACTCCAACTCATTAAAACCAAGCCATTATACTAGCAAACACTCAGTGTACCTAGTGGCATCCTATACGTGGCTATTGGACTTTGCTATAGTCCCACTAGTGCAAAGACATTTGCATAGCGCGTCTGCCTGCATTGCACACTCAAACTCATTTTAACTAAGCCATTATACTAGCAAACACTCAGTGTACCTAGTGGCATCCTATACGTGGCTATTGGACTTTGCTATAGTCCCACTAGTGCAAAGATATTAGCAGAGCACATCTGCCTGCATTGCACACTCCAACTTTTTTAAACTAAGCAATTTTACTAGCAAACACTCAGTGTACCTAGTGGCATCCTAAACGTGGCTATTGGACTTTGCTATAGTCCCACTAGTGCAAAGACATTTGCAGAGCACGTCTGCCTGCATTGCACACTACAACTCATTGTTACTAAGCCATTATACTAGCAAACACTCAGTGTACCTAGTTGTATCCTAAACGTGGCTATTGTACTTTTGTCTATTCACAGTATTGGAACGATATTTGCAGCACGTCTGCCTGCATTGCACACTCTAACTTTTTTAAACTCAGCCATTTATAGTAGCAAACACTCAGTGTACCTAGTTGTATCCTAAACGTGGCTATTGTACTTTTGTCAATTCACAGTATTGGAACGTTATTTGCAGCACGTCTGCCTGCATTGCACACTCAAACTTTTTTAAACTCAGCCATTTATAGTAGCAAACACTCAGTGTACCTAGTTGTATCCTAAACGTGGCTATTGTACTTTTGTCTATTCACAGTATTGGAACGATATTTGCAGCACGTCTGCCTGCATTGCACACTCTAACTTTTTTAAACTCAGCCATTATACTAGCAAACACTCAGTGTACCTAGTGGCATCCTATACGTGGCTATTGGACTTTGCTATAGTCCCACTAGTGCAAAGACATTAGCAGAGCACATCTGCCTGCATTGCACACTACAACTCATTGTAACCAAGCCATTATACTAGCAAACACTCAGTGTACCTAGTGGCATCCTATACGTGGCTATTGGACTTTGCTATAGTCCCACTAGTGCAAAGACATTTGCAGAGCGCGTCTGCCTGCATTGCACACTCCAACTCATTAAAACCAAGCCATTATACTAGCAAACACTCAGTGTACCTAGTGGCATCCTATACGTGGCTATTGGACTTTGCTATAGTCCCACTAGTGCAAAGACATTTGTATAGCGCGTCTGCCTGCATTGCACACTCAAACTCATTTTAACTAAGCCATTATACTAGCAAACACTCAGTGTACCTAGTGGCATCCTATACGTGGCTATTGGACTTTGCTATAGTCCCACTAGTGCAAAGATATTAGCAGAGCACATCTGCCTGCATTGCACACTCCAACTTTTTTAAACTAAGCAATTTTACTAGCAAACACTCAGTGTACCTAGTGGCATCCTAAACGTGGCTATTGGACTTTGCTATAGTCCCACTAGTGCAAAGACATTTGCAGAGCACGTCTGCCTGCATTGCACACTACAACTCATTGTTACTAAGCCATTATACTAGCAAACACTCAGTGTACCTAGTTGTATCCTAAACGTGGCTATTGTACTTTTGTCTATTCACAGTATTGGAACGATATTTGCAGCACGTCTGCCTGCATTGCACACTCTAACTTTTTTAAACTCAGCCATTTATAGTAGCAAACACTCAGTGTACCTAGTTGTATCCTAAACGTGGCTATTGTACTTTTGTCTATTCACAGTATTGGAACGATATTTGCAGCACGTCTGCCTGCATTGCACACTCTAACTTTTTTAAACTCAGCCATTATACTAGCAAACACTCAGTGTACCTAGTTGTATCCTAAACGTGGCTATTGTACTTTTGTCAATTCACAGTATTGGAACGTTATTTGCAGCACGTCTGCCTGCATTGCACACTCAAACTTTTTTAAACTCAGCCATTTATAGTAGCAAACACTCAGTGTACCTAGTTGTATCCTAAACGTGGCTATTGTACTTTTGTCAATTCACAGTATTGGAACGTTATTTGCAGCACGTCTGCCTGCATTGCACACTCAAACTTTTTTAAACTCAGCCATTTATAGTAGCAAACACTCAGTGTACCTAGTTGTATCCTAAACGTGGCTATTGTACTTTTGTCTATTCACAGTATTGGAACGTTATTTGCAGCACGTCTGCCTGCATTGCACACTCTAACTTTTTTAAACTCAGCCATTATACTAGCAAACACTCAGTGTACCTAGTTGTATCCTAAACGTGGCTATTTTACTTTTGTCTATTCACAGTATTGGAACGATATTTGCAGCACGTCTGCCTGCATTGCACACTCTAACTTTTTTAAACTCAGCCATTATACTAGCAAACACTCACTGTACCTAGTTGTATCCTAAACGTGGCTATTGTACTTTTGTCAATTCACAGTATTGGAACGTTATTTGCAGCACGTCTGCCTGCATTGCACACTCAAACTTTTTTAAACTCAGCCATTATACTAGCAAACACTCACTGTACCTAGTTGTATCCTAAACGTGGCTATTGTACTTTTGTCAATTCACAGTATTGGAACGTTATTTGCAGCACGTCTGCCTGCATTGCACACTCAAACTTTTTTAAACTCAGCCATTATACTAGCAAACACTCACTGTACCTAGTTGTATCCTAAACGTGGCTATTGTACTTTTGTCAATTCACAGTATTGGAACGTTATTTGCAGCACGTCTGCCTGCATTGCACACTCAAACTTTTTTAAACTCAGCCATTTATAGTAGCAAACACTCAGTGTACCTAGTTGTATCCTAAACGTGGCTATTGTACTTTTGTCTATTCACAGTATTGGAACGTTATTTGCAGCACGTCTGCCTGCATTGCACACTCTAACTTTTTTAAACTCAGCCATTATACTAGCAAACACTCAGTGTACCTAGTTGTATCCTAAACGTGGCTATTGTACTTTTGTCAATTCACAGTATTGGAACGTTATTTGCAGCACGTCTGCCTGCATTGCACACTCAAACTTTTTTAAACTCAGCCATTTATAGTAGCAAACACTCAGTGTACCTAGTTGTATCCTAAACGTGGCTATTGTACTTTTGTCTATTCACAGTATTGGAACGTTATTTGCAGCACGTCTGCCTGCATTGCACACTCAAACTTTTTTAAACTCAGCCATTTATAGTAGCAAACACTCAGTGTACCTAGTTGTATCCTAAACGTGGCTATTGTACTTTTGTCTATTCACAGTATTGGAACGTTATTTGCAGCACGTCTGCCTGCATTGCACACTCTAACTTTTTTAAACTCAGCCATTATACTAGCAAACACTCAGTGTACCTAGTTGTATCCTAAACGTGGCTATTTTACTTTTGTCTATTCACAGTATTGGAACGATATTTGCAGCACGTCTGCCTGCATTGCACACTCTAACTTTTTTAAACTCAGCCATTATACTAGCAAACACTCACTGTACCTAGTTGTATCCTAAACGTGGCTATTGTACTTTTGTCAATTCACAGTATTGGAACGTTATTTGCAGCACGTCTGCCTGCATTGCACACTCTAACTTTTTTAAACTCAGCCATTTATACTAGCAAACACTCAGTGTACCTAGTTGTATCCTAAACGTGGCTATTGTACTTTTGTCAATTCACAGTATTGGAACGTTATTTGCAGCACGTCTGCCTGCATTGCACACTCAAACTTTTTTAAACTCAGCCATTATACTAGCAAACACTCACTGTACCTAGTTGTATCCTAAACGTGGCTATTGTACTTTTGTCTATTCACACTACTGCAAATCTATGTGCAGCACCTCTGCATGACAACCTCGTGCTCTGTTTTTAATAAGCTATAATGATAGCACAAAATACTGCCATTTTGTGGCATCATAGAACTGGCTGTTGTATTCCATTAGTGCCCCACTGGTGACAAGCTATTTCTAGCACCTCTACATCACACCCTCATGCACATTTAGCTACGCTAATGTTATAGCAAACTCATGGAATTCATTGCTGCATTTCATAATTCGGAGGGATAGAAAGTCAGGCTTCCTTTAGCTTTTCCTTCTGTTCATAGACAGCATCTCCAAGACAAATTTCCCCTCCACGTCTAAGTGTGGAGAGGCAGCTAGTGCGCATGCGTGTGCCGATGTACCCCAGCTGCAGCATAATTACAGTGTTTCGCCTAGTGAGTATGCTCACCCTGACTGTGCCATTCCTGACGCTAAGTCTTCATTTCGGGATACAGCGCATGCTCCCACACTAAGTGTGAAAAGCCTCTTTGCACAGGTGCTTGCATTCTGTGCCGGGTCTAAGTCCTGTTTTGTGCCTAGACACCATGCTAAAGCTGATAGTCTTTTTTCAGAGACTGTATTTCATGCTACTGAGCATGCTCAGGCACTTCCTGCATCAGAGACTAGGTCCGGTAATGAACTCTTTGGCCCTGGCCCTGATGTGGGGGTCCCATATAGACCACAGGGCATCAGGTGTCCTCCCAAATGGCTTGCAGAGGCCCACACCTATGACTTGTCACCGCATTATTGATGGTCAGACGATGACTGGTGAGGTGTTTGGGTCATGGCAGCCATGAGGTCATCATTGAAGTTGCGTTTCCAAATAGGACGCTAGTTATGCCACTCATGACGTGTCACTCTGCTTTTGTCTCCAGGAGGTGCATTGTGGTTCACCCTGGTTTGGGGCGGACCCAGGTTATAAAAGGGGCTGGAGCCAACAAGGAGGTGCGCAGTCTTCTATTATGCTCCGAAAGAGCACACCTCCATGTGTTGAACCCATTGCGGCTTTAGGCCAGAGGTAGGCAGGGATAGGGTGGTGGATGCAGGCCACCACCACAGTTGGTAACGCAGAACGGTTAAGACCAGCTCCTGTCCTAACAGTCCTGCTTGTGCAGCCCAGTGGCATTAACAGGCCTGCTGCTGCTGATGCGCCTGCTGTCCACAGGTGTGGCCCCTACGCACACGGTCAGCGTACTCAATGGCCCCTGTGTTGTTAACAGGGAGTTCCTGGGCTGGGTGGGCATGTGGACCCTGTGACGCTAACAGGGCTCACAGTCTCCAGATCCGAATGGCGTCTAACTCGGTTCAGGCTACTATTAGTTTCATAGCCACACAGCTCTGTATCCTCCACCAAACCTTCAAGTTGCCAACCTCTCCTTTTCCAACTGGGAGCACGGTGGACACTGACTGCTGAAGGTGATATATACCTTTCTCTTTCTTTTCTTATTAATTTTTGTTATATAGCGGTCACAGATTATATACCACTTTATCCAAATCTGCCAGTCCCACTGTAACAGATGTTGTTTCTTCAGCAAATGTTACAGTTGTTTAACCACCAAATCCACGGACCAAAATTTTTTTCCCCTTTCCAACACACCTGTTCCCCTTTCCAACAGCATCTGTCCTTTTTCAACTCATTTTGGGATATGACCAAAAGTGCAACTGTGCAGGGACACCGTACTCAACGCCATCTCAGCACAGCAGCCATCCCTCGGTCCCTCCGATGTGGACAAGTAAAAGACCATTTCCTCCTATCCATGACAAAGTGTTGAGATTCACTCTGTGCAGCACTGGTGTTTAGTGGAAAAGTAGATCTAAGATTGCGTACCACATTCTGCAGATACTCCTGTATACGTGCGTCTATTTCTATGGCAGGAATTAGTTCGCCAAATTTTGTCTTGTACCGGGGATCTAACAGTGTGGCAACCCAGTATTCAGGATTACTTCAAATTCATACAATCCGAGGGTCATGTAGGTAGTGCAGCAAGAAGGCGCTCATGTGTCTTGTGCATCCAGGAGGACCAAGTCCTTGGTGTGTTGGTGGCAGAGAGGTGAGAATCGTGCATCCTTCCTCTGCCCTCTACCCACAACCTCGCACAACCGAAATGTGAGCAAGCTCTCACTCATCTGCTGAGTCTTCCATGCCCATCGCCAGTTCGTCCTCCATTTCTTCATGGGCTCCTGCACTTTCATCAACACTTTTTGCTGATACTATGCGCCCTTGTTAATCCCTCTCCCTCACCATGACTGCCGCATAGGTGCCGCTGACCATCTGGACCTCGTAGATCTTGTTATCCCTTCCGCATATGACTCCTCCTGTACTTCCTCCCCTTCCTCTTGTCCCAACACCTGACTCCGAATAATAATTACAGTGTGCTCCATCATGTAGATGACCAGAATTGTCACGCTGAGAATGACATTGCCAGTGCTAAACATCTTCGTCGACATTTCAAAACTGTGTAGCAGGGTGCATAGGTCCTTGATCTGACACCACTCCAGCAGCGTGATCTGCACCACCTCTGGATCAACTTATCCCAGGCTATATGTCTTACCGTATTTCAGCAGGGCTCTGCGGTGCTGCCACACACGCTGCAACATGTGCAGATTCCAATTCCTGCGTGTCGGAACATCGCATTTCCGGCGTTTAACTGCCAGACCCTAAGACTTCCGGAGTGATGAAAGTTGTTGAGCTGCTGTGTGCGCACGATGGAAGTGAGCACATAGCGAGCGTGCCCGCTGCACAAGGCCATGTAGGCCGTGATGGTGTTTTAAAAATTGCTGGAGAATTCGGATCAACACGTGAGCCATAAAAGGCACGTGTGTCACATTGCCCTGAGGATGGCCCGCAGCCAGGTTTGCATCATTGCCGCACACGGCTGTTAAGTCACCAACGGAGTCCGCTCCGTCAATTTGTACTCCGGTCGCCAGGTGACAACGTGTTCCTTTCATGAATAGTGCTGATGATGGGAGAGTAGTCGATGCCAGCGGCGCAGGTGGACGCAGGTTATGCTCACCCACTGGGCTGCATTACCTTGACAGATGCAGAATCTCTGGCTGAATGTAGCTGGTGGGTATCTCACAGATGAAATACCATCATTCAGCTACAACCAATGGGAAGACACCACACCCTTTTTTATGCCCATCCTGTCTGCAGACCACTGCCAGACATAGCTATGAACCTCTGGTTAATTTTACCCCCAGTTCAGTTTTATGATTTTGTGTGCTTGTTACCTGACTACTTTTCCTGCTTGCTGTTTATGTACCTTGTTGGCCGATACGCATTTCACCTCTGCTTGTTTTCTGATTAAGTCCTGGCCGTCCCATTCTGTTCCTGTTCCTCAATTAATGTTTTGACCCTGCCTGACTACTATTCTCTGTAATAGCGGTGTGACTCACATTTCCCATACATTTCAAAGTAAAACTTTGACCGCCTGATGGCATTGAGCTCTGCTGCCAGCATAGTAAGGAGGTGTGTGGTAGTCCTTGTGCGCAGTTGCAAGGAAGGGTGGCCTGACCACACAGGGTTTGCGCAAAGGTAGAGGACCCACACGAGGTTGAAGAGGCAGAAGCAGTGTATTAACTTCTACATACAGAACAAGGATTGAAACAACTCGTGGGGACGGCAAGACTTGTACAGCAGACCCTTCTCCATCTCTCACCATAGTTTGCCAGTGCCCAGTCAGTGACATGTAATGACCCTGTCTATGCTTACTGGTCCAAGTATCTGTGTTGAAATGCACCCTGTCGCACACAGATTTTCTCAAGGAAGTGGTGATGTTGTGTGCGACATGCCGGTGTAGCGCGGGCATGCTTTTCTTGGAGAAGCAGTGGTGATTGGGCATCTGGTACTGGGGCACAGCGACAGACATAAGGTCTGTAAAATCCTGTGTGTCCACTACGCGTAAAGGCAGCATTTCGGTAGCCAACAGCTTACAGAGGGATAGAGTCAACCACTTAGCTTTGTCATGGGTCGCAGTAAGTGGCCTTTTATTTGACCACATCTGAGGGACAGAGATCTGGCTGCTGTCTGTAGACGGTGTTGAGTAGGGTGTCCCTGGAAAAATGCAGGTTTGTGAGAAAAGTGCAGGCGGAGACATGATGTTGGCTTCATCTTGCCTTCAGATCTGTTCATCTTGTATCATTTTTAAAAAACACAGCAAGCAAGGGTTACTCCAAGCGGAGTCTCCCTTTTTTTCCAAAAATTGGGCCCCACACAGACACCTTATCAGTGGCAGCACTTGTGCCCTAGTTGCAAACAGGATGTTTTGATTTGCATCAAGCACATTCCAAATCCACAAGCATTTACTCTCCCCAGGATGACACAGGGGTAGTAAATTCCTTCTGGATCCATGACTTGTTCATTTTGATGAACGTCAGTCTGTCCACATTGTCACTGGACAGACGCGTGCGCTTATCTGTCAGCACACACCCAGCAGCACTGAAGACACGTTCAGAGACAACGCTGGCAGCTGGACACGACAAAATCTTCGAGGCGTAACTGGAGAGCTCTTGACATTTTTCTAGATTTGAAGCACAAAAGGAGCAAGGCTCCATTTGCAAAGTCATTGCATCGATGTTCATTTGGAGATACTCCTGTATCATCCTCTCCATCCGTTGACTATGTGTCAGACTTGTTGTCTCTGGTGGCCTTGCAAAGGAGGGTCTAAAAAAATTATGAAAAGATTCCATAAAATTGCTGTTACCAGCACCAGATACGGTCCTACTGGTACGGGTAGACTGTTGAAGATGACGAGGCCGTCCCATGTTTGTCAAGTTACAACTGGGAGAATCACTCCCTTCACCTGCACGGTTGTTTGGTGGAAAAGCCGAGCTAAGATCGAGTAACAGCTTCTGCTGATACTCCTGCATACGTGCGTCCCTTTCTATGGGTGGAATTATGTCACAAAATTTGGACTTGTCCCGGGGATCTAATAGTGTGGCAAGCCAGTAGTCATCATCACTTCTAATTTTGACAATACGAGGGTCATGTTGGAGGTAGTGCAACAAGAAGGCACTCATGTGTCTTGCGCAGCCATGCGCACCAAGTCCACGCTGTGTTTGTGGCATAGAGGTGCTAACCGTTCTTTCTTCCTCTGTCATCTCCCCCCAACCTCTTTCAACTGAAATTTGACCAAGGTCCCCCTCATCTGCTGAGTCTTCCATGTCCATGGACAGTTCGTCCTCCATATCTTCATGTCCTCCTGCACCTTCCTCAACATCTCACCTGCTACCATGCGCCCTTGTTGATCCCTGTCCCCCATGGTCCCATGCCTGCCGCGTTGGTGATGATGAACGTCTGGACCTTGGTGATGTTGTTGTGTCTTGCGCATATGAATCCTCCTGTAGTTCCTCCCCTTCCTGTTGTCCCACCCCCTGACTACGAATAGTGTTTAGCGTGTGCTCCAGCATGTAAATGACTGTAATCGTCATGCTGATAATGGCATTGTCAGCGCTAAACATATTCGTCGCCATGTCGAAACTGTGCAGAAGGGTGCATAGGTCCTTGATCTGAGATCACTCCATCAGGGTGATCTGCCCCACTTCTGCATCTCGTTGGCCCAGGCTATACATCATGACGTATTGCACCAGGGCTCGCCGGTGCTGCCACAGTCGCTGTAACATGTGGAGAGTTGAATTCCAGCGTGTCGCCACATCGCATTTCAGGCGATGAACCGGCAGGCCGAAAGACTTCTGGAGCGATGCAAGTCGCTCAGGTGCGGCGGTTGAACGGCGGAAGTGAGCACTGCAGACAGTTTCCGTGCCCTGGTCAGAAGGCCATCTAGGCCGGGATAGTGTGTTAAAAATTGCTGGACAACAAGGTTAAACACGTGAGCCATACAAGGCACGTGTGTCACCTTGCCCAGGCGAAGGGCCGCACCCAGGTTTGCAGCATTGTCGCACACGGCCTTACCAGGCTGCAGGTTGAGTGGAGACAACCATTTATCAAAATCAGTCTCCAGAGCTGCCCACAACTCAGTCGCTGTGTGACTCCTATTTCAAAGACATGTCAAGCTAAAGACCGCCTGATGCCGTTGCGCTCTGCTACCAGCATAGTAATGAGGGGTGCGTGATTCCTTCTGCGCAGTGAGAACGCTGGTGGCCTGACCAGGCAGGCTTGGGGCGGAGGTGGAGGACCCAGATGAGGTGGAGGATGCAGAAGCAGTGGCGGAACTTGGACAGACAGAGGATTGACACACAAGTCGTGGGGACGGCAAGACTTGTGCAGCAGACCCTTCACCATCTATCACCATAGTTACCCAGTGGCCAGTCAGCGACATGTAACGTCCCTGTCCATGCTTACTGGTCCAAGTATCGGTGGTGAAATGCACCCGTTCACACACAGAGTTTCTCAAGGAAGCGGTGATGTTGTGTGCGACATGCTGGTGTAGCGCGGGCACACCTTTCTTAGAGAAGTAGTGGCGACTAGGCATCTGGTACTGGGGCACAGCGACAGACATAAGGTCTCTAAAATCCTGTGTGTCCACTAGGCGGAAAGGCAGCATTTCTGTAGTCAACAGCTTACAGAGGGATAGAGTCAACCTCTTCGCTTTGTCATGGGTCGCAGGAAGTGGCCTTTTATTTGACCACATCTGAGGGACAGAGATCTGGCTGCTGTGTGTAGACGGTGTTGAGTCGGGTGTCCCTGGAAAAATGCAGCTTTGTGAGGAAAGTGCAGGCGGAGACATGATGTTGCCTTCATCCAAAGTTGGTGCTATCGATGTCTGAGAGAGCTGTACACACTCACTTGTTTCCCCTTCCAAACCAACTGACGACCTACCAAGCAAACTGCCTGTTGCGGTTACAGTGGTGGAAGTTGTGGGTGGAAAAACAGGTGTGACAGCTGTCCCCACAGTCCTAGAAGATGACGAGCGCGCGGATGCACTGGAAGGGGCAGGCGGTGGATGGTTCGCTCCGCTAGGCCGCATTGCAGCACGGTGAGCTTCCCATCGGGCCATATGATATTTATTCATGTGACGATTCATGGAAGAAGTTGTCAAACTGCTGAGGTTTTGACCTCTACTAAGAGAACCATGACAAATTTTACAGATCACATAATTTGGGCGATCTTTTTCTATGTCAAAAAAGGACCTGGCTAGGCAAGGCTTAGAGGCCATGCGACCTGTTGATCCACCCCGAATAATGCTCAGAGGCAGAGTGGTGGCTGAGGATGCAGTTGTAGACGTGCTACCAGTGCTCCGACTGTGTCCAGGAAGGCGCCAGGTTACTTCGACGTCGGTTGCATCCTCCTCCACCGCCTCTGTTGACCTCCTCGAGTGTCTGACTGTGGGTTGACAGTAGGTGTGATCTAGAACTTAATCATCAATTGTTGTGTTTGCACTCCCCTACCCCTCAGACCGAGTTTCTTCTTGCCCTGACCGAATATTTAAGTTGTCATCCCAATCGGGTATCTGCGTCTCATCTTCATCAGTATGTTCCTCATTGCCTATAACCACAGTTGTTGGAAAGGCAGCATTTTGGTAGCCAACAGTTTGCATATGATGAAAGTCAACCTCCAAGCCATTTCATGCCCTTCTAAAAGCATGTAAAACACAGCGAGGGGACTCCAACCACAGTCTCCCTCGTTGCCACTAACTGGGCCACACACACCCCACTTGACTGGCATCGGTTGAGCCCCCTTTTGAAAAAGAAAAAGATGCTTTGCATGAAGCACTCTCAAAAATACGCGTGCCTTTCCCGTCCCCTGGCTGACCCAGGGGAAGAAAAGTCCTCTGAGAGCCATGACTTGTTCATCTTGGTTCTTTTAGAGACACAGCGAGGGGACTCCAACCACAGTCTCCCTCGTTGCCACTAACTGGGCCACACACACCCCACTTGACTGGCATCGGTTGAGCCCCCTTTTGAAAAAGAAAAAGATGCTTTGCATGAAGCACTCTCAAAAATACGCGTGCCTTTCCCGTCCCCTGGCTGACCCAGGGGAAGAAAAGTCCTCTGAGAGCCATGACTTGTTCATCTTGGTTCTTTTAGAGACACAGCGAGGGGACTCCAACCACAGTCTCCCTCGTTGCCACTAACTGGGTCACACACACCCCACTTGACTGGCATCGGTTGACCCCCCCTTTTGACAAAGAAAAAGATGCTTTGCATGAAGCACTCTCAAAAATACGCGTGCCTTTCCCGTCCCCTGGCTGACCCAGGGGAAGAAAAGTCCTCTGAGAGCCATGACTTGTTCATCTTGGTTCTTTTAGAGACACAGCGAGGGGACTCCAACCACAGTCTCCCTCGTTGCCACTAACTGGGCCACACACACCCCACTTGACTGGCATCGGTTGAGCCCCCTTTTGAAAAAGAAAAAGATGCTTTGCATGAAGCACTCTCAAAAATACGCGTGCCTTTCCCGTCCCCTGGCTGACCCAGGGGAAGAAAAGTCCTCTGAGAGCCATGACTTGTTCATCTTGGTTCTTTTAGAGACACAGCGAGGGGACTCCAACCACAGTCTCCCTCGTTGCCACTAACTGGGCCACACACACACCCCACTTGACTGGCATCGGTTGAGCCCCCTTTTGAAAAAGAAAAAGATGCTTTGCATGAAGCACTCTCAAAAATACGCGTGCCTTTCCCGTCCCCTGGCTGACCCAGGGGAAGAAAAGTCCTCTGAGAGCCATGACTTGTTCATCTTGGTTCTTTTAGAGACACAGCGAGGGGACTCCAACCACAGTCTCCCTCGTTGACACTAACTGGGCCACACACACCCCACTTGACTGGCATCGGTTGACCCCCCCTTTTGACAAAGAAAAAGATGCTTTGCATGAAGCACTCTCAAAAATACGCGTGCCTTTCCCGTCCCCTGGCTGACCCAGGGGAAGAAAAGTCCTCTGAGAGCCATGACTTGTTCATCTTGGTTCTTTTAGAGACACAGCGAGGGGACTCCAACCACAGTCTCCCTCGTTGCCACTAACTGGGCCACACACACCCCACTTGACTGGCATCGGTTGACCCCCCCTTTTGACAAAGAAAAAGATGCTTTGCATGAAGCACTCTCAAAAATACGCGTGCCTTTCCCGTCCCCTGGCTGACCCAGGGGAAGAAAAGTCCTCTGAGAGCCATGACTTGTTCATCTTGGTTCTTTTAGAGACACAGCGAGGGGACTCCAACCACAGTCTCCCTCGTTGCCACTAACTGGGCCACACACACCCCACTTGACTGGCATCGGTTGAGCCCCCTTTTGAAAAAGAAAAAGATGCTTTGCATGAAGCACTCTCAAAAATACGCGTGCCTTTCCCGTCCCCTGGCTGACCCAGGGGAAGAAAAGTCCTCTGAGAGCCATGACTTGTTCATCTTGGTTCTTTTAGAGACACAGCGAGGGGACTCCAACCACAGTCTCCCTCGTTGCCACTAACTGGGCCACACACACCCCACTTGACTGGCATCGGTTGACCCCCCCTTTTGACAAAGAAAAAGATGCTTTGCATGAAGCACTCTCAAAAATACGCGTGCCTTTCCCGTCCCCTGGCTGACCCAGGGGAAGAAAAGTCCTCTGAGAGCCATGACTTGTTCATCTTGGTTCTTTTAGAGACACAGCGAGGGGACTCCAACCACAGTCTCCCTCGTTGCCACTAACTGGGCCACACACACCCCACTTGACTGGCATCGGTTGACCCCCCCTTTTGACAAAGAAAAAGATGCTTTTCATGAAGCACTCTCAAAAATACGCGTGCCTTTCCCGTCCCCTGGCTGACCCAGGGGAAGAAAAGTCCTCTGAGAGCCATGACTTGTTCATCTTGGTTCTTTTAGAGACACAGCGAGGGGACTCCAACCACAGTCTCCCTCGTTGCCACTAACTGGGCCACACACACCCCACTTGACTGGCATCGGTTGAGCCCCCTTTTGAAAAAGAAAAAGATGCTTTGCATGAAGCACTCTCAAAAATACGCGTGCCTTTCCCGTCCCCTGGCTGACCCAGGGGAAGAAAAGTCCTCTGAGAGCCATGACTTGTTCATCTTGGTTCTTTTAGAGACACAGCGAGGGGACTCCAACCACAGTCTCCCTCGTTGCCACTAACTGGGCCACACACACCCCACTTGACTGGCATCGGTTGAGCCCCCTTTTGAAAAAGAAAAAGATGCTTTGCATGAAGCACTCTCAAAAATACGCGTGCCTTTCCCGTCCCCTGGCTGACCCAGGGGAAGAAAAGTCCTCTGAGAGCCATGACTTGTTCATCTTGGTTCTTTTAGAGACACAGCGAGGGGACTCCAACCACAGTCTCCCTCGTTGCCACTAACTGGGCCACACACACCCCACTTGACTGGCATCGGTTGAGCCCCCCTTTTGACAAAGAAAAAGATGCTTTGCATGAAGCACTCTCAAAAATACGCGTGCCTTTCGCCTCCCCTGGCTGACCCAGGGGAAGAAAAGTCCTCTGAGAGCCAGGTCCACATTGTCAGTGGACAGACACGTGTGCTTATCTGCCAGCAGACCCCCAGCAGCACTGAAGACAGGTTCCGAGAGAACGCTGGCTGCAGGACACGACAAGATCCTCAAGGCGTACGTGGCGAGCTCAGGCAATTTATCCAGATTGGAAGCCTAAAATGAGCAGGGCTCAAGTTGCACAATAATGGAATCGATGTTTCTTTGCATATACTCATATATCTGTGTGTCTCCCTCTTTTTCCTTGTCCAGCTGTTTTGTTTTCACATGAGTATATGTCCTTGTCACTTTCCCATGTGTTTGTGTTATGTTGTGAGTTGTTTGTCACCTTTTGGACACCTTTCAGGGTGTTTTCTAGGTGTTTTACTGTGTTTGTGATTGCCTGCCATTGTTTCCTATGGGCTCGAGTTCGGTTCGTCGAACGTTCGACGAGCCGAACTCGAGCCAGACCCCCCGTTCGGCGAACCGCCTCGAGCCGAACCGGGACCGGTTCGCTCATCTCTACTCATAGGAGATGACATTTATATGAATAAATACATGTGTGGCTAATATAAAGGACTGGCACATGACTTATTCCTTCCAAAGACTATACTAAGGACCAGGGAAGTTTTATTATGTGTGGAGAAAATGCTACTCCGTCAACTGAATAGGAATATCTTTTTTACAGTTAGAGCAGTCAGACTGTGGAATGCCCTACCACAAGAGGTAGTGATGGCAGAGACTTTAACATTATTTAATAAAGAACTGGATGCGTTTCTCATAACTAGAGTTGAGCGCGGTTCGTGGTTTGTGGTTCTCCAGTTCTAGGCTCGAGTGATTTTGGGGCCTGTTCTAGATCGAACTAGAACTCGAGCTTTTTGCAAAAGCTCGATAGTTCTAGAAACGTTCGAGAACGGTTCTAGCAGCAAAAAAACAGCTAAATCATAGCTTGGTTTCTGCTGTAATAGTGTAAGTCACTCTGTGAATCACACTATTATGACATTTCAGTGTATAGTGTGCGTGAACAGCGCCTTCAGATCACTGCTGTTTCTATAATGGCGATCGCCATTTTTTTTTTTTTTTCTTGTCTTCCTTCCCTAAGCGCGCGCGTCTTGTGGGGCGGGCCAGCATGTCAGCCAATCCCAGACACACACACAGCTAAGTGGACTTTGAGCCAGAGAAGCAACGGCATGTGTGATAGGATGTCCATGTCACATGTCCCTGCATTATAAAAACGGACATTTTCTTCCAGGACGCCATTATCTGCCTTCTGCGTCTTTGGTGTCAGACATCACTGTCGCAGCTCCGTCCTCCTCCTGAGTCCTATCGCCGATACAGCTGTATGCGCTGCATACACAGCGTTAGACAGCTTAGGGAGAGCACTTTATAGCAGTCCTTTTAAGGGCTCAAACCGGCAGGGTCAGAGAGCCATAGGTGACAGGTCCTGCAAACAGCAACAGCGTCTGTGTAGCCAAGGTCAGGGATTTCCTCCCTGCATTTCACCATTAGGAGGGAATAGAAAGGCAGGCTTCCATTCCTCTACCCAGAGCACCACAATCCTGCCACTGTACCCTCTTGTCCTCTGCACACTCCAACTCATTATAACTAAGCCATTATACTAGCAAACACTCAGTGTACCTAGTGGCATCCTAAACGTGGCTATTGGACTTTGCTATAGTCCCACTAGTGCAAAGACATTTGCAGAGCACGTCTGCCTGCATTGCACACTCCAACTTTTTTAAACTAAGCAATTTAACTAGCAAACACTCAGTGTACCTAGTGGCATCCTAAACGTGGCTATTGGACTTTGCTATAGTCCCACTAGTGCAAAGACATTTGCAGAGCACGTCTGCCTGCATTGCACACTACAACTTTTTTAAACGAAGCAATTTTAATAGCAAACACTCAGTGTACCTAGTGGCATCCTATACGTGGCTATTGGACTTTGCTATAGTCCCACTAGTGCAAAGACATTTGCAGAGCGCGTCTGCCTGCATTGCACACTCCAAATTTTTTAAACTAAGCAATTTTACTAGCAAACACTCAGTGTACCTAGTGGCATCCTAAACGTGGCTATTGGACTTTGCTATAGTCCCACTAGTGCAAAGACATTTGCAGAGCACGTCTGCCTGCATTGCACACTCCAACTTTTTTAAACTAAGCAATTTTACTAGCAAAAACTCAGTGTACCTAGTGGCATCCTATACGTGGCTATTGGACTTTGCTATAGTCCCACTAGTGCAAAGACATTTGCAGAGCACGTCTGCCTGCATTGCACACTCCAACTCATTATAACTAAGCCATTATACTAGCAAACACTCAGTGTACCTAGTGGCATCCTATACGTGGCTATTGGACTTTGCTATAGTCCCACTAGTGCAAAGACATTTGCATAGCACGTCTGCCTGCATTGCAGACTCCAACTCTTTTTAACTAAGCCATTATACTAGCAAACAGTCAGTGTACCTAGTGGCATCCTAAACGTGTCTATTGTACTTTTGTCTATTCACACTATTGGAACGATATTTGCAGCACGTCTGCCTGCATTGCACACTCAAACTTTTTTAAACTCAGCCATTATACTAGCAAATAGTGATGAGCGAGCATGCTTGTAACTACTCGGTACTCGCACGAGTATCGCTGTACTCGGGCTGCTCGGCGGGGACCGAGTAATCTCGCGATACTCGTGCTGTACTCGTGGTCTTCATTTCTGCATGTTGGCGCTCTTTTGAGAGCCAGCCCTCATGCAGGGATTGGCTGGCAGACCACTGCAATGCCACAGCCCTGTTAGTTGTGGAATTGCAGTGATTGGCCGGCCTGCACAGCGTGACCGAGCCTTTATACCGGCCGGCGCGCTGTGCTCTGCTCACAGCTATCCAGACAGTCAGTGCAGGGAGAGTGTCGCTGATTCAGGGAAAGCTTTGCGGCCCTTTATAGCTTTTTCAGTTGCAGGGCTGCAAACAGTGTGACCAAAAGTCCTTCTCAGGACTATTCTAGTTGTATACAGGCAGGCAGGGTATAGCCAGGTCGGAGTACAGTAGCAGAGTCCTTCTCAGGACTATTGTTGCTATATACAGGCAGGGTATAGCCAGGTCTGAATACAGGCTAGTGACCAGAAGAGTCCTTGTCAGGACTATTGTACCAGTATACAGGCAGGCAGGCAGGCAGGGTAGTGGTGACCGTATACCAGCCTTCATCATATCTGGGGCTGGTGTACACAGTGTAAAACAGTCCAGATAGTGTCTGACTTGTCTGTAATTGTCGCTCCCCAAAAAAACCTGTTAGGTTCTTATTGCGTCCGTGCTTGGTTTTTAAAACCGCACGTGTGTGCCTGTTGGTGGCAGCGTACAGGTGCACTTGTGTGCAATTTCCACAAACTTTGATATAACGCACAAGTAGTGAATATACACGTCAGCAGTGCACAGCATTGCAAAATGCGCAAGGGCATTGGCAAGGAACAAGGAAGTGGACGTGATGGTGGTGCAGGCAGAGGCCGAGGTCGTGGGCAAGCTCTAATTTCGCCACAACAAAGGGCCACATCTAGTCGCTCGCACGTCCTGTCCCAAATTCTTGGGGACCGCAGCAGTACACCGCTCTTGAACCAAGACCAGTGTCAACAGGTTGTTAGTTGGATAGCAGATAATGCTTCCAGTCAGATTGGCACCACCACAAACACTCTGTCTTCCACACGGTCAAGTGTCAGTAGCCGTGATACTGCACCGCACATTTCTGAACCTGATCCTCCTTCCTACCACCAGGCTGAGTACACGTCCTCCTCGGACATTAATGATCCCACACTTGGACACTCGGAAGAGCTGTTCACATTTCCATTCACACATTCTGGCCTCTCGCCAGCTCATATTGAAGTGGGTCATGAGGAGATCGTCTGTACAGATGGCCAAATATTTGAGCAGCCACGTTCTCACGAAGTTGGCAACGTGTCTCAACAAGTGGTGGACGATGATGAGACACAATTGTCAGGAAGTCAGGAGGAGGAGCAGGGTGCGGAAGAGGAAGACGACGTGGTGGATGATCCAGTAACTGACCCAACCTGGCAGGAGGATATGCAGAGCGAGGACAGCAGTGCACAGGGGGAGGGAGGCGTAGCATCACAACAGGCAGTAAGAAGCAGGGTGGTGGCCCCAGGCAGAAGTCAGGCAACCGTTCCCCGGAACAACACGACGACACAAGGTGCCTGTACAAATGTTAGGTCTTCCCGAGTCTGGCAGTTTTTTAAGTTGGATCCAGATGATTCAAAAAAGGCCATTTGCAACACCTGCCGTGCCAGCATCAGCAGGGGTACCAAAACTAGCAGCCTGACCACCACCAGCATGATCAGGCACATGTCAGCCAAGCACCCGACTTTGTGGGAAGTACAACAGAGTCGAGGAGCAGTGCTTGCTGATGTCACTGCTACGTCTTCGCTGGTTGTGCATGCGAGCCAATCCCCTGTCCATGCTGCCTGCGAACAAGCCTCCTCCACTCCTGCACCTGCAGTTGCCTACGCAGAAAGAACACCATCATCAAGCACGTCCTTGTCCCAGTGCAGCGTTCAGTTATCCATTCAGCAAACCTTTGAACGCAGGCGCAAATACACTGCCAACACCCCACATGCCACAGTTCTAAATGCTAACATTTCGCGACTGCTTGCGCTGGAAATGTTGCCTTTTAGGCTGGTGGAGACAGAAGCATTCCGTGACCTGATGGCGGAAGCTGTCCCACGTTACTCGGTCCCCAGCCGCCACTATTTCTCCCGGTGTGCCGTCCCCGCGTTGCATAACCACGTGTCACAAAACATCACACGTGCCCTGAACAACGCTGTTTCACCCAAGGTCCACCTAACCACAGACACGTGGACAAGTGCTTGTGGGCAAGGCCGCTACATCTCGTTGACGGCACACTGGGTTAATATTGTGGAAGCTGGGACCCAGTCTGAGCGAGGGACGGAACACGTCCTTCCCACACCAAGGTTTGCAGGCCCTACCTCAGTCAGTGTTTCACCAACACTCTACAGCTCCGGAATGTCATGCTCTTCAGCCTCCTCCTCCTCCTGCGCATCCTCATCCACTGTACCCTCCACACCAGTCACAAGCTGGAAGCACTGCAGCACTGCCTCGGCGAAGCGGCAACAGGCTGTGCTGAAGCTAATCTGCATAGGTGACAAACCCCACAATGCAGAAGAGCTGTGGACAGCTCTGAAACAGCAGGCAGATCACTGGCTCACACCTCTGAACCTAAAGCCAGGAAAGGTCGTGTGTGACAATGGCCGGAACCTGGTGGCGGCTTTGAGGCGAGGCCAGCTGACACATGTTCCATGCGTGGCCCATGTGCTCAACCTCGTGGTTCAGCGGTTTCTAAAGTCATACCCAGAGCTGTCTGATCTGCTGGTAAAAGTTCGCCGCCTGTCTGCACATTTTCGAAAGTCACCTACTGCTTCAGCCGGCCTTGCCGGCTTTCAGCGCAGTTTGCATCTTCCGGCTCACAGACTGGTGTGTGATGTCCCCACGCGTTGGAATTCAACTCTGCACATGTTGGTCAGGATATGTGAGCAGAAGAGGGCAGTTGTTGAGTACCTGCATCACCTAAGCCGTCGGGAAATGGGTCAAACTCCACACATAACACCTGAGGAGTGGAGATGGATGTCAGACCTATGTACCATCCTCCAAAACTTTGAGGACTCCACCAAGATGGTGAGTGGTGATGATGCCATTATTAGCGTCACCATACCGCTACTCTGCCTTCTAAAACGGTCTCTGCTGAAAAACAAACATGATGCATTGCAGGCGGAGCGCGATGAGTTGCAGCAAGAAACAGTAGTGGGTGTGGGTGATGATAACACACAGCCCAGCCTCGTCTCATCACAACGTGCAGTGGAGGACTATGACGAGGCGGAGGATGAAGACATGGAGCAACTCTCCGGCCAAATTGAGGATATGACATGCACACCAGTCATATCCTCGGTTCAGCGTGGCTGGCCAGAGGACAGGGTAGATGAGGAGGAGGAGGAGGAGGAGGACAGCATGTTCAGTCATCTTGTTGGTCAGGCTACTGAAGTCCTGGCTGTTAAGAGTCTGGCGCACATGGCTGACTTTATGGTAAGCTGCCTGTCTCGTGACCCTCGCGTTAAGAACATCTTGGCCGACAATCATTACTGGTTGGTAACACTGTTAGACCCACGCTACAAGGAGAACTTTTTGTCTCTTATTCCCGTGGAGGAGAGGTCAACCAAAATGCAGCAGTTCCGGAAGGCCATAGTCACGGAAGTAGGCAAAGCATTCCCCTCACAAAACGCTAGCGGCATAGGTCATGAATCAGTGGACAACCGAGGCGTACAGCCGAGAGAGGCACAAGTCCAATCCGCCAGAGGTAGGGGAACAGTCTTTAAGATGTGGGACAGTTTTCTCAGCCCCTCACGTACTACAGCCCCTGAGGTGCGGGGTAGTGCCACAAGAAATCCTAAGTTTGCCCAGATGCTGAAGGAGTACCTTGCAGATCGAACAACTGTACTCCGACATTCCTCTGTGCCTTACAATTATTGGGTATCCAAGCTGGACACGTGGCATGAATTGGCTCTCTACGCCTTGGAAGTCCTGGCCTGCCCTGCTGCTAGCGTTTTGTCAGAGCGTGTTTTTAGTGCCGCAGGTGGAATCATTACAGATAAACGCACCCGCCTGTCAACTGAAAATGCTGACAGGCTGACTCTGATCAAGATGAACAAGGGTTGGATTGGGCCAGACTTCACCACACCACCAGCAAATGAGAGCGGAATTTAAAGTTTGCCATGTACCTCCACTCACCCATGGGTACACACTTCTGGACTTTTGATAATCGCTGGACTGCTCCTCCTTCTCCTCATGCGCCACCATCATGATGACCATTACAAATTGCAATACTTAGGCCTTTGTTTCAGGTATACCCCCAGTGGTAAATTTTTTTGTCCATTCTTTGCAGAATGGACATTACAACGACAGGAGACCCGCTCCTTTGCAATGGGAACAATGTTTTGAGGCCCTCATGCACGTCTCTACCCAGGGACAACGTGGAGCCTCCCAATTTTTGGCTGCCCTGCCTAAGGGCTATACTATAATACACCCACTTCCTGACAATGGACACTTAATGTTTTGAGGCCCTCATGCACGTCTCCACCCAGGGACAACGTGGAGCCTCCCAATTTTTGGCTGCCCTGCCTAAGGGCTATACTATAATACACCCACTTCCTGACAATGGACACTTAATGTTTTGAGGCCCTCATGCACGTCTCTACCCAGGGACAACGTGGAGCCTCCCAATTTTTGGCTGCCCTGCCTAAGGGCTATACTATAATACACCCACTTCCTGACAATGGACACTTAATGTTTTGAGGCCCTCATGCACGTCTCTACCCAGGGACAACGTGGAGCCTCCCAATTTTTGGCTGCCCTGCCTAAGGGCTATACTATAATACACCCACTTCCTGACAATGGACACTTAATGTTTTGAGGCCCTCATGCACGTCTCTACCCAGGGACAACGTGGAGCCTCCCAATTTTTGGCTGCCCTGCCTAAGGGCTATACTATAATACACCCACTTCCTGACAATGGACACTTAATGTTTTGAGGCCCTCATGCACGTCTCTACCCAGGGACAACGTGGAGCCTCCCAATTTTTGGCTGCCCTGCCTAAGGGCTATACTATAATACACCCACTTCCTGACAATGGACACTTAATGTTTTGAGGCCCTCATGCACGTCTCTACCCAGGGACAACGTGGAGCCTCCCAATTTTTGGCTGCCCTGCCTAAGGGCTATACTATAATACACCCACTTCCTGACAATGGACACTTAATGTTTTGAGGCCCTCATGCACGTCTCTACCCAGGGACAACGTGGAGCCTCCCAATTTTTGGCTGCCCTGCCTAAGGGCTATACTACAATAGACCCACTTCCTTCCAATGGGCACTTCAGGTTTACAGGCCCTCATACACGTCTCTATCCAGGGACAACGTGGAGCCTCCCAATTTTTGGCTGCCCTGCCTAAGGGCTATACTACAATAGACCCACTTCCTTACAATGGGCACTTCAGGTTTACAGGCCATCATGCACGTCTCTATCCAGGGACAATGTGGAGCCTCCCAATTTTTGGCTGCCCTGCCTAAGGGCTATACTATAATACACCCACTTCCTGACAATGGACACTTAATGTTTTGAGGCCCTCATGCACGTCTCTACCCAGGGACAACGTGGAGCCTCCCAATTTTTGGCTGCCCTGCCTAAGGGCTATACTATAATACACCCACTTCCTGACAATGGATACTTAATGTTTTGAGGCCCTCATGCACGTCTCTACCCAGGGACAACGTGGAGCCTCCCAATTTTTGGCTGCCCTGCCTAAGGGCTATACTACAATAGACCCACTTCCTTACAATGGGCACTTCAGGTTTACAGGCCCTCATGCACGTCTGTATGCAGGGGCATTGGTGAACCTCACAATTTTGGACTGCCCTGGCAAAGGAAAATACTACAAAGACTCACTTCCTCAAAATGGGCACATTAGACTCAAGAGGCCTTCATGTACGTCTCTTCTCAGGGACATCGGAGTGCCACACAATGTTTTCACGTAAAATCTTTCATGTATTAATCTCAAAAAGTAACATACACCAGCTCTATCTCACTATTGGGTATGTGCCCTTAACATTTCCACCATGAAAAATCATTTTGGGGTCATTTTGGAAGGTTTTCTGGTGAGTCCGTAAAAATGGCGTAAAACGCGGACAAAATTTTTCACAGCTGTGACTTTTCAGTGATAAATGCTTCAAGGGGTCTTCCCCATGCTGTTGCCATGTCATTTGAGCACTCTTCTGAGACTTTTGTGACATTTTTAGGGTTTCTCCATGCTGCCGGGGGGTCATTTCACAAAAATACTCGGGTCTCCCATAGGATAACATTGGGCTCGTTGCTCGGGCCGAGTACACGAGTATCTTGGGAGGCGCGGCCCGAGCTTCGAGCACCCGAGCTTTTTAGTACTCGCTCATCACTACTAGCAAACACTCAGTGTACCTATTGGCATCCTAAACGTGGCTATTGTACTTTTGTCTATTCACACTATTGTAAACATATTTGCAGCACGTCTGCCTGCATTGCACACTCAAACTTTTTTAAACTCAGCCATTATACTAGCAAACACTCAGTGTACCTATTGGCATCCTAAACGTGGCTATTGTACTTTTGTCTATTCACACTATTGTAAAGATATTTGCAGCACGTCTGCCTGCATTGCACACTCAAACTTTTTTAAACTCAGCCATTATACTAGCAAACACTCAGTGTACCTATTGGCATCCTAAACGTGGCTATTGTACTTTTGTCTATTCACACTATTGGAACGTTATTTGCAGCACGTCTGCCTGCATTGCACACTCAAACTTTTTTAAACTCAGCCATTATACTAGCAAACACTCAGTGTACCTATTGGCATCCTAAACGTGGCTATTGTACTTTTGTCTATTCATACTACTGCAAATCTATGTGCAGCACCTCTGCATGACAACCTCCTGCTCTGTTTTTAATAAGCTATAATGATAGCACAAAATACTGCCATTTAGTGGCATCATAGAACTGGCTGTTGTATTCCATTAGTGCCCCACTGGTGACAAGCTATTTCTAGCACCTCTACATCACACCCTCATGCACATTTTGCTACGCTAATGTTATAGCAAACTCATGGAATTCATTGCTGCATTTCATAATTCGGAGGGATAGAAAGTGAGGCTTCCTTTAGCTTTTCCTTCTGTTCATAGACAGCATCTCCAAGAGCAATTTCCCCTCCACGTCTAAGTGTGGAGAGGCAGCTAGTGCGCATGCGTGTGCCGATGTACCCCAGCTGCAGCATAATTACAGTGTTTCGCGTAGTGAGTATGCTCAGCCTGACTGTGTTATTCCTGACGCTAAGTCTTCTTTTCGGGATACAGCGCATGCTCCCACACTAAGTGTGAAAAGCCTCTTTGCACAGGTGCTTGCATTCCGTGCCGGGTCTAAGTCCTGTTTTGTGCCTAGACACCATGCTAAAGCTGATAGTCTTTTTTCAGAGACTGTATTTCATGCTACTGAACATGCTCAGGCACTTCCTGCATCTGAGACTAGGTCCGGTAATGAACTCTTTGGCCCTGGCCCTGATGTGGGGGTCCCATATAGACCACAGGGCATCAGGTGTCCTCCCAAATGGCTTGCAGAGGCCCACATCTATGACTTGTCACCGCATTATTGATGGTCAGACGATGACTGGGAAGGTGTTTGGGTCATGGCAGCCATGAGGTCATCATTGAAGTTGCGTTTCCAAATAGGACGCTAGTTATGCCACTCATGACGTGTCACTCTACTTTTGTCTCCAGGAGGTGCATTGTGGTTCACCCTGGTTTGGGGCGGACCCAGGTTATAAAAGGGGCTGGAGCCAACAAGGAGGTGCGCAGTGTTCTATTATGCTCCGAAAGAGCACACCTCCATGTGTTGAACCCATTGCGGCTTTAGGCCAGAGGTAGGCAGGGATAGGGTGGTGGATGCAGGCCACCACCACAGTTGGTAACGCAGAACGGTTAAGACCAGCTCCTGTCCTACCAGTCCTGCTTGTGCAGCCCAGTGGCATTAACAGGCCTGCTGCTGCTGATGCGCCTGCTGTCCACAGGTGTGGCCCCTACGCACACGGTCAGCGTACTCAATGGCCCCTGTGTTGTTAACAGTGAGTTCCTGGGCTGGGTGGGCATGTGGACCCTGTGACGCTAACAGGGCTCACAGTCTCCAGATCCGAATGGCGTCTAACTCGGTTCAGGCTACTATTAGTTTCATAGCCACACAGCTCTGTATCCTCCACCAAACCTTCCAGTTGCCAACCTCTCCTTTTCCAACTGGGAGCACGGTGGACACTGACTGCTGATGGGGATATATACCTTTCTCTTTCTTTTCTTATTAATTTTCGTTATATAGCGGTCACAGATTATATACCACTTTATCCAAATCTGCCAGTCCCACTGTAACAGATGGTGTTTCTTCAGCAAATGTTACAGTTGCTTAACCACCAAATCCACGGACCAAAACTTTTTTCCCCTTTCCAACACACCTGTTCCCCTTTCCAACAGCATCTGTCCTTTTTCAACTCATTTTGGGATATGACCAAAAGTGCAACTGTGCAGGGACACCGTACTCAACGCCATCTCAGCACAGCAGCCATCCCTCGGTCCCTCCGATGTGGACAAGTATCATAGTATCATAGTATCATAGTTTTTAAGGTTGAAGGGAGACTCTAAGTCCATCTAGTTCAACCCGTAGCCTAACATGTTGATCCAGAGGAAGGCAAAAAAACCCCAATGTGGCAAACAAGTTCCAATGGGGAAAAAATGTCCTTCCTGACTCCACATCCGGCAATCAGACCAGTTCCCTGGATCAATACCCTGTCATAAAATCTAATATACATAACTGGTAATATTACATTTTTCAAGAAAGGCATCCAGGCTCTGCTTAAATGTTAGTAGTGAATCACTCATTACAACATCATGCGGCAGAGAGTTCCATAGTCTCACTGCTCGTACAGTAAAGAATCCTCGTCTGTGATTATGATTAAACCTTCTTTCCTCAAGACGTAGCGGATGCCCCCGTGTTCCAGTCGCAGGCCTAGGTGTAAAAAGATCTTTGGAAAGGTCTCTGTACTGTCCCCTCATATATTTATACATTGTGATTAGATCTCCCCTAAGCCTTCGTTTTTCCAGACTAAATAACCCCAAGTTTAATAATCTGTCTTGGTATTGCAGCCCACCCATTCCTCTAATAATCTTGGTGGCTCTTCTCTGCACCTTCTCCAGTTCAGCTATGTCCTTCTTATATATCGGTGACCAGAATTGTACACAGTATTCTAAGTGCGGTCGCACTAGTGACTTGTACAGAGGTAGAAGTATATTTTTTTCATGAACACTTATACCTCTTTTAATACATCCCATTATTTTATTAGCCCTGGCAGCAGCTGCCTGACACTGTCCACTAAAGTGAAGTTTACCATCCACCCATACACCCAAGTCTTTTTCTGTGTCTGTTTTACCCAGTGTTCTACAATTAAGTACATAATCATAAATGTTATTTCCTCTACCCAAGTGCATGACCTTACATTTATCTACATTAAACTTCAATTGCCACTTCTCAGCCCAATCCTCCAATTTACATAAATCTCCCTGTAATATAAAATTATCCTCCTCTGTATTGATTACCCTGCAGAGTTTAGTATCATCTGCAAATATTGAAATTCTACTCCACATGCCCCCAACAAGGTCATTTATAAATATGTTGAAAAGAAGCGGGCCCAATACTGACCCCTGTGGTACCCCACTATGAACTGAGACCCAGTCCGAGTACGTACCATTAATAACCACCCTTTGTTTCCTATCACTGAGCCAGTTTTTAACCCAGTTACACATATTTTCCCCTATCCCCATTATTCTCATTTTATGTACCAACCTTTTGTGTGGCACCGTATCAAAAGCTTTTGAAAAGTCCATATACACAACATCCACTGCATTTCCCTGGTCCAAGCTTGAACTTACCTCTTCATAGAAGCTGATCAAATTAGTTTGACAGGATCGATCCCTCATAAACCCATGTTGATACTCTGTCATAAGGTTATTTTTCTTGAGATACTCCAGTATAGCATCTCTCAAGAAACCCTCAAGGATTTTACCAACCGTAGAGGTTAAACTTACCGGCCTATAATTTCCTGGCTCAGTTTTTGTCCCCTTTTTGAATATTGGCACCACATTTGCTATGCGCCAGTCCTGCGGTACCGACCCTGTTATTAAGGAATCTGAGAAGATTAAAAATAATGGTCTATCTATCACAGAACTCAATTCCTGTAGTACTCTGGGGTGTATGCCATCCGGGCCCGGAGATTTGTCAACCTTAGTGATTTCGAGGCGGCGGCGTACTTCCTGCTGGGTTAAGCAGGTAATATTCAAGGGTGAATTTATGGCATCACTGGTCATGTCATCTGCCATGGCATTTTCTTGTATAAAAACCGTAGAAAAAAAGTCATTCAGCAGGTTGGCTTTACCCTCATCCCCTTCCACCATTTCACCAAGACTATTTTTAAGGGGGCCAACACTATCGCTTTTCAGTTTTTTACTGTTTATGTAGTTAAAGAATATTTTAGGATTATTTTTACTTTCTCTCGCAATGAGACTCTCTGTCTCAAACTTAGCTAACTTAATTTGCTTTTTACATATTTTATTTAATTTTCTATAATTATATAATGCCTCATCACTACCTACCCTCTTTAATTCTTTTAAGGCTTTCTGTTTTTTCTTTTATTGCTTCCCTTACAGCTCTATTTAGCCATAGGGGTTTCCTCCTATTTCTAGAATGTTTGTTCCCATAGGGTATATTTTCTGCACAAGCCCTATTCAGGATGCTCATAAAAGTCTCCCATTTGCTTTGTGTACTTTTATTACTTAGTACATCATCCCAGTTTATTGCACTAAGATCATCTCTCAACCGTTTAAAATTTGCTTTCCTGAAGTTTAGTGTCCTTGTAGCCCCTCTACTATACATCTTACTAAAGAATACATGAAAACTTATTATTTTGTGATCACTATTCCCCAAGTAACCCCCAACTTGTATATTTGATATGCGGTCTGGCTTATTGGTTAGTACAAGGTCTAGTAATGCTCCCCCTCTTGTGGGGTCCTGTACCATTTGTGAAAGGTAATTATCTTTCATTGTTATCAAAAATCTATTTCCTTTGCTGGAACTGCAAGTTTCTGTTCCCCAATTTATATCAGGATAGTTAAAGTCCCCCATAATAATTACCTCTCCGAGACTCGCTGCTTTATCAATTTGCTTTATGAGGAGATTCTCTACCTCTTCCATAATATTCGGCGTCTTATAACACACCCCTATCAGTATTTTATTATTCATTCTCCCCCCCCTTATCTCCACCCATAGGGACTCTACATTTTCAGTACCCTCACATATGTTGTCACGCAGGATGGGTTTTAAGGATGATTTTACATATAGACACACACCTCCCCCTCGCTTATTTGTACGGTCATTCCTGAATAGGCTATAACCCTGTAAATTAACAGCCCAGTCATAGCTCTCATGCAGCCATGTCTCTGATATCCCCACTATATCATAATTTTCTTCCAACAATATTAATTCTAATTCCTCCACCTTATTTGTGAGGCTTCGGGCATTAGTGTACATGCACGTTACGTATGACTCTGTACCTATATTCCTGCTTACTGTATTGACTGTCCTAACCCTTCCCCCCGTACCACCCCCAATTTCATTACTTGTGCCCTGGTCACTATCTGCACTACATTCCCCTTCCATAAAGTGAATACCCTCACCCCCCATTCCTAGTTTAAACACTCCTCCAACCTTCTAGCCATTTTCTGCCCCAGCAGAGCTGCACCCTCCCCATTAAGATGCAGCCCATCCCTAGCATAGAATCTGTAGCCAACTGAAAAGTCGGCCCAATTCTCCAGGAACCCAAAACCCTCTTTCCTACACCAATTCTTGAGCCACCTGTTAACCTCCCTGATCTCTCTTTGCCTCTCTGGTGTGGCTCGTGGCACAGGTAGTATTTCCGAAAATACCACCTTTGAGGTCCATGCTTTAAGCTTACAACCTAATTCCCTGAAATCATCTTTAAGGACCTTCCACCTACCTCTAACTTTGTCATTTGTGCCAATGTGTACAATGACCGCTGGGTCCTCCCCAGCCCCTCCCAGTAATCTGTCAACCCGATCAGCGATGTGCCGAACTCGAGCGCCAGGAAGACAACACACTGTTCGGCGATCCCTGTCTTTGTGACAGATTGCCCTATCTGTCCCCCTAATAATTGAGTCCCCCACTACCAGTACCTGTCTTGCCTGCCCTGCACTCCTATTCCCCCTCTTACTGGAGCAGACACTCCTCTGGCGTAAAAGACCATTTCCTCCTATCCATGACAAAGCGTTGTGATTCACTCTGTGCAGCACTGGTGTTTAGTGGAAAAGTAGATCTAAGATTGCGTACCACATTCTTCAGATACTCCTGTATACGTGCGTACATTTCTATGGCAGGAATTAGTTCGCCAAATTTTGTCTTGTACCGGGGATCTAACAGTGTGGCAACCCAGTATTCAGGATTACTTCAAATTCATACAATCCGAGGGTCATGTAGGTAGTGCAGCAAGAAGGCGCTCATGTGTCTTGTGCATCCAGGAGGACCAAGTCCTTGGTGTGTTGGTGGCAGAGAGGTGAGAATCGTGCCTCCTTCCTCTGCCCTCTCCCCACAACCTCGCACAACCGAAATGTGAGCAAGCTCTCACTCATCTGCTGAGTCTTCCATGCCCATCGCCAGTTCGTCCTCCATTTCTTCATGGGCTCCTGCACTTTCATCAACACTTTTTGCTGATACTATGCGCCCTTGTTAATCCCTCTGTGGCGCCCCTGACCTGGTCAGGCACCACAGAGTATTGCACCCATGCGGGGACAATGCTTCCAGGTAATTTCCAAAGGCCAGGATGAGGTGCACACACAAACATATAGTGACCAGGCCTCCCACATTACCAGAGGGGACCCTTGGGTAGCCAGAAGGGGTTAACTTTCAATTCCCAGCTAGGGGTGTGTTCAGGGGCTGGTTGCTAGGAAGCAGGGCAGAGAGAGAGAGGAAGAGGAGAGTCGAGAGGAAGAAGTTGAAGTGTGTGGAAGGGAGCAGAGGAGCTCTCGTGTCAGACAGGTCCTGAGGAGTGCAGTAGCTGAAAGCGGGGGAGAAAGGGCACCGTGGGTCGGCCTGAAAATCATCCAGAGAGAAGGGTGGCTGAGTACGGAGATCCCGGTATCCGAGCACACAAGGGGAACTAGGTCCCCAGTACAGGCAGCAGATCATCCAGAGCTGCTTAACCTACAGGTGGGGGGGGGTACTTCATGCCCTCACCACGACTACACAGAGCTTGAGCCAAGCAGCAATCACCAGGCCCATAAGGGGACAGGGCCAGAAGCCATCCCACCAAGGCCACGCTGCCGGCAGACGAGCCAGAGAGAGGGGAGCAGGGTGGTAACAGCTTCCCTGGAGGGGTCCTACCACGCTTCAAGCAAAGGATCCTCCTAAAACAGAAAGAGTGCAAGGAAGGCGAGTGGACAGCTACCCTCAGAACGGCCTCCTGGAATTCCTGGCTCAACCTGGTTATCACAGTGTCGCCCGGGCATCTCACCGTGACCTCCAAACAGTGAGTAAACACGTTGAAAGACTTCTTGGACTGTGTTTGAGTCATTCTGCGACCTGTGGTCCCACACACATACACCGGGGCCTGGGGCTTGCCTCACTCTCAGGGGGCTAATATACTGACTGCACCCACCATCAGCCCCAGGCATCCCTTAATCTGCAGTGGCGGTCCCCGCTGACCGCAATACTGAGAGTGGCGTCACGACAATCCTAAAATAAGGTTCCCTACCTGTGACCAGACTGTTCCATCCACGTGGAGTCCCTGAAGGTACTGCACCGACACATACTAGCGGGGCTTCACAACTTCTGGCGTCACGAACAGGATAAGGACTAGACCTGTTCAGACAGGTGACCGTGTGCCTCAGAGGTCCGACCGCAAAAATTGAACCGCCGCCATATTGCCATCTTCAAAAGCGCGCGCTGCAGCCCGCGCGAGGGAGAAGAGCACCGCCCACGAAGAGGTGTGGCCGCCCCAGAATCCCCACAATTCGGAGAGCGTTCTGACCCAGGAAGTGGAAAGGGAGCGCGGGGATTTCTGAAGAAAAATGGACGCTGCAGGAGGTAATGCCCCTGGTCAGGGCGACGCAGCCCAAGCGATGCCAGCCCCCGTCGCGCTGGACGCAGCAGCGCCTGGTGCCGGTGCCGCGGTCGCAGCTGCGCCGGCCGAAATCTCCCCCATAATGCCAGTTTCCTTGCTGTATGTCCCAGGAGCGCAATGGCTGCCCCAATATGCCGGTAAAATAGACACGCTGACCGGGTTTAAGAAGAAGATCAACACCCTGCTAGACATGCACGCGATGACTGGTAAGCAGAGGGCCGCTGTGGTGCTGGGACAATTGACTGAAGCAGCAGAGTTGGAGGCTGAGTCCTGGACCAATGATGACCGGGGCTCTGTTGAGACCATCTTTGCCAAACTAGCAGCTGCTTTTGAACACCGCACCGAGGGAGAGCTGAGGACGGACTTCTATAACTGCCGTCAGAAGCCCCAAGATAGTATAAGAGACTATGCCCTCAGGCTGCAGGCTGCACTACGGGCTCTCAAGCTGGTGGACCCTGTCAGTGATCAGGAAGGAAACCGGATGATGAAGGAACAATTCTTGCGGGGCCTGCGCTCTCCTGAGGATGGGAAGCAGATGAAGCTGTGGTCCCTGGAACACCCTGACGTGGACTTTGCCATTCTGAAAGACAGGGCAGTGAAAGCACTCCAACCTCCTGTGGACACAGACCCCGTCGCACCAGCATGGCCTGCCAGTTCCACGGCTGCAGGAGCGGAATCCTCCTCGCAGACCCTAATAACTGCAAAAGGACTCAACGCGCCAGCAGAGACCATAAGTACGCTATCCTCCCAGGTGCAACAGCTCACTAAGGACGTCGCACAAATCCTGAAAGCAATGCAGTTGCCCTCAGAGACCAAAGTCCCTCATCGGATCCTGCTAGCTGACAACCCAGAGGACGTCCCTTGGATGCGGAGGAGAAGAGGTCCCCCAACCCGAGGCAGGAGCAGTGATCGCTATGACTCATCTGGACAACCCATCTGTCGTCGTTGCCAGGAGGCAGGACACTATGCAAGGGCCTGTCCTTTAAACGAGCCAAACCTGGGGCCGGGGGCCAGTCCTCAGGATTAAGAAGATCAGGCCCAAGTCGCTGCTGTGATCAGTACGTGGGTGGACGTCCTGTCCTGTCCATCGTCCTGGACGGGATCCCTACCCCGGCGTTATTGGACACCGGCTCTCAGGTCACCACGATCCCGTATGTCCTTTATCGGAGGTTTTGGTCGGACGACGATCTCCGACCCCCGGACCCCTCCCTCACCATCTATGCTGCCAACGGACAACCTATAGACCAGATCGGGGTCAAAGAGGTAACCATAAAGGTGGGAAGGCAGGAAATGAAGGGACAAGGACTGATTGTTGCGGACACTGATATTAGAGAAAGGAACCCGCAAATGATTTTAGGCACTAATGTCATAGAAAATTGCCTAGGGGAAGTGTTGATGTTGCTTCACCAGATTGTTGAAGGTGCTGAGGGCAGGTCGCAAAGAGCCTTGCAAAAAGAGATCCGAATCATTCTGAGGAAGCAACAGGTAAAACAGACTGGCGGTGAGATTGGTAGTGTACGGGTGATGGATGCTAACCCCATTGTGATACCCCCACGGAGTGAAATGATGATGTGGTGTAGAGCAGCGGTAGGTCTCAGAGGACAAGATTACCAGGCTGTACTAGAGCCCACTCATTCAGACCACTGGCCCACGATTCTGACAGCCAGGGGGGTAGTTGATGTACACAAGGGACGAGTGCCTGTACGAGTGTTGAACTGTGGGGAGGAGGAAGCCAGACTACCAAGGTACGCTACCATAGCCAAACTGTTTACATGCTCAGATGACGCCATAACACCTGTAGGTCCCCTGACACAAGCTGACTCAACAGAGGACGAGACCTCCCAAAAGCAGTTAGAGGACTGGTGCCAGAAACTACACGTGGGGACTGACTCTACACCCGTCTACCAGAAACATGGGGTTTACAGGGTCGTGCAGGAATACGAGCAGGTCTTTAGCAAGAACCCACTAGACTTTGGTAGGATCAAAGGGGTGCAACATCACATACCCACAGGCAGTCATCCTCCCATTAAGGAAAGACATAGGCCTATTCCACCAGCCCATTACCAGCGCACAAAGGACATGCTGAAGGACATGAAGGAGGCAGGAGTCATAAGGGACAGTTGCAGCCCCTGGGCAGCTCCCCTGGTCCTGGTAAGAAAGAAGGATGGCACGATGAGGATGTGTGTGGATTACAGACGGATAAATCAGATAACACACAAGGATGCCTACCCTTTGCCAAGGATAGAGGAATCCCTCGCTGCCTTGAAAACCTCTAACTACTTTTCTACCCTAGATCTTACTAGTGGCTACTGGCAAGTATCTGTAGCAGAAGAAGATCGGGAGAAGACGGCCTTCACCACCCCAATGGGCCTCTGTGAGTTCAACAGCATGCCATTTGGACTCTGCAATGCCCCCGGGACCTTCCAGAGGCTTATGGAATGCTGCCTAGGGCACCTCAACTTTGAAACCGTCCTGCTCTACCTGGATGATGTCATCGTGTACTCCAAGACCTACGAGGACCACCTGAAACACCTGGCTGAAGTCTTTGAAGCGCTATCCCGATATGGAATGAAGCTGAAACCATCCAAGTGCCATTTACTGAAGCCAAAGGTCCAGTACCTAGGTCACGTGGTCAGTGCAGAAGGAGTAGCACCGGACCCAGAGAAGGTCACAGTCATCCAGGAATGGCCCACACCTACTACCGTTCGGGAGGTACGTCAGTTCCTTGGCTTGGTAGGCTACTACAGAAGGTTCATCAAGGGCTACACGAAAATGGCAGCGCCTTTGCAAGAGCTCCTGGTAGGCCACCCAAAGAAGAAAGGAAAGATCTCCGGCCCGCCATTTCACTGGGGAGAAGCAGAAGAACACTCCTTCAGACAGATGAAAGGGGCCTTGACGGGTGAAGAGATCCTAGCCTACCCTGACTACGGTCTGCCATTCGTACTGTACACCGATGCCAGTAATGTGGGACTGGGAGCAGTGCTTTCACAGGTGCAGGGAGGCAAAGAGCGTGTGATTGCTTACGCCAGCAGGAAGCTCAGGCCTACTGAAAGAAACCCAGAGAATTATAGCTCATTTAAGCTAGAGTTCCTGGCCATGGTATGGCCTATCACAGAGCGGTTCAAGCACTACCTGGCAGCCACCAAATTCACCGTCTTCACGGACAACAACCCCCTGACCCACTTGGATACTGCTAAGTTGGGTGCCATGGAGCAGCGTTGGGTAGCCCGACTGGCGAATTATGACTTTACTGTCAAGTATCGAGCTGGCCGCAAGAACGGCAACGCAGATGCTCTGTCCAGGATGCCTCACCTAGCAGACGAGGGTGAAGATGAAGATGATCTTGAAGAGATTGAGCTGCCAGCGTTCCATCGCCATGGAGCAAAACAGTGTCGGCAGTCGCGTGCCAACCGCCAAGAGGTGACCCTGAACCCACTACCTCACTACAACTGGAAGGAGACCCAGGAAAATGATCCAGCGGTAGGCTTGGTAAAGAAACTGATCAGCCAGCCTGGCGCCAGCCTTGACAGAGGAGCCCCACCTGAGGCACAGTACCTATGGAAGGAGAGGGGTCGATTATTCATCTATCAAGACAAACTTTACAGGAGCATCATTGACCCGAGGACGCATGAGAAGGTGTGGCAAGTGATTGTACCACAGAAGGATACGAGGATGGTGCTAGAAGCCTATCACAATGGTGCAGGCCACTTTGGTTGGAAGAAACTGGAGGCCCTACTTAAAGTAAGATTCTACTGGGTGGGCATGAGATCTGCCCTAGAGAAGTGGTGTCGAAACTGCGGGCCCTGCAATCTTAGAAGAAAAGACCAGCACAGCCAGAGAGCACCACTCCAGCCAATCCAAACTAAACGGCCCCTGGAGATCGTGGCCCTGGACCATGTAAAGTTGGCACCCAGCAGACAAGGCTACAACTACGCTCTCACTATGGTTGACCACTACTCCAGATTCCTGGTGGTAGTACCAGTCAAGGACTTGACCGGTCAGACTGCAGCCAAAGCGTTCCAGACACATTTCTGTCGACCACATGGCTATCCAGACCAAGTGCTCACTGACCAAGGACCAGCCTTTGAAGCTGAAGTGTTTAAGGAGTTTTGTAACCTTTACGGCTGCAAGAAGATCCGTACCACACCTTATCATCCTCAGACCAATGGCATGTGTGAGAAAATGAACCACATCATTCTCGACCTTCTGAAGACTCTCCCACTAGAAGAACGAAGTCAGTGGCCAGAAAAACTGCCCGATCTAGTGGACATGTATAACAACATCCCTGTGAGTTCCACGAACTGAACACCGGCATACCTGATGAGGGCCAGACCAGGGAGATTGCCAGTAGATCTGGAAATGGGAGTTGAGACCCCTGAAGACCATCTACAAGGTGCTGATTGGGATTCCAACCGCCAAGCCCAATACAAGAAAGTACAAGAGTGTGTGGAGCGAAGCCTGACTCAGCAGCGTGAGAAACAAGAAAAGGCCTACAATCGAAAAGCACCTGCTGTTCCTTTGATGCCAGGAAATATGGTTCTCAAAAGAAAGAGAAGACGTCATAAACTTGACAATCACTGGGAAGAAGAACCCTATACTGTGTTACCATCGACGCTTAGCAATGAAAAGACATGCCTTATCAGCAAAGATGGAGGAAAAACAACAGCTGTCGTTTCTAGAGATCGCTTAAAGAAATGTCCTGAACAACTAAGAACCCCTGAAGAAATTCCCAACCCTTTGCCAGTTCAAGAACCAAAAGAAAAGATGATCCATACTGTACTTGGAGATTTTCCAGCAAGTTGGCCTCAATACAATGGAGCAGTAGTTATTCCGGTTATTACATTCCCTCAATCTAGAGAAGTAAGAGACCCAGAAGAACCTGTTCAGAACCTGGAAGAGCCAAATGTAGCTGAAGCAGAAGACCATGCACTGGTATCAATACCTAGTACACCTATTATTCACATCGAGACACATACATCGGGTGGGAGGACACAACCTCAGACAGATGACAGTATAGTACTGCGTAGGTCAACCCACAGCAACTTTGGTCAGCTCCCATTACGCTATAGAGAAAGTACAGTTTAGTTCAAAGTGACGGTATGAAATGTAATGTTTAACCTGTTTACAGTTAAGTAACGTTTAAGTGAAATGTGCCCACAAGGACTATTGTGAGACCTCTTTACAATGTTTTCTTTGCACTAGTTCACGTGCACTTTAAAAAATGGACCACCGGTTATGAACTGGATTTAACTACAAACTTTTGCATTGTAAAAAAGTTACCTCCTTGGTATCAACCACAGAGTCTGCCTGTTGAGGGGCATGGCTCTGCACCAACAAGGGGGCACGCCTGTTTATGGGGCCTGCCCTCCAACACTCGGAAGCGGGTACGCCTGTTTATGGGGCCTACCTTACACCACTCTCCTCAGGAGAGGAAGATTGGAGGAAGGGTCTGGGGAATGTGATGGCCCAGACCTGGTCACCAAGAGGACCGGCGACCTACCTCCTGGAGGTTTTTGGGTGGGTTTCGGACATGTGGGTGGTTGGTGGTGGAATGGTACCTGGTATGTTTAAATGTAAATAATTGCCCCTGTGTGGGAAAAGTTTGTATTTACCTTTTCTCTTGTCTTTGCAGCCCGAGGACGTGCTGATGATAACTAAAGGGGAATGTGGCGCCCCTGACCTGGTCAGGCACCACAGAGTATTGCACCCATGCGGGGACAATGCTTCCAGGTAATTTCCAAAGGCCAGGATGAGGTGCACACACAAACATATAGTGACCAGGCCTCCCACATTACCAGAGGGGACCCTTGGGTAGCCAGAAGGGGTTAACTTTCAATTCCCAGCTAGGGGTGTGTTCAGGGGCTGGTTGCTAGGAAGCAGGGCAGAGAGAGAGAGGAAGAGGAGAGTCGAGAGGAAGAAGTTGAAGTGTGTGGAAGGGAGCAGAGGAGCTCTCGTGTCAGACAGGTCCTGAGGAGTGCAGTAGCTGAAAGCGGGGGAGAAAGGGCACCGTGGGTCGGCCTGAAAATCATCCAGAGAGAAGGGTGGCTGAGTACGGAGATCCCGGTATCCGAGCACACAAGGGGAACTAGGTCCCCAGTACAGGCAGCAGATCATCCAGAGCTGCTTAACCTACAGGTGGGGGGGGGTACTTCATGCCCTCACCACGACTACACAGAGCTTGAGCCAAGCAGCAATCACCAGGCCCATAAGGGGACAGGGCCAGAAGCCATCCCACCAAGGCCACGCTGCCGGCAGACGAGCCAGAGAGAGGGGAGCAGGGTGGTAACAGCTTCCCTGGAGGGGTCCTACCACGCTTCAAGCAAAGGATCCTCCTAAAACAGAAAGAGTGCAAGGAAGGCGAGTGGACAGCTACCCTCAGAACGGCCTCCTGGAATTCCTGGCTCAACCTGGTTATCACAGTGTCGCCCGGGCATCTCACCGTGACCTCCAAACAGTGAGTAAACACGTTGAAAGACTTCTTGGACTGTGTTTGAGTCATTCTGCGACCTGTGGTCCCACACACATACACCGGGGCCTGGGGCTTGCCTCACTCTCAGGGGGCTAATATACTGACTGCACCCACCATCAGCCCCAGGCATCCCTTAATCTGCAGTGGCGGTCCCCGCTGACCGCAATACTGAGAGTGGCGTCACGACAATCCTAAAATAAGGTTCCCTACCTGTGACCAGACTGTTCCATCCACGTGGAGTCCCTGAAGGTACTGCACCGACACATACTAGCGGGGCTTCACACCTCTCCCTCACCATGACTGCCGCATAGGTGCCGCTGACCATCTGGACCTCGTAGATCTTGTTATCCCTTCCGCATATGACTCCTCCTGTACTTCCTCCCCTTCCTCTTGTCCCAACACCTGACTCCGAATAATAATTACAGTGTGCTCCATCATGTAGATGACCAGAATTGTCACGCTGAGAATGACATTGCCAGTGCTAAACATCTTCGTCGACATTTGTGAACTGTGTAGCAGGGTGCATAGGTCCTTGATCTGACACCACTCCAGCAGCATGATCTGCACCACCTCTTGATCAAGTTATCCCAGGATATATGTCATACCGTATTTCAGCAGGGCTCTGCGGTGCTGCCACACACGCTGCAACATGTGCAGATTCCAATTCCTGCGTGTCGGAACATCGCATTTCCGGCGTTTAACTGCCAGACCCTAAGACTTCCGGAGTGATGAAAGTTGCTGAGCTGCTGTGTGGGCACGATGGAAGTGAGCACATAGCGAGCGTGCACGCTGCACAAGGCCATGCAGGCCGTGATGGTGTTTTAAAAATTGCTGGAGAATTCGGTTCAACACGTGAGCCATACAAGGCACGGGTGTCACATTGCCCTGAGGATGGCCCGCAGCCAGGTTTGCATCATTGCCGCACACGGCTGTTAAGTCACCAACGGAGTCCGCTCCGTCAATTTGTACTCCGGTCGCCAGGTGACAACGTGTTCCTTTCATGAATAGTGCTGATGATGGGAGAGTAGTCGATGCCAGCGGCGCAGGTGGACGCAGGTTATGCTCACCCACTGGGCTGCATTACCTTGACAGATGCAGAATCTCTGGCTCAATGTAGCTGGTGGGTATCTCACAGATGAAATACCATCATTCAGCTACAACCAATGGGAAGACACCACACCCTTTTTTATGCCCATCCTGTCTGCAGACCACTGCCAGACATAGCTATGAACCTCTGGTTAATTTTACCCCCAGTTCAGTTTTATGATTTTGTGTGCTTGTTACCTGACTACTTTTCCTGCTTGCTGTTTATGTACCTTGTTGGCCGATCCGCATTTCACCTCTGCTTGTTTTCTGATTAAGTCCTGGCCGTCCCATTGTGTTCCTGTTCCTCAATTAATGTTTTGACCCTGCCTGACTACTATTCTCTGGAATAGCGGTGTGACTCACATTTCCCATACATTTCAAAGTAAAACTTTGACCGCCTGATGGCATTGAGCTCTGCTGCCAGCATAGTAAGGAGGTGTGTGGCAGTCCTTGTGCGCAGTTGCAAGGAAGGGTGGCCTGACCACACAGGGTTTGCGCCAAGGTGGAGGACCCACACGAGGTTGAAGAGGCAGAAGCAGTGTATTAACTTCTACATACAGAAGAAGGATTGAAACAACTCGTGGGGACGGCAAGACTTGTACAGCAGACCCTTCTCCATCTCTCACCATAGTTTGCCAGTGCCCAGTCAGTGACATGTAATGACCCTGTCTATGCTTACTGGTCCAAGTATCTGTGTTGAAATGCACCCTGTCGCACACAGATTTTCTCAAGGAAGTGGTGATGTTGTGTGCGACATGCTGGTGTAGCGCGGGCATGCTTTTCTTGGAGAAGCAGTGGTGATTGGGCATCTGGTACTGGGGCACAGCGACAGACATAAGTTCTGTAAAATCCTGTGTGTCCACTAGGCGTAAAGGCAGCATTTCGGTAGCCAACAGCTTACAGAGGGATAGAGTCAACCTCTTAGCTTTGTCATGGGTCGCAGTAAGTGGCCTTTTATTTGACCACATCTGAGGGACAGAGATCTGGCTGCTGTCTGTAGACGGTGTTGAGTAGGGTGTCCCTGGAAAAATGCAGGTTTGTGAGGAAAGTGCAGGCGGAGACATGATGTTGCCTTCATCTTGCCTTCAGATCTGTTCATCTTGTATCATTTTTAAAAAACACAGCAAGCAAGGGTTACTCCAAGTGGAGTCTACCTTTTTTCCAAAAATTGGGCACACAGACACCCCATCAGTGGCAGCACTTGTGCCCTAGTTGCAAACAGGATGTTTTGATTTGCATCAAGCACATTCAAAAATACGCCATAATTAACCGTCCCCAGCATGACACCGGGGTAGGTAGATAAAGTCTTTGCTGAACCATGACTTGGTCATCTTGGCTCCTTTTAAAAACAATGTAAGCAAGGGTTACTCAAAGCGGAGCCTCCCTTTTTTCCAAAAATTGTGCCCCACACACACCCACCCATTCAGTGGCAGCAGTTGTGCCATAGTTGTACACTTCACAGCTAGATTTGCATCAAGCACATTCCAAATCCACAAGCATTTACTCTCCCCAGGATGACACAGGGGTTGTAAATTCCTTCTGGATCCATGACTTGTTCATTTTGTTGAACGTCAGTCTGTCCACATTGTCACTGGACAGACGCGTGCGCTTATCTGTCAGCACACACCCAGCAGCACTGAAGACACGTTCAGAGACAACGCTGGCAGCTGGACACGACAAAATCTCCAAGGCGTAACTGGATAGCTCTGGCCATTTTTCTAGATTTGAAGCCCAAAATGAGCAAGGCTCTATTTGCAAAGTCATGGCATCGATGTTCATTTGGAGATACTCCTGTATCATCCTCTCCAGCCGTTGACTATGTGTCAGACTTGTTGTCTCTGGAGGCCTTGCAAAGGAGGGTCTAAAAAAATTATGAAAAGATTCCATAAAATTGCTGTTACCAGCACCAGATACGGTCCTACTGGTACGTGTAGACTGTTGAAGATGACGAGACCGTCCCATGTTTGTCAAGTTACAACTGGGAGATTCCCTCCCTGCACCTGCACGGTTGTTTGGTGGAAAAGCGGATCTAAGATCGAGTAACAGCTTCTGCTGATACTCCTGCATAAGTGCGTCCCTTTCTATGGCTGGAATTATGTCACAAAATTTGGACTTGTACCGGGGATCTAATAGTGTGGCAAGCCAGTAGTCATCATCACTTCTAATTTTGACAATACGAGGGGCATGTTGGAGGTAGTGCAACAAGAAGGCACTCATGTGTCTTGCGCAGCCATGCGGACCATGTCCACGCTGTGTTTGTGGCATAGAGGTGCTAACCGTTCTGTCTTCCTCTGACATCTCCCCCCAACCTCTTTCAACTGAAATTTGACCAAGGTCTCCCTCATCCGCTGAGTCTTCCATGTCCATGGACAGTTCGTCCTCCATTTCTTCATGTTCTCCTGCACCTTGCTCAACATTTCGCCTGCTACCATGCGCCCTTGTTGATCCCTGTCCCCCATGGTCCCATGCCTGCCGCGTTGGTGATGATGAACGTCTGGACCTTGGTGATGTTGTTGTGTCTTGCGCATATGAATCCTCCTGTAGTTCCTCCCCTTCCTGTTGTCCCACCCCCTGACTCCGAATAGTGTTTAGCGTGTGCTTCAGCATGTAAATGACTGGAATCGTCATGCTGATAATGTCATTGTCAGCGCTAAACATATTCGTCGCCATGTCGAAACTGTGCAGAAGGGTGCCTAGGTCCTTGATCTGAGACCACTCCATCAGGGTGATCTGCCCCACCTCTGCATCTCGTTGGCCCAGGCTATACGTCATGACGTATTGCACAAGGGCTCTGCGGTGCTGCCACAGTCGCTGTAACATGTGGAGAGTTGAATTCCAGCATGTCGCCACATCGCATTTCAGGCGATGAACTGGCAGGCCGAAAGACTTCTGGAGCGATGCAAGTCGCTCAGCTGCGGCGCTTGAACGGCGGAAGTGAGCAGACAGTTTTCGTGCCCTGTTCAGAAGGTCATCTAGGCCGGGATAGTGTGTTAAAAATTGCTGGACGACAAGGTTCAACACGTGAGCCATACAAGGTACGTGTGTCACCTTGCCCAGGCGAAGGGCCGCACCCAGGTTTGCAGCATTGTCGCACACGGCCTTACCAGGCTGCAGGTTGAGTGGAGACAACCATTTATTAAACTCGGACCGCAGAGCTGACCACAACTCCTCAGCTGTGTGACTCTTATTCCCAAGACATGTCAAGCTAAAGACCGCCTGATGCCGTTGCGCTCTGCTGCCAGCATAGTAATGAGGGGTGCGTGATTCATTCTGCGCAGTGAGAACGCTGGTGGCCTGACCAGGCAGGCTTGGGGCGGAGGTGGAGGACCCAGATGAGGTGGAGGATGCAGAAGCAGTGGCGGAACTTGGACAGACAGAGGATTGACACACAAGTCGTGGGGACGGCAAGACTTGTGCAGCAGACCCTTCACCATCTATCACCATAGTTACCCAGTGGCCAGTCAGCGACATGTAACGTCCCTGTCCATGCTTACTGGTCCAAGTATCGGTGGTGAAATGCACCCGTTCACACACAGAGTTTCTCAAGGAAGCGGTGATGTTGTGTGTGACATGCTGGTGTAGCGCGGGCACACCTTTCTTAGAGAAGTAGTGGCGACTAGGCATCTGGTACTGGGGCACAGCGACAGACATAAGGTCTCTAAAATCCTGTGTGTCCACTAGGCGGAAAGGCAGCATTTCGGTAGCCAACAGCTTACAGAGGGATAGAGTCAACCTCTTAGCTTTGTCATGGGTCGCAGGAAGTGGCCTTTTATTTGACCACATCTGAGGGACAGAGATCTGGCTGCTGTGTGTAGACGGTGTTGAGTAGGGTGTCCCTGGAAAAATGCAGGTTTGTGAGGAAAGTGCAGGCGGAGACATGATGTTGCCTTCATCCAACGTTGGTGCTATCGATGTTTGAGAGAGCTGTACACAATCACTTGTTTCCCCTTCCAAACCAACTGACGACCTACCAAGCAAACTGCCTGTTGCGGTTACAGTGGTGGAAGTTGTGGGTGGAAAAACAGGTGTGACAGCTGTCCCCACAGTCCTAGAAGATGACGAGCGCGCGGATGCACTGGAAGGGGCAGGCGGTGGATGGTTGGCTCCGCTAGGCCGCATTGCAGCACGGTGAGCTTCCCACCAGGCCATATGATATTTATTCATGTGACGATTCATGGAAGAAGTTGTCAAACTGCTGAGGTTTTGACCTCTACTAAGATAACCATGCCAAATGTTACAGATCACATAATTTGGTCGATCTTTTTTTATGTCAAAAAAGGACCAGGCTAGGCAAGGCTTAGAGGCCATGCGACCTGTTGATCCACCCCGAATAATGCTCAGAGGCAGAGTGGTGGCTGAGGATGCAGTTGTAGACGTGCTACCAGTGCTCTGACTGTGTCCATGAAGGCGCAAGGTTACTTCGACGTCGGTTGCATCCTCCTCCACCGCCTCTGTTGACCTCCTCGAGTGTCTGACTGTGGGTTGACAGTAGGTGGGATCTAGAACTTCATCATCAATTGTTGTGTTTGCACTCCCCTCCCCCTAAGACCGAGCCTCTTCTTGCCCTGACCGAATATTTAAGTTGTCATCCCAATCGGGTATCTGCGTCTCATCTTCATCAGTATGTTCCTCATTGTCTATAACCACAGTTGTTGGAAAGGCAGCATTTTGGTAGCCAACAGTTTGCAGATGATGAAAGTCAACCTCCAAGCCATGTCATGCCTTTCTAAAAGCATGTAAAACACAGCGAGGGGACTCCAACCACAGTCTCCCTCGTTGCCACTAACTGGGCCACACACACCCCACTTGACTGGCATCGGTTGAGCCCCCTTTTGAAAAAGAAAAAGATGCTTTGCATGAAGCACTCTCAAAAATACGCGTGCCTTTCCCGTCCCTTGGCTGACCCAGGGGAAGAAAAGTCCTCAGAGCCATGACTTGTTCATCTTGGTTCTTTTAGAAACACAGCGAGGGGACTCCAACCACAGTCTCCCTCGTTGCCACTAACTGGGCCACACACACCCCACTTGACTGGCATCGGTTGAGCCCCCTTTTGAAAAAGAAAAAGATGCTTTGCATGAAGCACTCTCAAAAATACGCGTGCCTTTCCCGTCCCCTGGCTGACCCAGGGGAAGAAAAGTCCTCTGAGAGCCATGTCCACATTGTCAGTGGACAGACATGTGTGCTTATCTGCCAGCAGACCCCCAGCAGCACTGAAGACAGGTTCCGAGAGAACGCTGGCTGCAGGACACGACAAGATCCCCAAGGCGTACGTGGCGAGCTCAGGCAATTTATCAAGATTGGAAGCCTAAAATGAGCAGGGCTCAAGTTGCACAATAATGGAATCGATGTTTCCTTGCATATACTCATATATCTGTGTCTCCTCCTCTTTTTCCTTGTCCAGCTCTTTTGTTTTCACATGAGTATATGTCCTTGTCACTTTCCCATGTGTTGTGAGTTGTTTGTGACCTTTTGGACACCTTTGAGGGTGTTTTCTAGGTGTTTTTATGTGTTTATGATTGCCTGCCATTGTTTCCTATGCAGTTCGAGTACGGTTCGTCGAACGTTCGACTAGCCGAACTCGAACGGGACCCCCGTTCGGCGAGCCGACCTCGAGCCGAACCGGGACCGGTTCGCTCATCTCTACTCATAACAAATGTCATTATGGGTTATAAATAATCTAGTGATGAAGAAAGTATCACTCTTGAACGAAGGTTGAACTTGATGAACCTATGTCTTTTTTTAACCTATATAACTATGTAACATTTTTACATTAATATTATAAGTACCCATCAGCAAACATGAGAAAAGTCTGGAAAGTTTGCAAAAAGGGACATTATTTATTAGTCATAGCAGAATTCTCATGTTATATTAACATAAATCTTTTATATAAGGCTATACTGCAGGTTATTCTATGTTACCCATGTCACTGACATAAAAGTTGACTTGATCGAAGTTACCGTATATCCTCAATAAACTATGTCTTTTATACCTAATTTGTGGCTATTTCCAATGATCCATGAATTTCAATTATATGAATACTATGAAAAGAAAAACAGGAGCTCACCACACTTGTTGGCAATCTGATCAGTCAAAACTCTTATAACCAGTGGGGGAAGGCAGCACATCTATCCGGAAAGTATATGAAATGACTATTTATCAAAATTCACTGAAAACAAACAATGTTCAGGAAACATTTATAAAAAAAAATTTGCATTTCTAGCAAAACTCGCCCTTAGTCAAAATATTACTATGATTAAGGGCGTCTTTCACCAGAAAAGTGTTAGGTTTTTTTTAAATATATTTTTGTTCCATTTTTTAAATGAACAACATGTAATCATTACATACAACAGAACCATGAAGAATTTTCAGCACTGAAATATTTAGATCTTAAACATTTTTTAATTCTTCAGATCATAGCAAGGAAGGCAGTTACCCCCTAACTATTCCCCCCTATTAACGTTTGCGGATTCTTTTGGACATAACCACTCATGTCCATAACAAGTCGCAATGTCAAATTATCAAGATGTCAAAATACCTAGCAACCCCTTCCCTTGTTACCTTCCCCACCTCCAAACCATCCAACGTACCCTTTAGTTTCTCAGTTCGATACCAAACTGTGTCCTTAAATGGCAACATTATCCTTTCAATTTCAGCCCGATTGTAGTAGGCTATTATAAACTTTTTCCACTTTATAAAATGCTTATGAATTCTGCCTGCCCTTCTCTCTGCATCTAACCCCTGAATTTCAAAAAGACATTTGAGTTGGGTTAGTATTTCCTCGAACACGTGAACCCCGGAAAGTCCATCCGGGATGGGGAAGGGTGTGGTGGGGACAGAAGAAAAGGGAGGGGAAAATAAAGGGAGGGAGAAGAAGAGGGAGAAGAAGAGGGCAGACCATAAATAGGTGAAAGGAAGAGAGAGGGAAAAAAAAGGAGTCCCCTTCCACTAACCACTGCAGTGCTTCCAGTCCCATCCGGAAAACTTTCTCATGTTAAGTTCCAATGGAGAGCAAAAAGAAAAATTAGGATAACCGCATTCCCATTCATGACAAAGCCCCTTAGTGCAGAATAACCATTTCAGGTGACTTTAAACTGTTTGAGGTTTTGTCTCGGTTTTCTCAGAGTAGCCTATGTGAGCCTTCCGGACCTTCCATTAACTTCTCTCTGGTCTCGTAAGACGTTGCACCTTGATCCTGGAGATTTCCTGGGTTCACGGGGGCTGGCCATCCTGTAGACAAAGGCCTCTGCCTCTTTTGAGTTCGAGAAGAAGTTAGAGGATCCATCATGGTGGCAGGCAATCAGTGTTGCTGGGTATTTTAACTGAAAGCGTATGCCTCATTTGAATAGGACCAAGCAAAAGGGTGTAAATGCTTTCCTTTGTCTGGTGACTTCTGCTGAGAAGTCCTCAAACAGCAGGATGCGGATGGCATTCACTTCCAAGTGAAGATTCATTTTCTTGTATGGCTGAATTATCCCCTGCTTATCAGTGAAATCCTAAATATTTTGTTATAACTTGTCTTGGACATCTGTTATTTTCCCCCTCTGCATCTCTCCTGGGCGGACCAATACGATGCATCCGTTCCACCTTTCTACCTTTTGGTATGCCCAAAACCTTAGGAATTATTGATTCACATAGTGCTCGCAGTTCTCTGTATGGAAATGCTTCAGGGAGACCGACTATACGTAGATTACTTCACATGGAGAGGTCCCTCCAGGTCATCAATACAGTCACTTGGGATCAGATTCTCCCTGGATAGTCACATTACTGTCATGTGGTCATCGTTCAGATTGTCTTCAGTGGTAGATATTCTGTTTTCCATGGCCGCTACCTGTTCCACTGTCTCATCAAGTTGGTTTTGTATCGCATTAAATGCTGCAATTACTGATTCTTTAAATGTAGTGGACATATCTGATAATAGATTATTGACAACTTCAGAGGCCAAACACTTATGCCCTCCACAGACTTAAATATGTCTGGTGTGCCTGGAGATTCATTGAATGCCAAATGGTCTGACTCCTCTGGTGACCAAGGGATTGTTGGGAGTTTGAGGGGTGCCGCCATATTTTCCCTCTGTGGAGCATGTTGTGTATGGGGATCTTGGGTTTTACTACCACTCCGCAACAGGGGTCTTTTCATCAATCTATCAAGCAGGTCCTCAGATAAGCCTTCTGTGAACTGATCCCCTCCTCTTGCTCTCTCTCATTTTCCCTCCCCACTTTCATGTGCCTGGTGCTGTGTGATGTCTCCTTGTCCAGCATCTCCTGGATCATGCACACAGGCCCGAGTGCCTTGCGGGCCCCTCTATCTCTGCTTCCCTGCTTTCTCAATCCCAGTGTCAGTTGTCTCTTACTTGGTGCAGGTGTTTTTTATTCTGACTGTGGTGCTCTGGTAAGTGGAGCAATGTATCTGGGAGTGGCGCGCTTCACCACAGGCCCAGCATAATCTGCCTCGCATGCTGTGGTCCCCGATAGACAAAGCGGGGGGGTGGGGATGGGATAGCCCCCCTTTACATGGTCTCTGTCAGTGAGGGTTGACGGAGCTGAGGTGCAGCATGTCTTACATGATCAGCGCCGGAACCAGAAGTCAATGCATTAGTTTTATTAATTTGCTGAGTTTTTAATTGATTTCAATAAAGTATTTTAATATACTTACCTGATGGATGAGCTGCATTCCACCTCTCTCCTATATGAATACTATGTATATTATGAATCAAGATACCAAAATGAGCAACAGCTTGAAATGCAGAGCTGATTAAATGAATTGAATGCTTGCCAGCCATATAAACAAGGAAATAAAAACAGCTTCATTAAGGAAGTGTCAGTTTCATCTTCTTAGCCCTTGCCAGAAATGTTCCCACTCTGCCAGTTTCTGTGAAAGATTAACTAAACTTTCTCCTTGATTTTTGATGTTTATTAGGCACTTGAATTACCTTCAGATCGGTGAAGCTGAGGACCTGTGCAACAGACCACCGAGAAGTGTGCAGCACTAGATGTAGAAGCACATAGCTCCTGAGTGTCCATACAGCCAGCAATATAGTTTCAAAAGAAAACAAAGTACTCTCCCTTAGGCCTGAAACACACATCCGTGAAAAAACACGCACGTATGTTACGTCCATTTTTCGGGTCCGTGTCCCGTTTTTGTGTCCGTTTTTATGGTCCGTGTTTCATCTGTGTGAACTGCGTATGCTAGCCGTGTGTACGTTTGGAATGTCCGTGTGTGCATGTGAAACTTAACTGACGTGTGTGTGTGTTGTCCGTGTGAAATGTCTGTGTGTGATGTAAAATGTAGTTGCTACATGTTGGCTGACAGCAGACAGAGTCGCGCGCTGAGAATGAACTCAGGTGAACTTCACCCGACGTCATTGTCATCCCGTGGCTCTGTCTGGGTGTCACGTACTGATTAGCGGTCACTTGTGAAGGACTCACCAGTGACCGCTAATCCCCTGAGTGACTGAAGTGAGCAGCGCGATTAGCGCTGCTGTCATTCAGGTTATCAGCGGCTAGCTGCATCCTCCCCCCGTGACCGCAACTCACCTGTGACTTAATCGCTGTCACTCGGGCAACTTGCTGTCACAGTTGGAGGATCCAGCAGTGGCCGCGAGTAACCTCAGTGACAGCACAGCTGATCGCGCGGCTCACCTCAGTTGCTGCGTGGAGCTAACAGGAGCGGCGATGTTCTTCTGCCGCTCCTGTCACCTTCATGTAGCAGAGCTGGAAGCGGCACGGGACCTCCGTGGATTACGCCGGACATTGATGAGTATTTGGGGCATAATAAATTGGTGAATGAGGTTTTTTTTAGTGTTTATTATTTCAAATAAAGGATTTTTTCAGGTGTATGTGTTTATTTACTGTAATTTTCAGATTAATCATGGAAGGTATCTCATAGACGCCTGCAATGATTAATCTTGGACTTAGAGGCAGCTATGGGCTGACATTAACGCTTTATTACCCCGATTAACAACGCACCAGGGCAATTTGGGAAGAGCCGGGTTGAGTCCCAGAACTGTCGCATCTAATGGATGTGGCATTTCTGGGTGGCTGCTGGCTGATATTGTTAGGCTGGGGGGCTCCCCATAATGTGGAGCTCCCCATCCTGAGAATACCAGCCTTCAGCCATGTGACTTTACCCTGGCTGGTATCAAAATGGGGGGGACCGCACGGCGTTTTTTATTAATTATTTATTTTTTTAACTGCACAGTATAGACCCGCCCACCGGTGGCTGTGATTAGCTGCAGTGAGACAGCTGTCACTCAGCGTGGGGGCGTGTCTCACTGCAACCAATCATAGGCGCCGGTGGGCGGGGAAAGCAGGGAATACGAGATTGTTTAATGAGCGGCCGGCTTTTTCAAAATAGTAAAAGCCGCCGGAGTTTAGTGAACAGCCGTGCAGCACCGCGTCGGTGATCGGGGATCGGTAAGTATGAGAGAGTGAGGAAACTAACCGACAGACAGAGAGAAGGACAAACAAGACAGAAAGAGAGACAGACAGAGAGAGACCGACCGACGGACTGAGGGAGATTGACCGACATAGACAGAAAATGAAAGAATGACTGACATCGCTACAAAAAAGCACAAAACATAGACGGAGCATGCAGAGATGCATCCGTGTCACGTTATTGTGTGCACATACCCATTGACTTTCATGGGGTCCGTGTGTGCGTGTTCCGTGCAAAAAACGGACATGCTTCCGTGCAAAACGGAAACACATACGCATCATGGACACGGGCACATGGACCTTATAAAATAACGCACGTGTGACCTCAATGATAGATTAACATTGGTGCATGTTTATCCATGTCTCCGGTACATACGGAGACGGACCAAACACGCACGTGTTTAACGGATGTGTGTTTCAGGCCTTAAATCCAGAATCCAATCTGTGTGCGTGCTCAGAGAGGAGCTGAGTCTTTTGAGTTGTGGACTTTTCGGGGGTTTATTACATAATCACTGGGGGTCTCAGGACCCAAATCTTACTGATCTGTAGGCAATTTAAGTGCTTGCTAAATATAGAAAATGAAGAAATAAAGAAGAAAGTTTGCTTAATCTTTTAGGCTTCATTCAGACATTAGTGATTTCTTATGTATGAAAAAAGTAAAAAGAAAGTTTCCCGCAGCTACAACAGTAAAAAACGATGCAAAAGTTATGACCCATGCAAAAAATTAAGCAATTGGCATTAAGCTTGTTAAGAGGTTGCTTACTACTCACTTTATTGTGTTATAGAAAATGCAAAAAAATGCTAAAAAGTATGACTTTAGATAAAGCAAATATGCAAATCCTTCCAATTTAGTTACGGTATATATCGTCTTTATTAACCTACTAGAAGGTGGGCCGATTCTACGCATTGGGTATTCTAGAATTTACGTATTGTGTAGTTAATGTATGATTTTTGTTATATATATATATATATAGATGTTGTTGTTGTTGTATGTAGTTACCAAGTGTTTGTGTAGGGCGCTGTACATGTTCTGGGTGTTGTCCGGGTGTGGCGGGGGGTGAGAGCGGTGTTGTTTGTGTGTTGCGTGTGTTGCGTTATTTGTGGAGCGCTGTGTGTCTGTAGCGTTGTGTGTGTGTGTTGCGCGGTTTGTGTGGGTGTGGGGTGTGTGTGTGTGTTTTGGGGGGAGGTATGTTTTGTGCAATGTGTGTGTTGTGCGGTATGTGCGTATATTTGTGTGTGCCGCGGTGTTTGTGTGTTGGGTGTTGTGTGTGTGCGGCGTTGTCTGTGTGTGTGGGTGTCTGTGTAGGGCAGTGTTTGTGGCGTGTGTGGCGGTGTGTGTGTGTGGGTTTTGGGGGGAGGTGTGCAACCCCCATCGTGCTCCATCCCCCATGCTGCGCACCTTCCATCGTGCTCCATCCCCCATGCTGTGCACCCCCCATCGTGCTCCATCCCCCATGCTGCGCACCCCCCATCGTGCTCCATCCCCCATGCTGTGCACCCCCCATCGTGCTCCATCCCCCATGCTGCGCACTCCCCATTGTGCTCCATCCCCCATGCTGCGCACTCCCCATCGTGCTCCATCCCCCATGCTGCGCACTCCCCATCGTGCTCCATCCCCCATGCTGCGCATTCCCGATCGTGCTCCATCCCCCATGCTGTGCACTCCCAAACGTGCTCCATCCCCCATGCTGCGCACTCCCCATCGTGCTCCATCCCCCATGCTGCGCACTCCCCATCGTGCTCTATCCCCCATACTGCGCACTCCCAAACGTGCTCCATCCCCCATGCTGCGCACTCCCCATTGTGCTCCATCCCCCATGCTGCGCACTCCCCATCGTGCTCCATCCCCCATGCTGCGCATTCCTGATCGTGCTCCATCCCCCATGCTGCGCACTCCCAAACGTGCTCCATCCCCAAAGCTGCGCACTCCCCATCGTGCTCTATCCCCCATGCTGCGCACTCCCAAACGTGCTCCACCCCCCATGCTGCGCACTCCCCATCGTGCTCCATCCCCCATGCTGCGCACCCCCCATCGTGTTCCATCCCCCCATGAGGGCGCACTCCCCATCATGCTCCATCCCCCATGCTGCGCACCCCCCATTGTGCTCCATCCCCCATGCTGCGCACTCCCCATCGTGCTCCATCCCCCATGCTGCGCACTCCCCATCGTGCTCCATCCCCCATGCTGTGCACCCCCCATCGTGCTCCACAGTCACACATCAGACAGTATACACGCACACATCTGATCGCATACACTCACACACTCACCCCACTTCTCCCTGTGCCCACCGGTGGGCGGTCCCAGCAGCTCGACTGCACGCCGTGCTCCTCTGCTGACACTCACAGATCCGATCGCATACACTCACACACACACACTCACACATCAGAACACACTCACACACATCCGATCGCATACACGCACACACACAGACGATATCGCACATACCTGCTCACACAATCACAACATCCGGAGATATCACATGCTTCCGGCCATGTCATCCTCCGGCAGGTCCTGCAAGGTCACTGCACGCACAGTATCGCCGCCGAGAAGCAAGCGATATCATGGGATGTTGTGAGTGTGTGGATGCGATCTGATGTGTGTGAGGTGTGTGTGAGATTGAGTGTGATCTGATGTGTGTGTGTGTGTGTGTGTCTGTTCTTATGTGTGTGCGTGTGTGTGTGTTCCGCCGCTGCAGGACCTTGATGCGCTCACCTGGGAGCCGGTGTATGCTGGTAACCATGCTACAATATTACTCGATGTGTTCCATGGTTACCAGCGTACCCCGCTCGCACGGGAGCTCACACCAGCGTACGCCAGCAACTCACCTGGGAGTCAGTTCGGGGAATGCGTGTGGGGGGCGGGGCCAGAGCGAGCGTGCAATGCGTGAGGGGGGCGGGGCGTGCCTGAGTTGCCAATGGGGCGAGAGGCCAATCCGTGCGAGGGGGCGGAGCCGAGGCAAGGCGAGCGGCCAATCCGTGCGGGGGGGCAGGGCCATGGCGAGCCCAGCGGCCAATCCACTGTTTGTCACCGTAAGGACACAATTTTGAAGCAAGACAGACAGACAGACAGACAAACAGAATAAGGCAATTATATATATAGATATTTTTTGATGCGTAAACACTAGAATTAAACCTTGAATAAAACTGAAAAATACTGAAGACAATATAGAATCAAAAGAAGATGATAAAATGTATTGAAAAAAATGTAAAACCAATATATACCGTGTACAGAATTATTAGGCAAGTTGTATTTTAGAGGTTTTTTTTTATTATTGATCAACAACTATGTTCTCAATCAACCCAAAAGACTCAAATATCAAAGCTTAATATTTTTGGAAGTTGGAGTGGTTTTTTTTTGTATTTGGCTATATTAGGAGGATATCTGTTTGTGCAGGTGACTATTACTGTGCAGAATTATTAGGCAACGTAATAAACACCAAATATATTCCCATCTCACTTGTTTATTTTCACCAGGTAAACCAATATAATGGCACAAAATTTGAATTTACTAAGATATGCAGAATTTCCAGGGAAATTTGACTAAGGCCAGAATCACACTTGCGAGTGACTCGCGCGAGTTTTGCTTCGCATCACCTGGCACAGCCACACACTCTTCGAACAGGAGCATCTCAGCTGCATGTATTTTTCTGCAGCCAACCCGCTCTTGTCAGGAGAGTGTGTGACCGTCCCGGGTGATGCAAGAATCGCGAGAGTCACTCGCAAGTGTGAGTCCTCCCTAACAGCTAGGCTTTTCTACATGATTTGAATGTCCCATTTTATGCCCTGGAGTCTCTCTAGACATCACAGTATAATAAATGCAAGATCTAAAAGCAGAAAAAACTTATACTCACTTTAGTGCTCACCTGTCATGCCCATCCAATGCTGACTGTCTGCCATCCGGTCCTAAGAACCAACTCTTTTCACAGTCAAGGGGCACATCTCCTGGCCTGTTTACTCTAGGCCGTAGCTTTGAACCAAAACCAGGCCTTGCAGGTCACTGCTCATCATATCTTTTGACACGAGGTGACCTCTAAAGCCTGGTCATGGCCAGAAGTCCTAGCCTAAAGTGAACAGGCTGGAACTATGACAGCAGAATGAAACACCCCTAAAGAACTCTTTTCTCACTTTTGCATATTTCATTTGTTCACTCTAGATCAACATGTCTGGCTATAAAAAATGTCACAGAGGTCACTGAGTGGCGCAAATCTATGATGTCAGGATGTGCAATGCGCAGTGACCTCCAAGTCTTAAGGCCACTTTACACACAGAGATAAATCTTTGGCACATCTGTGGTTGCAGTGAAATTGTGGACAATCAGTGCTAGGTTTGTGGCTGTGTACAAATGGAACAATATGTCCATGATTTCACTGCAACCACAGATCTGCCAAGATTTATCTCAGTGTGTAAAGTGGCCTTTAGTCAGTGCTGAAAGTCCCAGCATAGAGTCAGCAGGCTGGGAGAAGCAAATAGCCATGGAGAAAGCAGAGACAGCTCCGTGGACCTATGGCGGGCAGCGAGCAGTGAGAGGCTAGACAGTGAAAGGTAAGGTGAGACTTTTTTAATGTTTATTAATATATTACCAGCCGGTTCACAAAAATGCTAATTTCTTTTGCATATTCAAGTAGAAATCAATTCCACTCATCTCAAACAAATCTAGAATTGGATAACAGATAAATAACATTCAATCATAAACTTAAATATGCTAAGAGACGAGACAGTGTCATGGCATTGGGCGATAGTCTTGCCTTTCGTGGGAAGCTATTACATAAATTTTGGTTCTTTGTTACTATTCCCATATATACTGTGACAATGAGTTACTTCTTATCATTTCTTTACCAGGCTCTTTCCAAGTAATTTGGTTACTCATTCTGGATGTATTAAAAAACCTGTTTAAAGTTATATTGATTCTGTAAAGTTATTTGTCTTCTTTCCAGTTTTACATTTATTGAAGTGATTCACCTGTAGCTCATTTGTCCCAGGTCCTATACAATGGAACCTTCTGACTACATTGGTTTTAAAATGTTATTAAACTTTATCATCTTATTTTGATCATCTATTGTCTCCAGTATTTTAGTGTGATTCATATGAATGTTTTTTTCTAAGGAATCTGTTATTAATATCTGAATAGTGTTCCATGGACTTTAATGATATTTTGCTAATTACAAATAAACCCTGTGTGTGGTCTGAACCTACAGGCATCTGTTACTTTTTTTTCCATCTGCCTCTTCTGTCTGTAGAATAGCAAACAGGCAGGTAGTTAAAGAAGATTTGTTTTGTAGTCTGTAAAAAAAATAAATGTCAAATAAAATAATATGCAGAGTTTAAAATTAAAAAATACATGATTAAAAAATATATTGATGGAAAAATAAGTTATGGCTCTTGGAATGCAAATGTTAAAAAAAAAAAAGAAAATCCCGCTTCTGGTCTTTAGGATTTTAAGGGCTTTTGGCTATATCTTTTTCTACTATTTCTTTGTTCTTTTTCTGTTAGGCAGCAACATTGATCTGCATTCTGTAGTTAAATATTTCAGTCTTTAATAGACATTGGATTTTTTTTCCTTACAGAATCTGAAAGACAAAACATCGTGACGTTCAGCAATTCTTTCAATAACTGATTGTAACCATTGCTCTTGTACAATCAAGATAGTATACCTGTGCATTAAAGAATACATGTATAATAATATTACAACCAGTGGTGTTACTACAGTTTCGATGGGTCCCGATGCAAAATTTGGACCTGCCCTACCAGCTTTCCTATGTGCTGCCATCCATCTTGTCATCAGCACCCAGCTTTCCCATGCTCTAATATACATTTTCCTCTAAACACTCTATTTCCCCATCCTTTGTCATAGAGCTTTCCCTCAGCACCCAGCTTTTCCATGCTCTGATATACATCTTTCCCTTATCACCCAGCTTTCCAATTTTTGCTATACATCTTTCCATCAGCATCCAGCTCTCGCTTCCTCTGCTATACATCTTTCCCTCAGTTCACATAAAACTGGCCATCTTTGTGTGCTAAGTATCTAATTTTTCACGTTTTCCATAGCAGCATTGCATGTCTATATTCCTATATTTATTATTACAATATTCCTATAGTCATTATTACACATATCTTAGCACTACAGAGTGCAATTGTCTCTTTTTTGTTACTATGTTTCATGCTCAGTTTGCACCTGTTCACATTAAAAAGTTAGGAAGAGTCATCAATCTATTTCTTAGATTATATGTCTTTTGATTGAGCACTCCTGCTCTTCAGCCTTAGGTGATTTTAATTCTTCATTTGCAGGCTCCTGTCCGAAAATAAATTTGAGGGGTTTTTTTAACTCAAAGAGAGGCATTAGTTTGATAGGTACCCAATAATAAGAGGTTGCCTTCACGTTGGCTGTTGGACTACTAGGATGCGGAACATATTTACCAGGATGGGGAACATATATACCAGGATGGGGTACATTTATATCAGGATGAGGACATATATACCAAGATAAGGACATATACACCAGGATGGGGACATATTCCAGGATGGGGACATATATGCCAGAAAGGGGCCCAGGACACGGGACATTAGTACAGGAGGGGTACATTACTACAAGATAAAGGGGGAGCAACTTGTATGTATTTATAGGATTTAGAATGCTACAAGGGCCCATACATCTGACCAACATGCGTGGAATAGGTCTAAATCTTGCACAGGGCCCATCGGACTGCAGTTTTGCAGCTGGTGTGGGGAAACTTTTATACAGTGTGGGGGCCATTATAAAGTTTGGGAGCTAATGTGGGGGCCATTATACTATGTGGGTACTGATGTGAGGGCCATTATACAGCATGGGAGCTAATGGGGGGGCTGTCATAGACTGTGAGGACTACTTTGGGGGTCATTATACAGCTTGGGGGCTACTTTAGGGGCCATCAAACAGTGTGGAGGCTACAATGGAGGTCATAACACAACATGGAGTCTACTGTAGGGACCACTATACAGGGATTCCACATTATTTGATCCTCCTCGGTCCCTGAATCATAACAGTTGACATTGTCCCAGTGTGTGCAGCACACAGCTGGACGTGCTGGGACATGGTCTGCCTTTATTCGCAGTTTAGCCTGTCTTTGCAGCATGGGAGTGGTTCTGATATGTATCAGGTATGTGTGCTTTAATATTATTCTGCTTTTAATGTAATTAGTTAGCCCTATAGCACATTGAAAATGTATATATAGAGTAGGACCACCCTATAGAGATTTGCCTTGACGTTGGCAGGGGCGGCTCAAATTATTGATCAATTATTTGCTAAAAATCTCAATTTGCATTTTAGTACAATTGGAATAATTGTGAATTTACACTAAAAATTTTTTTTTGCATACCATTCTGAGGCAGTGCTGGTTCCCCCCCCTCTTTGATGTACTTTGGTTTGGTGGCTGACCCCCGCATGCCTGACGCTACCACGCCCTTTCCACAGGCATTGTTTTTTAAGCACCATATGCTTGGGCCTGTTCCGCCTTCATTCATGGCTGCTGGGTGGGCACTGTGAGGGCTAATCTTGACATTGTCCCAGTGTGTGCAGCACACAGCTGGACGTGCTGGGACGTGGACTGCCTTTATTCGCAGTTTAGCCTGTCTTTGCAGCATGGGAGTGGTTCTGATATGTATCAGGTATGTGTTCTTTAATATTATTCTGCTTTTAATGAAATTAGTTAGCCGTATGGCACATTGAAAATATATATATAGAGTAGGACCCCCCCTATAGAGAATTGCCTTGACGTTGGCAGGGGCGGCACAAATTATTGATCAATTATTTGCTAAAAATCTCAATCTGCATTTTAGTACAGTTGGAATAATTGTGAATTTACACTAAAATTTTTTTTTTTTTTTGCATACCATTCTGAGGCAGTGCTGGCTCCCCCCCTCTTTGATGTACTTTGTCTTTGGTGGCTGACCCCCGCCATGCCGTGCATGCCTGACTTTGGTTTACATATTCCTATATTCCTTCTGTTTCTATCTACATATATATATATATATATATATATATATATATATATAAAAATATATATATATATATTGGTGTCTGTTCACACACAGCTACCACGCCCTTTCCACAGGCATTATTTAAACACCATATGCTTGGGCCTGTTCCGCCTTCATTCATGACTGCTGGGTGGGCACTGTGAGGGCTAATCTTGACATTGTCCCAGTGTGCGGCACACAGCTGCACATACTGGGACGTGGAATGCTTTTATTCGATGTTTAGCCTGTCTTTGCAGCATGGGAGAGGTTCTGACATGTATCAGGTATACAGTCATATGAAAACGTTTGGGCACCCCTATTAATGTTAACCTTTTTTCTTTATAACAATTTGGGTTTTTGCAACAGCTATTTCAGTTTCATATATCTAATAACTTATGGACTGAGTAATATTTCTGGATTGAAATGACATTTGTTGTACTAACAAAAAATGTGCAATCCGCGTTTAAACAAAATTTGACCGGTGCAAAAGTATGGGCACCTCAACATAAAAGTGACATTAATATTTTGTAGATCCTCCTTTTGCAAAAATAACAGGCTCTAGTCGCTTCCTGTAGTTTTTAATGAGTTCCTGGATCCTGGATGAAGGTATATTTGACCATTCCTGTTTACAAAACAATTCCAGTTCTGTTAAGTTTGATGGTCGCCGAGCATGGACAGCAGGCTTCAAATCATCCCACAGATTTTCAATGATATTCAGGTCTGGGGACTGGGATGGCCATTCAAGAACATTGTAATTGTTCCTCTGCATGAATGCCTGAGTAGATTTGGAGCGGTGTTTGGATCATTGTCTTGCTGAAATATCCATCCCCTGCGTAACTTCAACTTCATCACTGATTCTTGCATATTTTTGTCAAGAATCTGCTGATACTGAGTTGAATCCATCCGACCCTCAACTTTAACAAGATTCCTGGTGCCAGCATTGGCCACACAGCCCAAAAACATGATGGAACCTCCATCAAATTTAACTGTGGGTAGCAAGTGCTTTTCTTGGAATGCCGTGATTTTTTACCTCCATGTATAACGCCTTTTTATATGCCTAAACAACTCAATCTTTGTTTCATCAGTCCACAGGACCTTCTTCCAAAATGTAACTGGCTTGTCCAAGTGTGCTTTTGCATACCTCAGGCGACTCTGTTTGTGGCGTGCTTGCAGAAATGGCTTCTTTCGCATCACTCTCCCATACAGCTTCTCCTTGTGCAACGTGCGCAGTATTGTTGACCGATGCACATTGACACCATCTGCAGCAAAATGAAGCTGCAGGTTTTTGGAGGTGGTCTGTGGACTGTCCTTGACTGTTCTCACCATTCTTCTTCTCTGCCTTTCTGATATATTTCTTGGCCTGCCACTTCTGGTCTTAACAAGAACTGTACCTGTGTTCTTCCATTTCCTTACTATGTTCCTCACAGTGGAAACTGACAGTTTAAATTTCTAAGTCAATTTTTTATATCCTTCCCCTGAACAACTATGTTGAATAATCTTTGTTTTCAGATCATTTGAGAGTCGCTTTGAGGAGCCCATGATGCCACTCTTCATAGGAGATTCAAATAGGAGAACAACTTGCAAGTGGCCACCTTAAATACCTTTTCTCATGATTGGATACACCTGCCTATGAAGTTCAAAGCTCAATGAGGTTACAAAACCAATTTAAAGCTTTAGTAAGTCAGTAAAAAGTAGTTAGGAGTGTTCAAATCAAGCAATTGATAAGGGTGCCCATACTTATGCATCGGTCAAATTTTGTTTAAATGCGGATTGCACATTTTCTGTTACTACAATAAACCTCATTTCAATTCAGAAATATTACTCAGTCCATCAGTTATTAGATATATGAAACTGAAATAGCTGTTGCAAAAACCCAAATTGTTATAAAGACAAAAGATTAACATTAATAGGGGTGCCCAAACTTTTTCATATGACTGTATGTGTGCTTTAATAATGTTCTGCTTTTAATTTAATTAGTTAGCCATATGGCAAATTGAAAATATAAATATATCTATAGGGACTTCCCTATAGAAATTTGCCTTGAAGTTGGCAGGGGCAGCTCAAATTATTGATCAATTATTTGCTAAAAATCTCAATTTGCATTATAGTACAGTTGGAATAATTGTGAATTTACACTAAAAAATTTTTTTTGCATACCATTCTCAGGCAGTGCTGGCTCCCCCTCTCTTTGGCGAGTATTAAACAGTATTCATTATGAGTATAGCAAGTACAAATAGTTAGGTACTCGCTCAACTCTACAGTCCATCCAACTTATCTGTGAATGACTAAAATACTTTTCCACCATCTCATCTATCTCCTGTGTTATATCATTTTCACCCCTTTACCACCCAATCTGTTTTCACCTTCTTGACCAAGCCAATATTTACAATTCTGACCAATGTTAATTTATGGAAAACTTCAAAATTTCCCAGTAATTCTAAGACTGATTTTTTTTTACACATTGTACATTATGATAGTGGTTAATTTGGTACAATATTTTTTGTGGTTATTTGTGAAAATATTGAAAATGGTGAAAATGTTTAAGATTTTGCAACTTTTAAACTTTGAATTTTAATACCAGAGAGTTATGTCATAGAAAATCATTAATAAATAACATTTCCCACATGTCTACTTTACATCAGTATCATTTTGAAACTTTTTTTGTCAGGAAGTTAGATGGGTTACATTTTTATCAACAATTTTTTATTTTTCCAGGAAAATGTACAAAACCAATATTTTTATAGACCAGAACATTTGAAGTGACTTTGAGGGGCTTATATGACAGAAAATACTGAAAAGTTACACAATTTTCAAAACTGCACCCCTCAAAGAGCTCAAAACTATTTCATTTATTTATTAATCCTTTAGGTTCTTCACAGGAATTAAAGCAATGTGGAAGGAAAAAAATGAAAAGTTTACTTTAAACCCAAATTTAGCACTTAAGGCTCTGTGCGCACTGGGAAATGAAATTTCCTTGAGAAAATTCTGCATGCTCTCAAAGATTACCGCACCCGCGGTAAAAAACCGCGGGAAACCGCATCCAAAAACCGCATGCGGTTTGCCGCGGTTTGCTGCGGTTTTACCGCGGTATTATTCGCGGTATTGCCGCGGTTTTGCCGCGTGCGGGTTGGGATGTGCTTTATTGCATTCAATGCAATAAAGCACATTGAAGAAAAAAAAAAAAAAAGTCATTTAATCCTGAGATAGTAGATAGACAGAAGAATAGATAGAGGGATAGATAGACAGATAGAGGGATAGATAGAGGACAGATCACTGCATTTCCCACGGTCGGCAGTGAGTTCACATTACCGGCCGTGGGAAATGACCGGTAATTACCTCTGCTGTCTGCTGCATTCAGCCTGTGTCTGTGACAGTCGCGGCTGGATGGAAGCAGTGCAGGACGCCGGAGCCGGAGCTGTGGATTATGTCGGAGCTTTGCTTGGGGGGGGTTAATAAAATGGTGAACGAGGCTTGTTGGTTTTATTTAAAATAAAGGATTTTTCGGTGTCTGTTTTTCTTCACTTTACTTACGGGTTGATCATGTCAGCTGTCACATAGACGCTGCCATGATCAAGCCTGGGGTTAATAGCGGTGATCCACTGCCATTAACCCCTTGTTATATTACCCTGACCGCAACTGCTACACGGCGGCAGGAAGAGCCGAGGACACTCCCGGTGCTGCCGCATAATGCATGCGACAGTGCCGGGGCAGCTGCGGCTGATATTCTCGGCTGCGGGAGGGGGAGTGAGGCAGGGGACATTAACCCTGCCCCTCTCCCTCCCCAGCCTGAGAATACCGGGCCGCCGCTGTATGCTTACCTCGGCTGGAAGGTAAATATGCAGCGGAGCCCACGTTCTTTTTTTTCTATATTTCCGTTTGCTTGCTGTGTGTTCTATGTGTCTGTGTCTATGTGTTCTATGTGTCTGTGATGTCTATCTGTGTCTGTGATGTGTGTGTGTTTACTCTCTGCACGGCTTCCTCTTCCTGTAATGACATCACTTCCCTGAAAAACCGCAGACAAGCGATGTACATTACCGGAGGTAAACCGCGAAATACCGCAGGGAATAACGCAGGAAAACGCAGTGAACCGCACAGAATTTGCTGCCTGCGTTATTCCCTGCGGGATTTCACGATTAACATTGAGTCAATGGAGTAAAATCCCGCAGCGATGTGCGGAAAAGAAGTGACATGCACTTGTTTTTGCTGCGGGATTCCCGCAGCAAAACATGCAGCTGTCAAATTCCGCCCAGTGCGCACAGGATTTTTTTTCTCCATAGGATTTGCTGGTGATTTACTGCAGAGATGTTATGAACATTTTCTGCAGCGAAACATGCAGCAAATCCGCGGAAAATCCGCGGCAAAATCCGGTAAGTGTGCACATAGCCTAAGGGTAAAACAAGAAAATGCATTGCATAATTTGTTGTGTAGTTTCCCCTTAGTACTGCGATACCCCATATGTGGTGAAAAACTACTGTTTGGGTGCAGGACAAGGCATGGAAGGGAAGGACGGGCGGCAAGGTGGCTCAGTGGTTAGCACTGCAGTCTTGCAGCACTGGGGTCCTGGGTTCAAATCCCACCAAGGACACAATCTGCAGGGAGTTTGTATGTTCTCCCTGTGTTTGCATGGGTTTCTTCAGGGTTCTCCGGTTTCCTCCCACACTCCAAAGACATACAGATAGGGATTCTAGATTGTGAGCCCCAATGGGGACAGTATTGCCAATGTATGTAAAGCGCGGTGGAATTAATAGCGCTATATAAATGAATAAAATTATTATTATTATTGACTTCTATTTGAGCACAAATATGGCCGTTATGGACTACTGCAGGTGCCATGTCGCATTTGAAGAGCCACTATGGTGCGAAAACAGCAAAACCACCACTATGTGACCCAATTTTGGAAAACATACAACTTAAGGAATTCGTCTACTGTAGTGAGCATTTTAAACTCACAGATGATTCACAGAATTGTGTAACATTTAGTTGTAGAAATGAAAAATGTAATATTTGCCACTAAAAGTTTGGTTCCCAAGCCCTCAGACAGTTCTTGTCTCCCCTTTCTGTTTTCCATGCTTAGTACAAATAGAGACTCAATGCAAACATTGTGTTAACCTCTCCCATTTTATCTGGCTTCAGGTGTGATTTTCATACTGCTCACACCTATTACTAGCCACAGGTGAGTTTGAGCTAGCATCACATGATTGAAACAAAGATGTTTACCCATAATTTTATGAAAGGTGCCAACAATATTGTCTGGCCCATCTTTGTGGTTTGTTTGAAATTGTCCAATTTGCCTTTTTTATCTCTTTTTTGTGTTGTTCAAATACACACAAAGGAAATAAACATATTTTTTAAAAAATCGTGTAATTGCTGCAATAACTTTCTGGAGATATATTTTGTTTTCTTGAACAATTTTAAGGGTGCAAACACTTTCATCCATGACAGTATGTGGAGGAGAAAGTCTTCCTATTGTAAAGGTCAACCAAGTGTGTTATCTAACAACAATATGAACATATGTATGTAGAGTAAATTAATATTTCATCATGGGACACTGCCGATAAGGGTCAATAAACCTAACTTGGCTAAAATCTTGGAGAAGAGGAAAAGCTTTTAACTTCTGAGACACAGTTGATGGTCTTTGATATATGTAAGGCAACAACTGTCTTTTAAGACAGTCTTAATGACATCTTTGGGTGTCATTCAGGCAGAGACTGTGTATTTAGATGACACTTTTATCAGTTTTGCACAAAGGTATCAACACATACATCAGGTCTAAAAGGATATTACAACTGGATGGGGATTGTTAGAATAAGGATGAAGTGTTGGTATACAAGTATCATCTTGAGATGGATAATGGAGGAAAACAGATGGTACCATTTATGAACACAACAATTCTGCTCAAAGGAATAGACAGATTTATATGCTCTGCCCTGCAGTTGGTATTTTGTGTTTTCTGTAACTTTTTCAAGCATTTGATGATAAGGCAGAAAGAAACATTTCAAGGTTTAATTAACAATGGTTATTCAACAATAAGTTAAGGGACCTATATGCATACTGGTGGAATCGGAGGATACAGACTACAGTGGAACCCTGGGCAAGAACAGTAGATTGGCCCCTTACTGTGTCTGTGAAAGGCTGCATTCTCATTTGGAGGTGGAACTGGGCTCCTTTATCTTTTAAGCCCTTGTGCTACTCCAACCTGTCGCACAAGGTTTGTTTGCCTCTAAAGGCCCAGTCACACTAAACAACTTACCAGCGATCCCAACAACGATACAAACTGATAGGGATCGCTGGTAAGTTGCTAGGAGGTCGCTTGTGTTACGGGGGCTGTAGGATAATAAGGGAATGGAAGGCTATCCGACAGTCAGGGTCCACCGTGCAGAGCTCTGCTGAAGAGTATGGCAGAGGATAGGGGAAACCTGTACCACCAAAGCGGTACTGACACTGTTGCGTCACAGTGTCCCCAAGACCAATAGCGGCGTATACTGTTTAAGTCACAGCGACTACCTTATTAGAATAACATAGGAGTGGAAATGCAAAAGAGTGAGGAATACAACATAAAAGTGCATAGAAGTCTCACAGTCTGTGAGCGTGAAAGCACCTGTCTCAGTTAACAGTCACAGAGACTAGGTGTAGTGTGTGCAATATGGCACCTACTTAAGTCTGCTCCACTTGTGGTGCAAGGATACGGACAGCAGCAGGGCTGCTAGCTTGAAACTCCTGCCTATGACCGCTCCCCTAGTGTGTGAGGATACGCACTGCTGCAGGAGGCAGCGTAGTGGAGCGTTACCCTAGAAGGCAATGACCACCTAACCTACCTATGTCCGCTCCACTAAGGTGCGAGGACACGGACAACAGTACGGCTGAAAGGTACAGGAGCGCTACCCTACCGATAGCGCTCACCTCAGAGTAGAACCACAAGGCCCAGTCAGAACATGTGCAGCAAGCACCTGCCTATGTCCGCTCCACTAAGGTGCGAGAATACGGACCCCAGCATAAGCTGCAAGGTACAAGAGCGTTACCCTACCGATAACGTTCCTCTAGATAGAATAGGTGCCGCAAGGGACATGCACAGAGCGTCTACTCCTATGCAGGAACCAAGAGGACTAAGCGCCGGGCGGCGTGCGTCAGGGTCTTATATAGACTCTGTGCCTCATCCAAGATGGAGGACACCAGAGCCAATCCGCTGCCAGAATGACAGCAATGACGTCATGCTGGCCTATCACCGAGCAAAGCGTCACAAACACATGACCTGCGACCAATCGGCATAGAAGGTGTCAGAGACATGTGACCACATGTCACAAGCACATGACCAGCGGCCAATCAGCTTAGAAGGTGACAGAGACATGTGATCTCGTGTCAGCGATGATGTCACCCGCACATGTGCAATGGCTCCAAGATAGGACTTAGTCTCCAGCGCTTGCACATGTGCAGTAGCAAGAAATCCTTACATAGTCTCCAGTGCCACAGCAACCGTAACAGTACCTCCCCCTCAAGGGCCCCCCTCCCGGCGACGCAGGTAATCGGCAACTAAGTCGGAAGCATGGACAGCCTCCTCAGGCTCCCAAGAGCGATGTTCCGGGCCGTAGCCCTCCCAATCTATCAAGAAGAACCTGCGGCCTCGAACCATCTTAGAACCAACTATGGCTCGTACCTCATAGGTAGAGCAAGAGGAATCAGAGGCAGGAGAGTGCACTTCACGAGCGTGAGGTAAAATTGCCAGCTTTAACAGTGAAACATGGAATTTGTCATGAATCCTAAGATGGACGGGTATCTTCAATTGGTAGACTACAATATTTACCTGTCGAAGAACCTCATAAGGACCCAGGAAGCGAGGAGCAAATTTGACAGAGCTCACTCTAAGTTTCATGTTTTTTGCAGAGAGCCACACAAAGTCCCCAGGAGAAAAGACAGGGGCCGGGCGACGAAACCGATCGGACACCATCTTCATACGGTCCTTAGCTGCTTGGATCGACTCTTGAGTCTGATCCCAGACCTCTCTGGCATTAGTCGCCCAGTCGGCCACAAGAGGAGGAGGTGCAGCAGCGGGAAACGATACCGGTACACTAGGGTGTTTCCCATTGTTGAGTACGAACGGTGTCTGCCCAGTGGCCTCAGCCAAAGAATTGTTAAGGGCAAACTCTGCCCAGGGTAGGAGGGAGGACTAGTTATCGTGGTTCTCAGCAACAAAGTGTCGAAGGTATATAATCATGGATTGATTGGTATGCTCAACCAAACCATTGGTCTCCGGATGGTATGCCGAAGAGAGATTCAACTCAATTTGCAGAAGGCTACAAAGATCTCGCCAGAAACGGGATGCAAATTGCGGACCTCTATCACAAATGATACGATCTGGCATCCCGTGAAGCCTAAAGACATGCTTGAGGAATAGTTTGGCTAGTACCCTGGAAGATGGGATTCTTGCTAACGGTACGAGATGAACCATCCGGGAGAAATGGTCCGTAATGACCCACACAAATCGATGTCCCTGTGAACACGGAAGATCACCCACAAAGTCCATGCCTACCACCTCCCATGGTCTATCTGGCGCTGGCAAAGGATGCAAGAGCCCAGCCGGTCTTTGCCGTAACGGACGGTTGCGAGCACATGAGTAGCAGGAACCGACATATCTTTTTACGTGGCTGGCTAAGTGTGGCCACCAATACCACCTCTCGAGTAACTCTCGTGTCCGTCTAATACCAAAATGCCCACCCACCTTTGAGGTGTGGGCCCACGACAATATATCATTTTGTCGATTAGGCGGAACAAAGGTCTTGCCCGGTGGGATTTGGTCTAATGTTACAGGAGAGAGTGTGTGAAAAACCCTAGATGGAAGAATGAGACGAGGGTCCTCATTCTCTTCATGAGATGATTCCATAGAGCGAGAGAGTGTCGGCCTTATTATTCTTACTCCCGGTAAGATAGTTAATGGAGAAGTTAAACCGAGAGAAAAACAAGGACCAGCGAGCTTGCCGAGGATTCAAACGTTGTGCAGTTTGCAAATATGTCAGGTTCTTATGGTCTGTAAAGACCTGAAAGGGCTGCCTGGCTCCTTCGAGCAAGTGACGCCACTCTTCCAATGCTAATTTCTGAGCAAGTAGTTCCCTGTCACCAATAGTGTAGTTCCTCTCAGCAGGAGAGAACGTCTTTGCAAAGAAAAAACATGGTCTTTTTCTACCTGAGCTGTTCTTTTGATATAGAACTGCTCCAGCTCCTACAGAGGACGCGTCCACCTCCATGAGAAAGGGTTTATTCTCGTCAGGTCTTTGGAGGACAGGAGCAGATGAAAAGTGTTCTTTAACTGCCTTGAAAGCCTGGGATGTCTCAGTAGACCAGACCTTAGGATTGGCGCCCTTTTTAGTCAAAGCCACTAACGGAGCTGCCAAGGTAGAAAAGTGTGGTATAAATTGCCGGTAATAATTTATGAATCCCAGGAAGCGTTGTACTGCTCTCAAGGAATGAGGTTCAGCCCATTCCATAACTGCAGAAAGCTTTGCAGGATCCATTGCCAATCCCTCATGAGAAATGATATAGCCTAAGAAGGGTAGAGAGGCTTGCTCAAATATACATTTCTCGAGTTTGGCAAACAGAGAGTGCTCCCTTAGACGTGACAGAACCCTGATCACATCTAACCGATGTGTCTCCAGGTCAGGAGAAAAAATTAGTATATCATCCAGGTATACCACCACCGATGATAACAGTAAATCCCTAAACACGTCATTTACGAAGTCGTGGAACACTGCAGGTGCATTACACAGACCGAAAGGCATGACGAGGTATTCATAGTGACCGTCTCTGGTGTTAAAAGCGGTCTTCCATTCGTCACCCTCTCGAATTCGCACTAAGTTATAAGCACCTCGCAGATCCAACTTCGTAAATACCTTAGCTCCCCGTAGTCTGTCAAACAGTTCAGAAATTAGGGGCAAGGGGTATCTATTCTTTACAGTAATGGCGTTAAGACCCCTGTAGTCTATGCAGGGATGCAGATCACCCTCTTTTTTCCGCACAAAGAAAAAAACAGCCCCTGCAGGTGAGACAGACTTGCGATGAAGCCCCTCTCCAGACTATCCTTTATATAGGCCGACATAGCCTCAGATTCTGGGATAGACAAGGGATAGACCCTGCCCTTTGGTGGAACAGAACCCGGCAAGAGGTCTATAGCACAGCCATAAGGCCTATGAGGTGGAAGAGTCTCAGCACCCTGCTTGGAAAACACATCAGCGAAATCCACATAGGGTGTAGGTAAGGGAGAGAGATCAGTTGATGCAACCGCAATGACCTTAGGTGGCATCACGGACAATCACCAAATCCCCACCATCCAATCAAATCCCCTTTTCACTCACGGGCGAGGAACGCTGCTCGAGTCCCCGGGATCCAGCCCACCGCTCAAACCACCACCGAGCAGCGGCAGCAGCAGCCGGACCCGAGCAGTGGGAGAGCGCAGCGTCCCCTCCTCCGCCCGCGACAGGTGCATAGGTCCTTGATCTGAGACCACTCCATCAGGGTGATCTGCCCCACCTCTGCATCTCGTTGGCCCAGGCTATACGTCATGACGTATTGCACCAGGGCTCGACGGTGCTGCCACAGTCGCTGTAACATGTGGAGAGTCGAAATCCAGCGTGTCGGCACATCGCATTTCAGGCGATGAACCGGCACGCGAAAGACTTCTGGAGCGATGCAAGTCGCTCAGCAGCGGTGGTTGAACGGCGAAAGTGAGCAGACAGTTTTCTTGCCCTGTTCAGAAGGCCATCTAGGCCGGGATAGTGTGTTAAAAATATGTCAAAAAAGGACCAGGCTAGGCAAGGCTTAGAGGCCATGCGACCTGTTGATCCACCCCGAATAATGCCCATAGGCAGAGTGGTGGCTGAGGATGCAGTTGTAGACGTGCTACCAGTGCTCTGACTCTGTCCAGGAAGGCGCAAGGTAACTTCGTCGTCGGTTGCATCCTCCTCCACCGCCTCTGTTGACCTCCTCGAGTGCCTGACTGGGGGTTGACAGTAGGTGGGATCTAGAACTTCATCATCAATTGTTGTGTTTGCACTCCCCTCCCCCTCAGACCGAGCCTCTTCTTGCCCTGACCGAATATTTAAGTTGTCATCCCAATCGGGTATCTGCGTCTCATCTTCATCAGAATGTTCCTCATTGTCTATAACCACAGGTGTTACAGTTTGTGACAAAGGGTCAACATTATGCTCAGAAACTTGGTCCTCACGGCCTGAATCAGAATCACAAAGGTTCTGGGCATCACTGCAGACCATTTCCTGTTCTGTACTCACTGTAGCTTGGGAGCAGACCTCTGATTCCCAGGCTATAGTGTGACTGAACAGCTCTGCAGACTCAGCCATCTCAGTTCCACCATACTGTGCAGGGCGGATGGAGACTTCAAAACTGGGAGAAAGCAAGTGTGATTGGGATGACAACTCAGAGGACTGGTGTTTTTTGGATGCGGTAGTTGAGGTGGCGGAGAGGGCACTTGTTGGCCAACTTGAGATCCATTCAAGCATTTTCTTTTTTTGGCCATCATCTACCTTTGTTCCAGTTGTTCGTGTTCGTAAAAAAGGGAGCACATCGGATTGTCCACGGTAAGTAGTAGACATCTTACTTTTGCTGGAAGATGGTCTATCTTCAGCAGATGTTAATGGAGCTTTGCCACCTTCCCCACGGACAAACCCTTTTTTTCCTTTTCCAACACGCCTCTTCCCCTTTCCACCAGCATCTGTCATTTTGCCACTCATTTTGATTGCAACAAGATTGTGCACTTAAAATGTGGTAGTAAAAATTGAGAGGTGGTGTAGATTGCAGTGGTGGTCTATCTTTATTAACAGCAGAATAAACAACAATAACTATCCCTGACAATGCAACTACAGCCCTTAAACTGGCAGCATAGTTCGCTAGTATAATGGCTTAGTAACAATGAGTTTGAGTGTGCAATGCAGAGGTGCTGCAAATAGATTTGCACTAGTGGGACACTAATGGAAGTCCAACAGCCACTTTTAGGATGCCACTAAGCTTACTCAGTGTTTGCTAGTATAATGGCTTAGTAACAATGAGCATGAGTGTGCAATGCAGTGGTGCTGCAAATAGATTTGCACTAGTGGGACACTAATGGAAGTCCAACAGCCACTTTTAGGATGCCACTAAGTTTACTCAGCGTTTGCTAGTATAATGGCTTAGTAACAATGAGTTTGAGTGTGCAATGCAGAGGTGCTGCAAATAGATTTGCACTAGTGGGACACTAATGGAAGTCCAACAGCCACTTTTAGGATGCCACTAAGTTAACTTAGTGTTTGCTAGTATAATGGCTTAGTAACAATGAGCTTGAGTGTGCAAAGGGCAGGAGGGTACAGTGGCAGGGTTGTGGGTCAGTGTACAGGAAAGGAAGCCTCACTTTCTATCCCTCCTAATGGGGAAATGCAGCGAGGAAGTCCCTGACCTTAGCTACAGAGATGCTGTTATCTGTAGCTGTTAAAATCTGTTTCCACGGACCTGATTGTCACCTATGGCTCTGAGCCTGCTGTTATTAGCCCTTACAAGGGCTAGTAGAAACTTCTATCCCTATTCTGTATAGCGCTGTGTGTAGAGCGTACACAGCAGTATCGGAGACAGGAGCTACGCCAGCGGTGACTGACACCCAGACGCAGAAGAGATAATGGCGTCCAGACGGGCAGATACCCGTTTTTATAATGCAGGGACATGTGACATGGACATCCTATTACACATGCCGTTTCTTCTCTGGCTAAAAGTCCACTTAGCTGTGTGTGTGTCTGGGATTGGCTGACATGTTGGCCCGCCCCACTACACGCGCACGCTTAGGGAAAGAAGACAAGGAAAAAGTAAAATGGCGATCGCCATTATCCAAACAGCAGTGATCTGAATGCGCTGTTCCCGCACACTATACGCTGAAATTTCATAATTGTGTGAGTCACAGAGTGACTTACACTATTACAGCGGAAAGCCAGCTAGTAATTAGCTTGGCTTTTTGCTGCTAGAACCGTTCTCAAACGTAACTAGAACTATCGAGCTTTAGCAAAAAGCTCGAGTTCTAGTTCGATCTAGAACAGCCCCCAAAATCACTCGAACCGCGAACTGGAGAACCACCAACCGCGAACCGCGCTCAACTCTACATATGACCACAATAAGCCATACACTTAGGTATTCGCCAATATACTACACTCCATAGAGCTAGCCTTTAGAGAAGAGTGGAGAGAAAAAGCCCTTTACTTAAAGCCAAAAATTGGAAAGCTCATTTTGAATTTACCAAATTGTGAGAAATTCATATCAATTGTACCTTCAAAAATGTATTTATTTTGAGAGTTTGTGACATATTCAATACTTTTTTCATCCACCACATGTGTATTTTTTATATTGCTACTACTTATTTCTTGTTAATTGGAGGAATGGGAGGTGATTAAAATATTTACACCTTTTTCACTTTTGTATATTTTTAAAAACTCTCTGCTTTAAGAGACTTGAACCATCGAGTTGTATAGCTGCTATTATATGCAGCATTGCCACAGTATTAATGCATATAGAATAAAAACACTGTCTTCTAAGATTCCCAGCTACAGGTTGGATATCACAGAGCAGATCACATGACAGGTTCCCTTTAAATAAAACACTGGAAACCAAGGGATCCTAATGATAAGTTTCAATTCTGGTTCGTTCAGCTAATAGTTGACTAAAACCTCAATTTCTTGGTCAAGGAAAAGCAGCTCTACTCTGAAAGCAAAACATTCTAAAGTCCAGTAAATGGAAAAAATATACAGTGGGTATGGAAAGTATTCAGTCCCCTTCAAATTTTTCACTCTTGATTCATTGCAGCTGTTTTCTAAATTCAAAAAAGCTCATTTTTTTCTCATCAATGTACTCATAACTTGTTATGTAACGTAATGTAACTCTGAACCCCATCATGACAGAAAAAAAACAGAAATGTAGAAATGTTTGCAAATTTATTAAACCAGAAACACTAAAATATCACATGGTCATAAGTATTCAGACCCTTTGCTCAGTATTGAGTTGAAGCACCCTTTTGAGCTAGTACAGCCATGAGTCTTCTTGGGAATGATGCAACAAGTTTTTCACACCTGGATTTGAGGATCCTCTGCCATTTTTTCTTTCAGATCCTCTCCAATTGGGTTGGATGGTGAACATTGGTGGACAGCCATTTTCAGGTCTCTCCAGAAATGCTCAATTGGGTTTAGGTCAGGGCTCTGGCTGGGCCAATCAAGAATGGTCACAGAGTTGTTCTGAAGCCAGTCCTTTGTTATGTTAGCTGTATGCTTAGAGCCATTGTCTTATTGTTTTCTTCCATGATATCTCTATACTGGGCCGCATTCATCTTTCCTTCAATTGCAACCAATCGTCCTGTCCCTGCAGCTGAAAAACACACCCATAGCATGTTGCTGCCACCACCATAGTTCACTGTTGGTATTGTATTGGGGCAGGTGATGAGCAGTGACTGGTTTTCTCCACACATACTGTATAGAATTATCACGAAAAAGGTCTTTAATTCGTCTTATCGGACCAGAGAATCTTATTTCTCATAGTCTGGGAGACCTTCATGTGTTTTTTTGCAAACTGTATGCGGGCTTTCATATCTCTTGCACTAAGGAGAGGCTTCCTTCCTGCCACTCTGCCATAAAGGCCCGACTGGTGGAGGGCTGCAGTGATAGTTGACGTTGTGTAAGCTTCTCCCATCTCCCTACTGCATCTCTGTAGCTCAGCCCCAGTGCTCTTGGGGTTCTTCTTTACCTCTCTCTTCAAGGCTCTTCTACCACAATTGCTCACTTTGGCTGGATGGCCAGGTTTAGGAAGAGTTCTGGTGGTCCCAAACTTCTTTCATTTAAAGATTATGGAGACCACTGTGCTCTTAGGAACCTTGAGTACTGCAGAAATTATTTTGTAACCTTGGCCAGATCTGTGCCTTGCCACAATTCTGTCTCTGAGCTCCTTAGGCAGTTCCTTTGACCTCATGATTCTCATTTAGTCTAACATGCACTGTGAGCTGTGAGGTCTTATATAAACAGGTGTGTGCCTTTGCGAAATTAAGTCCTATCAGTTTAAAAAAAAACACAGCTGGACTCCAGTGAAGGAGTAGAGCCATCTCAAGGAGGTTCACAAGGAAATGGACAGCATGTGACTTAAATATGAGTGTCTGAGCAAAGGGTCTGAATACTTATGACCATGTAATATTTCAGTTTTTCTTGTTCAATAAATTTGCAAAAATTTCTACATTTCTGTTATTTTCTGTCAAGATGGGGCGCAGAGTGTACATTAATGAGAAAAAAAAACTTTTTTGAATTTACCAAATGGCTGCAATGAAACATAGAGTGAAAAATTTAAAGGGGTCTGAATACTTTCTGTACCCACGGTAAATATTTCAAATATGTAACATTTTATATTAAGAATTTAAAAGAAAGTAGTTGTATATCTTTTGTACTGAACGGCATTTAAAGGCTTGTTCATGTATGATCAACTCTAAAAGAACTTTAAATCTGTTCTCTAAAAATACATTTCCTATTTTGTCACATACAAACCAAAAATATAACTGTATCGGTATTAGTCAGAGTCATAATGTACATTTTCTTACCTATTGGTTTGGCCTCAATGTCAGTATGTCATATAGCTCAAGAGTGGCAGTGACAACTAACAAACTTACAATCAAACATAAATGAGAATGTCAAGAAATCACCAAGGTACTTCTGAAGTCAAAAAGAGTGTCCTTGTCACCTTTTCAAAGGAAAAACAAATTGTCTGTGTAGCCCTTAGACATTGAATGATGTTATGCCCTTTAACCAGTTGCCTAGGACAATAATGCCAGTATATAATGAGTTGCAGTGTAAGAAGAGAAGAAAATCAAAGCTTTTTCCTTTGATGGTTTAGAGAGAAACTTTTATTGGCTAGTAGCTTGTAACTAGCATTTCTACAAAGAAAGGTCATAGCAAAGAACTTTTTATCTAAGAATTTTTTATATACACTATAGTATAAAAAAGAACTTTTGCTTTGTTAAAGATTTTCTACATTCTAGGAGTTACAAGTCCTTATGCATGGTTACATTGTGTTAAACTGATGGTATCCACTAATACACCTGTAGCCAGGGTCAGATTGTCCCTCCAGTGTTGAAGTCCCTGGTGCCTACACTTTGATTGATAAAATAACAAAAGATAACCTTATTTAGAGCTGACTTTGAAGCCAATCACTTGCCACTCATGTCTGTTACTTATAGCTTAATTCACTAATTAATTTGTCTTCATTGATTATGTTATGTGTATGAAATAATAAGAGGAACATTTGCGTTAAAATTAAAAATTAACCTGCACATGTGCTGTGTACACTATGTAGAATTATTTCCTATTATCCCTTGATTGAGCTTTTATTTGCGTCTTTTTTATCTGTAAACCCTTGTAGACTGCTAGACATCCTGTAGCACCAGTTGTGTATTGTCTATGGATGCACCAGTACTGGCTAAATGGAATTTTTTTTTGTCATTTTTTGTGACAGCAATTTTTATATACACTTAAAGAAGTAGATGCGGATATAATGCATCTTCTATTATCACAGGAGATTAGAGTTTTTGATTTTCAATTTGTTTCAAGCTACATTTAATTTTACTTCTCAAGTATTGTTTTATATACAGTATAGTTGCAGAAGATCTTGGTTTGGATGTCACTATCTTCCCAAATAAAAAAATGGACATCAATGTGTCTCTTATAGGCTTAATGCTGCTTTAATGTTCAAGAAAAAGAGTAGATACCGTATTTTTCGGACTATAAGATGCATTTTTTTCCCCCCAAATGTTGGGGGAAAGTGGGGGGTGCCTCTTATAGTCTGAATGTAGAGCATGGCTGTGGGGAATGAAAGTGCTGCAGTGGAGAGGGTCATCGGCGGTATGCACAGACGGTAGCAGCAGCTGCCGTGACCACGTGGGCCCACTCATTTTATATGCGTGCATCCTCCCGCCCATCATCTCTCAGTGCTGAAGCTGGCGCTGACAGGTGGGCAGGATGATGGGCGGGGGATGCGTGCATAATTAGCAGCCAGGCCGCGTGATCAACCCTTGCCATTACAGCCTGGAGTGATCATGTGCGGCTATATTCACTGCCCTCCGCGCATCATCATGAGCTCGGGGGGAAGTGAATAAGTACTGTATACTCACATCGCAATGTCCTCCTGTCTGCCAGCCCGCTGATCTGTGTAGAGAATGGTGAGCACAGCGATGACTTCATCCGTGTGTGCACCGCTCTCCACACACATCAGCAGGCAGGCAGATAGGAGGACATCGCGATGCTGCAGGGAATAGTGACTGGCTCCACACAGATCAGCGGCGCTGCTGCTGGCACTAACAGGATGACGAGCTATGCTGCTGGAGTGAGGAAAGGTGAGTATAAACATTTTTTTTTTGTGTGCCACAGGATGCAGGCCATATACCAGGATGGGGGATATATAGCAGAATGGAGATATATAGCAGGATGCGGGTATATAGCAGGATGGGGGTACATAACGGGATGGGGGTATTTATCAGGATGGGGGTATATATCAGGATGGGGGTATATAGCAGGATAGGGTATTTATGAGGATGGGGGACATATATACAAGGATGGGGAAAATGTGCAAGGCAGGAGGATCATAACCAGGATGGGGTACCTTAGTTAGAGAATTTGGGGACATAACCCCCATAATAGTGTCAGCAGCAGATCCTCGCCCCATAACAGTGTGTCATGACCACACTTTTTGCTTAAAATGTTATTTTCCTACTTTCCTCCTCTAAAACCAGGGTGCGTCTTATAGTCCGAATAATACGGTAGCTACAGCACTCATCAGGTGGGTTATTGAATAGAAAAATTGCATTTTACAATTAATATAGATATGGATGAGAAGAGATATAAAGCAGATAGTCTACGGCCATTTCATGCAGTCAACGAATTTTTAAGGTATAGCTTGAGAAATACAGTTTTTGAAAAGAAAGACAGATTTTGTACACTGATTTTGGCTTCAGAGACTAAATGGGGTTATTCAAAGTTAGTTATGGATGTCTTATATAATTCAGATGTGTTTCAAGACGTTCCCCTTTATAAGTATCACTATGTTCTTATGACACCTTCATAATGGTAATACATGGAGAATATGATGTTTGAGACCTCTGGTACATTTGATTTCCATAATCACTGTAGATTCTATTTTGTGTAACTTTCATCTACTAAGCAATGCTACATTATCACTTTGGTCACTTTGTTCAAACCTTTAGCTGTTAAGTGGTAAAGGGCAATCCCCCCCAATAGCCAGGATCGGGAGCCTCGCCCGTTCGGTTTTTAAAGATCGTGATCATGATCGAGATAACGCAAACTTGCATCTGATCACCGATCTTGGGCTTTACACTTATGGGATGGGGCGGGGGGGGCTGTAAAATAATGAATATAGTTAATAATAAATCCAGCATATAGAAGAACAAGGCGGCAGCGCCCGATCTTGCTTTGTTTATAGTTAATAATAAACATTGTCATTATACTTACAGGTCCCGCGACGCGTCCTGCAGACTCTGTCTCCCGGCCACTTCTGCTTCTGAGCCAGATCATTGCTGTGTCCCTGGGTTAAAGGATCTTTAGGGACGTTATGGCCATGTGACCAGTCAGGTGTGAATGTTGTATTACCTCATTGGCTACAGACTGGTCACATGACTGTGTCGCATCGCATCACGGTGCACAATCATATATATTCATGCAGCTGAGGCACTCCTTGTGGGGTGATGCAAGCGAGACGCAAGTACAATCATACCATCACTGTCAGCCTGTTCTCACGCTATAAAGAACGATGTAGCAGAGCTGACATGGCTCTCTGTTTCTCACTTTGTATAGACTGTGTCTGTAGAGAGGGATGAAGCTGACATTGCTGTCCCTGTGGATTATGTCGGGCTAGGGATTTTTTTTATAATTAAGATGAAGTCCCTAAATGTTTTTTTTTGTTTTATTTCTAATAAAAAAAATCTTTGTGTTTTGTTTTTTTTCACTGTTTATTAGAAATTCATGGTGGCCATGTCTAATTTGGCGTGACATCATGAATTTCGGGCTTAGCACCATCTGAAAATACAAAGCTGGTATTAACCCCTTTATTACTCAGTGTTCCACCGCATTAGGGCAGCTGAACTAGCCAGGTAAAGCACCTGGAAAGGGCGCTAGGAAACAATCTGCCTTTTCTAGGGGCAGTCATGGGTTGCTGAAAATCCCAGCCCCCCACTGCCTAGTTTTACCTGACTGGCGATCAAAATACGGCAGGAACCCACGCATTTTTTTTTAAATTATTTGTTTAAATGATTGTAAAAAAATGGGCTTCCCTGTATTTTGATTGCCAGACAAAGTAAAGCCAAGCAGATGGGGGTGGCAGCCTGTAGCCATCCACGCTTTATCTGCGCTGAGAATCAAAAATACCGCGGAGCGCTGTCATTTTTTTTTAATTATTTATTTATTTATTTATTTTTATACAACTATATATTGTGTACTATATATATATATATATATATATATATATATATATATATATATATATATATATATACAGTACAGACCAAAAGTTTGGACACACCTTCTCATCTCTAGAACAACTATTAAGAGGAGACTTTGTGCAGCAGGCCTTCATGGTAAAATAGCTGCTAGGAAACCACTGCTAAGGACAGGCAACAAGCAGAAGAGACTTGGTTGGGCTAAAGAACACAAGGAATGGACATTAGACCAGTGGAAATCTGTGCTTTGGTCTGGTGAGTCCAAATTTGAGATCTTTGGATCCAACCACCGTGTCTTTGTAGAAAAGGTGAACGGATGGACTCTACATGCCTGGTTCCCACCGTGAAGCATGTATGAGGAGGTGTGACGGTGTGGGGGTGCTTAGCTGGTGACACTGTTGGGTATTTATTCAAAATTGAAGGCATACTAAACCAGCATGGCTACCACAGCATCTTGCAGCGGCATGCTATTCCATCTAGTTTGCGTTTAGTTGAACCATCATTTATTTTTCAACAGGACAATGATCCCAAACACACCTGAAAGGCTGTGTAAGTGCTATTTGACTAAGAAGGAGAGTGATGGAATGCTACGCCAGATGATCTGGCCTCGTCAGTCACCAGACCTAAACCCAATCGAGAATGTTTGGGGGTGAGCTGGACCGCAGAGTGAAGGCAAAAGGGTCAACAAGTGCTAAGCATTTCTGGGAACTCCTTCAAGACTGTTGGAAAACCATTTCCGGTGACTACCTCTTGAAGCTCATCAAGAGAATGCTAAGAGTGTGCAAGGCAGTAATCAAAGCAAAAGGTGGCTACTTTGAAGAACCTAGAATATAAGACATATTTTAAGTTGTTTCACACTTTTTTGTTAAGTATTTAATTCCACATGTGTTAATTCATAGTTATGTTGTCTTCAACGTGAATATACAATTTTTAGAATCATGACAATAAAGAAAACTCTTTGAATGAGAAGGTGTGTCCAAACTTTTGGTCTGTACTGTATATATATATATATATATATATATATATATATATATATATATATATATATATATATATATATATATATATGCACAGTACACACCAAAAGTTTGAACACACCTTCTCATTCAAAGAGTTTTCTTTATTTTCTTGACTCTGAAAATTGTAGATTCATATTGAGGGCTTTGACATACATGTATAACAACATATTGGTAAGAAGTTAACCCTTTTGCACCAGAGACTGCTTTTACCTTTCTGACCAGGCCAAGTTTTCCAATTCTAACCAGTGTCAATTTATGTGCTAATAACTATGGAATGCTTAAAAACAAATCCCAGTGGTTCTGAGATTATTTTTTTTTTGTGACACATTGTACTTTATGATAGTGGTAAAATTTTAGTCAATATGATTTGTGTTTAATTATGACAAAATAAAAAAAGTTGACAGAAAATGTAAAAATTGTGCAATGTTTGAACTTTGAATATTTATGACCTTAAACCAGAGGGTTTTTTATGAAGTTAGAAGGGTTAAATGTTTATCAGTACGTTATCATTTTTTCATCAAAATCTACAACAATTTATAGTTACCACATCCTATTTGAAGTGACTTTGAGAGACTTATGTAACAAAAAAATTATAAGTGACAGCATTTTAAAAACAACGCTCCTCAAAGAGAGCAAAACCACATTCAAGAAGTTTATTAACCCTTTTGGTGCTTCACAGGAATTAAAGCAATGAAGAAAAAAAGTGAAAATTTCTCTTTACAAAAATATAGGTTTAGTCCCAAATATTGCATTTTTACAACAGTAACAGGAGAAAATTAACAGTACAATTTGTTGTACAATTTCTCTTGAGTAGGCCAAATTTGGTGGAAAAATACTTTATTGCACACGGCAGGGCTCAGAAGGGATGGAGCACAATATAAGCTTAAGAAAGCAAAATTGACTGGGATAGTGTTGCGGAACTGCCTCATAAAAGGGGGATACAGGCTATCAGGCAGTAAGGGACCACCACGCAGAGCAAAGCTGCTGCTGGTGATAGCAGAAGGTAAGGGAAAACTGTACCACAAAAGCGGTACTTGTCGCTGTTACCTCACAGCAGCACTAGGACCAATTGCAATACTCCTTGTTAACTCACAGATACTACCGAATTAGCATAAAGGTAACTAAGGGAATGCTAAAAGGCTTATGGCGAGTGCCTAAATAATATTAGAGGTGGACTTGTAGTTCCTGTCTAATCACAGCAACTACTATAAGTGTACGGATGGTGACCCCAACCATAGTCCACTAACTGGCTCCTCTGTTGTCTCACAGAGGTAAAGTAACATATATAGCAACACATGTGTAAACTTTCACACGCTGTATGATTGAAGGTAGGAAATCCGTTACAGGTCATGGAGATCCCTGGACGCTAACCTCTATTAACTCATAGAGGGTATGTACCTAAGGTGTAGGTGCGAACAGTACTAACCGTACTGTCTAGGCTTAATGTACAAGTCCCTGCCTAACCCCTTGTGCTAGCCGCACTGTAGGGAGTGAGGGAGCTCTCTATGCTAACCACAGAGAGTCACTTGAGAGCACAGTGAATGAGGTCCCTGCCTAAGCCCGATTCCACTAAGGTGCGAGGTAGCGGGCACTAGCGGTGCACTAGTAGGTAATGAGCGCTTAACCAGCGGGTGTTCACTGGCTTGTAAATGTAAGCATAGGCTACCTAGTAGGAGAGGTCACACATGAGGCGGCTACACCATGCATGTACCAAGAATGACTGAGCGCCAAGCAGCGTGCTGCAGGGTATAGATAAAGAACCTCCCACAAGATGGAGTCGCCCAGCACCCAATCGGCTCTCGGCCAATCAGATTCGAGAACATCAGCGGTGACGTCACCCGCGGCCAATTAGCAGCGAATGCATCATAGTCACGTGATCCCGCATCAGCGGTGTCGTCCCACGTGACCAATCAGCAGCTGCCACGTGGTGAGCATGCGCAGAACGAGCCAAAGCTGACTTAGTGCAGAAAGCAGCTTGTCTACTCGGCATGCGCAGAAGCCCCATTTCAGTACTTAACCTCAGTCGCTAAGGATTTCTCAGGCGGGTAGAACGCCGTGGCAGAGAACCAGAGGGAGAAGAAGGAGGACGCGGACCAGCAACCCACGGCCTGTAACAGTACCCACTTCTCTAAGACCCCTCTCCCGGCGGCGCAGATAAACGGCGACCAAATCAGGAGCATCAATGGCCTCCTCCAGCTCCCAAGAGCGATATTCCAGGCCGTAGCCCTCCCAGTCAACCCGAAAATACCTATGTCCTCGAACCAGCTTAGTACCCACAATAGCTCGTACAGGATAGCTGGTTTGGGATGACTCAGAGGAAGGGGACCATTCCTCTCTGGCATGCGGAAGAATCGCGGGCTTCAGCAGTGAGACATGGAACTTATCATGGATCCATAGATGCGACGGCACTTTCAGTTGATACACTACAGGATTCACCTGTCTGAGCACCTCATAGGGATCCAATAATTGCGGGGCAAATTTGGAAGACTCTATTTTGAGTCTCACATTCTTTGCTGAGAGTCATACAAAATCCCCTGGCGAAAATCTAGGAGCAGGGCAACGGAATCGATCAGCCACTGTCTTCATGCTGTCTCTGGCATTGGTTGCCCAGTCGGTCACTTGGGGCGAAGAAGAGGAGATAGGAAACGATACCGGAAGCCGAGAATGTTGTCCATTATTGAGGACAAAAGGCATCTGCCCTGTTGCTTCTGCCACTGAGTTGTTAAGGGCAAACTCTGCCCAAGGAAGAAGCAAGGACCAGTCATCATGGTTCTCTAAAACGAAGTGTTGAAGATAGGTGATCATATTCTGGTTAGTTTGTTCGACCAGTCCATTGGTCTCCGGATGGTTGGCCGAGGAGATGTTCAATTCTATCTGTAATAAATTACACAGATTCCTACTCCACACTGATGAGGGGCAAACACCCCGAAACGGCTGTCTGTGGATGGATACCATGTTTGGTATAGGTGGTCTCCTTGACTGGAGACTGCCCTTCCCGTGGTTGTTCCTTCCCGGTGAAAGACCTGGCAAGTTTCCTGGCAGCGTTGAGAAACATGTGATGGTGTCTCCGCGGCTTTCTTATTTGCATACTTCCCAGGGGGCATTGCTCTAGAATCACTGCGTTGAGAAACACGTGATGGTGTCTCCGCAGTGGATATGTTGATCTCCCTAAGGTCAACAATGCTTGCTTATGTAATAAATTACAGAGATCACGGCAGAAATGGGAAGCAAATTGTTGACCCCTATCACAAACTATACGGTCAGGCATCCCATGCAGTCTGAAGACGTGTTTAATGAACAGTTTGGCCAACATCCTCAAGGACGGAATCTTCCACAAAGGAACCAGATGAACCATCCGGGAAAAATGGTCAGTAAGAACCCAGACAAACCGATGACCTTGTGAACAGGGAAGATCCCCCACGAAATCCATGCCTATGACCTCCCAAGGTCTGTCAGGCACAGGCAAAGGATGTAAGAGACCAGCAGGTCTCTGTCATGAGGGACAGTTGCATGCGGAAGAGAAACAGGAGCGAACATATCTCCTGACACGGTTAGCCAACTGTGGCCACCAATACCACCTCTCAAGCAATTCCTGTGTACGTCTTACACCAAAATACCCACCTAACTTAGAAGTGTGGGCCCTGGACAGAATATCATTCTTCAGTGCCAGGGGAACAAATGTCCTCCCTGGAGGTATCTGGTCTAGAGTCACAGAAGAGAGCCTATGAAAAGCCCTAGATGGAAGGATGAGGCGAGGTGCTTCGTTCTCCTCCTGAGTAGACTCCATGAACCGAGAGAGAGCATCTGCCTTGTTATTCTTATTCCCAGACAGGTAATACACTGAGAAATTAAAATGGGAGAAAAACAAGGACCAGCGTGCCTCACGGTGATTCAGACGCTGTGAAGTCTGGAGGTACGTGAGATTCTTATGGTCAGTGTACACCTAAAAGGGATATCTAACCCTCTCAAGCAGATGACACCACTCCTCTAACGCCAGCTTCATGGCCCGGAGCTCTCTATCTCCATAGGTGTAATTCTTTTCAGCAGGGGAGAAGGTCTTGGCAAAGAAGAAACATGGTCTCTTTCTGCTTTTGCTATCCTTCTGGTATAACACTGCTCTGGCTCCCACAGAGGATGCATCCACCTCCAAAATAAAGGGCTTGTTCTCATCAGGTGTCTGGAGAACAGGTGCACCTAAAAAATGCGCCTTAACTGCCTCAAAAGCCTGAGTAGTCTCTGCAGACCAAGCCTTTGGATTTGCTCCTTTCTTGGTCAAAGCCACTAATGGAGCTACCAGGGTATAAGCTCCCTGCAGGTTCAACTTTGTAAACACACAAGCCCCACGTAGACTATCAAACAGCTCAGAATTAAAGGGTAAAGGGTATTTATATTTTATGGTAAGAGCATTATGTCCCCTATAATCAATGCAAGGACACAAATCCTCCTCTTTTTTGCACATAAAATAGAAACCAGCCCCAGCAGGAGAAACTGACTTGTGAATAAAGCCCTTCTCCAAACTCTTTGAAGTAGGCGACCATCGCTTCAATCTCGGGTATGGACAAAGGATAAACTCTGCCTTTAGGTGGTACAGAACCCGAGATGAGATCAATAGCACAATCATAGGGCCTATGTGGAGGAAGCTTTTCTGCGCCCTGTTTAGAAAAGATGTCAGCAAAGTCTAGATAAGGAGTCGGTAAAGGAGACAGATCAGGGATCATGGTGGAAGCGACTGTCTTGGGTGCAACAGAAAGACAGTGAGAATGACACTTAGAACCCCATCTTATGATACTGTCAGACTCTAAATCTATTAATGGAGCATGTGTACAAAGCCATAGTAGACACAAGAGTATGTCATCTATAAGGTGCAAGGTAGCGGGCACTAGTGGTGCACTAGTAGGTAAGGAGCGCTTAACCAGCGGGTGTTCACTGGCTTGTAACTGTAAGCATAGGCTAGCTAGTAGGAGAGGTCACACATGATGCGGCTACCCCATGCACGCACCAAGAACGACTGAGTGCCAAGCAGCATGCTGCAGGGTTCTTTATAGATAAAGAACCTCCCACAAGATGGAGGCGCCAGCACCCAATCGACTCTCGGCCAATCAGATTCGAGAACGTCAGCAGTGACATCATCCGTGGCCAATCCGCAAGCAAAGCATCACAGTCACGTTGTTACGGGGGGCTGTCTGATAATAAAATCTAAAGGAATATCAGACAGTCAGGGTCCACCGTGCAGAGACTCTGCTGCAGACTATGGCAGAGGATAAGGGGTATATAAGTGTGCCACTGTAAATAATAATAGCACAAGTGCAGAGTGCAATACCTCTGTTAAACTCACAAAGGAATATAATTAGAAAATAAAGCAATTCCTCCCTTACTTGGAGGGTATGTGGAATGGTCTCTGTTAAAGATCACAGAGACAAAAGCAGTGAGTGTGAAATGGCACCTACCTAGGTCCATTCCTCTAGTGGTGCCAGGAGACAGACAGCAGCGTAAGCCGCACAAAGCTCCTACCTGCGTTCACTCCACTAGTGTGCGAGGACACGAACCACTAGATATGGCACCTGCCTAGGTCCGCTCTTCTAGTGGTGCAAAAGAGACGGACAGCAGCATAAGCCGCACAAAGCTCCTACCTCTGTTCGCTCCCCTAGTGTGCGAGGATACGAACAACTGCCAGACGCAGTAGAAGGAGCGTTACCCTAGCGGCAACGTCCACCTACGAGTAGAATTACAAGGCCCAGCCGGACCATGTGCCTCAGGCACCTGCCTATGTCCGCTCCACTAAGAGGTAAGGATACGGACTGCAGCCGAAGCTGTAAGGTATAAGAACGCTACCCTGACGGTAGCGCTCACCTAACATAGACAGAGAGATGCCTAGAGGAACGTGCACAGAGCGTCTACTCTCATGCATGAACCAAGAGGACTGAGCGCCAGGCGGCGTGCGTCAGGGTCTTATATAGACTCTGTGCCTCATCCAAGATCGAGGACACCAGAGCCAATCCACTGCCAGAATGACAGCAATGACGACACGCTGGCCTATCACCGAGCAAAGCGTCACAAGCACATGACCAGCGACCCATCGGCATAGAAGTGTCAGAGACATGTGACCACGTGTCACAAGCACATAACCAGTGGCCAATCAGCTTAGAAGGTGTCAGAGACATGTGACCTCATGTGCAATGCCTCCAAGATAGGACTTAGTCTCCAGCGCTTGCAATTGTGCAGTAGCAAGAAATCCAGACATAGTCTCCAGAGCCACAGCAACCGTAACAGTACCTCCCCCTCAAGGGTCCCCCTCCCGGCGACGCAGGTAATCGGCAACTAAGTCGGGAGCATGGACAGCCTCCTCAGGCTCCCAAGAGCGATTTTTCGGGCCGTAGCCCTCCCAATCTATCAAGAATAACCTGCGCCCTCTAACCATCTTAGACCCAACTATGGCTCGTACCTCATAGCTAGAGTGAGAGGAATCAGAGGCAGGAGAGTGCACATCACGAGCGTGAGGTAAAATAGTTGGCTTTAGCAGTGAAACATGGAATTTGTCATGGATCCTAAGATGGACGGGTAACTTCAATTGGTAGACTACAGGATTTACCTGTCGAAGAACCTCATAAGGACCCAGGAAGCGAGGAGCAAATTTGACAGAGCTCACTCTAAGTTTCACGTGTTTTGCAGAGAGCCACACAAAGTCCCCTGGAGAAAAGACAGGAGCCGGGCGACGAAACCGATCGGACACCGTCTTCATACGGTCCTTAGCTGCTTGGATCGACTCTTGAGTCCGATCCCAAACCTCTCTGGCATTAGATGCCCAGTCGGCCACAAGAGGAGAAGGTGCAGATGCGGGAAACGGTACCGGTACCCTATGGTGTTGCCCATTATTGAGTACGAACGGTGTCTGCCCAGTGGCCTCAGCCAGCGAATTGTTAAGGGCAAATTCTGCCCAGGGTAGGAGGGAGGACCAGTTATCGTGGTTCTCAGCAACAAAGTGTCGAAGGTATATAATCATGGATTGATTGGTACGCTCAACCAAACCATTGGTCTCCGGATGGTATGCCGAAGAGAGATTCAACTCAATTTGCAGAAGGCTACAAAGATCTCGCCAGAAACGGGAAGCAAATTGCGGGCCTCTATCACAAATGATATGATCTGGCATCCCGTGAAGCCTAAAGACATGCTTGAGGAATAGTTTGGCTAGTACCCTGGAAGACGGGATTCTCGATAATGGTATGAGATGAACCATCCGGGAGAAATGGTCCATAATGACCCACACAAATCTATGTCCCTGTGAACACGGAAGATCACCCCCAAAGTCCATGCCTACCACCTCCCATGGTCTATCTGGCACTGGTAAAGGATGCAAGAGCCCAGCCGGTCTCTGCCGTAATGGACGGTTGCAAGCACACGAGTAGCAGGAACCGACATATCTCTTGACATGGCTGGCTAAGTGTGGTCACCAATACCACCTCTCCAGTAACTCTCATGTCCGCCTAATACCAAAATGCCCACCCATCTTTGAGGTGTGGGCCCACGACAGTATATCATTCTGTCGATCAGGCGGAACAAAGGTCTTGCTTGGTGGGATTTGGTCTAACGTCACAGGGGAGAGCGTATGAAAAACCCTGGAGGGAAGGATAAGACGAGGTTCGTCAATCTCTTCCTGGGTAGAAACCATAGAGCGAGACAGGGCGTCTGCCTTGTTATTCTTACTCCCAGACAGATAGTTGATGGAGAAGTGAAAGCGGGAGAAAAACAAGGACCAGCGGGCTTGGCGAGGATTCAGACGCTGAGCGGTTTGTAAGTACGCCAGATTCTTATGGTCTGTATAGACCTGGAAAGGATGTTTCGCTACTTCCAGCAAGTGACGCCACTCCTCCAAGGCTAGTCTCAGGGCGAGCAGTTCCCTATCCCCAATGGTATAGTTTCTCTCTGCCGGTGAAAAGGTTTTAGCAAAGAAGAAACACGGCCTTTTTCTACCTGCACCGTTCTTTTGATACAAGACCGCACCAGCACCCACTGAAGAGGCATCAACCTCCAAGAGGAAGGGCTTATTCTCATCGGGTCTTTGAAGAACGGGAGCAGTTGAAAAGTGTCTTTTTACTGCCTCAAAAGCCTGAGATGCTTCAGTAGACCAGACTTTTGGATTAGCACCTTTCTTAGTCAAGGAGCCACCAAAGTAGAGAAATTGGGTATGAACTGCCTGTAATAATTTATGAATCCTAAGAAGCATTGCACCGCCTTCAAGGAATGAGGTTCGGACCATTCCAGGACAGCAGAGAGCTTCGCAGGATCCATAGCCAGACCCTCTTGTGAGATAATGTAGCCCAAAAAAGGCAAGGATGGCTGCTCGAATACACATTTTTCGAGTTTAGCAAACAATGAGTGCTCCCTTAAAGGGGAAAGGACACGAACGACATCCTGACGATGAGTCTCCAGATCAGGAGAAAAAATCAGGATGTCGTCCAGATACACCACGACGGAGGATAACAGTAAATCCCTGAACACATTGTTTACGAAGTCCTGAAATACTGCGGGTGCATTACATAAACCAAAAGGCATGACGAGGTAGTCATAGTGACCGTCTGGGGTGTTAAAAGCGGTCTTCCATTCATCACTCTCTCAAATTCGTACCAAGTTATACGCACCCCGCAGATCCAACTTCGTAAAAACCTGTACTCCCCTCAGTCTGTCAAAGAGCTCCGAAATTAAAGGTAATGAGTATTTGTTCTTTATTGTGATTGCGTTGAGACCCCTGTAATCTATGCAGGGACGCAAATCACCCTCTTTCTTCCGAACAAAGAAAAACCCAGCTCCCGCGGGAGAGACAGACTTACGAATGAACCCCTTCTCTGAACTCTCTCTTATATAGGTCGACATGGCCTCCGACTCAGGTATCGACAGGGGGTAAACCCTGCCCTTAGGTGGAACCGAACCTGGGATAAGGTCTATGGCACAGTCATATGGCCTATGGAGTGGAAGAACCTCAACACCCTGTTTGGAGAACACGTCAGCGAAATCCAAATAGGGTGTAGGTATAGGAGAGAGATCAGCTGATGCAACCGCAATGACCTTAGGTGGTAAGAGAAGACATCGGGACTGACATTTCAAACCCCAACTAATAATGCTGTCGGACTCCCAGTCAATGTGAGGAGCATGAGTCCGCAGCCATGGGAGACCCAGAAGGACGTCGTCTATACCCTCAGGCAAAACAAGAAAAGAAATCACCTCTATGTGACCCTGAGGCAGGGAAAGGCGCAAGGGAACTGTCCTCAATGTAACGGAGTCGGACAACATAGTCCCATTAACAACACGGACAGGAATAGGCGCCTCTAACATGATAGAGGGAATATTGTGTCTCTTTACAAATCCTGAGGACACAAACGTCCCGTCAGCTCCGGAATCCACAAAAGCCATAATAGGCCATGTATTCTCAGAGAATGAGAGCTGACCTGGGATACTACACTTAGAGGGTGCAGAAGACGTCTCTAGTAACCCCCCTCTAATGGTTACTAGGCCTGGGAGTTTCCCTGACGACTAGAACACTTGTTGGCATAGTGCCCAGCCTGACGACATACGTAACACATAGGAGGACCAGACTTGCATAGTCTGGAGGACGTATGACCTAACTCCATAGGAGTGGGAGATGTTTCAGATGCTGAGGAAGATCGTAGTGGACCCTCAACAACTGGAATAGCCCGATGCTTAGGGCGTGAGGAAGAGACCTCGAGTCTACGTTCCCTATGGCGTACGTCGATCCTCGTTGCTACTGTGATCAAGTCCTCCAGAGAAGCAGGGACCTCACGAGTAGCAAGGGCATCCTTGACATAGCCTGCCAACCCTCTCCAGAAGATAGGAATCAACACCTTCTCTGGCCAATCTAGTTCTGCCACCAGAGTTCTAAAAGCAATGGCATAAGAACTAGTGGATAACGAACCCTGAGATAGATCTAAGAGTCTCAGGGTCGCCTCATGGGTAACCTGCGGACCCATGAATACCGCTTTAAGAGCATCAAGAAAGTCTTGATATCTCAGAGTAACCACATCAGAGCGCTCCCATAAGGGAGTCGCCCATTCTAAAACTTTGTCCTGAAGTAAGGAGATGATAAAGCCTACTCTGGACCTCTCCGTAGAGAAGCGAGAAGAGTTGACCTCTAGGTGTATCTGACACTGACTAATGAAACCACGACATGATCTGGCATCGCCAGAATATCTGTTTGGCAGAGCAAGTCGAGGATCATGTGCAGATGTCACCATGGTCTGAGGTTTATCCTCTATACTCTTGAACCGCGACTCAAGTACTTGTATGTAACGGTGTAACTGCTGATATTCTACCATAACTGCCAGACCCTTGGCTCAGTCCTAATGTTGCGGGGGGGCTGTCTGATAATAAAATCTAAAGGAATATCAGACAGTCAGGGTCCACCGTGCAGAGACTCTGCTGCAGACTATGGCAGAGGATAAGGGGTATATAAGTGGGCACTGTAAATAATAATAGCACAAGTGCAGAGTGCAATACCTCTGTTAAACTCACAGAGGAATATAATTAGAAAATAAAGCAATTCCTCCCTTACTTGGAGGGTGTGTGAAATGGTCTCTGTTAAAGATCACAGAGACAAAAGCAGTGAGTGTGAAATGGCACCTACCTAGGTCCGTTCCTCTAGTGGTGCCAGGAGATGGACAGAAGCGTAAGCCGCACAAAGCTCCTACCTGCATTCGCTCCACTAGTGTGCGAGGACACGAACCACTAGATATGGCACCTTCCTTAGGTCCGCTCTTCTAGTGGTGCAAAAGAGACGGACAGCAGCATAAGCTGCACAAAGCTCCTACCTCTGTTCGCTCCCCTAGTGTGCGAGGATACGAACAACTGCCAGACGCAGTAGAAGGAACGTTACCCTAGCGGCAACGTCCACCTACGAGTAGAATCACAAGGCCCAGCCGGACTATGTGCCTCAGGCACCTGCCTATGTCCGCTCCACTAAGAGGTAAGGATACAGACTGTAGCCGAATCTGTAAGGTATAAGAATGCTACCCTGCCTGTAGCGCTCACCTAACATAGACAGAGAATTGCCTAGAGGAACGTGCACAGAGCGTCTACTCTCATGCATGAACCAAGAGGACTGAGTGCCGGGCGGCGTGCGTCAGGGTCTTATATAGACTCTGTGCCTCATCCAAGATGGAGGACACCAGAGCCAATCCGCTGCCAGAATGACAGCAATGACGACACGCTGGCCATCAGCATAGAAGGTGTCAGAGACATGTGCCACGTGTCACAAGCACATGACCAGCGGCCAATCAGCTTAGAAGGTGTCAGAGACATGTGACCTCGTGTCAGTGATGATGTCACCCGCACATGTGCAATGGCTCCAAGATAGGACTTAGGCGGGCTTTGCACACTACGATATCGCAGGTGCGATGTCGGTGGGGTCAAATTGAAAATGACGCACTTCCGGCATCGCATGCGACATCGTAGTGTGTAAAGGCTTGATGATACGATTAACGAGCGCAAAAGCGTCGTAATCGTATCATCGGTGCAGCGTCGGCGTAATCCATAATTACGCTGACGTGACAGTCCGATGTTGTTCCTCACTCCTGTGGCAGCACACATCGCTGTGTGTGAAGCCGCAGAAGCGAGGAACATCTCCTACCGGCGTCACTACGGCTTCCGTAGGATATGCGGAAGGAAGGAGGTGGGCGGGATTTTTACATCCCACTCATCTCCGCCCCTCCGCTCCGATTGGCCGCCTGCCGTGTGACGTCGCAGTGACGCTGCACGGCCCACCCCCTTAACAAGGAGGCGGGTCGCCGGCCAGAGCGACGGTCGCAGGACAGGTGAGTCCATGTGAAGCTGCCGTAGCGATAATGTTCGCTACGGCAGCTATCACAAGGATATCGCTGCTGCGACGGGGGCGGGGACTATCGTGCTCGGCATCGCAGCATCGGCCTGCGATGTCGCAGCGTGCAAAGTACCCCTTAGTCTCCAGCGCTTGCACATGTGCAGTAGCAAGAAATCCAGACATAGTCTCCAGAGCCACAGCAACCGTAACACTTGTGATCCCTCGTCAGCAGTGATGTCACCCGTGACCAATCAGCAGCCAGTGCATCATAGTCACGTGATCCTGCTTCAGCGGTGACATCCCACGCGACCAATCAGTGGCTGCCACTTGGTGAGCATGCGCAGAACGAGCCAAAGCTGACTTAGTGCAGAAATCAGCCTGTCTACTCGCGCATGCGCAGAAGCCCCATTTCAGTACTTAGCCTCAGGCGCTAAGGATTTCTCAGGTGGGTGGAATGCCGTGGCAGAGAACAAGAGGAAGAAGAAGGAGGACGCGGACCAGCAGACGCATGACCCGTAACAGATAGATAGCGGACACGATGTTGCGGTGAAATGAACATCTGTCTATGTTTAGTGGTGCTGACAAGAACAGTGGACATGTGTTACACTGTTGCGCTTTACAATATATCTGTTGTATGTCATCCCTCTGCATTTGTGTATTGTATGTGTTGCGTCATTTGACCTCTTTCACCCCTGTGCACTGTCTATTCCTTGTTGTGTGCTGTATATTTGTATCTGGTGTTGTGTTTCTTGAGCTGTGTTCACTATGTGGTGCCTCCCCTGTGTGCTGAGTGTGTGTTTTCAATATGGTCTCTTGTATCTATTTGATGCATTCTAATGTACTGTAGTCGATTAGCTTCAATTTTAACGTATGCATCAACGAAATATTGTTGTGTTAGTTTGCCTTCATTTAGTAGTGGACTAAAATTGTTTCTTACTGATAAAACATAGCTGTAATACTGTAGTTGGGTGATTCTTCGTGAACTATTTCCTTGTTGTTTTAGAGCATCATGTCAGCCTTGTTCACCATAAGGGAAAAAGATAGGATACATCAGGGCATCTAAATTGCTATGCAAAATACTGATTCTGTGTGTTTTTGGAGCCAGAGGGTTTTTCTGGAAAAGGTTTTAAATTAATTAAGACGTCTCTATGGAAGTGAGGCTCACTATCATCATTCTGAAAGACGACTGCCACTTTACTCACAGTTGGTTTATTATATCGTCTAGGATCTTGAGTCCTATCTTGTTTAATAGCCATTGTGATGTTTGTCATGACAATTCCATTTTATAGAGCTTTGACCATCTCTTGTTCTTCAAGGTCCCGTAGCATTCTATAGGCAGCTGTGAAAGGATTTTTTGTTTGTATTAGCTAGGTATCTAGTATGCAAAGTTGTGCAAATGTAGGTGTTTCTTCGTCAGCTGGATGTAATGTGCCTGTTCGATGATAGATCTGTCCATGAATTCGAAAACAGTATGGCCCATTTCCAGGAGGTGGTGACTCACTTGCTCACAGGAAGCAAAAGCAAAAGATCTGAGTGTGAATATTGTCTATGAAATTTTTGCTGTATTCATGCTCTCCTGTCATCAACATTGCCAACACATGGGGATACTGTATTAAGGGTAGATGTACTTTATTCTTCTGACAGCATTTTGCAAACCTTTTATCCAGAGGCATCTCATTTGCAAAATGCAAAGCTTGGCAATTTTCACATACATGGGTCATGTCACCACAGCTGTGTTCTTTAGGATTATTTTCAGCTTGGGTAAAATATTGTTGTTGTTGTTGTAGTAGTAGTAGTAGTGGAGTAGTCAAAGAGTCAATGGGTGTTGTTTGTCACCAAATGATGATTATTCATTTGTTTTGTAGTTACAGTAGTGAAAGTGTTTGTATTTCAGCTGGTGGCTGCAGAGAGTACGGTTCAGTATTGTGTAACAGTAGCATTGATGTGGCTAGTGGAGATTGTTGCTCATAGGTCATTCACCTTGCAGTGGTAGAATCTGTTGTGTGGTGTTCAGATTTTGATGCGTCAACTTGTGATTGTGGTAGAAATGTGGAGACGAAAGGTCTATTGAGACAGCATTTTTTTTGCGAATAGCCAATCTAATAGCTTTAGAGCGAGATGACTCCTGAGCGAGACATCTACGTACATTGTTTTTGTCCAGACGATGGCATTTTTCTTCAGCAGTCTCATTAGCGCGGCATCGTTGTTGATTTAGTTCCCGAGCCTTATTGTTTTCATGTTGTTTTTTTGTATTTTTTCGGAGGAGTCATGTTGCCACTGCTGCAGGAGTCTAGAAGCAGTGATATGCACTGAAATGTACAGGCAGGTATGTAGACCTGTTAGGAGAAGTGAGGAAGATTTCTTGTGTGCTAAACTTGCACTTCAGTAAGTGGCAATGCTGTTAAATTCCTGAGTGATCTTAGGCAAGCTTAGTGATGTTTGCGGGCTGACTCAGGAACTCTCGCGGTACTCGCAAACTCCTGCGAGACTTCATGTGACAGTGATGCGAGCAGTGGGGGTATCTGAGGTCGGACGCCAGGGTTTTCACAATCACTTTCTTCCAGTCATGTGACAGCAGGCGGGGAGGCCCCTGGAGTTACCTTAGTTAACCTTAAGGCCCCGTCACATGCAGCGATATTGTTAGTGATATTACTAGCGAGCATAGCTGCCCCCGTCATTTGTGCATCACAGGCAAATCGCTGCCCGTGGTGCACAACATCGTTCGGAGCCGTCACACGGACTTACCTGCCTAGCGACGACGCTGTGGCCGGCGAACCACCTCCTTTCTAAGGGGGCGGTTCGTGCGGCGTCACAGCGGCGTCATTAAGTGGCCGCCCAATAGAAGTGGAGGGGAGGAGATGAGTGGCCGTAACATCCCGCCCAGCTTCTTCCATCCTCATTCCGGCAGCCACAGGTAAGCTGTAGTTCGTCGTTCCTGAGGTGTCACACTTAGCGATGTGTGCTGCCTCGGGAACGCCGAACAACCTGCGACCTCAACAATCAACGATATTTTGAAAATGAACTACATGTCAACGATGGATGATTTGGTGAGTATTTTCCATCGTTAATGGTCGCTCATAGGTGTCACACGAAACAACGTCGCTAACGATGCCGGATGTGCGTCACGGAATCCGTGACCCAAGCGATATATCGTTAGATACGTAGTTGCATGTGACGGGGCCTTTAGTCATGGCATCAGGCTGATTCGGAAACTCTCGTGGTCCTCCCTCTCTTCAAGAGTTTTAGCAGATCAGGGCCTGCTCTGGAGTATCCACGGATTTTTTGGGGAGCTAATTAAATGTATTAAAGGCTGTGTGTATTTTTAATGTAAATAAACATAATGTGTATGTATTATTTTTCCTTTATCTCTCTCTCTATGTCTCAACAGTGTCGCCATGTCTCATCAGTACAGCCATGTCTCGTCGCTCGCCACAAAATCACTCAAGGCATGACGATGTCAGGCAAGGGCAGACATACCCAGCCACGCCTACTTACTGCTCCATGACATCGCAAATGGGTCATTTAAAAAACCAACACCTCATTATACCTGGATGTGGTATGGGTAGCACAATGTTAGACTGGGAACAAAATTGCTCTTACTCAGACCACAATTTGGGTTCCGCCTGCACGGTTGTCCCTGGTTACAATGGCTATGATGTGGGCGTGAACTTCGGCTACACAACTGACAGTACTGCAATGCATTGTGTGATACAGTTACATCCGCAACTGGCAATTATGTATGTAGATACTTTGCTGGCACGATGTTAAAGGCAAGTCCATATGGACTTTCTAACTTTCCTGAAAATACATTTTAGTCTAAAATTCTTCAAAGATACATTGAAAGTGGTGTCTTAGCCAATGTTCTATGCCTTACTAGTTTTGCAACAGCAAGACAAAACAATCACTGATCTCAGGGACACCAGCCAGAGAAAACACTGCCAGCAGCCAGCGAAGGCACTCAATACAGTGAAATTCTAGGTGCATTGCCCCCTGGGAAGTATGCAAATCTAAAAGGTCCTTGGAGCCTCTGTCAGGAGTCTCGACACGAAAAAATAGCCAGATATCCCTCCGAAAAGGACCTAGCCAAGGAGTGGCTCTTTTTAGGAGTCCACCATAACCACCATATTAAGTGGCCCTTTTAGTCAATAACCAGTTGTTGACGAGTTTAAACATATAACAAGGGAAATACCAAGGCCAGATACCCATTCACAGACACTCCTTGGCTAGGTCCTTCCTGGAGGGATATCTGATTATTTTTCCATGTCAAGACTCCTAACAGAGGCACCATGGACCTTTTTGATTTGCATACTTCCCAGGGGGCAATGCACCTAGGATTTCACTGTATTGAGCGCCTTTGCTGGCTGCCGGCAGTGTTTTCTCTGGCTGGTCTCCCTGAGATCAGTGATTATTTTGTCTTGCTGGTCTACTGGGTATTGTTCCCACCTAGCCAGAATCATACTCCACACTAATAAGGGGCAATACCCCGAAACAGCTGTCTGTGAATGGATATCACAAAATAATCACTGATCTCAGGGAGACCAGCCAGAGAAAACACTGCCGGCAGCCAGCAAAGGCGCTCAATACAGTGAAATCCTAGGTGCATTGCCCCCCTGGGAAGTATGCAAATCAAAAAGGTCCATGGAGCCTCTGTTAGGAGTCTTGACATGGAAAAATAATCAGATATCCCTCCAGGAAGGACCTAGCCAAGGAGTGTCTGTGGATGGATACCTGGCCTTGGTATTTCCCTTGTCATATCTTTAAACTCGTCAAGAGCTGAATATTGACTAAAAGGGCCACTTAATATGGTGGTTATCTAAAAAGAGCCACTCCTTGGTTAGGTCCTTCCCGGAGGGATATCTGGCTATTTTTCCGTGTCGAGACTTTTAGTTTTGCAACAGATAGCTCTCAGTACATCTATAAGTTTTGGCTTTAAGAGTTTGGCAAGAATAAGGGATTGGATTATGGCAGGTTATATTCCTAAAAAACATAATTTTATGCTTCTATGCATCTAAACATTATTGTTAATAATTTTCATTAGATACATGTACATTTATTCTATTATATTAGGCTTGTTATGCTGCTATTTTTATTTAGTCATTACTCTTCTGCAGGTATCATTGATAAAAATAAACTGGAAGCATTAGTTTATAAAAAAAAATAAGATATCAATAATAAAAATGACATATGGTTACAGAAAGCTACCAAGTGTATCTTTTAAGCAATAAAGTATGTTGAATGCAATAAAGTTCTCCCTGACACAGCCAAGATCTCATCATCATTGTTACTCCAGAATCTTACTTTGATTTAGTAATATTGCCGGTCACTGAAAGCTGAAATAGTTTAAATCTGATCCATCGGCTACACTTAATGATTGTTGCACATTTACAGTTCAATTCCATATCTGCTTCAGCCTTAAAATTCTGAATTCTTTTGTATATCAAAAGCTATTAACATCTTGGACTTTCGACATTTCGTAAAAGTTCAACTTTTAATAAAGGTACAGTACAGGAACTTTTTTTATACAGGCAGAAGTTTTACAATGCTCCGATCTTAACTAACACAAAGTAAAATCTCCTACTTTATAAGAAGGTCTTATATTATAATAGTGGACAAATGCAAGGTTATTCTGCTAATATGAAAATCTTGTTAGCATCAAGGACTCGTTTTATGATTTTGACTTAGAGGACTGTAAATTAAAGTCATCCATATGTAGATAATCTTGAGCTTGATATCTTTGTTACCCTTTTTTTTCTAACTGGACAAAGAAGAAATTAGATAAAAGTTGTATCTAACATACTGAACTTACAAAAAAATAAAAATACAACAAAAAATGATGTATATACTGTGTATATATATATATGATATATATATACAGTATATATATAGTACAGACCGTATATAGTACATGTACCGCCCCGCTCTCAGCAGCCGAGATACTCAGATCCGGTCCTTCTGTGGGTGGCACCCGGGGGAGGTGTTGCGCAGCAAGTTGTTAACCCATCCGTGGGCAGGGATGGTGGCCCCGGGACCCGTTGGGATTTGGTAGTGCAGGGAGATGGGTGACCGCAGGGTGCTGATGTACTCACTATTAGAAAAGCACAAGAGTCTCTGGTAAACCAAGGTGATGGTGGTCGGTGCCCGCAGCCGGCTGCAGTCTGGTCCCCCACCCGGTTGGTGGTCTCCGTCTTTCTCCTGCACCTGTTTTGGAATGGTGGACTGCCTGCGCTTTTAACTTCAGGAGTCCGCTCCTGGCTGGCTGTGGCCTAAGGAGCCTTTTGCCTGCAGACGCTGGCCTGTTGGATCTCTTAGCCGTGGCGGTGGCCTGTTATCTTCCTCGGTCTGCTGTTGTCTTCAATCGAGACTTTGGGTGGGACAGGACCTCTCGTCCTGGCCGCAATCAGTTAATTAACTAGTTCCAGTCGCTTCTGGGCCTAGCTTCAGGGTCTGAGTACCCCCTGTGTGCTCCGGTTTCTGAGTCGGTTCCTCGGGACGGTACCGGCGGCCCACTACCCTGTCCCAGTCCACCTTGGTTCCACCAAGCCATCTTCTCAGCTCCTGCAGACGGAGACCACCATCTGCCTCCTAGCCAAAGGCACCAGGGCTCCTACCCTGGTACCTGCCCAATTTGGGTATTTGCCTCTGCTGGAGCTGGACACAGCTCCAGCCCACACTCCTCTCCAACTTGAACTCTAAACACAAACTGAGTTTTTCCCGCCCCGGGCTATCTAAAACTCCTCGGTGGCGTCTTCCAACCACCTGGTTCCGCCCCCTGGTGTGTCTATCAACCCCTTAGGGGGTGACTAGGGTTTTATGGTTGGCTGTGTGTTACCTGTGAGGGAAGGGTGTAATGCGGGGCCTTATTTGTGACTACATGGCCCAGCCAGAGCGTCACATACACTCTTGGCATTCTCTTGATGAGCTTCAAGAGGTAGTCACCGGAAATGGTTTTCACTTCTCAGGTGTGCCCTGTCAGGTTTAATAAGTGGGATTTCTTGCCTTATAAATGGGGTTGGGACCATCAGTTGTGTTGTGCAGAAGTCTGGTGGATACACAGCTGATAGTCCTACTAAATAGACTGTTAGAATTTGTATTATGGCAAGAAAAAATCAGCTAAGTAAAGAAAAACGAGTGGCCATCATTACTTTAAGAAATGAAGGTCAGTCAGTCTGAAAAATTGGGAAAACTTTGAAAGTGTCCCCAAGTGCAGTGGCAAAAACCATCAAATGCTACAAAGAAACTGGCTCACATGAGGACCGCCCCAGGAAAGGAAGACCAAGAGTCACCTCTGTTGCGGAAGATAAGTTTATCCGAGTCACCAGCCTCAGAAATTGCAGGTTAACAGCAGCTCAGATTAGAGACCAGGTCAATGCCACACAGACACATCTCTAGAACAACTGTTAAGAGGAGACTTTGTGCAGCAGGCCTGCATGGTAAAATAGCTGCTAGGAAACCACTGCTAAGGAAAGGCAACAAGCAGAAGAGACTTTTTTGGGCTAAAGAACACAAGGAATGGACGTTAGACCAGTGGAAATCTGTGCTTTGGTCTGATGAGTCCAAATTTGAGATCTTTGGATCCAACCACCCTGTGTTTGTGCGACGCAAAAAAGGTGAACTGATGGACTCTACATGCATGGCTCCCACTGTGAAGCATGGAGGAGGAGGTGTGATAGTGTGGGGGTGCTTTGCTGGTGACACTGTTTAGAATTTATTCAAAATTGAAGGCATACTGAACCAGCATGGCTACCATAGCATCTTGCAGTAGCATGCTATTCCATCCGGTTTGCGTTTAGTTGGACCAGCATTTATTTTTCAACAGGACAATGACCCCAAACTCACCTCCAGGCTGTGTAAGGGGTATTTGACTAAGAAGGAGAGTGATGGGGTGCTATGCCAGATGACCTGGCCTCCACAGTCACCAGACCTGAACCCAATCGAGATGGTTTGGGGTGAGCTGGACCGCAGAGTGAAGGCAAAAGGGCCAACAAGTGCTAAGCATCTCTGGGAACTCCTTCAAGACTGTTGGAAGACCATTTCCGGTGACTACCTCTTGAAGCTCATCGAGAGAATGCCAAGAGTGTGCAAAAGCAGTAATCAAAGCATAAGGTGGCTCCTCTGAAGAACCTAGAATATAAGACATATTTTAAAGTTGTTTCTCACCTTTTTGTTAAGTATTTCATTCCACATGTGTTAATTCATAGTTTTGATGCCTTCAGTGTGAATCTACAATATTCAGAGTCATGAAAATAAAGAAAACTCTTTGAATGAGAAGGTGTGTCCAAACTTTTGGTCTGTACTGTGTATATATATATATATATATATATAAATATGTGTGTTTGTGTTGTAAAGGCTGGTCTTCTGCACAATGGCATGATTTGTATGCCGTTGTCGATGTTTCCTTTGTCATAATTCGTATTTAGAAATATTTCTGTAGTTTTAGATGCCCTTTCCGAATGAGCTTAAATACATATAACATAATGCATAAAAATCCAACTGCAATTAATGTGTACATGAATTCTAGTATTACTACACAAAAGTATAATTAACAGTTTTTTCTCAAAAATTGTATTGGCAATTCAAACACGACAAGATGTACCTCATGGATGGACCATAGCTTCTCTGATTCACCTCTTTTTGTGCCCAAAGACCTCATATTTAATGGGTATGAGGTATGATTTAGCTTATCTCTGATTATTATAACCTGTTTGGGAAATATGGGTGAATAAGAGTGCAGGCCTCAAGGGTAGTAGGTACATCCCTCAAAGCCCAACTTACAAGGAATGCTGCAAAGCTGACCAAGCGGAAGCTAAATGATCATTGAATTGATGTGATGGGTCATGGACTTCCCTACGGGTAAACATTTATTTTTTTTTGCGGATCTTTGTACATTCACTATCAATGTATTAATCTTATTTCTTGTATTGTACAGTCATCACTGTGAGTGTGGTTTAAGCATGTTATGCAGACCAGTGTTAAATATGGGGTCATCTAAACCTATTATATCATCACCCATTCCCTGTAGACTGTGAGCCCTCGCGGGCAGGGTCCTCTCTCTTCCTATACCAGTCTGTTTTGTATAGTTAATGATTGTCATACGTATACCCTCTTTCACTTGTAAAGTGCCATGGAATAAATGGCGCTATAATATTAAATAATAATAATAATAATAATAATAATAATAAATAATCTAATGGCTATTCCATTAGCTGATCTATTGCAGCATTATTTACCTTTCTGGGCCTTCAAACTGCCATATTGCTCTACTATTGCTTTTGGCAAATTGCTATTATCTATATTCATGGTATTATTAATTTTTCCTATATATTTTGCCATTGCATTAGACATAATAATCACTGTTGTTAAATATTTTGGGAAATATTTAATACTTTGGTCTGCAATTCTTAATTAACATCTCTCTCATTCTGGCAGTGTTTATAAATCTATATATTAAGAATTTTGATAATTTGTCATGCCTGGTTAAGCCTCGCCCCCTCACACTTCTTTGATCATTTATATTTTTTATTATCTATGTCAATGTATGTATTTTAAGATTGTCTAACAAAGATTTTGCATATATTTTTGCACAAATATTTCTATTGTTCCTCATTTTGAATGCAATTTTCGGGGGTTTGTAGTTTGCATAATATTCTGTGGTCTTTCATTTTGGTCTGTATATGTATGGTATGTCCTTCTACATATGGGCTATTTCAAGGAATGTGACCTTGTCCGTATTTGTTTTGTTGCATTATGAGTGTTGAACGAAAAGTCATTAATTTAAAACATTGAACAATGTGCATTAATTTAGAACAAGAAAAGTGCAATCCTATGTATTTTTTTCAGAATATGCTGCCATGTAATTGCACATTTAGAATAGTATGTGACAATTTTATGACTTTTATCCTGCATTTCATGCACGTTTTCAGTTGTTTCAGAGGGCAGAGACTAGTTTCTCTGATGTTTCCCATACAGAGTTCAGAGAATTAATGGGCACCTATTCTCTGTGTGCTGCATGTTCAGAAGCAGCAAAAACATTATACAGAGAGAAAATATAGGAAAAATATAAGAAACTATAGTAAAATTATAAGAAAATATAAGGAATCAGCTTGCAACTGCCTATTGAAGTCTATGATACAAAGTTGTGTCACGATGACTCTGGGATAGCGGGGAACCAGGGTCTGTAAGTTGTGCTGTCCCTCAAGCTAGGGGGCCTTATGCTATCCCGATTTTCAGGGCTACACCTAATGGTGGAGAGGTCTGAGTCTCCTTCCTAGCCCTGCTCCTGACCAGTCCTGACTTGATTACCCCCACCCCAATGAAGGGACAGGACAAGAGTGTAATGAAACTCACATATATAGACAGACAAGGGAAAACCAAAATGCTGCACACACATAGGTAAAGGCAATAAGAGATACAGAAGGAAGCGCAAGAGTTGGAATGAAGCTACAAAGCAACAGGGGTAAACTTCCTAGAGCAAATAACACAATTTTCACCACCATGAGGCACCATGCAGCCCAACATAGAAATTGAAGCTGGCATGGGTGGAAGATTTCATCCAGCTTAAATAGAAGGGCAGCAGATGTGATTGACTTCCCCACCACATGTGATCAAAGGAACCTAACAAGTAGACTAGCAGAGATTAACTTTTGCTAGCCTGCCTGTGAATCAGCACACAGCAGGTCGATGCCCAAGTCTGCCTGTGTTGATCACAAACACCAGAGAAACCATTGGTTGGAATGTCAGAATCTCCAATGTGAACAGAGCCTAACGCATCCATGACAGTCAGCAAAGTTTGTGCAAAACTCCATCTGACAGTACCCCTCCCTCTAAGAGGGGCTTTTGGACCCTCAGGACTCGGTCTCTCAATATGAAGATGATGAACCGTTCAATAGGAAGGAATACGGGTTAAGCTGTGCTAAAAATAAAAAGGAATTAATCAATCTGTTGGACCCTGTGGTTTTAGCGTGGCTTAACCCATATTCCTTCTTATTGAACGGTTCATATCCAAAACATCGGGGCTGCTGGTGACCACCATTATTACATGCACTATAAGGGGTTATGACTCTCACAACCCTATAAGGTGAGTACAATCCAAGTACTACCCCTATCCTTTATATTGGGTAAGATGCTATTGCGCTCTTATTTCCACAGCCCATATCCAATATGAAGATGATGGAATACCCTAATCAGGTGCTCAGCATGGATATCTGAGGCTGGTACGCAAGTCCACTCTTCAGGGCCATAACCTCCCCAACTAACCAAATACTGTAAGGATCGGTGAAACAAAACGAGAATCTATGATTCTGGACACCTGAAATTCTAATGAACAATTGACTAAGACAAAATGCAGAGGTAAGGGAAGAGGGGTTTCTGAAGCCAGAGATCTCTGGAAAACATTATGAATCTTGGAAGATGCCGGTAACGCCAGGTAGAAAGCAACCGGATTAATGACTGCTGTGATTTTGTATAGACCAATAAATCAAAGTTCTACTTTCAGTGAAGGTATCTTAAGCTTAATGTTTTTTAGAGACCCACTCCAGATTTAGATAAACACACAAGATCACCCAAACACAGGTTCAGACCAGGCACATGTGTACAATGAGCTGCATATTTATATTTAGAACACATGTCATGCAAATGCTGCGTACCCTCTCCCATGTAGATGATTAAGCTGAAACCAATTGTTCTTGCCCAGGTACCTCTGATGAGTGCTCTTCCTGAAATGTACAGAACTCAGTTGATGACCACAGACACAAAAAAAGGAGATTAGTGTCGATAATTATTGATGGTAAATTCAATGAGAGGAAGGAACAAAGACCACTTTTCCTGGTTATCAGAAACAAAACAATGCAAATACTGCTCCAAATTCTGTTTCATGCATTCTGTTTGCCCATTGGACTGAGGATGGAACTGATAAATGAGATAGTTTAATCCCTACCCAAGATAAGTAATCTCTCCAAAAGTTAGCAATAAACTGAGTTCCTATATCAGAGATAATATTATATTGGACTCCATGGAGTTTAACAATCTCATGTACATACACCTGGGCTAGGGTCTTAACATTAGGTAACAATAGTAAGGTGATAAAATGTGTCACCTTAGAAAACCTATCCACCACCACCAAAATGACCGTAATACCAGCCGAGGAAGGTAAATCAATAATAAAGTGCAAGGAAATGTCTGTCCAAGATTGACTAGGAATACTCAAAGGCTGAAAACATCCTGAAGGTTGAGATTGAGATACCTTTGAGTGCACACAGATGGCACATGCAGACACATAAGACACTACATCCCTCTGGATTCAGGGCCACCAAAAGCTATGTAATATAAGATCAAGAGTACCTTTAGTACCTTTAATGCCAGGATGACCAGGCAGGACAGAATCATGATGCTCTCCCAGAACCTTAAGGCTATGTGCGCACGCTGCGGATTTACCGCAGATTTTACTGTGGATTTGCCATGGATTTGCTACAGAAAATGTGTCTAACATTTCTGCTGTCAATCCCCAGCAAAACCTATGGGTATAAAAAAAATGCTGTGCACACACTGTGTTTTTTTATACCTGCGGATTTACCCACGGATTTTCCACTGCAGAATTAATGTGCAGGTACCTGCAGTTTTTGTCAGATAATGGTAAAAATCCGCAGGGATTAACCTGCGTAAAAAATGGCGCAAATCCACGGCAAATCCGCACCAAACCGTGGCAAAACCGCATGCGGATTTCGTTGCGGTTTTGGTGCGGTTTTTTACTGCAGGTGCAGGATTCTTTAAGAGGGTCCGGATTTTGCTTGAGAAAAAGTCACTTTCTAGTGTGCACATGGCATAAGACAAATATTCAGGGGAACATATGACTTGTTCACTGGAATCCCAGACAGTGCATCACCTTCAAACTTAGTAATCTCAGACTCCACATCAGTACTGAGCATCAACACCACCACTTCCTTCTGAAGAATGGGAACAGGTTCTCTCCGGAAAAACTCCTGGACAAAGCATCAGCTTTAATGTTTTTAGAACCAAGACGATAAGTAACAAAAAAATTAAACCTATTAAAAAATAATGACTACCGAGCTTGTCTCAGTGTAAGACACAGCCAACTCAGGGTAAAGGAGGCTCTTATGGTCAGTAATTACTGTAATAGTATGAATATCTACCTTCAGAAAGTGTTGCCATTCCTCAAATGTTAATTTGATCACCAGAAATTCTCTATTACCCACACCATTTCCTTCTGAAGAATGGGAACAGGTTCCCCTTGGGAAAACTCCTGGACAAAGCATGAGCTTTAACCCCTTCAGCCCCCAGCCTGTTTTCACCTTAAAGACCCGGCCATTTTTTACATTTCTGACCAGTGTCACTTTGACAGGTTATAACTCTGGAACGCTTCAACGGATCCTGGCGATTCTGAGATTGTTTTTTCGTGACATATTGTACTTCATGTCAATGGTAAATTTAGGCCGATATTTTTTGCGTTTATGTGTGAAAAGTTTGGAAATTTGGCAAACATTTTGAAAATTTCGCAATTTTCAAAATTTGAAATTTTATGCCCATAAATCTGTGAGATATGTCGCACAAAATAGTTACTATGTAACATTTCCCACTTGTCTACTTTACACCAGCGCAATTTTCGAAACAAATTTTTTTTCCGTTCGGAAGTTAGAAGGGGTCAAAGTTCATCAGCAATTTTTCATTTTTCCAACAAAATTTACAAAAAAATTTTTTAGGTACCACATCACATTTGGAGTGACTTTGAGAGGCCTAGGTGACAGAAAATACCCAAAAGTGACCCCATTCTAAAATCTGCACCCCTCACACTGCTCAAAACCACATCTAAGAAGTTTATTAACCCTTTAGGAGCTTTACAGCAACCAAAGCAATGTGGAAGGAAAAAATGAAAATTTTACTTTTTTACACAAAAATGTTACTTTAGCCATAAAATTTAGCATTTTCACAAGGGTATCAGGAAAAATGCACCATAAAATTAATTGTGCAATTTCTCCTGAGTACACCGATATCTCATATGTGGGGGAAATCAATTGTTTTGGCGCACGGCAAGGCTCGGAAGAGAAGGAGCATCATTTGAATTTTTGAAAGCAAAATTGTCTGGAATAATTAGCAGATGTGATGTTGCGTTTGGAGACCCCCTGAGGTTCCTAAACAATGGAGCTCCCCCACAAGTGACCCCATTTTGGAAACTAGACCCCTCATGGAATTTTATCTAGATGTTTATTGAGCACTTTGAACCTCTGGGGGCTTCACAAAAGTTAATAACTTTGAGCAATGAAAATAAAAAAAAAAAAAATTACCACGAAATTGTTACTTCAACTAGGTAGCTTTTTTTTCACAAGGGTATCAGGAAAAATTGCAACATAAAATGTATTGTGCATTTTCTCCTGAGTACACAGATACCTCATATGTGGTGGAAATCAAATGTTTGGGCGCACAGCAGGGCTCGGAAGGCAAGGTGCGACAATTGACTTTTCAAACGCAAAATTGTCTGGAATCGTTAGTGGATGCCATGTTGTGTTTGGAGACCCCCTGAGGTGCTTAAACAATGGAGCTCCCCCACAAGTGACCCCATTTTGGAAACTAGACCCCTCATTGAATTTATCTAGATGTTTACTGAACACTTTGAACCCCTGGAGGCTTCACAAAAGTTAAGAACGTTCAGCCGTGAAAATATATATATTTTTTTTTTACCATGAAATTGTTATTTCAACCAGGTAGCTTTTTTTTCCACAAGGGTATCAGGAAAAAATGCACCATACAATGTATTGTGCAATTTCTCCTGAGTACACAGATACCTCATATGTGGTGGAAAGTAATTGTCTGGGCACACAGCGGGGCTCAGAAGAGAAGGAGCGCCATTTCACAGAAAAATTGGTTGGAATTATTAGCGTACGCCATGTTGCGTTTGGAGACCCCCTGAGGTGCCTAAACAATGGAGCTCCCCCACAAGTGACCTCATTTTGGAAACTAAACCCCCATGGCATAAATCTACATGGGTAATGAGCACTTTGAACCCTCACGTGCTTCATACATTGAGGCATAAAAACAAAAAAGTACTTTTTTTTTTCCACAAAATGTTATTTTAGGCTCCATTTTTTAATTTGTACAGGGGTAACAGGATAAAGTGGACTGCAAAATTTGTTGGGCAATTTGTTCTGAGTACGCTGATACCTCATATGTGGCAGAAAAACACTGTTTGGGCGCACGGCAGAGCTCCAGAGGGAAGGAGCGTCATTTGACTTTTTAAATGGAAAATTAGCTGGAATCGTTAGCCGCACCATGTCGCGTTTGGAGATCCCCCTGATATGCCCAAACAGTGGAGCTCCCCCACATGTGACCCCATGTTGGAAACTAGACCCCCCCCCAATACAAAGAAATATTAGTTTGGCATAATAAAAAATACAGACGTCAGTAAAAAAAAAAAATATATGCACCTGCAACTGACACTAAGGCGGGCTTTGCACGCTGCGACATCAGTAACAATGTGTTACCGATGCTGCAGCGATAGTCCCGCCCCCGTCGCACGTTCGATATATAGTGAAAGTTGCCGTAGCGATTATTATCGCTACGGCAGCTTTACACGCACATACCTGCCGTGCGACGTCCCTCTGGCCGGCGACCCGCCTCCTTCCTTAGGGGGCGGGTCGTGCGGCGTCACAGTGACGTCACACGGCAGGCGGCCAATTGAAGCGGAGGGGCTGAGATGAGCAGGATGTAAACATCCCGCCCACCTCCGTCCTTCTCATTGCAGCCGGCGGCAGGTAAGGTGAAGTTCCTCGCTCCTGCGGCTTTATACACAGCGATGTGTGCTGCCGCAGGAGCGAGGAACAACATCGCACCTGTCGCTGCACCGGCATTATGGAAATGTCGGAGGCTGCAGCGATGATACGATAACGACGCTTTTGCGCTCGTTCATCGTATCAAAAAGGATTTGCACGTTGCGATATCGACTGCGACGCCGGATGTGCGTCACTTTCGATTTGACCCCACCGACATCGCACGTGCAATGTCGCAACGTGCAAAGCCCGCCTAAGGCAAGTGCCACACGTGAGAGCAATGCACAAATCTCGCATCGCATCACCCGACACAGCCGCACACTCCTATCTGGAAGAGAGCGACCGTGCCGGATGATGCGGAGTGAGACTCGAGCATCGCTCTCACGTGTGGCACTGGGCTGACCCTTACAATATTCAGTAAAAAATACTGTAGTTGATGATTACTACAGTATAATTTTACTGGCCCTAAACTAAGTTTATTTGTATTTCTTTCTTAGTTTACAGAAAAAAAAATTAGGACGAACGCACAGATGTACTGCAAAAAGGGGGGGACTAGGTGGGATGGAAAAAAGATGGATGGAGGATAGAAGAGGGCGCAACGGATGCAGGAGCGGCGGAGGATGGGTGAGGGGGCACGGCGGAGGATGGGAGGGCGTGGCGGATGGAGGAGCGGCGGAGGATGGGTGAGGGGGCACGGCGGAGGATTGGTGAAGGGGCACGGCGGAGGATGGGAGGGCGTGGCGGATGGAGGAGCGGTGGAGGATGGGTGAGGGCACAACGGATGCAGGAGTGGCGGAGGAAGGGGGGGCGAGGGGAAGGGTGGAAGGGGAGTGGGAGGTGAGATTGGGGATAGCTACCTTACAGAATGCATTTAGGCAGCAGGATTGCAGCAGATCCGGGAGGGGGGGAGGGGGCAGAGGATTAAGGGGATGAGAGAGAGCAGGCAGCAGATAAGGGAGGGGGCAGAGCCTGATGGGGGAGTGAGGTGGCAGATGCAAGGGCGCAGAGGCTGATTGGGGAGTGAGGTGGCAGATGCAGGGGCGCAGAGGCTGATGGGGGAGTGAGGTGGCAGATGCAGGGGCGCAGAGGCTGATGGGGGAGTGAGGTGGCTGATGCAGGGGTGCAGCGGCAGATGGGGAGAGAACTGTGGCTGATTGGGAGAGTGCGGCGGCAGATGCAGGGGCGGTGGAGCAGCTGATGGGGAGAGTGCGGCGGCTGATGCAGGGGCGGTGGAGCGGCTGATGGGGAGAGTGCGGTTGCTGATGGGGAGAGTGCGGCGGCTGATGGGGAGAGTGCGGCGGCTGATGCAGGGGCGGTGGAGCGGCTGATGGGGAGAGTGGAGCGGCAGATGTTGGGGAGAGTGGAGCGGCAGATGCTGGGGAGTGCAGCGGCAGATGCTGGGGAGTGCAGCGGCAGATGCTGGAGAGTGCAGCGGCAGATGCTGGAGAGTGGAGCGGCAGATGCAGGGGAGAGTGGAGCGGCAGATGCAGGGGAGAGTGGAGCGGCAGATGCAGGGGAGAGTGGAGCGGCAGATGAAGGGGAGAGTGGAGCGGCAGATGCTGGGGCGGTGGAGCGGCAGATGCAGGGGCGGTGGAGCGGCAGATGGGGAGAGAGCAGTGGCTGATGGGGAGAGGGGAGCGGCAGATGCTGGGGCGGTGGAGCGGCAGATGCTGGGGCAGTGGAGCGGCAGATGGGGAGAGAGCAGTGACTGATGGGGAGAGGGGAGCGGCAGATGCTGGGGCGGTGGAGTGGCAGATGGGGAGAGAGCAGTGACTGATGGGGAGAGGGGAGCGGCAGATGCTGGGCGGTGGAGCAGCAGATGGGGCGAGAGCAGTGACTGATGGGGAGAGGGGAGCGGCAGATGCTGGGGCGGTGGAGCAGCAGATGGGGCGAGAGCAGTGACTGATGGGGAGAGGGGAGCGGCAGATGCTGGGCGGTGGAGCAGCAGATGGGGCGAGAGCAGTGACTGATGGGGAGAGGGGAGCGGCAGATGCTGGGCGGTGGAGCAGCAGATGGGGCGAGAGCAGTGACTGATGGGGAGAGGGGAGCGACAGATGCTGGGGCGGTGGAGCAGCAGATGGGGCGAGAGCAGTGACTGATGGGGAGAGGGGAGCGGCAGATGCTGGGCGGTGGAGCAGCAGATGGGGCGAGAGCAGTGACTGATGGGGAGAGGGGAGCGGCAGATGCTGGGGCGGTGGAGCAGCAGATGGGGCGAGAGCAGTGACTGATGGGGAGAGGGGAGCGGCAGATGCTGGGGCGGTGGAGCAGCAGATGGGGCGAGAGCAGTGACTGATGGGGAGAGGGGAGCGGCAGATGCTGGGCGGTGGAGCAGCAGATGGGGCGAGAGCAGTAACTGATGGGGAGAGGGGAGCGGCAGATGCTGGGGCGGTGGAGCAGCAGATGGGGCGACAGCAGTGACTGATGGGGAGAGGGGACGGCAGATGCTGGGCGGTGGAGCAGCAGATGGGGCGACAGCAGTGACTGATGGGGAGAAGGGACGGCAGATGCTGGGCGGTGGAGCAGCAGATGGGGCGACAGCAGTGACTGATGGGGAGAGGGGAGCGGCAGATGCTGGGGCGGTGGAGCAGCAGATGGGGTGACAGCAGTGACTGATGGGGAGAGGGGACGGCAGATGCTGGGGCGGTGGAGCGGCTGATGGGGAGAGTGCAGCGGCCGCCGTGACGCTCTCCTCCCGCTGCGCCACCCCCTGCATCTGACGCCGCTTGCTCATAATGCTGAGTAGCGGCGTCACATGCAGGGGAAGAGTAGCGGCGTCACATGCAGGGGCGCAGTGGGAGAGCAGGGGCGAAGCACATGGAGCAGGGCAGCGGTGGATCGGGGGCTGTGACTCACAGATGGGCGCCTGCAGGGATCGCTCTCCTCAGATTCCACGGAGGGAGAAGCTAAGGAGAGCGATCTCCTACAGCGAGCTCACCCGGTTCCAGAGGCACGGTGCTGCTTGGAGAAATCGGTCACAAGGCCGATCTCTCCAATCAGAGCTGGGGGCGGGTGCAGTAAAGCTCACTGAGCTCCAGCCAATGGCCAGTGCTGCAGCTGCACTGACATAGCTGGATTTCAATGCTTCAGCCATTTTCAATGGCTGAAACATAACACTGGCTGTGATTGGCTGACGAACGCCGTTCAGCCAATCACAGCCTCCGTAGGTCCGGGAAGGAGACACCACCCCTCCTGAGGTCAGGTACAAGTCCTCTCCTTCCCGAATCTACAGTTTTTTAAAACCGATCGCGGTGCCCGGTGCTCTGGTGCCGCGATTCCGCCATGACGGATCTAGCCGTCATGGGTCTTTAAGTACCAGGGCACCATGACGGCTAGATCCGTCAAAGGTCGTGAAGGGGTTAATGTTTTTAGAACCAAGACGATAAGTAACAAAGAAATTAAACCTATTAAAAAATAATGACTACCGAGCTTGTCTCAGTGTAGGACACAGCCAACTCAAGGTAAAGGAGGCTCTTATGGTCAGTAATTACTGTAACAGTATAAATATCTACCTTCAGAAAGTGTTGCCATTCCTCAAATGTTAATTTGATCACCAGAAATTCTCTATTACCAATATTGTAATTACGTTCGGCTGAAGATAATTTCTTAGAAAAGAAGGCGCAAGAGATGGAACTTGAGACAATACAGATGCCACCCCCACTTCTGACTCATCAACCTCCACTATAAAATGTTGAGACATATCAGGCTGTAATAATACGGGTGCTGGCGAGAAGTATTTCTTAAGACACTCGAAAACATACGCCCTGAATCCATTTAGAGAAGCCTTTACCATTCTTAGTCATGCCAGTAAGAGGTCTTGCTAAATCTGAGAAATTCTTAATAAATTTCCAGTAAAAATTAAGAAACACATAAAAACCCAGGGCTTTGAGATTCTTAGATGGTTCCATTTAAAAATAGCCTATAATTTAGTTGGATCCATCTGAAAACCTGAAGATCAAATAATGTTACAAAAAATTGAAGTTTTTGAACACCGAACACACATTTTTCTAGCTTAACGTACAATTAATTCACTTTGCGAATAACACTTGTTTGACATGTTCCAAATGAGACCAAAAATCCTGTGAATATAAGAGAATGTCATCAAGGTAGTGTCAAAAAACAGACTTAAGCTGGTGTCACACTAAACGACAGCGACAACGACGTCGCTGTTACGTCACCATTTTCGGTGACGTAACAGCGACCTTGTAAGTCGCTGTTATGATCGCTGCTTAGCTGTCAAACACAGCAGAAGCAGCGATCATAAGGTCGCTGTGCTACATGTTCAGAGAGCAGGGAGCCGCGCTTAGCGCTGGCTCCTTGCTCTCCTGCAGCACACATCGGGTTAATTAACCCGATGTGTGCTGCAGCTACATGTCACAGTGCAGAGAGCAGGGAGCCGCGCGCACTGCTTAGCGCTGGCTCCTTGCTCTCCTTGCTACAGTATACATCGGGTTAATTACCCGATGCATACTGCAGCCACATGTCACAGTGCAGGAGCCGGCGCTGGCAGCAAGAGCGGAGGCTGGTAACCAGCGTAAACATCGGGTAACCAGGGAAAGGTCTTCCCTTGGTTACCCGATGTTTACGCTGGTTACAGCTTACCGCAGCTGCCAGTGCCGGCTCCTGATCGCTTCATTTCGTCGCTCTCTCGCTGTCACACACAGCGATGTGTGTGTCACAGCGGGAGAGTGACGACCAAAAAATGAAGCTGGACATTCAGCAACGACCGGCGACCTCACAGCAGGGGCCAGGTCGTTGCTGGATGTCACACACAGCGACAGCGACGGGACGTCGCTGCAACGTCACAGAAAATGGTGACGTAGCAGCGACGTCGTTGTCGTCGTCGTTATGTGTGACACCAGCTTTAGGGAAGGTCCGGCATGAGGTAAAGTAAACAACATTCAGGGGTTTTACCAAAACAAACAAGGTGTCCACCAAAGGTACATTAACAACGGTGGGCCCTGATGCTAATGAGAAGAAAGATGGACACCTCCTTCACTTACCTACAACTGTACCCTGCAATCCTAACCAGTCCCTATACAAGTTCCTTACCTGTCACTGACCAGGAACCTAAAGCCCTGAGAGACCCTGCAGTAAGCCCATTCTAGTGATTGGAAGGTAAGGATCGCTAGTTCCACTGCTGAACTAATACAACACACCAAGAAAAGGTCAGACAGACAGGGGGAAAAAACAACAACAAACTAATTCCAACAACTGGGCTGCGGTCAGGCACCAGTACTGCAGCCTACACCGCTACCAACAGCAAGGACTCCAGCAGCTTCTTCGACCTTCAGGCTGAGAATCTAATTAGCAAAGAGAATAACTGGCACCCTCTGCTGGAAGCAGAGGGTATATAAATGGATTAGGAGTGATCCCAAACCAGAAACACTTGACCAGGAGTCAGAAGCTGCTGGAAAGGAAAACTGGCCTTAACCCTTGCCACACCAAAATAAATAAAACATGTTTAATATGTAGAAACTCAGATCACAATTAGAAACTCTAGTCCTGATCCTGTCTCTAGTCTCAAAATACAGAGAGATGGTTGTGAAAGGTAGACGATTACAAATTTCCATAACAGTTGAGAAAACACATCATTCACACAATTCTGGAATACTGCTGGCGCGTTGGTTAGACCAAATGGCATTATTGGATTTTCGTAATGACCCTCCAGCTTTTCTAGAACACCATTTTCCACTAATAACCCTGTCTGACCTGGATCAGATTACAGCCCCCCCCCCAGGTCAAGTTTAGATAACCATTTATCACTGGTAATCTGATTAAACAGGTCAGGAATAAGTGGCAGGGGATACAGATCATGAATCGTTATCTATTTGAGCTCACAAAAGCCTTAGCAGGGCCATAGTCCACCATCTTTCTTTTTAACAAAGAAGAAACCAGCCACTCCTGAAGAGGAGGATAGACTAATGTGCCCTTTAGCCAAATTTTCCGTTACATATTTCTTGAGAGCTAATCTCTGAGGGTCCGACAAGTTATACAGTCTGCAGTGCACTTTGGCAATTTTCCCCTGGTCTCAACCTTATTGTGCAGTCATAAAGTCTATGCGGTGGCAACACCTGACAACCCTTCTCAGTAAACACATCACAAAAATCTGAGAGAAAACCCAGAAGAATAGAGGTAATCACCAAAATACATTTCCCTACAGTGTTCTTTACAATACATACTCCATTTAATTTTGTCCTCGATTTTCAAGTCAACAGTGGGGGTATATAATGAAAACCAGGGAAACCCTAAAACAATTTGTATAGTAAAGTCCTAAACCACATAAAAAGTTATGGCTCCGAATGGAGTACCCTATGCAAAATTCCAGCCTCTGTACACACTCAATACAACTCCCCTAAGAAGGAGGTGGAAAGTCAATGGCAAAAATCCAAACTGGATTAGATAACTCTTTCTCCTCTAACCAAAAAGAATGAGCAAACTGTTGATTAATTATGTTTGCTCCAGAACCACTATCCAGAAAGATCATAATAGGGACATCTAAGCATCCAACCTTAAACTTAGCAGGTATTAAACTTTGAGATATCATGGTGGAGGAAATGCATAGAGCCGGGCTGAATTGCTCTAACCCACCTGGGCTTAAATGTTTTCTGACTGCCATTTTTCATTGTGCATGGAAGAGCACGTACTGACAAAGTGTCCCTTTTTGCCACAAAAAAACAAACATCTCTCCTTTTAAGAGTATAGGAGTTTCTTCCCCCATGTGATGTCCCTCTAAGCAGCATGTGCTCGAATGAGGTCTTCGGAGGTAATTTCGGTTCAGTAATCCACCTCCCAGAGAGTCTTGGTTTCATGAATACTCTGCTAGAATCGGTAATTAATATGTATTACTAGAGACATGGCACACTCAAGAAAAGAAGGAGTTTCATACATTACCAATGCCTCTTTTACCCTCTTGGATACACAATGTAAAAACTGATTTCTGGGCACAGGGTTGTTCCACTGAGTGTCCACGAACTAGAGCTGGAATTCGGCACAATAATTCTCTGCAGGCTGATTCCCCTGTTGCAGCGAACATGACCACTGAGGAAGGATTTTCCGGTGGTGATGGTTACTATCCCCCTAAAACTTAACCTAAAAATAACACACCGACTGCATGCGACTTGGTTAAACAAATTGGCCACAGCAGCCTTTATTACCTATTATTAACATACTACCACAAAGGGGGGCGCCGTCCATTGGGCGACCCCAAACACACAATAATAGGTAACACATAATAATAAACTGTACATGAAACCCTATGTAGGCCCGGTCCAGAAACCCTTTCCTACACCAATATCCCTGGCCGCAACACTCCGACCCAGAGATGAGGTATTAATCACCCCACGGATTAATACCCCCCAAACTTTGCAGAACCCCGTGCCTGCAATTTCCCGGAACCCAGAGACACCATACCAAGACAGTGCCTCTCAGTCCAGCTACCAATCCCTTCCAACCGCTTCTGGACCAGACCTACCCCCGCCACAGGACAGGACACGTGACACCTTACGTGGCCTGGACCCGGCGCCACACGCCAAGGCTTGCTCCACACCATCCCGCAAACCCAGGGCCCATAAATCAGAACCAATATCATTAAGATGAACCCCATCACCTCTCCGAAACTGCCACTTTGCCGATTCCAGGTCCACATGCCTCACCACCACGCCGCCGTTTCTCCGCACGAAACGCGCAACCACCCTGTTCACTTGCGCCCGGGCGCGATTAATCTTCTCAACTGACCGAGCCCCCCTCCACCATAATCTGGCCACAATATCCGACCACACCACTATCAGGCCCGAATGTTACACCTCGTGGCTCTCCTGTGGCAAGGAATGAGGCAGTCTCCTTGCCTGCCACGAGCGCTCCTGCTCAGCAGCGCTGAAGGTCTGCCAGACTACGCAGAGTGCAGGAGAAACCTCCTCAGAGAGGCAGCACAAGGGTGACACCTAGTGGTACTCCTGTTGCAAGAAATGAGGCGGTCTCCCATTCCTTGCCTGCCGCGGCTCCTCCTGCTCAGCAGCCCCGAAGGTCTGTGAGGTTGCGCAATGTGCAGAGGTTTTCTGCTCAGGGAAGCAGTGAGACTCCCGTTATCTCTACACATTGTGAGACCGAGGATCCCGCCTCTATTTCTCAGAGGCAGGAGGGTGAGCATGTGCAATGCTTGGTGGGTCCTGATTCGCCCACTCACGTCACACGGCTTGATGACGAGGCTGGTGACGTGGTGAATCCTGACTGGCCAGGCTGGGACGTCATGGATCCTGATTGGGTCAAGTCCGTCATCTCCGCCTCGCGCCCGCCCTTGGCTGGAGTGACACCTCCTTAAAAGCCCCTCCTGCCATCATGGCGGCGCGCGACCGTCCTTCTATGTTTGGATGTCTGGCAGCGTGCTGCCACGCCACTGCTCAGGCATTATCGTCTTCCGTGGGCTTGGCCCTTGCTGCTTAGGCAGCACCTGGTTTGCAGGCCGTGTCCCTGCCTTGCTGCTCCGGCAGTAGCTCCTTCGACAGGCCGTGTTCCTGTTCCAGGTGAGCTCCTCGAGTCTCCACCGGACTCACCTGGTTATTGAAAGCACACGTGCGTGGGCACCTCTGTGCTACCCTCGTGTCATATTCTTGTGATTTCCACTGTCACACGTGCGTGGGCACCTCTGTGCTTCCCCGTGCAACAGGTACACCGAGCCGTGTGATCCCTGCCATACAACCCTCACGGGTTAGGGCAGACCGGTGTACGTAGATCGTCTGTGACATTCCAGACGATCGCTAGCAGCAACCCGCTCACTCTTCACCCACCATAGCAGCGGTCCCTTACACCGCACAGTGGACCTTGACCGGTGGAAGCTGTCCATTCCCCATCTTGGCACGCTTCCCCGGGTCCCCCTCGTAACATTACGGTCGCGCCAAAGGTCTGGCTATGGCTGAAGAGCAGCAGCAGTTGCTGCGTTATGTGCAGCAGTTGGAATCACGATTGGCAGCAGTGGAGCAGTCTTCCTCCGACAAGACTACTCTGACGACAGTCGCCACCCAGGCGGCTACCCAGGCTGTGCTATTAGGCGGAAGGTCTCCTCGCCTTGCGCTTCCAGAGCGCTTTAGCGGGGACAGCTCCAAGTGCCGTGGCTTTATAAACCAGGTCACCACCTACTTAGAGCTGTCCGCGACTCTTTACGCTACCGAGAAGGCGAAGGTAGCCTTCGTCCAGTCCCTGCTCACAGGGAGAGCGCTGAAGTGGTCCACGCCGTTGTTGGAGCGCGGAGATCGGGTGGTGAATAACTTAGCAGCCTATCTTGGGGCCATGAGAATGGTGTTCCTCGGGCCTCAAGTCACCCACGACTCCGCGCTGCGCCTCCTACGACTTCGGTAAGGGTCCGCTTCAGTCGGGGACTTTGCCATACACTTTAGGACACTTGCCGCAGAGCTGGACTGGCCGGATAAGGTCCTTGTCCCTGTGTTCTGGGAGGGCCTGGCAGGGTTCGTCAAAGACGCACTGGCCACGCGTGAGGTGCCTGCTACTTTAGAGTCCTTGATTGTGGTTGCCTCTCGCATAGACATCCGCCAGGCGGAGCGGAGGCTCGAGGTCTCTTCAGCACCCACGTCCTCACGGCCTAAAAAGCGTCTGGCTCCCGTCTTCCACCAGACAGGTCTCCCAGCCAGCTCTGTAGGCGACTCCGTGGAGTCAATGGAGGTGTCCAAAGCGGTCTCCTCTACCCCAGGTTCTCGGTCTGGTGTCATCTGCTTTTCCTGTGGGCAGAGGGGACACATAGCTACCCGATGTCCCAAACCGTCGGGAAAAGACAGCGTCTAGTTTCCATCAGAGGGGGGTTCCTAGACGCTGCTTCTCCCTCTAGGTTGACTATCAGCGCCCAGTTGCAGTTTAGCACTACTCTCTTCTCTGCTCTGGCCTGCCTGGACTCAGGCGCTGATGGCAATTTCATTTCGACCTCCCTGGCAACCCGATACTCAGTTCCCCTGGTTCTCTTGCCCAAGCCACTCAGGGTTCGGGTAGTCAACGGGTCCCTACTAGTCGATTCCATCACCCAGATCACCATCCCTCTCAGGATGGAAGTACCACCAGGACACCATGAGCAGGTGTCCTTCCTGGTGCTTCCAGGGGGGACGGATGATATCCTACTGGGCCTCCCCTGGTTGAGACAGCATGCTCCTATACTCAACTGGGCAACAGGGGAGATGTCATCATGGGCAGGATCCTGTAGGGAGCACCTCGTGACTACCGAACCACCCGCTACCATTAGGTCGGTTGGGTTCTCAGGGAATACAGGGGAGCCAGGTTTACCGACACCTTATGAGGCCTACAGGGACGTCTTCTCCAAGAGGGCCGCAGATACCCTTCCTCCCCACCGGCCATACGATTGCCGAATAGACCTGAAGCCAGGCTCCGAGCCCCCTAGGGGCAGAGTGTATCCCCTCTCTGCTCCAGAGACGGAGGCTATGTCCAAATATATTCAGGACAGCCTGGCAAAAGGGTTCATTCGCAAGTCTATTTCACCGGCCGGTGCGGGGTTCTTCTTCGTGCAAAAGAAGGAAGGGGATCTACGCCCCTGTATCGATTACAGGGGATTAAATGCAATCACGATCAAAAACAAATACCCTTTGCCCCTCATTACGGAGTTATTTGATCGATTCCGCGGGGCAAAGATCTTCACGAAGCTGTATCTACGCGGGGCGTATAATCTAGTGCGAGTCCGAGAGGGCGATGAGTGGAAGACCGCCTTCAACACCAGGGACGGTCACTACGAGTATCTTGTAATGCCCTTCGGACTCTGCAATGCCCCCGCCGTATTTCAAGACTTTGTGAATGATGTTTTCCGGGATTTGTATCTTTCCGTGGTTGCATACCTGGATGATATCCTTATCTTCTCCCCCGATCTTGCCACCCATCGGAGGGATGTCATCCAGGTACTTAAGAGGCTCCGCAACCATTCGTTATATGCTAAGCTAGAAAAGTGCGTTTTTGAACGTGAATCCTTGCCATTCCTGGGGTATATCGTGTCCAGTCAGGGGTTAGCAATGGATCCGGGGAAGTTGGAGACAGTGATGAAATGGCCTGAGCCCCGCTCGCTGAAAGCGATCCAGCGATTCTTGGGGTTTATCAATTATTATCGCCAGTTCATTCCCAACTTCTCGATGGTGGCAGTACCCATCATTGCCCTTACCCGCAAGGGCGCTAATCCCAAAGTATGGACACGGGAAACGGTAGAGGCATTTCACACTCTCAAAACTTACTTCTCCAGAGCTCCCATCCTTCATCGTCCAGACATCTCCAAACCCTTCCTACTAGAGGTAGACGCCTTCTCGGTTGGTGCTGGTGCAGTCCTGTACCAGAAAGACGAACGAGGAAGGAAGGATCCATGTTTCTTTTTCTCCAAAACCTTTTCTCCGGCCGAGAGGAACTACTCCATAGGGGATAGGGAGTTACTGGCGATGAAACTAGCATTCCAGGAATGGCGGCATCTCCTGGAGGGTGCGAAGCATCCATTTGAAATATTTTCCGACCATAAAAATCTCACATACCTCCAGACAGCACAACGCCTGAACCCAAGGCAGGCCCGTTGGTCCTTGTTCTTCTCCCGGTTCCGCTTTATTATCCTCCACCTGGCCGGTGAGAAAAACGTACGGGCCGATGCCTTGTCACGTTGTATGGTTGTGTTGGAGGAGGACGAGGAGGAGCCTCGTCTTATACTACCCCCGGACAGCTTGAGGATGGTCACTCCCACTTCCTTGGACCAGGTGCCACCTGGCAAGACCCTCGTTCCCCCTGAATTACGGAATGAGGTGCTATCGTGGGCCCATGCCTCCAAGGTCGGGGGTCACTTTGGGGTCAAAAGGACCAGAGACCTTGTGACCAGGCACTATTGGTAGCCGAGACTACCCCAGGACATACAGGAGTATGTGGGAGCCTGTATGTCGTGTGCACGGAATAAGCCGTCCCGGCAGAGACCGGCAGGTCTTCTTCACCCACTGCCAGTGCCGGATCGTCCCTGGGAAGTGGTGGGAATGGACTTCCTGGGAGATCTGCCCAAGTCAGCAGGCCACAAGGTCGTATGGGTCATCACGGATCACTTCTCTAAAATGGTCCACTTGGTGCCTCTCCCACGACTCCCGACGTCACGTGCTCTCGCCACCTTATTCATTAGGCATGTATTTAGGCTGCATGGCATGCCTGACAAGGTGGTGAGCGACCGGGGTCCCCAGTTCACGTCTCGCTTCTGGAGAGAGCTCTGTAAGCTCCTGCAGATAGAGCTGAACATCTCCTCCGCATACCATCCCGAAACCAATGGACTGGTGGAGAGGACCAATCAGACCTTGGTAACTTACCTCCGCCATTTTATATCCGCGCACCACGACAACTGGGCTAACCTCCTTCCTTGGGCCGAATTTGCCATTAATAATTCGGTCCATGAATCCTCTGGCCAGACTCCGTTCCTGCTCAATAACGGACAACATCCCAGAATCCCGGTTCCGATGCCCATTACGTCACCCGATCCTAGAGTGGAGGATTGGGCGACCGAGGCCCGGGAGATCTGGGATAACACCCAAGAGGCCCTTAAGAGGGCTAAAGACCGGATGGTGACAACAGCTGATGTGCGCCGCCGCCCGGCACCATCCTTCGCCCCTGGTGACCTAGTGTGGCTGTCCTCTAAGAATGTTAACCTACGGGTACAGGCAGCCAAGTTTGCCCCTAGGTACCTGGGTCTGTTTAAAGTACTAGAGCAGGTAAACCCGGTGGCATACCGACTCCAGATCCCTCCACGCTGGGCTAAAGCCAACACCTTTCACGTATCCCTCCTGAAACCCATACGACTTAATAAGTTGTCGGGGTCCCTAACGCCTCAAACCGACTCTCCGTCCGACGGCCCTGAGGTGGCGAAGATTGTGGAGACAAAAGTCATACGGGGCAGGAGGTACTACCTCGTGGAGTGGGTCGGCCGTGGTCCGGAGCATAGATCCTGGGAATTGGAGGATCATATCCACGCCCCGGGTTTGATAGCGGCCTTCGAGCACGGGCAGGGGGGGGCCTAGACAGGGGGGTAATGTTACACCTCGTGGCTCTCCTGTGGCAAGGAATGAGGCAGTCTCCTTGCCTGCCACGAGCGCTCCTGCTCAGCAGCGCCGAAGGTCTGCCAGACTGCGCAGAGTGCAGGAGAAACCTCCTCAGAGAGGCAGCACAAGGGTGACACCTAGTGGTACTCCTGTTGGAAGAAATGAGGCGGTCTCCCATTCCTTGCCTGACGCGGCTCCTCCTGCTCAGCAGCCCTGAAGGTCTGTGAGGTTGCGCAATGTGCAGAGGTTTTCTGCTCAGGGAAGCAGTGAGACTCCCGTTATCTCTACACATTGTGAGACCGAGGATCCCGCCTCTATTTCTCAGAGGCAGGAGGGTGAGCATGTGCAATGCTTGGTGGGTCCTGATTCGCCCACTCACGTCACACGGCTTGATGACGAGGCTGGTGACGTGGTGAATCCTGACTGGCCAGGCTGGGACGTCGTGGATCCTGATTGGGTCAAGTCCGTCATCTCCGCCTCGCGCCCGCCCTTGGCTGGAGTGACACCTCCTTAAAAGCCCCTCCTGCCATCATGGCGGCGCGCGACCGTCCTTCTATGTTTGGATGTCTGGCAGCGTGCTGCCACGCCACTGCTCAGGCATTATCGTCTTCCGTGGGCTTGGCCCTTGCTGCTTAGGCAGCACCTGGTTTGCAGGCCGTGTCCCTGCCTTGCTGCTCCGGCAGTAGCTCCTTCGACAGGCCGTGTTCCTGTTCCAGGTGAGCTCCTCGAGTCTCCACCGGACTCACCTGGTTATTGAAAGCACACGTGCGTGGGCACCTCTGTGCTACCCTCGTGCCATATTCTCGTGATTTCCACTGGCACACGTGCGTGGGCACCTCTGTGCTTCCCCGTGCAACAGGTACACCGAGCCGTGTGATCCCTGCCATACAACCCTCACGGGTTAGGGCAGACCGGTGTACGTAGATCGTCTGTGACATTCCAGACGATCGCTAGCAGCAACCCGCTCACTCTTCACCCACCATAGCAGCGGTCCCTTACACCGCACAGTGGACCTTGACCGGCGGAAGCTGTCCATTCCCCATCTTGGCACGCTTCCCCGGGTCCCCCTCGTAACACCCGGATACCTTGCCCATAACCGCAGTAGGTCGATCTTAATGTCCCGAATCAGATCGCGGGATGCCCGCGAACCCAGGTCATTCCCCCCCACGTGCAAAACCAACACGTTCGGGGGTCTGTCCATCCTGCAATAGTATTCAATTTCCGTCACGACCCTGCTCCATTCCATGCCCCTCACTCCAATCCACTTGACCGATGCCAGCGATCTGTCCACACCCAACTGCTGACCATTCGGGCGAGCGTCGGCCCGACGGGCCCCCCAAAAAACGAACGAGTGCCCCAGGATCCAGATCAGACACACTCCTACAATAAAGGAAACAATTTTAACAACAACACCAGCATTCCAGATTGCCACAAAGAACAACAAAACCTAACGGCAGAACAAACAAACTCCCCACCAGAGCCCTCAACGAGATAATAACTGCGGGCGCACATAACCACGAAAACGAGAGGACTCCCACCGACCAATCCGTCTCACCATGTCATCTCCAAGACCCCAACGAGAAGCCTCGGTAGCCGCCCCAATCCTGAACGAATGGGACCCGTAATCCTCTGGGCGCTCACCCGCCCAGTGCAGGCAAGTCCTCAGCACTGCCACAAACTGATAACGAGACAACCAAGCCCCGTCCTCGTGACGTAGCAGCGGGCCCGGAAGACCGCCCCGCAGACCACAAAACTTACTCACCACCTGCACCGGGCACAAGCCATCCCCTTGCACCGCATACAACACTACCAACCTGCCCCGACCCATCTGGTCCGTCTTGGACCGCCGAAGCCGACACTCCACTCTCTGTCCCTCTACCGACACATCCTCGAATAGCAAACCAGCCCCACTCACCCTTGACGAGATCACCAATTCTCCTATCCGAAAAGCCCCGAAAAAAGCTAACACAAAAGCAGTTTTAAACAACACCGTCTCATACGCTGAGACACAAATGCCCTGCAAACCATCCACCAAACGCCGTAACAAGTCCAACGAAATGGGCCGCCTAGTGTCCCGCACCTTCACCCCTTTACGAAAACCTTTCAATGCTTGCCGTACCCGGAAGTCCCGTGAAACGTCCTGCTCACCCCTAACCTTTAACCAAAAGGCCACGGCCGCCACCCTAATCGCCACTGCCGACGCTGACCTCCCAGCCCTAAAATCCTCACTCACCAATGCCAAGAGCGCCAATAAATAATCCACTCGCCCGTTACCAAACATCTCACCCAGCACTGCCTGCCACTCAACCCACACTTTAGCATAACGGCACCAAGTCACCTCAGTCACCGAATTCCTAATCAAACCCGCAATCACTGCCTCACCAGGCTCCACAATTCCTCTGGGCACACCGCTCCGACCTCGTCCGCCCCCGGCAGTAACTCCCGAAACCTGTGGAACTGAAAACGAGATAAAGCGTCAGCCACCCCGTTATCCACCCCCGGCACATGTTTTGCAACCACATGAATATTCCACAGCAAACACTTGAGCACCAAATGCCGCAAATATGCCACTACAGGTCCAGATTTCGCTGACAAGCTGTTTATTGCATGTACAACTGCCTGATTATCGCAATGGAAGCACACCTTACGTCCCGAAAATTGCGACCCCCACAACTCCACCGCCACCACGATTGGAAACAACTCGAGCAGGGCCAGATTTTTTACAAGGCCACCCTGTCGCCAATCCTCGGGCCACCTTCCCACACACCAATGACCCTGAAAAATGGCGCCGAAACCCGCCGACCCGGCCGCATCCATATATAGTTCCAGAGCATCATTGGGCACCACCTTCTTCAACCACAAAGTGCGGCCGTTAAAATGTCGCAAGAAGACGTCCCAAACCAACAAGTCTGCCTTGATCTCCCGCGTGACCCGCACGAAATGCGCCGATGACCGTACGCCTGCCGTAGCTGTTGCCAACCTCCTGGCGAAAACACGCCCCATCGGCATAATCCTGCATGCAAAATTCAGCTTTCCATGCAAAGACTGTACCACCTTAAGCCGCACTTTTTTTTCTGCCAGCATTGCAGCAACCGCACTCCGCAAATCCACAATCTTGTCCTCTGGCAACCTACATTTCATGGCCAGCGAGTCGATTTCAATCCCCAGGAACCGCATAACCGGCGCCGGCCCCTCCGTTTTTTCCTGCGCCAAAGGGATCCCGAAACGATCCGCCACTCTCTGCAAGGCGAACCAACCGCCGGACCAACACACAGAAAATCATCCAAATAATGAATAATGGATGACAAACCGGACACGTCCCGCACCACCCACTCCACAAAGGAGCTAAAAGCCTCAAAATATGAACAAGAAATCGAACAGCCCATAGGCAAACACCGATCAACATAAAACTTCCCGTTCCACCAGCAACCCAGAAGGTGCTGACTCTCCGGATGCACCGGCAACAAACGAAACGCGATTCTACATCCGCCTTTGCCATCAATGCACCGCGTCCTGCCACCCGTACCAAGTCCAGCGCTTTGTCGAACGAGACGTAGTACACCGCCGACAATTCCGGAGCAATGCCGTCATTCACAGACGACCCCTCCGGAAATGAAAGATGATGAATGAGCCGGAATTTATTCGGCTCCTTCTTTGGCACCACCCCCAGCGGGGACACCACCAAATTGCCGCACGGAGGGCTCTCAAATGGGCCCCCCATCCTGCCCAGCTCAACCTCTTTACCCAACTTCTCACCCACAACCATAGGGTGGTCCCTTGCCGACCGCAAGTTACGACAAACCGGAGGCAATGCCTCAACCGCCGACGGAATCCGAAAACCGTACAAAAAAACAAACCGCAAGAGCGACGCCGCTGCCCCGTCCGGATACCTACTTAAAAACGGCGCCATCGCCTCTATTTTCACCGGCGTCCTCCCTTTTTCCAGACCCGTCCCCAGCCTTGCCTCTCCCTTTCTTAAAGCATTTGGACAAACTATGCCCCCCCGCAGCCGGAGCACTCATGCTTGAACCTACACGCTGAGCCAAATTTGCACTGGCCCTCGTTAAATTGCCAGCACAATCCCTTTTTCTGAATCCCCGAGGGCCCGGATCCCGTTCCCCCGGCACCGCCATGAAAGGGCTGGCTCGGGGCCGCCATTAAGCGCATCCATAAGGAAATGTCCTTATGATCCCACCGCATGCCGGGCCGCAACGCCTTCCGCTGCCTAAACTGCTCATCATACCGCAGCCATGCCAAAACCCCGTACGTGCGATATGCCTCCCCGATTGCATCCATATAGCCGAATAGAGCCGAGCAGTGCTCCGGCTCCTTTTCCCCTACCACGCTAGCCAAAATTGCGAACGCCTGCAACCAATTGGAAAAGGAACGAGGAATGAGCCTATAATGGCGTTTTTCTTCCTCCTCTTTTTCCTTCTTGGAATCGCTCGGGTTCACCTTGTCTAGGTTAAATTTTTCCAGGGGTAGTAAGGAAAATATCTCCACATACTCCCCTTTCCAAAATATTTTCCCTCACCTCCTTTTTGAGGTGCGCCGCCAGCGGTCCCTCAAAGCACACATACACCTCGCTCTTAGCCCTGTCATCCAGCCGCACCACCTCATCCTCCTTTTCCTTCTCCTTTTCTCCCGCTTTATCGCCTGCAGGCTCCACTACTCCGCTACCTACACCCGCCCCCACCGGCACCGTCTCGCCGCTAGCCGCCGCTGCGCCATCCGCCGCCGACCCCGTCCAGGCCGTCGCCGTCGCCGGCGCTCGCGCTAAACCCTGCAAAAACCCCAGCAACTGGCTAAGCAAAGCTGACCCCTCTGGCGCTGCCGTGCCCGCAGCCACCTCCCCAGCACCAGCACCCCGCGCCGCAAGCAATGCCGAATCCACGGCTAGCTCACCCGACCGCGACGCAGAGATGGAATTCGATTCAGCGATGTCGTCCGCCATCGGCTCCTCAAATTCATCCCCCGACCTGAGGGCTCCTTCTTCCTCTTCACTGTAGCCGTCCTGCACCGTCCCAGCTCCAGAGGACGCAGCCGATGCATCCCCTCCACCACAGCCACCCTCCTGGGCAGCCGCGTGGGCGCTGGCGGTGGGCGTCCGTTGCTTTCTGTGCGGCGACAGCCCACCAGACCGTCCTGTCCCCTGGGTCGCCGCCGACCGAGTCCTCTTCCTGGAGGAGCCTCTCCCCGAGCTCAGGGGGCTCCCCACCGCCGGTTCCCGCCCTCCCGGGCCTCCAACCGAGACCTCCCGCTGGGTCCTCCCCCCCCTGAGGGAGACCGCGGCCGCTGGGCGCAGAGCTGATGACCTGAGGGACCTGGCGCGCCCAGCGGGGGTCAATCTGTCGCCGTCCGGAGTCCAAAAGGGGAGGTAAGACCCTCCCTCATCACTTTTATACTCCCCCCCTCCCCTACAGGGATCCTTTTCTCCACCAATCCCCTATACCTTCCCATAATGCCCCTCATTATAACTTTATTAACCCCTCACTCCCTCCCTTCCCTCTGGTCATGTCGCCCCTCCCCCCCTATGGGGTCCATGGCTTTCTGATTTTAGAATTGGTTAGAATTGGTTAAAGATATTTTGTCTGGATCATCACTGATGATCCTGAGTGCAGAGAAAAACCTGCCCGACAAAAAAAACAGTGACTCAGAGGGCAAAAAAAACCCATGCTTGTTGGTTCGTATTCAAGAGTGAGACCACAATTCTCACCCGCTGTTCATCATTAATAAAGGAATGGGGATGAAGACAGAAGTAAATTTACATGCTCACCTAAAGGTAACAAACTAGCTGCACTCCAAAAACCTTTCAGGTGTTGAAAACTGCAGAAAAAGATAGATAAAGGGAAAACCAAAACTCTATGACACTGCACGCACACACAGTTAAAAACAATAAGAGATACAGGAGGAAACACAAAGGAAGCTACAAAACAACAGGGGTAATCTTCCACAACTGCAACAAGCAAATAACACAATTTTTTTCACAGAATCTGGGACACCACACCTCACAGACAAACATAGAAAATGATGGTGGCATGGGTAGAAGATTTGATACAGCTTAAATACAATAGGAGCAGTTGTGATTGGTTTCTCCACCACATGTTATCAGAGGAACCTAACAGGTAGACTAGCAGAAATTAACTCTTTCTAGCATGCCTTTGAATCAGCACTCACCAGGTCAATGCCCGAGTCTGCCTGTGCTGATACCAGACACCAAAGAAACCATTGGGTGGAGTGTTAGAATCTGCAATGTGAACAGAGCCTGCCACCGCCATGACAGTTGTCAAAGTTTGTGCAAAACTTCGTGTGACAATAGGTAGGGGGAGCAGATTTAGAGAAACATAAAAAAACACATACAGACTATAGCGCTACTTTCTAGAACAATATTTTTCAGAGTATAAGAAGCACTTTTTAATAAGAAAAACTCCTTGTGTCTTTTTTATAGCCCAGAGACAGCATCCTGTAATGGCCCTATCTGCTCTAGCCAGACACTGATCTATGTGATCTATGAACAGCAGTAGAGGAAGCTTACCATGAGCTGAACAGAGGATGCACCAGCTGAGCAGCTGTAGGACCTTCTAACCATTTAACTTTGCTTAAAGCGGGCTTTACACAGAGCGACATCGCTATCGATGTTGCTGGTGAAAGCACCCGCCCCATCGGTTGTGTGTCACGGGCAAATAGCTGCCAAAACAACAACAACATTGCTTACACCCGTCACGCATACTTACCTGCCTAGCGATGTCGCTGTGGCCGGCGAACTGTTACGAGGGGGACCCGGGGACCGTGCCAAGATGGTATATGGACAGCTTCCGCCAGTCAAGGTCCACTGTGCGGTGTAAGGGACCGCTGCTATGGTGGGAGAAGAGTGAGCGGGTTGCTGCTAGCGATCGTCTGGAATGTCACAGACGATCTGCGTACACCTGTTCGCCCTAACCCGTGAGGGTTGTATGGCACGGGGCTCACAACTCGGTGTACCTGTTGCACGGGGATGCACAGAGGTGCCTACGCACGTGTGCCAGCGGGAGTCACAGGAATATGGCACGAGGGTAGCACAGAGGTGCCCACGCACGTGTGCTTCAGAAACCAGGTGAGTCCGACAGAGATTCAAGGAGCTCACCTGGGACAGGAACACAGCCTGTTAAACGGAATACTGCCGGAGCAGCAAGGCAGGGGAGAGACCTGCAAAATACAATGACGTCTGTACAGTGGCGTGGCAGCACGCTGCCAGACATCCAAACATAGAAGGACGGTCGCGCGCCGCCATGATGGCAGGAGGGGTTTTTAAGGAGATGTAGCTCCAGCCAAGGGCGGGCGCGAGACGGATGTGACCCAATCATGATCTGTGACGTCCTGGCCCGGCCAGTCAGGATTCAGCACATCACCAGCCTCGTTATCTGGCCGTGTGATACCAGTGAGCGAATCAGAAGACGTCACGTGGGGCACATGCTCAACCTCCTGCCTCTGGGTCATAAAGGCGGGATCTTCGGTTTCACAATGTGCAGAGCTAAGGGAAGTCTTGCTGCTTCCCTGAGCATCTATCCTTTGCACACTGTGCAACCACTCCGACCCTCTGCGATGCTGAGCAGGAGGGCACGTGGCAGGCAAGGGATGGGAGACCACTCCATTCCTTACAAGGAGTAAACCACTAGGTGTCACCCTTCTGCTGCATCTATGAGGAGGAAACTCCTGCAGTCTCCCAGACCTTTGGCACTGCTGAGCAGGAGGGCTCGCGGCAGACAAGGAATGGGGGACCACCTCATTCCTTGTAAGAGGAGAGCCACGAGATGTAACAGCGAACCACCTCCTTTCTAAGGGGGCGGTTCGTTCGGCATCACAACGGCGTCACTAAGCGGCCACCCAATAGAAGCAGAGGGGCAGAGATGAGCGGGACAAACATCCCGCCCACCTCCTTCCTCATTGCGGGCGGCCGCAGGTACGATGTTGTTCCTTGTTCCTGCGGTGTCACACATAGCGATGTGTGCTGCAGCAGGAACGACGAACAACCTGCGTCCTGCAACAGCAACGATAATCAGGATTAGATTGATCAGACAACGATGAACAATTAGGTAAGTAATTTTGATCATTGGTGGGTCGTTCATGCGTTTCACACGCAACAACGTCGCTAATGAGGCCAGATGTGCGTCACGAATTCCGTGACCCCAACAACATCTCATTAGAAATGTTGTTGCGTGTAAAGCACATCTAACTTTAGGAACTTTCAGGTCATTGGTTCAGCAACATAACCTGAAAGGTATTAAAATTACCTATGCAGAATCTTCTTCAGCTGGTGCAACCTCCGTTAAGATCTCAATCAGGAACTGCAAGATGTGTTAATGTATGTGTGTGAGACTGTATATTTGTATGTACTATATGTGTAAATGTAACTGCAAGATGGGGTAATGTAAAGTTTGTGTTCATATGTGCATGTTGCAGATTTGTATTTGTGAATATATGCATATTCAGCAAGGCTGTATACTGTATGTCTCTATATGTGCATGTAGCAAAGCTGTATGTTTTTCTGTATGTGAATATAGCAGAGCTGTGTGTCTATTTGAGCATGTAGAGAGTCATGTGTGTCTATACTGTGAGGGCCGGGGAGGACTGGTAGGCCCAGGAGGTGGATCCACTGGACCGAGCACCCCACCTGGAGGGCAGGGTACATGGTAGCTGGAGCACTAACGTGGCAGGAACGGGTGCAGGTATCAGGAAGCAAAGACAGGACCAGGTCACTAAGGTCACAGCGTACTTTAAGGCAGTAATAGGAAACAGGAACAAAGACCTGAGCACTTAGCTCACAAGACAAGGCAAAGACACACAAGCGATGATCAGGTGCCGCCCACATGGAGAGGCCAGTCTTATATACTCAGCACAGCCTCAGGTCATTTCCTGTTGCAGCAGTGCTGGGGCTATAAGACCAGGTGAGTGGGCGCGGCCCGGTCCTATACAGAACATTAGTCAGAATCAGACTCCTGAGACCAGGAACAGGACTCTGGGGAGCAAGAGCGGGAGCGGCAGCCATGATCGGTGGACACGTGGACTGGATCAGTGGGTAAGGAGTGGTGCTGGGACACGGGGAGCGTGACATATACACTGATGAGCAAAAGGGATAACAATGTTTTGAACTTTTGACTTTCATGGTCCAAATCTCACCATCCCCTACATATTTGATTGTGAGACTACCTTTATATTATATACAATTATCTTGGCTATCTCATACTGTACATAAATTTGATTTGCATCCACCATATTTCACCGAAAAGAAGACAGTATTTTATATTATTTTTGGCTCCAAAAGATGCACTAGAGCTTATTTTCAGGTGATGTCTTCTTTTGTTGCATTGGAGTCAATGATTGAGTAGCCCATTAATGGAAAATTCATATTCACTCCCTTCACCTGCCCACTCCTCAGTGCCAGAATCAGTGATTGGAATGTGTGTTAAATGCAAATATTTACATCCTTCCCCCATCCATAATCCCACCCACCCCTCTTTTCCCGGCATCAATAATTGGAAAGTGTGTTAATTGCAAATTAATATTAAATCCCTTCCCCCACCCATAATCCCTCCTACTTCTCTGTGGCATCAGGGATTCAGTCAGTAGTAAGGGGTGGGAGGGGAGCCAGCACGATCTTAAAATGGCATGCATCATATAAAAAGTGCAAATTCACAGATTTATTCCAACTGTACTGTAATATAAATGAGATTTTTAGCAAAAGTTGATCAATTCTTTGAGCCACCCCTGCCAACGTCACGGCAATAGTAAGGGGTGGGCAGGATTATAGGTGAGGGAAGGGGGTGACTATTTTTATTTTGCGATAAATACACATTGTAATCAGTGATGTCTACACAGAAGGGTGGGTGGGGGAAGGGGTGAATATTCATTTTCCATTAGTTAGACAGCATGTGATTATAAACTTCTGGGGTTTACAGCAACACAACAGGGTAACATACACCAATAAAAGCTACATATCCTGAAAGGGCTGCCCAAGCCCTATTGCAGGACACTAGCATAGTATGGTACACTATGAAGGCTTATTTTTGGAGTTGGGCTTATATTTTAAGCATATTCCGAAAAGGCATAAAAGTGCTTATTTTTGGGTGAGGGTCTTATATTTGGAGAAACATATTTTAGCATATGATTAGTTATTCAGATTATTTTCATGCCACTGCATTGTTTCTGTTTTGCTCCTGGTGTTTGAAAAAAACATTTTCTTACTGTATGCCACAAATTACAACCTGATCTCATAATCTCTAATAGCTCAGTGTGTTATTAGGTTAATATCCAAGCGAAAGATCGCTGGTTGAAATTGAGCAGCCATGAAAACTATTTATCAAGAAAAGAAAAAGAGCATCATCCAAACTTATTGAGAGCGGTCTGTCTGCCAAGAAAATTGACAAACTGCATCATGTGAGGGCCATGACAGTTGATAGAAAACAAAGTTAAATCTGTCCATTCATTCAAAAGCCAAGAGGTGGACATCCATGCAAATTATTGGAGTCAACAAGTTGGCTCATCACAAGGTCTATTAGTTCTGGCACGACAAACATTGCAGTGGAGGTGGCTGATATGCATTGTAATAGTGAGATTACAGGCTTCCATGCAAGTACAATGTTATGCAAATTACACAAGTCTGGAATGGTGACCAGAAAAAAGGTGAAGATCCGTAGTCTCAAATATTGTCATAAAATTCGTTAGCTCAAGTTTGCAAAAAAATACAAAAAGTGAACAGTAGAACATTGGAAATGGGTGATTTGTAGTGGTGAAACAAAAATCAATAGACCAGGCTCTGATGTCTGCCAATGAATCTGAAAGGAACAAGAGGGGCTAACAGATTGAGAAATTGAAGGAACTGTCAAGTTCGTGGGAGGAAGCTTGTTAATATGGGGTTGTTTCACAGCAAAAGGTGTTAGAAACTTGACCAGGATTAATGGTAGCCTCAATGCTGAACTATGAGTATCCTACAACATGAGTTACTTTGTATACTCGAGTACTATGAGTATGAAAAGGACAGCATAGTGTTCCAGCAGGAGAATGACCTGAAGCATACATCGAAATGGTGAAGAAATTGTTGAATGACAATGAAGTAGAGGTGCTGGAACTCTACTACCAGGAAACACATCCAGCTGAAATGCACTACAGCACAGGGACACATCAGGTCCCAGTGCTGCAATACAAGCTGAATTACAGCTGTTGCCGATGTGCATGTGACTGGTGGCACATGTCAATTACATCATGCTCCATGGCTCGCTTGTCAATGTTAGCTGCTGGTCAGTGCACCCAGGTGACAGAAGACATGCGTAGTGTGGGAGAGGAGGGAAGTGAGTAGAATGGATTTTTATAAGCTTGTGAGAAAGAATAGGGACTGTATGTACCAGAATTGGCCAAGGTTGAGGATATGTATACAGGATGGGCCCAGGATGGGAACATATATATCAGGATGGGGAACATATATACCGGGTTGAAAACATATATACCAGGATGGGGGACATATACCATGATAAAGGCATATATGAAGATTGGGAACATATATACCAGGATGCAGAACATATATACCTGGATGGATGTGGAGGGGTCTACTCATATGTCTTTAATCTTTACAAGATTTAGAATACTACAAGGGCCTATACATTTGACCAACAAATGTGGGGGTGCTTAGGCTCAAATTTTGCCACAGATCCAATCAGATTTTAGTTACACCACTGGAACTATTCTATACTAGTATTATAAAATGAGTGCTAATGACCCCTCTACTTTACACCACCAGGGAAGTTTTAATTAGCAGAAAAAACGTTTCTCCTATTTTCTGTTGTCCAAACCTAGTAATGGTAAAGCCTAATGGTAAGGAGCATCTTATAGTTCGAAAAAGATGGTAACTGTTTAATTTCACCCATCTCTGCAAGCTTTTCTATTAGAATATATAACAAATTAGCATGTATACTATACCAGGAGGCATACCAAGCAGTTGCAGAACAGGTACATCACGAAAGGTGTGCAGACTTTCTGATCTGTTCATACAGTATTCCCAGGGTCAGTTGTATTTTTGCTGTGGACACTGTCCTTTTTCTTTTAACTTATTGTGTGGTATATTTGGCCACATATTCGACTGAGTCTTTATTGCCTACCCGAAGAAACCTTAAACAGGTTCAAAGCTGGTTGAGGCTAAGAACACAAAATGTAGTGACAGACATTAGTATAACTACAAAAGATGTAGAGGTAGCTGTCTTACCCAAGCCCTTGAGACTGGAGAAGCCCAAAAAAGGTGATATGAAAAGACTATTAAGTGATGTGGTAGTTAGGAGCCCTGTTGAACATTTTGGTATTGGGAAGCACATGCTTCTTGTTATGCCAGTGGTGAAGGCAATAACTAACATACCGTATATCTTGTGCTATGGACACCTTATTATAGTCATAATAAAATAGATAATAGGCTTTAAAATATGCTGTGACAGTAAGAATTCACTGGGAAAGTGTTAATATTTTATTTATTTTACTCCCTTATATAGTGCTGTTAATTCCACAGCGCTTTACAGACATGATAATTTTCTTGTTATTTCATAGTTTTGTTTTCTTTCTTTTTTTATTTATTATTTTTCATTGTTTGTACTATTTTTTTTTAACTGAAGGAACCTGGAATAACATGATCTTTTTAAACCAAGCATTCCTCTGGATACAGATCAAAGAGAATAGTGATCTAATGCCTTCCAGCTATTAGATCATTATTAAAAGGGATCTGGTCACAGAAGACTGCTGGTAGGCTAGAAATACGCTCTTCTTCCTCATCAGATTGTTTAAAGCCTGTAATATCATGAAATAATCACGGATTTCCATGACAATTGACCAAAAAATAATGGACATTTTTGCATTTAGATCCAATTGATTTGTACAGCACTATCTTTGAGTTTCGTGGGACTATGCACCACAGATTGAGAACCACTGAACTTAATGAAATGACATGAAAAATGCTTCCAAAAATGTCACCAAAAACATCATAAAAATGTATTTTACTTTGAAAACTGCTGGCATTTAAAATGTTTTTTTTTCTCATTTCTTTAAGTATAAAACACCACAAAATAACACTTTGTGAAGAGACCCTGAATCTTGTGTGTTATATGTTTCAATAGAAGCATGCATTGTATTATAGTTCATGGTTAGATTTCAGTCTTTCAGTAAAATTAATTAGAAGGCATACAATAACCTCAACAGAAAACTAGCGCATTGTTAAAGGGAAACAACAGATTCTCGAGTCACAAGGTTTATCACAGACAAAATATAAAAACACAATTGTCTTCCATTGATGCTTTATGCCAGCAGGTCATACATATAGAAAGATAATATTTAGAGCATGACTCCATTATAATAACTTCAGCCGGGAAGGGATTTCCATCTAATTCAGAGTAAAAAAATAAAGGATGAAAGAGGGAAATGGGAAAGAAATGGAGAACAAAGAAAGAAGATGCAGCTATTCAGTTATTAAGTCTCTTCAAATCTTTCAAAGGAATCATGTCTCCCTGAATTATGTGTGGCCGTAAATATAATATTAACTTTATCGTTAGACCAAATCCAGGAAAGCTTTTGTTTAACAGGTTAAAAAAAAACATGTCATTTTCTATAGCTAATATGTCACACGGAGTTTTGCACAAACTTCGCCGACTGTCATGGTGGCATTGGACTCTGTTCACGTTGCAGATTCTAACATTACACCCAAGAGTTACTCTGGTATCTGGGATCAACACAGACAAACTCAGGCGTTGACCTGCTGTGTGCTGATTTATAGGCAGGCTGGCAAGCGTTAATCTCTGCTAGTCTGGTTGCCCCTTTAATCATATGTGGTGGTGAGACCTATCACATCTGCTCTCCTCCTTTTTATGCTGGTAGAATCCATCTACCCATAGTTTATTCTATGTTGGTCAGTGAGTTGTTGTGTTCCCAATGCTCTGGAAAGTTGTGCGTAATTTGTGTACTTGGATTACTTGGAGCAGTTGTGGCGTTTACCCCTATTGTTTTGTACTTGCTTCCTGCTCTTGGTTTTCCTCCTGAATCTCTTATTGTCTTTACCTTTGTGTGTGCGTGCTACGAGAAACAGTTTTGGTTTTTCCATTGTCTGTCTTTCAATGTTTCCCTTGTCTATCTTTTTCTGTGGTTTTCAACTCATTTCTGCACCATCCCTCCCTGGAGGGAGGGGGAACCAGATCAGGAATAGTCAGGAGTAGGGCCAGGAAGGAGATTCAAGCCTCTCCACTATAAGGAGTATTCCTGAGATTAGGGATAGCATACTGTATCCTAGCGTGAGGGACAGCTTAGGAGCCTCAGTTCCCCCTATCCAAAAGTCATTGTAACATTGTAGGTGACCATAAGCTGGGCATACTTTATACTCCAGCATGGACCCATTTGCTGTGCTATCAAGGCAATTGCAGATCTTATCTCTAAAAGGTGACTGAATTAAAGGGGGAGGAACAGCAACAATGGAAGTTTGCAACACCGGCGCAATATGTTCTGGTTGCTGGATCATCCAAACCCAAACTGTATTTCCTGAAAAGATTTTCGGGAAGCGCAGACGGATTGTTGCTCTTAGAGAACCATGTAAGTTTTACTTCCCCACTCTTCGGGTAGTGAGGTACAGCAGTGGGATCCACAAGCATGGGCTTTTTCTTTGTCCCCTGAGTCACCGGTTCTTTTGCCGGTGGACGATTTTTTTCTCAGCACTCAGGCTGATCTATGATGATCCAGACAAATTATCTTTAGCCAAATCTAAAATCCATTCTCTGCAACAGAGAAATTAGCCTGCAGAGGATTATTGTGCCCAATTCTAGTGCTGGTCCATGGACACTTAGCAGAACGACCCTTCCTTCAAAAGACAGTTTTTCAAGGATGTATCCAAGCGGGTTAAGGAGCTGATGGTAATGTATGAAGCTCCTCTTTCTCTTGAGTGTGCCATATCTCCAGTAATACATATAGATTGCGGTTTCAATAACAGCTAGACTCTCTGGGAGGGAGTAACTGTACTGAAATTACCTTTACTCCTAAGAGAGGAGGAGTTTGTTTGTTTTTTTTGTTTTTTTTAAACATCTTTTTTTTTATTATTAAACTTTTAAACATAACAGAAAGGGAAGCAATAACTTGTTCAAAGAATTAGACAGTGTACATGACATTGATATGCTCAACATTCGAGCAGTGTACCTTGCAGATTACTATAGTGGTAGTTACAACCTTTTTAATTTAAGCTATATGAAAAAAAAGGAAAAGAAGACATGTACACAAAGAAACAATGAACAATGAGTGAGAATGTGAACCACTCCACAATTATGCCTCTGTGATGGTATCAGCCACCGATTCCATATAATGCACATTAAGTAATTGCTGATGTCCCTAAAGCCCCCAATGTCCCCCCCAGGTCTTCCAGACAGTACCATTCCGTATGGCGAAAAGGACTGACTATTTTCAGAATTTCCTGAGGACTATAGTGGAACCCTATAAACTGTTTCCACAGCGGAAAAACTTTCCCTGCTGATTTTTCTTTGCTCCTTTCAGCTTCTAGCAATTCCAGCCCTAATAATTGTTTCATTTGAGATATTATTGATCCCATTGATGGAATATTTGGTTTAAGCCACTCGCTAAAAAGATTTCGTAAAGCCACAATTAAAAATGTGTGTATATTTCTAGGGATCTTCACTTTGTCTATCCCAAGTTGAGATTCAGATTCAGGGGGACAAAGCTGATGGAAAAGCAAAGCCTGTGGCGATTGTGGAAGTTTTGTTCCCCAACATGCCTGGATCTGATCTCTTATTAGCTTCCAGTAAGTTACTACTTCTGTGCATTCCCACACCCCATGCCAAAGGTTTGTATAGGGCACCTTACATTTAGGACATGCTGTAATTCTGTCAGGGCAGCTATGGGAAGGCGGGATGTTAAATCCATATAGCGCTGTGTGCATGAGTTTAAAATAAAGGCTGCTTTACACGAGTCGATCTATTGTGCGATGCATCGTTGGGGTCACGGATTTTGTGACGCACTTCCGTCATTCGTAACGACATCTCCTCATGTGACAGCTCCTTGCGAGTTCAACCGATGCCTAATCGTTTGAAATTCGGCCATCGTGTACTCATCGTTTAATTCCATAAAATCGGTCAGTTTAGTCTTAATGAACGACACATTGCAAAGTGTGACACCGTGTAATCGGCCATCCTCGTAGTTGTTTGTGACGTCAGTAAACGTTCAGGGCGTATTTGTGGTTTTAAATAATCACGCCTAATCTAATCTGATTGGTTGTAGCAGATGCGTTGTGATAGGTTATTACTGTTATAAAAGACGGCGCTGTATTCATGATATGTGAACATTCATCCTTGGCGTCATGCACAGTGTTTCATAGTGCATTACTCCTAATTTTTCTGACGTTAGTTTGTTCGCTGGATTTTCCGACCTCACTCCTTGTATACCTTTTTTGTGGTAAGTTGTTATATGCGAATCTTTTCTTTTTGGATAAAAATCGACATTTGGCTTCATTATAATGTGTGTGTTTTATATAATTTAAGGTAACAGGATGTTCAGCAATGTCGAAACTGACATTTTATCTGTGGGTCTCCTTATGACCGAGATATTGCAGGAGGAGGAGGAAATGGACCAAAATACACGTATGAATCCTCGGCCCAAAAGATTATGGTCACGTCAATGGCTGCTTCGAAGGGATGAGATATCCCACGTGCGTCTAGTGCATGATTTACAGGAACGCAATCCGCATGATTACCGCAACTATCTCCGTATGTCGGAAGAATCTTTCTCATTAGTCCTGACGCGTATCAGCCCATACATAAAGCGCAGAGATACTTTAATGCGTAAGGCTGTTCCTGCGGAAGAAAGGTTGCTGGTGACTTTGCGCTATCTTGCCACAGGCCGTAGCCTCACTGATTTACAATATTCTGCTGGTATTTCGAGATCACTATTAAGTTCATTAATTCCGGAGACTTGTCAGGCAATAATACATGCGTTAGCAGATTTCATGCCTTTCCCCAAGACAACTTCAGAATGGTCTGATATAGCTCATAATTTTGCGACGAGGTGGCAATTTCCCTGCTGTGGTGGTGCGATTGATGGCAAGCACATAAGAATAATTAAACCCCCAAATAGTGGTTCTTTTTTTTATAACTATAAAGGTTTCTTTAGTATAATTTTATTTGCAGTTGTTAATGCAAATTATGAATATTTAACAGTGGATGTAGGAATAAATGGCCGTGTTTCCAATGGTGGCGTTTTAGAACAAACTGATTTTGGAAAGCGTTTATTTAGTTCACAATTACCTTTGCCTCCAAATTCAGGAAATGAAAATAATTTAAATTTTGTTTTTTTTAGGGGATGAGGCATTTCCTCTTCAAAGCCATCTCCTGCGTCCTTATCCCCAGACTACTTTGAGTCCCGAGCGTCAATATTTCAATTACCGTCTCTCAAGGGCACGTTTGGTTGTTGAGAATACGTTTGGAATTATGGCAAGTCGGTTTTGTGTATTCTCAACACCAATAAATCTCAAACTCGAATCCATTGATAGTGTAGTTCTTGCCAGCTGTGTTCTACATAATTTTTTACGCAAAAAGGATGCAGCAGCCTACATGCCCCCGGGGTATGTAGACAACATTGGCAGTGATGATTCCGATGTTGTCCCAGGAGTTTGGCGTTGTAGTGATCCACAGTTGCCATCCCTGCCGACACCTCAATCTTTTGGTCGTGTCCGGCATGATGCCATAATCAATCGGGATCGTTTTTGTGATTATTTTAATGCGTCATAATTTTTTTTTTTTTTTCATTATTTTCCAATTTTTTTTTTTTTTTTTTTCATTTTTATAATAGAAAAGGCATTTCTGAACATTAGAGTGTGTTAACAAAGTCGGAGAACATTACCTTTTGTGTAAACTATATTTTTTAATTAAAACAATGATACAAACATAATTACATTACAAACATAATTACATTAAAACTTGAAGTAAAGTAAGAAATAACTATCAAAAAACAAAATCAGTTTGTTATAAATATATGAATACAAATATATTTATAAAATACATACATTACATGATTTCAAAGCATTACAACTTTATTCTATGTTTCACAAATAAACACTGCCATCACTTCCTTTCACTACAAGGCAGGCTGGAATTTTCACTTCCGGTTTAAAAATCGCATAAACAAACATGTCTGCAAAAATGCGAGCAACTGTCTGGGGAGATGCAGAAATCCATCTTCTTGTCACCGAAATGGATGAAAGAGACTATGATTTGTCTACTTATATCTGAACGTCCAAGGGAGCATAAAAAAAAAGTTCTACGGAAGATTAAGAAATCGCTTCGGAATAAATTTGGCCTCCACCGCTCAAAAACGCAGATCAGGAAGAAAATGGCTGATCTGAAATATCGTGACAAGCAACGTCTAGCAGCAATTAGAGCACAAAATAACACTACTCAAGGTATATTTTAACAATAAATGTTTGGGTTTTTTTATTTTGCCCTTTTTAAAAAATACCATGTGTATAATATCAATCATACATGTGTTTACATAATATGCCATGTTTTGTTTTGTTTTTTTTCTAAAAAAAACAATTTTTTTTCTATTTTGTGAAAGGATCATCACATGTAGCGGACCAAGGGAGCGCAATAAACAATAATCCAGGAACTTCATCAGAACCAATTCCTGTTTTGGATCCAAATGAGGTTTCAGAGCAAGGTTTGTTTTTATTTTAACTTGCCATTGTTTTTTTTTTTTTTTTAAAAAGGAAAAAAAAAATAGTGAACTATTATGTCACTCCCTAGATAACATTGAAGAACATCCTCCTATTGCTGAAACACGTGTTCATGCTGTTGGTTGGACACTCAGCTCTGATTCAGATTCTGCGTCTGTGCAAGTTAGATCAGGTATTTGTTTATTTTGTATAAATTTTGTTGAGATAATGTTTTTTTTTAAATAATTTTTTTTTTTTTTTTAAACAGATGATCAACCAAAGCTTGAAGAAGTGTATCAGTCAGCATGCAGATTATACCAGACAGCACAAGATCATGTACAATTGTTAAAAAAATACATGGATGATAATGCATAATTTTGTTTTGCTATTTAAATTTTAAACCGTTTGCAGTCACAACATGTAATGATGTTTTGACCATGTTATTTTTTTGTACATAAGGGCTTAAAATATTTAGAGAATGGGTATTTAAAACTCTATATAATTAAAAAAATTTTGACAAAAAATTTGTTTTTTTTTTTTTTTTTAAAGAAAACAACATGACAATTATTTTGTTCTAAACCTAACATTTATTGTGAAATATATACAGCGAAAATTATGTGAGTGTGAAAAAACAAAATATTTACAGTTTGTAGACAAATATTTTCTTTGTCTTATTTTGAATGCAAATTGCGTATCAAAATTTAAAAAAAAAAGGAAAGAAAAAAAAATTACCGACGCCTTTTGCTTTTAACTTTTCGAGGTGGTGACAATGCTACAGATTCCCCAAGGGTTGCCACATCAGCAACAACAGATGTATTTTCAGGCATAAAATCTTCTTTTAATACTGTAGCCGATGTAAGGCGATTTTCTTGGGCCGCATGTAGGACTTGGGCAATGATTCTTTCGGCATGTAATTTTTGATTCTTTTCCAGTATTTTGCAAACATCATCAACATAATGCGCAAATCCAGATACAGGTGGACGGTCATGTTTCTCAAGTATTGACCGACAAATAGACGCCAACTCGTTTCCACGTGACAATAAAGTTGGTCTTCTCATTCTCCTTGGTAATTGCCTTAACAAAGGTCTTGATGTGGCAGGTGTTTGTTCACACGATGTTACTGATGGATTCTGTGAGCTATTTGTAGTTTCCTGCTCTTGAGAAGTGCTTTCAGTAGCATAATCCTACATTTGTAACAAGAAAAAAAAAAAAAAAAGAAAAATTAGAAAGATGTGTGAACACATTAGAGAGATGATACAACATATTTTGGAACTACAATAATGGTAAAAAAAAAAACATGTAACCCTTTTGTGTTGAAAAATTTTTCTGTTGGTTATTTATGTTGGTACATAAAACAAAATTTCCAAAAAAACAAAAGCAGATCATAAAACACCTTAAAAATTGATTATAAAATAAAAAAAAAGTGTGTAAAGAAACATTTATGAATAAAGGTAAATATACCAATTGTGTCGCTGACTCGCTGCCAATTGCCCCATTTTCTGACTCCTGAATGGAAAGCATACTTGTTGATGACCTTGGAATCTCTTGATCTCTTGTGAAGTCAAGTAGATCAAAATACCACAGCCGTGGGACATAAAGATCGCCAGTCGCAGCCCCTGAACGTCGTGACTCCTCGACTTTATTTAGTTCCTTTTTATATACAGTGCGTATTCCTTGTATTTTTTTCTTGATCACATTTACATCCACAGGCTCATTTGGAAAATGGTTTTTAAAGATAGTAATCAGATCCGCATAAGCTGCTTGTTTGATGCGTTTGTTACTATATTCAGGCGATTTAATTTTCCAAAGACAGGTTAATGTGCGATATTTTTCAATGAAATCACGCAAAAATAATTCGTTTTGATGAGCAGTCATCTGTGAAAGATTATATGAGAACATTTTATTTGACACTGTTATAATAAACATGTAATTTTTTAGATTTTCAAAAGAACACAAATGAGAAAAAATAATAACAAACATTATTATGTTTCAAAAAACATAATACACGATAAAACCTACACAAATAACAATAATAAATAAACATGAAAAAAATGTGAACGGCTAAATGACACAATAAAGAAACCATACAAAACCTAATGTTACCCACCTTTGGAGGATAGATACTCTGAATTCGTCAAAAACCAGACCACAAACAAGATTGATGCTAAGGACACACGAGGCAGCAAAGACAGGCGCAGAAGCGAAACTATATATATGGTATGTAACCAATCAACCACATTAGCAGAACTGGATTGAGCAGGTCAGAAGAATTCAGGGCGTGCAACAATCCAGACAACGTCACGGAGGGCTGTATAGTTTGCCTAATTACGCCCATGCAAAAGACAGATTGACCAAACGAAAACATGTGTGAAGCCTTTTGGACGTCCGCCATGGCCAATCAATATATCGATGAGCGCTTTGAGGTCGTTTGACAACACTCAACGTGTGACACATGGACAAATACCTATCAGCGATACAAAAAAAAAAAAAAAAAAAAGACTTTGACAAATAAATCGCACGATGGATTGACTCGTGTAAAGCAGGCTTAAGTCTCCCTCCATCTCTCACACAAGATGGATTTTCTCACCCGTTCCCACCCTTGCAGTATTGTCTCAGCTATATCCAGATCTCCAGTCCACCTCTCCCATGTCCTGAACAGTTTACTGTGTCTTGCTTTCAAAAATTTGTGTCTTATATTACCATACAGTGAGGAAATGCTCACCATCTGGGTGCATTGGCCAATAATTTCATCTAGGGCATGAGAGGTAGCTTCCTTTTCTAACTGTCTGAGTCTGGATTGACAGAAAGACCGGAGCTGCAGGACCTGCATGAAATGCTTACTATGTATCTGAAATTTGAGCATGATTTCTTGTGGAGACATCCATTTTTTATCCTCTAAACTCATAATACTCCCCGCCTTCCGTAAATGGTCACTTGTCTGTCCAATTACCGCCCTGACCTCTGCTCCCTGGGGGAATTCGGGGTGGCCAAATATTGGCATATGTTTAGAGATCAAGAAGGGCAGTTGGAAAGCTTTCCTTACTATTTTCCAGCACATTATAGTGTCCCTTAGTAGAAAGGAGGATTTTACCGACTGTGGCAGTTTGGCTTGTTTAGTGTGGATAAGAGCGGTTAGGTCCCAGGGGGCGGCTAACTGTCGTTCTATATGTGTGTTTGAGTAACAACTCGTGTCATGCATCCAATCCACCACATGCCTGAACAAAGAGGCGATATTGTAAGCCCGTATGTTTGGGAAATTAACCCCTCCTTCATTTCTTGATAGCATCAATTTTTCTACAGCGATTCTGGGTCTTTTACCTGTCCAAATAAAGTGTGTAAAGGCCTTCTTCAATTTGTTTATGTCTGAGTGTTTTAAAATCAGGGGTAGGGTTTACAAGGGGTATAGGAGTCTGGCAAAGCTAATCATTTTGATCAAATGACATCTACCCAGAAGGGATATTGGTAAGTGATGCCACCTTTGCAATTCCTCCAATATTTTACCTATCAGGGGAGTATAGTTTAGTGAGTATAATTGATCTGGTCGCCTCCCTATCTTTATACCCAAATACGATATATGTGACTTTGAGACACGGAGCTCCAAACCCAGCTTCCTCCAGTGCTCCAGGGGTGTTTTTTCTCCTAGTTCTAAAAGTTCGCTTTTGTGTAGCCCGAGAATTCCCCAAATTTCTGAATAAAATCAAAAATATCTCTTAACTGTGCTAGTGGTCGTGACAGGAACAATATGACATCATCTGCAAAAAGAGCAATTTTGACTATATCCTTGCCTACTTTAATTCCGTCAAATAGATCAGTCTCCTCCACATATCTAGCAAAGGGTTCTATGGCCAGGTTAAATAGCAATGGTGACATTGGACAGCCCTGTCTGGTCCCTTTGTGTAGGTGAAAAGGAGCAGAGAGGAATCCAGGAGTATGTATTCTGGCTGTAGGGCTGTTGTATACCCCGTCCAAGTATGTTCTAAATTTGCCTTTTAAATTGAAAGTGTCCAGTGTCGCCCCCAACCATTCCCAACTGACATTATCAAATGCTTTCTCTGCATCTAGAGTTAGGAGAGCTGGTCTTTCACCTGAGTGTTGCTGTCGTCCCACCACATCCAACACTGTCAAAACCTTTCTTATGTTCTTAACTGCAGCCCTCCCTTTAACAAACCCCACCTGAGCCGGTTTCACCAACTGAGGAAGCACCCCTGCCAAACGCTCAGCCATTATTTTAGACATAATTTTTTGGTCTAGGTCAATTAGTGAAATAGGTCTGTAGGAGCCTGCCTCTAGGGGGTCCTTTCCTTGTTTCGGTATTACTTTGATGTACGTCTCTTTGGATCTGACTGGAATGTCCCCTGTTGTCAAAATAGTGTTGTAATAAGTGGTCAATGTCGGGGAAATCTGTTCTTTAAGTGCCTTATAAAACTCCCCACTATATCCATCAGGATCGGGTGCCTTCCCATTCTGAAGATGACTAATAGTTTGCTTTACCTCCTCTTCCTTAATATCCGCATTAATTACATCCAACTGCTACTGTGTAAGTTTTGGGAGAGATAAATGTTGGAGGAAGGATCTGCCCTCTGTTATGTTGGTGTGTGAGGATTTATATAGGTCTTTATAAAAGTCTTGTAGTATGGCATTTATGTTTTTGGGATCGGAAGTTACCTTTCCTTGTCTATCTTTTATTCTGACTATGGGAGATACTTTAGAGTGCCCCTTCGCTAATCTCGCCAATAATTTACCCGCCTTGTTACCATATCTGAGTAATTCAACTTCTTGTCTAGTTCGATACATCTGCTCCCTTCTGTCTAACCACATCTCAAACTCTTGTTTGACCAGTTTCCAATGTTCTCTATTTTGAGCTGAGGGATTCTGCAAGAACTCCGTGTAAGCATGTCTGAGTTTTGCACTTGATTCAGAATACCCCTCCTTCACCTTTTTCTTGAGGGAAGAGACATACATTAAAATTCTGCCTCTCAGCACAGTCTTTGCCGTATTCCAAAACAGAGCAGTTTGATCTATGTGTTCTCAGTTGTCAAATATAAACTCCTCCTACCAGCAGCGCAATTTGTCATTAAATCCCTCATCCTTCGTAAGGAAGGCTGGAAACCTCCATATAAAGTCTGTCCCCCTAACCACCTTGTCCGTCAGTTCCATACCCACTGGGGCATGGTCTGATATGACCAAATCATATATTTCAACCGATTTCAGTCTATTCAATAAACTCTCAGAGGTCAAAAGATAATCAATCCTTGACCAGGATTGGTGGACATGGGAAAAATGAGTAAACTCTCTAGCGTCAGGATGTAGCCAGCGCCAGACATCCCTCAACCCAGTTTGGTTAAGAAGAGAAGGGAGTGCATTTTCTTCTCTATGAGGGGCCCTGCTCTGGCTCCTTCTGTCCTCATCTATTTTATGTACTGTGTTAAAGTCACCACCGGTGAGGAGTTTGTTTTTGATGTAGCAAGGTGGGATACATTGTCATTACCTGCCCCATCATGCCCAAGGAAAAATGGCAGTCGAAAACCTTTAGATATTTCCTCCACTATGGTGTCTCGATGTATGTTACCAACAAGGGTTAAGGTTGGGGGCCTAGATGTCAATATTACAGTCTTTTTTAGTGGTTCAGGGGAAAATATTATTGTTGAACAGTTTGCTGGTTCTTCTGGGTTAGAGGTGAAAGAGCTATCTAATCCAGCATGGATTTTTGCAATTGATTTGTCACCTCTTTCTCAGGGGAGTTTTGTTGAGTGTGTATAGGTGCTAGAACTCCATACAGGAGTACTCCATTTGGAGCTCATAATTTGTTATGTGCTTTATACCCTTCCTGCACAAGTTGTTTTAGGGCTTCCCTGGTTTGCATTAAAGTACCCCACTGTTGACTGGAAAACCCAAGAAATGGAGCACATATTGTAGAAAACACTGTCTAGGAAAATATATTTTGGTGGTTATGGTTACCTTTAATCTTCTGGATCCTTTCTCAGATTTTTGTGATGTTTTTTCTGAGAAGGGTCGTCAGGAGTTGCCAACGCATAAGGCCGCTTTACACGCTAAGACATCAAGAGCAATTGCTAGCGATGTGGAACGCTAAAGCACCCGCCCCCATCGTACATGTGATATCGTGTGATCGCTGCCGTAGCGAACATTATCTCTACAGCAGCGTCACACGCACATACCTGCTCTGCGACGTCACTGTGACCGGCGAACCACCTCCTTTCTAAGGGGGCGGTTCATTCAGCATCACAGCGACGTCACAGCAACGTCACTGAACCACCGCCCAATAAAAGTGGAGGGGCGGAGATGAGTGGGACGTAACATCCCGCCCACCTCCTTCCTTCCGCATTGCGGGCGGCAGCAGGTAAGGTGAGGTTCCTCGTTCCTGCGGCGTCACACATAGCGATGTGTGCTGCCGCAGGAGCGACGAACTACTTCGTACACCGAGCAGCTGCGATAATCGACAATAAGGGGGCATGTCACCAATGAGCGATTTTGACCGTTTTTTGCAACTATTCAAAATTGCTCATAGGTGTCACACGCAAAGACATCGCTAAAGCGACCGGATGTGCGTCACACATTCCGTGACCCCAACAAGATCGATTGAGCAATGTCGCAGCATGTAAAGTGGCCTATAGACCTTATGCCTGCACCCTAAGGTTTGGGCTAGGGGAAAAATTGTCCTAGTGCAGACTGTATAAGTTGTCAGGCCATGAGAGATTATCTATTAAGGAGTATCTAATAGAGAGTTTGGCTAGAGGGCACATCAAGCTATCTTCATCTCCAGTGGCTGCTGGTTTTTTCTTTGTTAAAAAGAAGGATTGTGGACTACGGCTGTGCCTGGACTTTCGTGAACTGAACCAGATAACTGTTCATGATCTGTATCCCCTGCGACTCATTCCTATTTAATCAGATTGCTAGTGCTAAATGGTTCTCTAAACTTGACCTTAGGGGGGCCTATATTCTGATCCAGGACAGAGAGAGGGATGAATGTAAAACAGCATTTAGAAAATCTGGCGCTGCCATTCGGTCTAACCAATGTGCGTGCACTATTCCATAATTTTATTTATGCTGTGTTTTCTCATCTGTTAGGGAAATTTGTAACTGCTTACCTTGATGACATTCTCATATATTCACAGGATTGTGGGTCTCATTTGGAACATGTCAAACAAGTGTTACAAATTCTCATAGTGAATAAATTATACGTTAAGCTAGAAAAATGTGTGTTTGCTGTTCAAGAACTTACATTTTTTGTTACATTATTTCAGCTGTAGAAATTAAGATGGATGCCACTAAATTACAGACTATATTTAACTGGGACCATCCAAGAACCTCAAAGCCAACATTTTTTACGTTTTGCTAATTATTACCTGAAGTTTATTAAAAATTTCTCAGCTACAGCAAAACCACTTACTGACATGAATAAGAAGCATATGGACTTGTCTAGATGGACTCAGGGTGGTTTATATGCTTTTGACTGTCTTAAGAATTACTTCTTGTCTGCACCTGTACTAATACAAGCCGATATATCTCAAGCTTTTACAGTAGAGGTTGATGTGTCAGAAGTGGGGATGGGAGCTGTATTGTCGTAAACTTCATCTCTTAGTAAACTGTGTCCATGCTTCTTCTTTTCTAAGAAATTATCTTTGGCCGATTGTAATTACGATTTTGGTAATAGGTAATTACTAGCAATCAAGTTATTGTTTGAGGAATGGTGACACTTTCTGGAGGAAGCTACCCATTCTGTTACAGTAACTACCGACCATATAAGCCTTCTTTACCTTGAGTCACATAAGCGTCTTACACTGAGACAAGCTTGATGATCATTATTTTTTGGTAGGTTTAATTTTTTGTTTACTTATCGCTCTGGTTCTATATACATTAAAGCTGATGCTTTGTCCAGTAGTTTTCCAGGGGACAACCATGTGAGGAACCTGTCCCCATTCTTCAGAAGGGAGTGGTGGTGTTGGCGCTCAATACTGATGTGGAGTCTTAGATTGCTAAGGGTAAAGGGGATGCATCATACAAGTCATTTGTACCAATGAATCTTTGTCTTATGGTTCGGGGGGAGCATCATAATTCTGTCCTAGCTGGTCATCCTCGGGGTAAAAAGTACTCTGGATTTTATATTGCGTCACATTTGGTGGTTGAGAATCTGGAGGGATGTGGTGTCCTATCTCTCTGTGTGTGCTATCTTTGTACACTCAAAGGCATCTCACTTTCATTCTTCAGGATGTTTGCAGCCTCTAAGGTGGGCTTTGCACACTACGACATCGCTGGTGCGATGTCAGTGGGGCCAAATTGAAAGTGACGCACATCTGGCATCGCATGCGACATCGTAGTGTGTAAAGCCTAGATGATACGATTAACGAGCGCAAAATCGTCGTAATCGTATCATCGGTGCAGCGTCGGTGTAATCCATAATTACGCTGACGCGACGGTACGATGTTGTTCCTCGCTCCTGTGGCAGCACACATCGCTGTGTGTGAAGTCGCAGGAGCGATGAACATCTCCTTCCGGCGTCACCGCGGCTTCTGTAGGCTATGCAGAAGGAAGGAGGTGGGCAGGATGTTTACATCCTGCTCATCTCCGCCCCTCCGCCGCTATTGGCCGCTTGCCGTGTGACATCGCTATGACGCCGCACGACCCGCCCCCTTAGGAAGGAGGCGGGTCGCCGGCTAGAGCGATGGTTGCAGGGCAGGTGAGTGCATGTGAAGCTGGCGTAGCGATAATTTTCGCTACGCCAGCTGTCACACGATATCGTACCTGCGACCGGGGCGGGGACTATCGCATGCGACATCGCAGCATCGGCTTGTGATGTCGCAACGTGCAAAGCCCGCCTAAGTGTCCCCAATCAACCTTGGACAGACATTTCCATGGACTTTATTAAGGAGTTACCTTCCTTGGCTGGTAATGCATTCATTTTGATGGTAGTATATAGATTTTCTAAAAAGACACATTTTATTGCCTTACCATCATTACCTAATGCCAAGACTTTAGCAGAGGTGTTTTTTTTGGGAGATTTACAAACTCATGGAGTCACTTCTAATATAGTCTCTGATATAGGAACTCAATTGCCTACTTTTGGAGCGCTTTTTGCTCACGATTGTGGATTAAACTATCTCATCCATCAGCATTCCACCCTCAGAATTTGGAGCAATATTTTCCTTGTTTTGTTTCAGATAATCAGAAACAGTGGTACTCGCTCTTTCCTCTCACCGAATTTGCCATCAATAATTGCCGCCATGAATCTTTTGGCATATTTACTTTTCTTGTGTTTTATGCTCTTCATCCCAAGTTCTGTATGTTTCAGGAGGGGCACTCATCAGGTGTACATGGTTAAGACCAATTGGTCTCAGTATTACTGTCTACATGGGAGAGGGCTCAGCGGCATTTGTGTGACGTGGGTTCTAAGAATAAGCGTGCAGTTTACTGTAGACATGTGCCTGCTCCAGACCTTTGTGAGGGTGATCTGGTAAGGTTATCGACAAGAAACATTAAGCTTAAGATACCATCACTGGAGTTCGTACCTCGGTTTAATAGTCAGTACAAAATCACAGCAGTCATTAATACAGTTGCTTTCTACCACGTGTTACCGGCATCTTACAAGATTCATAATGTTTTCCATAGATCTCTGTAAAAGAAATATGTGAGTTTGGAAACCCCTCTTTCCTTACCTCCTTAGCAGTTGGGTCATTAGAAGTAGTAGGGTATCCAAAATCATTGATTATCATTTCGTTCTCCAATCTTTATACTATTTGTTTCATTGATGAGGTTATGGTCCTGAGGAGAGGACTTGTGTACCAGACTCAGATATCCATACAGAGCTCCTGGTTAGGACACTCCATCCTCTCTATCCTGAGACATTGAGTCCTGAGGGTCCAGAGGCCCTCTTAGAGGGAGGGGTACTGCCACACAAAGTTTTGCAGAAACTTCACTGACTGTCATAGTAGCATTGGCCTCTGATCAAATAGCTTACTCTGACTGCCAAGTGTTTCTCTGGTGTCTGGGATTAACACAGGCAGACTTGGGTGATGGCCTGCTATGTGCTGATTCATGGAGAGGCAGCAAGATTTAATCTCTGTTACTCTGCTTGCTCCTTTAATCACATGTTATGGGGAGACTTATCACATATGCTTTCCTCCTATTTATACTGGTGGAATTCTTCTACCCATGGCAGCTATGGTATATTCTATGTTGGCTGTGAGTTGTAGTGTCCCAGACTATCTGGAAAGTTGTGCTTAAGTTATTCCTATTGCTTGGAACAATTGTGAAGCTTACACCTGTTGTTTTTTACTTCCTTCCTACTCTTGTTTTTCCTCCTGAATCTCTCATTGTCTTTACCTTTGTGTGGGCGTGCTGTGTGACAGAGTTTTGTTTTTTGTTTGTCTGTCTTTTTTTGTGGTTTACAACACACTCCTGTCTTGTCCCTCCATGGGGGAGGTGGAATTAGATCAGGATTGATAGGGAGCAGGGCCAATCAGGAGACTGAGACCTTCCACCATTAGTAGTATCCTTGAGATTAGGGATAGTATAGGGTCCCATAGCTTGATGGGTACCTTAGTAGCCCCAGTTCCCCACTCACCAAAAGTAATTGTAACATAATATCAATTAGTGATGAGCAAGCACTAAAATGCTCGAATTGAGCAGTCGGGCACTCGGACGGGCTTAACTAGAGTACCAAGTATAATAGAAGTCAGTTAGAAACACAAGCATTTTTATGGAACACCCTAACATTAGGGCTGGAGGGGCAGGAAAATCACTGAAATAAAATGTGAACAGCATAGGTAAAATGCCTGGACGCATCTCTGCCTCCCAAGTCGCATCTGGGAACAATGTTTTCAGAGTATTATGTAACTTTTATGGAATTACAATAAAGCATACAAAACCGAAGATAAAATTGATTTCACAAACACATTTTTTCTTGTATAATGACTTGTATGTAAGACAAAATTAAAAAGACAAAAAAATGCCTCCACAACCCCTAAAAGTATGTGCAAATGATCATTACACTATGTAACACAATTTTCTTCTTAGGCTTTTAAGTGCTCATATATTCCAGTTACTCATGCCTATATAGTCAAGAAAAACTATTTAGTTAATTATAGACTTTGCCTTTATGACCACGGCAATGAAATATTCAGTTTTACGTATTTGCATAGGGAAATCGAAAATGTTCATAATTTCTTTTTGTTGATACAGTTACAAAAACATTGTATATGTTTTTCTTATTGGCCAAGATGAGCAAGAGTGGTTTAGAAGTCAGTAGCTTTTGTCTTGATTTACGATTATATTGCAAATCACTTTCATGAATCAACTCCAAATACAGTCTCCCATCATGTTCTCGTTATACTGTACTTGGTAGTGTCGTTCAAAGTCCTTTTTTCCTGATGAAAGCGCTCGCCTTGCACTTCTGAGTAAGCCACCATGTTTTCCTTGAGTTTTTCAAGATGTTCATCCAAGATATGTAATTTGAGAAACCTCCTACATCTCATTTTTCCAATGTTCTTTATCAGTTTTGACAACAACAAAAAAGGAGCAGTTATGTGCAATAGAATTAATTTTATTACATTTGTAAAAAATAGTAGAAAGGACAAAGAAGCATGGGATAAGGAACATGCACCAGGGTCCCGTGAACCACAGGATCGGTTACAGTACAAATCATACAAAAAATTGGTTCTAAAGTGCCTGAGTGCTGGGTGTATAACTATCTGCAAAACTTTAATGTAAAAAAACATCTTTTGCATATACAAAAACACAATCGTAGAGGATATGATAAGATATGCATATATGTATGCTGGAATCAAAAAGTACCAATGTGTACCAACATTACAGTAAAAATGCAAAAGAAAGTATATAGTATATGGGTTATTATACATCAAAATAATATATAATATAAATACCCGAAAGCACAAAAAATGGTTCCAGGGAGCCAGTAACCAGAAAGGTCTGGAAAGGATCACCTGGACCAGAACGTATATGGCAACAGTAAGAAAGAAGTTAATAGATATCAGTACCACAAATAGAGATGATGTGGGTAAAGCTAAAACCAAGGCTCATAATATAAAGGAGAGAGGATCACAGGTGGTGAGATAAGGTAAATGGACCTGTATAGGTAATATCACCAGCCTAGGTTATAATCATAATTACTAACTCATAACATTGAGCCAAGAGATAAAGGCTTAACCAAAGCAAAGGTGGTTCAGGGGAGCCAGTCCAGGAGGGGACCTCCATCGGCCATTTTGCGGTATGACAAACAGCTTTTTCTGGGAGGAATGAACCAGTTGCATATATCTCTCATCCTTGTGATTGCCCAGGACACCAGGCACCACTGCAGCAAAGCAGCTCCAAGCTGCTTTCTCTTTTCTAGTCAGCTTCTTTACAAATTCTCATTCTCTAGAATCTGCTTGATTTGTGGTCTGACGAAGATACCAGCTTTTACCTTTGCCTCAGACAGCTTAGGAAAGAGATCTTGTAGGTACTTGAAAGCTGCCGATTCTTTGTCAAGAGCTGTGACAAACTGTTTTATCAGGCCTAACTTGATGTGCAGGGGTGGCATAAGCAATTTCCGTGGGTCCACCAATGGCTCCCACTTTACATTATTCTTTCCCACAGAAAACTCGGTCCTCTGTGGCCAGTCCTGCCTGTGATAGTGCTGATTGCTGTCCAAAAGGCAAAGAAAACAAGGAAACTTTGTAAGACCACCTTGAAGTCCCATCAGAAATGCCACCATTTTGAAGTCTCCAATGATGTTCCAGCCATAATCCTCGTACTTCACGACACATAACAGCAGCTTGACACTGGTGTAGTCCTCTTTGAGGTGAACCGAGTGTGCCACAGGCAGGGACAGGTACTTGTTCCCATTATGCAGCAGTACAGCTTTGATACTTACAACCTCTTGATGCCATCTAAATTAAATGCAGGTATGTATCAACTGTAACACAAACAGAAATGGACAGTCAAGGATCCTGCTTATACTACTTTATCGACAGTTCTCGCATTTCTGGAAGCTTCTCGCGGTCTACACAATGTTGCACATTTTGTGAACATTCGAGAAAACATGGATTTCAAATTATCAATGTCCTGACCACAAAAGAAAACTTTCTTGGGAATTTTTGCCATTTTCTTTTCTCTTTAGTCATAAGTGACTGGGAAAATACTGTGTCTTTTATTGATATCTAAAATGTTTGTGTAGATGTGTTTTGTATTACAATCAGCAATATTTCAAGACGAGAAAGGGCGAGAAGCACAGGCGTCCGACTCATGTGCATGCTTGTAGAGGTGACAAGCTCTCTATAATTAGTACCTGTGTTGGAATCACCGCAATTTTATTTGAACAAAGTTATAAAATGCATATTATATGAATGCAAGGTCCATGTCTTTATGGGACCTAAGATGCATACTCCCCTGAAGAGTTGATTGAAATGCGTCGGGAGATACTTCAGATCCATTGTTTTGGGGTTCTACTAATGAATGGACCCTATAAACTTCATTGAAAAGAAAAAGTTGGTGAGACAAATCCAATTTCTACTTGCGGTGTGTTAATTGGGCCATTATAGGAAGGGCCAAAATTATTTTAATTCATGTTGGTTGTTTGTTTGTCTTGTAATTGTGATTCTGACCACATTTTAGTGATTGAAGTAAAAGTTAAATTTTATGACTATTTTTTGCAGTGTTGATATGCTGTCTTGAAACATTGCTTATTGTAATTGATATATATAACTAATTTTTCAGTGGCTATTCTTATTTAGATGTGTTTTGTAGGTGCGTTTATGCTTCTTAAACGCACTTATATTGCATGTTTTTTTACTTGATCAAGTAACAAACGTCTCCAAGCACTGCAATGTTCAATCGAGTATCGAGCAGTGTTGAGCACGCTTGCTCATCAATAATATGAATAAATATTTTCCAGTAGAACAGATATACAGTATCTGATATTTTAGCTACAATGGGAAAACATACACATAATGGGGGTGAAGGTAAGAGATGTATTATCTGACTCAATAGGGACATATACACAGGGGTGGAAATATAATTGCTGCAACCTATGTAGCCATACAGGGGCCTAAGAGGTTAGGGGACCATTTCTACCTCCAAAACTGGTGTAATTGTATATTATGATGAGCTACTGAACTGCAAAGTGCCAATATACTGTTCTTGCACAGGGGTCCTTTTCTGTCGGTGTCACAAGTGCATTTACATATATTCAGAGTTGTCTTATACATGCAATACTCAGTGTACATTGTCTAAATTAAAGATTGCATATGTATTTTTGAATATATGTGGGAACATGAAAAATTAAAGGAGCACCTTATAGAGAACCTGTCATGCGCTAAAACATTATTAACCTACAGGTATAGGGTTATTCTGCATGGTAGTACCATTAACCCCTTCCCGACCATTGACGTAACTTTACATCATAGAAATTGGTCCACTCCTGTGCTGTACCCCCGCTAGGTCTCTGGCTGGTGTTTCACTGCCAACAGCAGTGTCAGTGCCGCTCCCAGCTGATTAACCCCCTAAATTCTGTGATCAATAAGATCACAGCATTCAGGAGGTTTACTTCTCCCTGGCAATCATGCCCCTGTAATACTATTACGGACCCGTTCGCTGCCATGGTCACCTGGGGTCATCACCATGACCGAGCTATGGAAAGCCTCACAGAACATGCTGGATGCATGGTGTGTGAGGCAAACTGTCAGTGCTGTGAGTGCATTAAGCACTGTAGTGGATTAGATCAGTGATCAGACAAGTGAAAGTTAGTGTTCCATAAATGTACTATGTAAAAAAGTAAAAAAAAAAGTTTTAAAAATTAGTAAAAATATAAAAAAAACTGAAAATAAAGATAAAAAAAATTCCATTAAATATAGGAAAGGGTTCTTTACAGTTAGAGCAGTCAGACTGTGGAATGCCCTACTGCAAAAGGTAGTGACGGCAGATACTATAACAGCTTTTAAAAAAGGCTGGATGATTTCCTCAGTACACACAACATTGTTGGTTATAAATGACTTAAGGCCCTGTGACACACAGAGATAAATCTTTGGCAGATCTGTGGTTGCAGTGAAATCGTGGACATATTGTTACATTTGTACACAGCCACAAACCTGGCACTGATTGTCCACAATTTCACTGCAACCACAGATCTACCACAGATCTGCCACAGATTTATCTGTGTGGGCCAGGGCCTTTAATCACAAAATGTAGAATTGGTGGAGGAAGGTTGAACTAGATGGACCTAGGTCTTTTTTCAACCTTTGTAACTATGTAAATATGTAAATTTATGTAAAAAAAGCCCCACCAAAAACTCAAAAGTAAACATATTTGGTATTGCCGCATCTATAACAATTTGATCTATAAAACTGTCCAATAAGTTAACCCCTTCAGTGAACATGATAAAAAATAAATAAAAAACATTGTAAAAACTGTCTTTTCATCATATAGCTGAAAAAATCTGGAATAAAATGCAATCAAAAAGTCATATATAGATAAAAAAAAAATTGTACCACTGAAAACGTCATCTTATCTCCAAAAAAACAAGCTGCGATACAGCTCTGTAACTGAAAAAAAATAAAAAAACCTATAGCTCTCAAAATACAGCAATGCAAAAACAGGGTTTTTTTTATAAAATAGTTTTTATGGTGGAAAAGTGGTAAAAAATAGAAAAAAAACTATAAATGTGGTATCGCTGTAATCATACTGGCCCAAAGAATAACACTTTTACAGCACGGTGAACGGCATAAAAATAAAAAAAAATATTGCTGAATTGCTGTTTCTTCATGATTCTGTCTCACTAAAAGGGAATAGAAAGAGATCAAAAAATATTATGTGGCCCAAAATGGTACCAATAAGAACTCCAACTCATCCTACAAAAAACAAACCCTCACATGACTCTGTCAGCAGAAAAATAAAAAAGAATAACCTTCAAAATTCAGTGATGCACAAAAACTTTACTTGGTGTAGTGTTTTTAGTGTGATAGTAGCCAAATCTAAAAAAATAATATATAAATTTGGTATTGCAGTTATCGTTCTGACTGCTAATCACTTATCCTCCATGGTGAATGGTATAAAAAATAAATAAGTCCAATTCTTGAAGTGCTATTGACTTGTTCATTCTGCCTATAAAAGATAGCAATACGGTTCATATTTATCCTGCGCTCCACACTGAGAGCTTACACTAGGGATTACATGTAAGGGTATGTGCCCACAATCAGAACTAGCAGTGTTTTGGACTCAGCATATTTTGCAGCGTTCAACATGCTGTATTATACAGTACAAGCACAGTGGATAGGATTTCTAGAAATCTCATGCCCACTGTGCTTTTTTTCTCTGCAGTAAAGACTGATATGCAGAGTGGCTTCCCGTCCTGTCAATTTATGCTTGCGGACACGCGAGTGTTCTCAGCTTGGAAAACACAGAGAAATTCCACAGTGCACCAAACCCTGTTTGTGGGCATGGGCAGCTGCTGCCTTCTGCAGAGAACACTTGCTTCTCTGCAGGAAAAGACACACTGCATCCAGGACACATGTGCAGATTGTGGGCACATAGCCTAAATCTCTGAAAATCGTGATTCAGACAAACTTCCCAATGGAAAATTCACTGTAATGAGGCAGAGGGAGTAACGTCTGGCCTGTTGTTCAGCAGTGTCCATCTTTTTGAACCTCTTTTTAAGCGTGCACAAAAGTGCGGTCATCAACAGTTTTGTTCACCGCTAAAAAAATGGACACCACTGAACAGAGGCCAAAGAGAGTCCAAAGTAACTCTGCTGCCTCATTAGTGAATGGATCTGTTGTGGGTTTCACCTGAATCCCATATTTCAGATATGTAGATGGAAACCCTGATGTAAGTGTCCAGCATAGAACACAGGATAAATGGGAACTGATCTAAAATGTTCTGTTCCAAAATCACCACCAAATGGTACTCAACTCAACCCACAAAAACCCAAGTCACCACTCAGATTTATCATCAGTTAAGGAAAATATAGGGAGCTTCCACATTACTGGTAGCACAGACGCTCTGGTAAAAAGCTATGACTCCCCCCTCCAAAAAAAAACCCGGCTCCAAAATCCAAATGCTCCCCTCTCTTCTGAGCCCCACAATGTGCCTAAACCACAGTAAGAATTCACGTTTGGCATTATTGTACTGAAGAGAGCCTCCCTAAATGTACTAAGCTTTAGGTTTCCAGAAGCATGAGCTAAGCACAATGTATGGGCACTACAATGTACTGGGTGTCTGACACCATTCAGTGCGTTTGACACCATGGGTGTTTTCCAGAGACTAAATTGTTACTACACCCATAGATGAATTCCCAGAGGGGGGTAATTTGTAATATTTGGTCACTTGAGGGGATTTCTTCTGTGACACACTTGTAGCGTAAATATGCTCACTGTACCACTGGATGAATTCATTGAGGGGTGAAGTTTGTAAAATAGGATCACTTGTGGGGGGTTTCTGCTGTTCTAGCATCTCAAGAGCTCTGCCAATGTGACCCGGCACCCACAAACCATTCCTACTAAATCCGCACTCCAATATGGCACTCCTTCTCTTCTTCAGTTTGCACTGTGCGTCATAAGACGTTTTCGACCACACATTGGGTACTGGTGTACTCAGAAGAAATTCCAAAATATATTGTATGGTTCATTATCTCTGGGTACCATGGTGAATTTGAAATATTTGGAGTTAACACAACATTTTCGAGGTTAAAAATTTATTATTTCATTTTCACAGCTCAACAATATAAAATTCTGTGAAGCCCACAGGGGTACCAAGTGCTCACCAACTATCTACATAAGTTCCTTGAGGGTTCTAGCTTCCAAAATGGGGTCACTTATGAGAGAGCTCTAGTGTTTAGGCACATCAGGGACTCTCCACACACGACATGGCATCCGCTAATTATTCCAGCCAATTTTGCAGTCAAATGGCGCTCCTTCGCTTTCGAGCCCTGACTAGAGATGAGCGAACCGGTCCCGGTTCGGCTCGAGGCGGTTCGCCGAACGGGGGGTCTGGCTCGAGTTCGGCTCGTCGAACGTTCGACGAACCGAACTCGAGCCCATAGGAAACAATGGCAGGCAATCACAAACACAGTAAAACACCTAGAAAACACCCTCAAAGGTGTCCAAAAGGTGACAAACAACTCACAACACAACACAAACACATGGGAAAGTGACAAGGACATGTACTCATGCGAAAACAAAACAGCTGGACAAGGAAAAAGAGGAGGACACACAGATATAGGCATGGCACGCCCTTCTAAAGTCATGTAAAACACCGCAAGGTGACTCCAAGCGGAGTCTCCCTTTTTTCCAAAAATTGGGCCCCACACACCCACCCCTTCAGTGGCAGCAGTTGTGCCCCAGTTGTACACTTCACAGCTAGATTTGCATCAAGCACATTCAAAAATACGCCATTCTTATCCGTCCCCAGGATGACACCGGGGTAGGTAGCAAAGTCTTTCCTGATCCCAGCTCTGTTCATCTTGGCTTCTTTTAAAAACACAGCAAGCAAGGGTTACTCCAAGCGGAGTCTCCCTTTTTTCCAAAAATTGGGCCCCACACACACCCACCCCTTCAGTGGCAGCACTTGGGCCCCAGTTGTACACTTCACAGCTAGATTTGCATCAAGCACATTCAAAAATACGCTATTCTTAACCGTCCCCAGGATGACACCGGGGTAGGTAGCAAAGTCTTTCCTGATCCCAGCTCTGTTCATCTTGGCTTCTTTTAAAAACACAGCAAGCAAGGGTTACTCCAAGCGGAGTCTCCCTTTTTTCCAAAAATTGGGCCACACAGACACCCACCCCATCAGTGGCAGCACTTGGGCCCTAGTTGCAAACAGGATGTTTTGATTTGCATCAAGCACATTCAAAAATACGCTATTCTTAGCCGTCCCCAGGATGACACCGGGGTAGGTAGCAAAGTCTTTCCTGATCCCAGCTCTGTTCATCTTGGCTTCTTTTAAAAACACAGCAAGCAAGGGTTACTCCAAGCGGAGTCTCCCTTTTTTCCAAAAATTGGGCCACACAGACACCCACCCCATCAGTGGCAGCACTTGGGCCCTAGTTGCAAACAGGATGTTTTGATTTGCATCAAGCACATTCAAAAATACGCTATTCTTAGCCGTCCCCAGGATGACACCGGGGTAGGTAGCAAAGTCTTTGCTGACCCATGACTTGTTCATCTTGGCTTCTTTTAAAAACAATGTAAGCAAGGGTTACTCCAAGCGGAGTCTCCCTTTTTTCCAAAAATTGGGCCACACAGACACCCACCCCATCAGTGGCAGCACTTGGGCCCTAGTTGCAAACAGGATGTTTTGATTTGCATCAAGCACATTCAAAAATACGCTATTCTTAGCCGTCCACAGGATGACACCGGGGTAGGTAGCAAAGTCTTTCCTGATCCCAGCTCTGTTCATCTTGGCTTCTTTTAAAAACACAGCAAGCAAGGGTTACTCCAAGCGGAGTCTCCCTTTTTTCCAAAAATTGGGCCACACAGACACCCACCCCATCAGTGGCAGCACTTGGGCCCTAGTTGCAAACAGGATGTTTTGATTTGCATCAAGCACATTCAAAAATACGCTATTCTTAGCCGTCCCCAGGATGACACTGGGGTAGGTAGCAAAGTCTTTGCTGACCCATGACTTGTTCATCTTGGCTTCTTTTAAAAACAATGTAAGCAAGGGTTACTCCAAGCGGAGTCTCCCCTTTTTTCCAAAAATTGGGCCCCACACACACCCACCCATTCAGTGGCAGCAGTTGTGCCCCAGTTGTACACTTCACAGCTAGATTTGCATCAAGCACATTCAAAAATACGCCATTCTTATCCGTCCCCAGGATGACACCGGGGTAGGTAGCAAAGTCTTTCCTGATCCCAGCTCTGTTCATCTTGGCTTCTTTTAAAAACACAGCAAGCAAGGGTTACTCCAAGCGGAGTCTCCCTTTTTTCCAAAAATTGGGCCCCACACACACCCACCCCTTCAGTGGCAGCAGTTGTGCCCCAGTTGTACACTTCACAGCTAGATTTGCATCAAGCACATTCAAAAATACGCTATTCTTAACCGTCCCCAGGATGACACCGGGGTAGGTAGCAAAGTCTTTCCTGATCCCAGCTCTGTTCATCTTGGCTTCTTTTAAAAACACAGCAAGCAAGGGTTACTCCAAGCGGAGTCTCCCTTTTTTCCAAAAATTGGGCCACACAGACACCCACCCCATCAGTGGCAGCACTTGGGCCCTAGTTGCAAACAGGATGTTTTGATTTGCATCAAGCACATTCAAAAATACGCTATTCTTAGCCGTCCCCAGGATGACACTGGGGTAGGTAGCAAAGTCTTTGCTGACCCATGACTTGTTCATCTTGGCTTCTTTTAAAAACAATGTAAGCAAGGGTTACTCCAAGCGGAGTCTCCCCTTTTTTCCAAAAATTGGGCCCCACACACACCCACCCATTCAGTGGCAGCAGTTGTGCCCCAGTTGTACACTTCACAGCTAGATTTGCATCAAGCACATTCAAAAATACGCCATTCTTATCCGTCCCCAGGATGACACCGGGGTAGGTAGCAAAGTCTTTCCTGATCCCAGCTCTGTTCATCTTGGCTTCTTTTAAAAACACAGCAAGCAAGGGTTACTCCAAGCGGAGTCTCCCTTTTTTCCAAAAATTGGGCCACACAGACACCCACCCCATCAGTGGCAGCACTTGGGCCCTAGTTGCAAACAGGATGTTTTGATTTGCATCAAGCACATTCAAAAATACGCTATTCTTAGCCGTCCCCAGGATGACACCGGGGTAGGTAGCAAAGTCTTTCCTGATCCCAGCTCTGTTCATCTTGGCTTCTTTTAAAAACACAGCAAGCAAGGGTTACTCCAAGCGGAGTCTCCCTTTTTTCCAAAAATTGGGCCACACAGACACCCACCCCATCAGTGGCAGCACTTGGGCCCTAGTTGCAAACAGGATGTTTTGATTTGCATCAAGCACATTCAAAAATACGCTATTCTTAGCCGTCCCCAGGATGACACCGGGGTAGGTAGCAAAGTCTTTCCTGATCCCAGCTCTGTTCATCTTGGCTTCTTTTAAAAACACAGCAAGCAAGGGTTACTCCAAGCGGAGTCTCCCTTTTTTCCAAAAATTGGGCCACACAGACACCCACCCCATCAGTGGCAGCACTTGGGCCCTAGTTGCAAACAGGATGTTTTGATTTGCATCAAGCACATTCAAAAATACGCTATTCTTAGCCGTCCCCAGGATGACACCGGGGTAGGTAGCAAAGTCTTTCCTGATCCCAGCTCTGTTCATCTTGGCTTCTTTTAAAAACACAGCAAGCAAGGGTTACTCCAAGCGGAGTCTCCCTTTTTTCCAAAAATTGGGCCACACAGACACCCACCCCATCAGTGGCAGCACTTGGGCCCTAGTTGCAAACAGGATGTTTTGATTTGCATCAAGCACATTCCAAATCCACAAGCATTTACTCTCCCCAGGATGACACAGGGGTAGTAAATTCCTTCTGGATCCATGACTTGTTCATTTTGATGAACGTCAGTCTGTCCACATTGTCACTGGACAGACGCGTGCGCTTATCTGTCAGCACACACCCAGCAGCACTGAATACACGTTCAGAGACAACGCTGGCAGCTGGACACGACAAAATCTCCAAGGCGTAAGTTGCGAGCTCTGGCCATTTTTGTAGGTTTGAAGCCCAAAAGGAGCAAGGCTCCAGTTGCACAGTCATGGCATCGATGTTCATTTGGAGATACTCCTGTATCATCCTCTCCAGCCGTTGACTATGTGTCAGACTTGTTGTCTCTGGTGGCCTTGCAAAAGAGGGTCTAAAAAAATTATGAAAAGATTCCATAAAATTGCTGTTACCGGCACCAGAAAAGGTCCTACTGGTACGGGTAGACTGTTGAAGATGACGAGACCGTCCCATGTTTGTCAAGTTACAACTGGGAGATTCACTCCCTGCACCTGCACGGTTGTTTGGTGGAAAAGCCGAGCTAAGATCTAGTAACAGCTTCTGCTGATACTCCTGCATACGTGCGTCCCTTTCTATGGCTGGAATTATGTCACAAAATTTGGACTTGTACCGGGGATCTAATAGTGTGGCAATCCAGTAGTCATCATCACTTCTAATTTTGACAATACGACTGTCATGTTGGAGGTAGTGCAACAAAAAGGCACTCATGTGTCTTGCGCAGCCATGCGGACCAAGTCCATGCTGTGTTTGTGGCATAGAGGTGCTACCCGTTCTTTCTTCCTCTGACATCTGACCCCAACCTCTTTCAACTGAAATTTGACCAAGGTCTCCCTCATCCGCTGAGTCTTCCATGTCCATGGACAGTTCGTCCTCCATTTCTTCATGTTCTCCTGCACCTTGCTCAACATTTCGCCTGCTACTATGCGCCCTTGTCGATCCCTGTCCCCCATGGTCCCATGCCTGCTGCGTTGGTGATGATGAACGTCTGGACCTTCGTGATGTTGTTGTCCCTTGCGCATATGAATCCTCCTGTAGTTCCTCCCCTTCATGTTGTCCCACCCCCTGACTCCGAATAGTGTTTAGCGTGTGCTCCAGCATGTAAATGACTGGAATCGTCATGCTGATAATGGCATTGTCAGAGCTAAACATATTCGTCGCCATGTCGAAACTGTGCAGAAGGGTGCATAGGTCCTTGATCTGAGACCACTCCATCAGGGTGATCTGCCCCACCTCTGCATCTCGTTGGCCCAGGCTATACGTCATGACGTATTGCACCAGGGCTCTGCGGTGCTGCCACAGTCGCTGTAACATGTGGAGAGTTGAATTCCAGCGTGTCGCCACATCGCATTTCAGGCGATGAACCGGCAGGCCGAAAGACTTCTGGAGCGATGCAAGTCGCTCTGCTGCGGCGCTTGAACGGCGGAAGTGAGCTGACAGTTTTCGTGCCCTGTTCAGAAGGCCATCTAGGCCGGGATAGTGTGTTAAAAATTGCTGCACGACAAGGTTCAACACGTGAGCCATACAAGGTACGTGTGTCACCTTGCCCAGGCGAAGTGCCGCACCCAGGTTTGCAGCATTGTCGCACACGGCCTTACCAGGCTGCAGTTTGAGTGGAGACAACCATTTATTAAACTCGGACCGCAAAGCTGACCACAACTCCTCAGCTGTGTGACTCTTATTACCAAGACATGTCAAGCTAAAGACCGCCTGATGCCGTTGCGCTCTGCTGCCAGCATAGTAATGAGGGGTGCGTGATTCCTTCTGCGCAGTGAGAACGCTGGTGGCCTGACCAGGCAGGCTTGGGGCGGAGGTGGAGGACCCAGATGAGGTGGAGGATGCAGAAGCAGTGGCGGAACTTGGACAGACAGAGGATTGACACACAAGTCGTGGGGACGGCAAGACTTGTGCAGCAGACCCTTCACCATCTATCACCATAGTTACCCAGTGCCCAGTCAGCGACATGTAACGTCCCTGTCCATGCTTACTGGTCCAAGTATCGGTGGTGAAATGCACCCGTTCACACACAGAGTTTCTCAAGGAAGCGGTGATGTTGTGTGCGACATGCTGGTGTAGCGCGGGCACACCTTTCTTAGAGAAGTAGTGGCGACTAGGCATCTGGTACTGGGGCACAGCGACAGACATAAGGTCTCTAAAATCCTGTGTGTCCACTAGGCGGAAAGGCAGCATTTCGGTAGCCAACAGCTTACAGAGGGATAGAGTCAACCTCTTAGCTTTGTCATGGGTCGGAGGAAGTGGCCTTTTATTTGACCACATCTGAGGGACAGAGATCTGGCTGCTGTGTGTAGACGGTGTTGAGTAGGGTGTCCCTTGAAAAATGCAGGTTTGTGAGGAAAGTGCAGGCGGAGACATGATGTTGCCTTCATCCAACGTTGGTGCTATCGATGTCTGAGAGAGCTGTACACACTCACTTGTTTCCCCTTCCAAACCAACTGACGACCTTACAAGCAAACTGCCTGTTGCGGTTACAGTGGTGGAAGTTTTGCGTGGAAAAACAGGTGTGGCAGCTGTCCCCACAGTCCTAGAAGATGAAGAGCGCGCGGATGCAGTGGAAGGGGCGGGCGGTGGATGGTTCGCTCCACTAGGCCGCATTGCAGCACGGTGAGCTTCCCACCGGGACTTATGATATTTAGTCATGTGACGATTCATGGAAGAAGTTGTCAAACTGCTGAGGTTTTGACCTCTACTAACAGAATCATGACAAATGTTACATATCACATGAGTTGGGCGATCTTTTTCGATGTGAAAAAAGGACCAGGCTAGGCAAGGCTTAGAGGCCATGCGACCTGTTGATCCACCCCGAATAATGCTCATAGGCAGAGTGGTGGCTGAGGATGCAGTTGTAGACGTGCTACCAGTGCTCCGACTCTGTCCAGGAAGGCGCAAGGTAACTTCGTCGTCGGTTGCATCCTCCTCCACCGCCTCTGTTGACCTCCTCGAGTGCCTGACTGGGGGTTGACAGTAGGTGGGATCTAGAACGTCATCATCAATTGTTGTGTTTGCACTCCCCTCCCCCTCAGACCGAGCCTCTTCTTGCCCTGACGGAATATTTAAGTTGTCATCCCAATCGGGTATCTGCGTCTCATCTTCATCAGTATGTTCCTCATTGTCTATAACCACAGGTGTTACAGTTTGTGACAAAGGGTCAACATTATGCTCAGAAACTTGGTCCTCACGGCCTGAATCTGAGTCACAAAGGTTCTGGGCATCACTGCAGACCATTTCCTGTTCTGTACTCACTGTAGCTTGGGAGCAGACCTCTGATTCCCAGGCTATAGTGTGACTGAACAGCTCTGCAGACTCAGCCATCTCAGTTCCACCATACTGTGCAGGGCTGATGGAGACTTCAGAGCTGGGAGAAAGCAAGTTTGATTGGGATGACAACTCAGAGGACTGGTGTTTTTTGAATGCGGTACTTGAAGTGGCAGAGAGGGCACTTGTTGGACCACTTGAGATCCATTCAAGCATTTTCCTTTTTTGCCCATCATCTACCTTTGTTCCTGTTGTTCGTGTCCGTAACAAAGGGAGCACATCGGATTGTCCACGGTAAGTAGTAGACATCTTACTTTTGCTGGTAGATGGTCTATCTTCAGCAGATGATAATGGAGCTTTGCCACCTTCCCCACGGACAAAACCTTTTTTGCCTTTTCCACCACGCCTCTTCCCCTTTCCACCAGCATCTGTCATTTTGCCACTCATGTTGATTGCGACAAGATTGTGGACTGAAAATGTGGTAGTAAAAATTGAGAGGTGGTGAAGATTGCAGTGGTGGTCTAGCTTTATTAACAGCAGAATAATAAAGAATAAATATCCCTGACAATGCAACTTAGTTATAATTAGTTGGAGTGTGCAACGCAGGCAGACGTGCTGCAAATGTCTTTGCACTAGTGGGACTATAGCAAAGTCCAATAGCCACGTATAGGATGCCACTAGGTACACTGAGTGTTTGCTAGTATAATGGCTTGGTTAGAATGAGTTGTAGTGTGCAACGCAGGCAGACGCGCTCTGCAAATGTCTTTGCACTAGTGGGACTATAGCAAAGTCCAATAGCCACGTATAGGATGCCACTAGGTACACTGAGTGTTTGCTAGTATAATGGCTTGGTTAGAATGAGTTGTAGTGTGCAACGCAGGCAGACGCGCTCTGCAAATGTCTTTGCACTAGTGGGACTATAGCAAAGTCCAATAGCCACGTATAGGATGCCACTAGGTACACTGAGTGTTTGCTAGTATAATGGCTTGGTTAGAATGAGTTGTAGTGTGCAACGCAGGCAGACGCGCTCTGCAAATGTCTTTGCACTAGTGGGACTATAGCAAAGTCCAATAGCCACGTATAGGATGCCACTAGGTACACTGAGTGTTTGCTAGTATAATGGCTTGGTTAGAATGAGTTGTAGTGTGCAACGCAGGCAGACGCGCTCTGCAAATGTCTTTGCACTAGTGGGACTATAGCAAAGTCCAATAGCCACGTATAGGATGCCACTAGGTACACTGAGTGTTTGCTAGTATAATGGCTTGGTTAGAATGAGTTGTAGTGTGCAACGCAGGCAGACGCGCTCTGCAAATGTCTTTGCACTAGTGGGACTATAGCAAAGTCCAATAGCCACGTATAGGATGCCACTAGGTACACTGAGTGTTTGCTAGTATAATGGCTTGGTTAGAATGAGTTGTAGTGTGCAACGCAGGCAGACGCGCTCTGCAAATGTCTTTGCACTAGTGGGACTATAGCAAAGTCCAATAGCCACGTATAGGATGCCACTAGGTACACTGAGTGTTTGCTAGTATAATGGCTTGGTTAGAATGAGTTGTAGTGTGCAACGCAGGCAGACGCGCTCTGCAAATGTCTTTGCACTAGTGGGACTATAGCAAAGTCCAATAGCCACGTATAGGATGCCACTAGGTACACTGAGTGTTTGCTAGTATAATGGCTTGGTTAGAATGAGTTGTAGTGTGCAACGCAGGCAGACGCGCTCTGCAAATGTCTTTGCACTAGTGGGACTATAGCAAAGTCCAATAGCCACGTATAGGATGCCACTAGGTACACTGAGTGTTTGCTAGTATAATGGCTTGGTTAGAATGAGTTGTAGTGTGCAACGCAGGCAGACGCGCTCTGCAAATGTCTTTGCACTAGTGGGACTATAGCAAAGTCCAATAGCCACGTATAGGATGCCACTAGGTACACTGAGTGTTTGCTAGTATAATGGCTTGGTTAGAATGAGTTGTAGTGTGCAACGCAGGCAGACGCGCTCTGCAAATGTCTTTGCACTAGTGGGACTATAGCAAAGTCCAATAGCCACGTATAGGATGCCACTAGGTACACTGAGTGTTTGCTAGTATAATGGCTTGGTTAGAATGAGTTGTAGTGTGCAACGCAGGCAGACGCGCTCTGCAAATGTCTTTGCACTAGTGGGACTATAGCAAAGTCCAATAGCCACGTATAGGATGCCACTAGGTACACTGAGTGTTTGCTAGTATAATGGCTTGGTTAGAATGAGTTGTAGTGTGCAACGCAGGCAGACGCGCTCTGCAAATGTCTTTGCACTAGTGGGACTATAGCAAAGTCCAATAGCCACGTATAGGATGCCACTAGGTACACTGAGTGTTTGCTAGTATAATGGCTTGGTTAGAATGAGTTGTAGTGTGCAACGCAGGCAGACGCGCTCTGCAAATGTCTTTGCACTAGTGGGACTATAGCAAAGTCCAATAGCCACGTATAGGATGCCACTAGGTACACTGAGTGTTTGCTAGTATAATGGCTTGGTTAGAATGAGTTGTAGTGTGCAACGCAGGCAGACGCGCTCTGCAAATGTCTTTGCACTAGTGGGACTATAGCAAAGTCCAATAGCCACGTATAGGATGCCACTAGGTACACTGAGTGTTTGCTAGTATAATGGCTTGGTTAGAATGAGTTGTAGTGTGCAACGCAGGCAGACGCGCTCTGCAAATGTCTTTGCACTAGTGGGACTATAGCAAAGTCCAATAGCCACGTATAGGATGCCACTAGGTACACTGAGTGTTTGCTAGTATAATGGCTTGGTTAGAATGAGTTGTAGTGTGCAACGCAGGCAGACGCGCTCTGCAAATGTCTTTGCACTAGTGGGACTATAGCAAAGTCCAATAGCCACGTATAGGATGCCACTAGGTACACTGAGTGTTTGCTAGTATAATGGCTTGGTTAGAATGAGTTGTAGTGTGCAACGCAGGCAGACGCGCTCTGCAAATGTCTTTGCACTAGTGGGACTATAGCAAAGTCCAATAGCCACGTATAGGATGCCACTAGGTACACTGAGTGTTTGCTAGTATAATGGCTTGGTTAGAATGAGTTGTAGTGTGCAACGCAGGCAGACGCGCTCTGCAAATGTCTTTGCACTAGTGGGACTATAGCAAAGTCCAATAGCCACGTATAGGATGCCACTAGGTACACTGAGTGTTTGCTAGTATAATGGCTTGGTTAGAATGAGTTGTAGTGTGCAACGCAGGCAGACGCGCTCTGCAAATGTCTTTGCACTAGTGGGACTATAGCAAAGTCCAATAGCCACGTATAGGATGCCACTAGGTACACTGAGTGTTTGCTAGTATAATGGCTTGGTTAGAATGAGTTGTAGTGTGCAACGCAGGCAGACGCGCTCTGCAAATGTCTTTGCACTAGTGGGACTATAGCAAAGTCCAATAGCCACGTATAGGATGCCACTAGGTACACTGAGTGTTTGCTAGTATAATGGCTTGGTTAGAATGAGTTGTAGTGTGCAACGCAGGCAGACGCGCTCTGCAAATGTCTTTGCACTAGTGGGACTATAGCAAAGTCCAATAGCCACGTATAGGATGCCACTAGGTACACTGAGTGTTTGCTAGTATAATGGCTTGGTTAGAATGAGTTGTAGTGTGCAACGCAGGCAGACGCGCTCTGCAAATGTCTTTGCACTAGTGGGACTATAGCAAAGTCCAATAGCCACGTATAGGATGCCACTAGGTACACTGAGTGTTTGCTAGTATAATGGCTTGGTTAGAATGAGTTGTAGTGTGCAACGCAGGCAGACGCGCTCTGCAAATGTCTTTGCACTAGTGGGACTATAGCAAAGTCCAATAGCCACGTATAGGATGCCACTAGGTACACTGAGTGTTTGCTAGTATAATGGCTTGGTTAGAATGAGTTGTAGTGTGCAACGCAGGCAGACGCGCTCTGCAAATGTCTTTGCACTAGTGGGACTATAGCAAAGTCCAATAGCCACGTATAGGATGCCACTAGGTACACTGAGTGTTTGCTAGTATAATGGCTTGGTTAGAATGAGTTGTAGTGTGCAACGCAGGCAGACGCGCTCTGCAAATGTCTTTGCACTAGTGGGACTATAGCAAAGTCCAATAGCCACGTATAGGATGCCACTAGGTACACTGAGTGTTTGCTAGTATAATGGCTTGGTTAGAATGAGTTGTAGTGTGCAACGCAGGCAGACGCGCTCTGCAAATGTCTTTGCACTAGTGGGACTATAGCAAAGTCCAATAGCCACGTATAGGATGCCACTAGGTACACTGAGTGTTTGCTAGTATAATGGCTTGGTTAGAATGAGTTGTAGTGTGCAACGCAGGCAGACGCGCTCTGCAAATGTCTTTGCACTAGTGGGACTATAGCAAAGTCCAATAGCCACGTATAGGATGCCACTAGGTACACTGAGTGTTTGCTAGTATAATGGCTTGGTTAGAATGAGTTGTAGTGTGCAACGCAGGCAGACGCGCTCTGCAAATGTCTTTGCACTAGTGGGACTATAGCAAAGTCCAATAGCCACGTATAGGATGCCACTAGGTACACTGAGTGTTTGCTAGTATAATGGCTTGGTTAGAATGAGTTGTAGTGTGCAACGCAGGCAGACAGCGCTCTGCAAATGTCTTTGCACTAGTGGGACTATAGCAAAGTCCAATAGCCACGTATAGGATGCCACTAGGTACAGCTGAGCTGTTTGCTGTACTATGGCTTGGTTAGATGAGTTGTAGTGTGCAATGCAGGCAGACTGCTCTCTGCAAATGTCTTGCACTAGTGGGACTATAGCAAAGTCCAATAGCCACGTATAGGGATGCCACTAGGTAACACTGAGTGTTTGCTAGTATAATGGCTTAGTTATCAGTTGGAGTGTGCAGAGGACAAGAGGGTACAGTGGCAGGATTGTGGTGCTCTGGTAGAGGAATGGAAGACTGCCTTTCTATTCCCTCCTAATGGTGAAATGCAGGTAGGAAAATCCCTGACCTGGGCTACACAGACGCTGTTGCTGTTTGCAGGACCTGTCACCTATGGCTCTCTGACCCTGCCGGTTGGAGCC